>NC_134023.1:57941808-58557390 GCF_040712315.1 Castanea sativa | reverse complement strand
GTTGTCCATGACAAAAATGTCAATACTTTATCTCTTTCTCCAATTTTTGTTTCTCTTTTGGTAGATTTTTTTATTGTTCCAACCACTTTTTTTTTTTTTTCTACGAATGGTTCTTTTTGTTATTTTTGATTTAATTGTCACATCACATTTGTTTATCGTTTTGGTAAATTTATATCAATTTTTATGCATATTTAGGTAGTTTGGTATTCCAATTTCTGATCACAAGTTCTTCTTCTTTTTTATTTTTTATTTTTTTTTATTTTTTTATCCCATTGGTTTGATTTGATTTAGGTTACTAATTAGTTGTTTTGCAAGTTAGAATTTGATTTTTTATGGTGTTCAATTTAGATGTTAAACTATGAGACTTTATTTTATTTTTTAATCCTTTGGGGTTGACAAAGTACTTCTAATATAATTATTAAGTGTACTCTATAATGCCATTTATAGAGTATTCTATAATGAAAAAGTACTCTTAATAAATGTATTAGAAGTACTCTATAATGCCATTTATTTAGAGATGAGTAAAGATTAGTCAAACGAAAATAATCGGAAGGGTGACATGTTTTAGCTTTTGCAATTGTATTTCAATTATTATTATTATTTTTTAACAATGCATATATAGATATTTAATTCTTAGATTTTGCTAATAATTGTTTATTTGATAAATTGTTTTCCTAATTGGTCCAATTAATCATTGTTAGGTTTTATTAATTTTTTGGTTATGTTTTTTGGTGTTTTGGATTGTAGGGCAATAAAAAAAAAGGTTCGAGAAAGATTAATTAAAACTAAAACAATAATTTCCAAATTTTATATTCTTTTTAATGATTCACAAAATGTTAAAAAAATTTTATTAAAAAAAAAGAATATTTTCATTAACTTGCCTTTTGAATTTTAGGAAAAAATTGTATTGTTTTCATTTTAGCACGACAAATTTATATTTATGATTTATGATTGCTCTTATAATAAATAAAAATATGATTTTTCAAATTTATATTTATATTTATGATTTATGATTATTCCTATATTACATTTATGATTGTTCCAAGAATAGATAAAAATATGATTATGAAGTACATTATTTTTATTAAATTAGTCCAAATTATAAAAAAATAAATTTAACGAGACCATAATAAAATGCGCGGATTCATAGCTAGTAAAATTCTAAAATAAGAAGCCATTCCATATTTATAAAATGTATGGTTATAAAAAAGGTGTAAAATTTTTTGATACAAGATGGAATTTATACTATAACTTAATCTAAGTGTATATGTGTGTGAAGTTCCTTCCTAGAGACTTGAACCCTGTCCATTGCTCCTCACACCTCACAAGCACTTATACTTATGGAGTGACTACCGCACCAAGGGTGCGCGATGGTAAAAAAAAAAGGTGTAAGCTAATACTATGTATAATTTGAACATTTTCTCACAAAAATTTATAATTTATAATTTGAATTGTGTAATTGTGATTGTTTTTAATTGTACCCGTATATATAGACGGGTTACATACTAGTTTATATAGTTTTTTTTTTTTTTTTTTTTTGAGAAGCCAGATCACAGACCTGGGAAATTTATTCAAAAATAAACTCAATCTCAATGAACATCATGGAAAACTAGTGGGGCAATATCAGGTGGCAATTCATGCAGCCAAACCCAAACCCCATCAACTAACTTGGCCTTCTTAGCAAGAGCGTCAGCCACAGAATTACATAGACGACTAACAGAGACAAATTCCACATGCTGAAAAACAGAGGAATGACTAATGCATTTTTTTTTTTTTTTATTTCCTTTCCCTCTAATTACTCTTATGCCATACATAGTTAATTAAATTCAAGTGTGTTTAATGTATACCATACGTAATTTAATTATATTTTATTTTTATTAAATTGACTTGTATATTTTAGACATGTAAAGACTTATCTATTTATATTTTTTTGCAAAGATGTAAAGACTTATTTGATGTAAATATTTTTGTTTACCTAAGAAAATATCATATGTCAAATCAAAATTACAAATATTCCATGTATAAGCAATAAATAAATATTATATATGTGTGTGTTATTCTTTATATATATATATATATATAGAGAGAGAGAGAGAGAGAGAGAGAGAGAGAGAGACAATAAATAAATATTATATATGTGTGTGTTATTCTTTATATATATATATATATATATAGAGAGAGAGAGAGAGAGAGAGAGAGAGAGAGAGAGAGATACAGTACTTAGGTATTATTTTTTAGGTCTCCTTTTAAGATCCTGCTGTGTGGATTTTTTCTCATGTGATGGAAGTGTATTTTTAATTAAGTATTTACATAGCTAAATCTTAAGAAGAGAACCTAAGGATAATACTTAAAGTATAGTAACTAAGTTTTGTTATATATATATATAACTTGATCTCCTAAAAAAATTTTCTGGCTCTGTCATTGCAGTTATGTGAAATAGTTGATGTAAACTAGTGTGAAAGAATATTTTTCTTTCATCTCAATATAAACTGTATCATCCAATATGCTATGAAGGTAGAAAACACATGCATATAACTTATAAGCATATTTAGAATACATCACAAACCAAAAAAAGTATTTTTATATCACCTTCTTATCATCTTACCCAACATAAAGAAACAAAAACTTTACCTCTCAACTAGTCTCAGATTGTTTAATTTTCAAAGCAAAAACTAATATGAGCATAGAAGACTAAGTTTTCCGACAAAGGTAGATTAATTTATCCAGATTGATTAATTTTGAGCCTAAATTTCCATATGCTAATTGCTAACGCATTTATTAATGATTGATGCTGGAATGACATTTGTAGTGAGTAAGTTTTATTTTGTATTTGCCAATGACATGACATTAACAGATGTCTAAAAGTATTCCCATCAGCCGTTGCAAAATTATGCCATTTTAATACATCAAAAAACCTACTTTATTATTTTAATACATCATTTTAATATATACCATTTATCATATGTTCTATTCTTCAATTTTATATATCAAAATAATATATACAATACATTAAAATAATATTTACAACTCATCAAACAATCAACAACCTCCACACAGCTACCAACAACCAACAACCACCACCACACAACCACCACATCCTCCACAACCCAAAATATAATTCAAAACTAACCCATAGCCCACCAACACCAAATTGGAAGCCCCACCACCACCTCAACCACAACCCCTACAAAATTGAGCTTTTGGCCATGGGCTAGAGACAAGAACAAAAAAAAAAAAAAAAAGAAAAAAAAGAAAAAGAAAGGAGGAAACAAAATATAAAAGCAGAGAGATGGTGAACCTCAGTGGTGGTGCAGGCCTTGAAGCTTTCGGCCATGGACTTTTCAACCATCAATCAGAACTCATAGGCTAACCCACCTACTGCTGACCCATCCATCGGAACCCATAGCCTAATCCACCCGAATCCACCTACAGTCTAACCCACCCACCACTGATCCGCCCATCCGAACCCACCCATCACCGTCGGAACCGAACCCAACCAACACCATCTGAACCCACACATCATCATCTAAACCCACCCATTGCCCAACCCACTCATCAAACCACAGCCAAAGAGAGATCGGTGTGGAAGTGATGTGTTGACGTTAGCGTGGAAGAGCAATGAGGGTGAGAGAAGAAAAGATGAGAGGTTGAGAGAGAGAAGAGGATTGGGGTTTGAGAAAAAAAGAGAGGAAGAGATTGATAGAGAGATGAGAGATAAAAGGAATAAAAAAATCATTAAAATTATACATCTGTCCGTATGCTTCCATATACGTGAGTGTATTGTTCATCAATGTCAAAATATTTTGACATTTAGAACATCTCATGAGAGATGTTTTTTTGGTGTTTGGTGTGCCAAATGCCAAATATTTGGCACACCTGATGGTAATGCTCAACAAACACATGAAATTACAAGGAATGCCTATTGCAGGGTCCTTGGCGTGGATTTGAAGCAGGAAATGGCGGCGAATCCAAAGGTGTCCCGTGACCTTTGAAGGCCTCACTGACCGAGAAGATTGAGGGTTTGGTGGTGGCTGCTCCACCACAGCTGGTTGGGCAAATTTCCTTTGTTTTACCGTGATGGCTCGAGACAATTCTTCCCCATCTCTTGCATAAAGTAACTTCTCCATTTTTTCACCCAAGTGTTGCATTAAAGTAATTATGCAACATATATATTCAGAGAAACCATTAAAATAAAAGGCAATTGTGTTTAAAAGATCATAACACAGTATACAACTGGAAGAAGAAATGAAATTATATATGGGAGTCAAGTTCAACAATATTAATGGGAAGTAAAGAAGCAGAGACGTATAGGTGTATTGTATATACCCTGGTTAGTGAAGCCTACAAATTTCTAGTTAGGACTCAGGAACCTATTGCTAGTGTTCGTACAGTCGTTAAGGCTTTTCACATCCTAGTTGCCTCTTTGGTTCTTAAAGAGTATTATTATAAAATTATGCATGTCTTTGGAGTTCAGTCTCTTTTGCTTCCGTAAATTAAAATCCGAAAACATTGGTGTCATGAATGCTGCCATTGGAGATACATTCCACCCTGCTGAATCATTGTTAGACCAATTCAAGCAAACTAACGCCAACATGAAAATGCAATCATTATACCACGTGTGGATTAAGATATAAACCAATCTAACTAAATGAAAACAAAGGTACAGCATGCAGCAGTAGTAACATAACACATTGCTATTTGCCTCATCCAATAGTACTAACACCAAATTTCTTGAATTTTGAGAACAAAAACAAGGTTTCAGTAGTACTTTGGTTCCAACATACTGACCATAACAGAAGATACAAGGATCTTTATCCAAATGCAAGATACAAAACCAATTTCAAGTACATATTTATTAGGGGAGCCCACTTACACAAGCAAAGAAGGCACATCCATCCAACAGTAAAGATTCAAAAGTAGTTGCTGTTGTAGAAATTTTTGAGAAAGTTAGAGTCGCCTTGATCCTTGGTGCCCGAATCCAGCACAAGCCCTTTTTGACCCACCACATACTGGCCAATTATATGATGCCGCTGCTTAGCGTGCTCCACTATGTTGTTGAACTCTTCAACTCCCTTGAGCAGCAACATATCAATCACCTGCACATTTACTAAAAATATCAGGATGATGGGGGGAAAACTTTTTCGAGTCAGAATTTATAATATCATAAGACATCTTACCAATATATTTTTAATAATACTAAAACCACTAAAACTATTAGACTCAACATGAACGATTTATTTTACAAGTGCATGAACCATGAATGACTCATTTCTCTATAACAAGGTGAAAACTTGGTTCAAGGAACATTTAAACCAGAAAATTCCCCTTAATCTGGCAGTAACTAGATTTCTTAAACTTAAGGAAAAGTCCATACGATACATGAATAGACGCTAGTTTAAGAGACAAATTGATTACGACAACACATCAAACTCCATCCACTTCAAGGCTATACAGTCACAAGAACCATCGCAACAGCAACAGATCTATTCAAATGAAAATATTTCTCTCACTAAAACTTCAAACAAATAGCTGAAATAAAATCTATTACCGGAGCTTCCAATAATGAATTAACACAGACAAGTAACATCCAACTCATGCTCAAATTGTCCACTACAAGCTTGATATTTATGACCAAAGTCATACTCTTTGTTACCCCCTTAATTGACATGCCCCTTTTTACTACTTCTACTAATGTTATTTTAGGTCTTCCTCTACCTTTTTTGTTCGCTTGACTTGCATCAACTCACTCTCCCTCACTGATGTATTAATCATTTAATTGCTCTCCTCTACACATGATCAAACTATCTCAAATGATCCCCCTCATTTGATCTCAAACGATCTCCCTCATCATTTCATCATAAGGGGGCCCACCCCCACAAATTTCCTCTCTTTGAATCTTATATTTCTATTCATTTTCACTTATCCGTCTTAAAATTCTCATCTTAACATGAGATTTCAGCTACACAAAAAGCCCTAAAGGACAGCCTTCCAAATTTGTAAACTTTTATGATGATTAAACCTTCCTTGCCAACACTCCAGGAGCTGAATCACAGTTTTTGGCAGGACCCAAGATATCCCAAACAAAGCAAATGCAAAAGATCAGATATTTATGGCCACTGAACAATGATGCAAAAGATACCCAGCAGATTTCCCACTGTTTTTCACATGCAATACTGATCAGTAATTATGATATTTCACTACTGCAGATTTCCCACTATTTTTACACATGCAATACTGATCAGTAATTATGATATTTCACTACTGAAGATTATACACTATCAGTATTATACCCAATGCTGTTGTCCAGGTGAAAAAAGGGAAATCTTGTTTGGCACCTTTAAACCCCATGTACTCAGTTAAGGTTTAATCTTTTTTGTGGTGCATATCGAAACACCACAATACAATCTGACTTCAAATCAGTCATTTTTTGTTGCCTTCCAAGACGCTCACTCCTCACATCGGGTAGTAGGCTAGTTAGCAACTTAGCGTACAAGTAGTCAAAAAGATGCCCCATTGATTCTGATTCCCAATCTTGTAGTTGTGAAGGATTAATAAATTAATGATTCCAATACCACATTGCACTATCAATTGAGTTGCCTAAATACAAGGCAATTGAAGTTATAAAAAATGGATATGTACAGCATTAGCCTACTAGGAATCTAAGGATAGGTCCTCAAGAGAGAGCAGATGTGATACTTTCAGCTTTAAGTTCTATAAACCAGCTTATTACAAAAATCCATATGCAAACTTCAAGTCTCTAGAAAGCTAGAAATGTTACTAGGCCCTCCACACATTAAAATCGGGACATAGCGCAAATCTCAATTGATTAAGGATGCTTATTACAATCCAAACAATCCCCATTGACATTATCATAAGCCTTCTCCTAACAAAACATCCATACCATAGCTTTTATAACCACTCACCACTGACATATAAATGACAATCAAACAAAGAAATCAAGAAAGAGAAAAATTCAAACCTTGCCTAATCTTTGGGCATATCAGCCTCAATATTTGATCATAAATGTTTGGTTATGCAAACCTAGGCATCATCAAGTAAAGTTCCTGGATTCCCTAAAACATGTACAAAACGTAAAAGAAATACAGCACAACGATGTAAACAAAGCCAATCAATTTAATTAGGTTTAAAAACCTTCAACATAAAAGATGTACAATCACAACAGGTCTATACTTAGCTAGCATGAATTCTGAATGTAAGTGCGACTTAATTAGTTTGAAGAAATCCAATATTTCAATTTCGCTAAAAGCTAACATTGTTTATTTGATTTGTAACTCAACACGGCCCAAAACATAGGACCATTCAAACAGAAATCTCCTAAAAGACGATTTCAGCCAGATAACCAAGACTGCTTCAGCAGTTCCTTAAGTACAGTACATTAAGTTTTCCAATTAAATTCAAACACTTAGCCAAATTGAATTCAATTCGGGAACCTAACATACTACACCTAATGAAATCTAAAATAGAATGTAACTCGGTAGGTGCCCAAAACATGAGACCATAACATGGGTTTCAGCTAAATACCCAATTCTTCTACTGCAGTTTCCTTAGATGCAATACATTATGTAAATTCAAACACACGTTTGTATTGACCATACTGTCTAGTCTTTTCCAAGAACAATTAAATTCAATCAATTATGTGTTTGAATTTAATTGAAAAACCTAATGTACTGTAACTAAGAAGCACGGACACAGACACGGGTATGACACGAGTAATTTTTGAAAAATTATAATATAAAATGGCTGATAGGACACCGATATGACACTGATACAACACAGGTACAACAACGATATGTCTGAGACTTCATAGTTTATACCTAAAATTCATACTAATTACCAAACAGCCATTTACCAATCACATTGGCTAAATTCACAATAATGTTAACGAATAATCTAGAAAGATCTGGAAATGAAGAGAGAGAGAGAGAGAGAGAGAGAGAGAGAGAGAGAGAGCTAGACCTTGATGTTGGTGATGTGAGAATTCTTGCGAATCTGAGCGGCGACGGAGGAGCGGAGCTCGGAGACGGTAGCGACTTCGTCGAGGTTGTAGATGTCGATGATGGATGGGATGGATCGGCACGCTGTTCTGAAGAAATCGATAACTCGGTGCCTCGCTTCCTCCAAACTCGCTGAGTTCGGTGGTACTTTCACGGCCCGCCGTGTAAACGACATTTTTTTCTTGCTCTGAGTCAACTCGTTCGAGCTCACGCAACAACACCACAGCAATAGTAGTAGCTTTGTAGAGTTTTTGTATTTGTGATTGAATTGATTGTCAATAAACAAAACAAAAGAGATTAAGAGAGGTTGTAACGACGCCGTTTTTTAGGTAGTTGATGGTGTATGGGAGAGAGAGAGAGAGAGAGAGAGAGAGAGCCCATGGGCCTAGGGTTGGAACTTGGTGGAAAAGTTGTGGAATTGAGAAAGGAACGTGTGTTTCAATTGTGTAAACCCATGGTTTTGTTGGGCCTCTAATAGACTTTAAAAAGCCTAAAATAAATAAATTTGATTTTAAAAAATTAAAATTTCATTTGCTTATATTAATATATATATATTTTTTGAAAAAAAATTTCATCCACTTAAATTTTGATGTTTCCAAATAAGAGATTTGAGGCTCGAATAAGTGGTATTGGCTTGATGATAAAAAGTAATTATTATGGAATAGACTTTATAAGCTAAAATTCTCTTTATATATATATATATATATATATATATATATATATATATATATAAAGTCAAATGAAACCCTATCATCATCTTTCTTGTTCCAACTTTATTTTATTTTTTGATAATATATTTTTTCAACTTTCAACTTGTAAACAAGGTGATAAATTAACATGTTATATTTCTATATATTAATATAAGTATTTACTAACATTATATTTTGGATAAAAAATGTTCCCATGTTTTATACATGAATTTTTGAACAGAAGACATTGATAATGATAAAATTTAATAGAAAGTTCTTTCAAAATAATTTACTAAAAAATTTACTAGAAGTTTGATACCTCAACTAGCTCCTTTTGATATTTCCAATAGAATTTAGCGTTCAAATTCCCCTCATCCCATTGTAATTGTCTAATTGTAATAAATAATTAAAAAACCTCAAACCAATTAACTGCTAAGATTACATTTTTATATCTTTTTATCCATGTAATAGTTATTGGCTTTTTTATTTATTTTAAATAGACATTAATGATAATTTCAATAGGCATGTTAGGTCATGGATTAAAAGAGATTCATCGAAATAGGTTGGTAGGGAACATTCTTCAAAAAAAACAAAACTTTAAATACTGTGTCATCATCATGTTTTTATTATTGTTATTGTTCTTGTTGTTGTCTTTGTTCGAAAACCTTAAGTTTTAAGAAAAAATCAAAATGTCCCATACATGATGCTGGATACTTTTAAGAGGGATTGGAATTGGCATAATGTTATTTAAGGCAACCAAAAAATTGGCCAACGACGATTCTAATGTTACAAAACCCACCTCAAATGTTTTGAGTGTTAGTTCTCCCACTTGGGAATCTGACGAAACTGGCTTGTCTGAAGAGTGTTGTATTGCCGGTGATATTTCCTTCCAGATCTAGTGAAGATCTTCGGGTTTTTTTCTCCTCCCCATCATTTTTTCTTATCCTTGTTGCTGTTAGCCAAGTAAACCAAATTAGACTGCCACCGGTGGAGAGTCGCATGGTTGAGATGATGTTTCTATTTGGTTGATGACATGTTTCCTCTTCCCCCACCCAATGTGATTGGGTCAAGTGTTGCGTTGAGTCCAAACCTGACTTAATTCGACATGTGAATACCCCTATTATTATTGTTTCTTATTTAATTTCATTTTAGTGTTAGAACTAGGCATAATCGTATCTCTTGCAATGACAAGAGCTATATACTCAGAACACTTCCTTAAAGTGGCGGAATTGAAAATCTTGTTTGGGAGCTCAAGCTAAATATATTAATAAATTTCAAATTCACAAAATAACACACACATATATACTTTATACTTAAAGGATGTCTTTAACATAATTATATATATTATTTTCACATGCATGGAAAAATTTCACCAAGTCAATTATATAATTAAGACAAATATTTTATTTTGTTAAATCATTTGTAATTATCCTTTAAATTATGTATTTATCACAATTAGTATTAGTTAAATTGTTAAAATAAAGGTTTTGTTTTTGCAGAGCGTGTTCCAAATTTTAACCATAAAAAACATAACATGTTTTCTTCTAATGAAAAAGAATCTATGCATTCCTGTATCCCTAAACTCTAAACAAATACAAAAAAGAAAAAAGAAAAAAAGAGAGAGTTCTAATTTGAGAAGAACAGTAGATCTTACTAAAGATATCTACTTATAAATTTTTGGAAAGATATGCTTTAATGCTTTTAATTTCCATATGCTTTAATGCTTCTAAAGTTAACAGTTATACATGACAAAAAAAAAAAAATTGAATATTAAAAGAAAAAAATGACACCTTAGTACTTTAAATTTTAAAAGATGTTATTACAATTTTTATTTATTTAATAAAAAGAAGAGGGCAATAAGTAACAATTCATTTATAAAATTTAAGTAGTAAAATAGAGGGAGAGGGGATGAATTTGAAGGTCAAGTCTTAGTAGAGTTTCAAACTAATCCTAAGGGGTTGGTCTAATGGTTTTGTAGGCCTTATATGATTCATGAGGTCTTGAGCTTAGAACTCTTTGTTAGCATCTTAAGACCAATTTTGAAGGATCCATGTAATTACTTGGTATGTGTGGGACAATGGATTATATAACCAAGTGAATAGTCAAACTTTCCAGAGCATTGGGCATTTATAATTGAAATACAAATTGATTTATCAATAACAACCAAAGTAGCCAAAAATAATGTAGCTCAATTAGTTGGCATCTCTTAATGTTTTAATGGAGACCTCCAAAGTTTAAATTCCTCTTCCTCCTTTGTAACTATTAAATTATAAATTAAAAAATCATTAATATAATTAAGATATTTATTTATTATTTGTTGAAGTGACCAATCACATTTATTGCCATACATCAATCCGTAATTCATTTATAGTAATTTGTAGTAGTTTTAGTATCTTTCCTAAGGAAAAATGTAAAAACTACTATTAATTTTACCATATAAGTCATAAAAAACTTATATGATAGTGATTATGATTGGTGTCACTTCAAGACATAATAAATACATTTATTAATTATTTTTTTTGGAGTATGATACTAAAGATATTAAAATTTATTATATAGTCTTTACAAAATGATATTTTAAATAGCAGTAATCACATTGCATCCATTTGTAAATCTTTTCAACTAAAAACCTTTTTTTTTTTTTTTTTTTTTTTTTGTGTGTTGTATTTTAAAGTTCACACATTAATTTATAAGGCCTATGTAGTAAAATCTATAATAACCTTAGGAGTAGTTTAATATAAAATGCCTTTTTTTTTTTTTTTGCTGAGAAATTATGATAGAATATTTGTTCAAAGAAAAAAGAAAAAAACATCAAGCATATATACGAGATTACAACAATGCATGCTGTAATAAGAATTTGCACTTGATGTACGAACTGTGTCACCGTTTTGGTAATTGATCACGAGGTATGGAGATGAAAATGAGGGAGAGCCCATGGTTGGATTGGATCTAGGGGTGGTGCTACCTTAAGGCCAGAGTGGTCCCAAGACCACCCTGACCTGAATTATTTATTTATTTATATGTAATAATTTATTTTTTTTTTAATTTTTCTACCTTTCAACAAAAAATTGTGAACACCCTTAGTTTTTTTTATGTCAATAAAATTAAATTTTGTTCCATAATTTATTTTACATTTAGTGGATGAATGATGTTTGGTTGTGTACATTGAAAGAGATGTAGCTTGTAGTATTGATAATGAGACTATCATGCAACGATTTCAAAATATGAAAACTCGTAGAAGACAATTGTAAACTTTAGGTATTTACGTGTTTTTTTTTAATTGTTATTGTTGGCAATATATGAATTTCTCTTTTTATTAGATGGTATAATTTATGCTTTTTAAGAAACATCCTAAGAAAAATTCTTGGAGCTGCCACTGATTGAATCGAGTTGCAACATGGTTGTAGTTTTCCCATTTCGTAAGCCATTGTTTTGTTAGGTCTTTTAATTGGAGGTGGTATTTTATGAGACGGTTTTACCAAATCTTACTCTCTCACTCAGGGTCTAACTCATGAAATTGTCTCATGAGATAATTACTACTGCAATAAATCTAAAGACTATAAATAGCTAAATTTGAAATTTTGATTTCATTCATGACTTTTTTTTGTTTTGTTTTGACAAGTATTGTTTTAACATGGTATTGGAGAAAGTGTCAACACATTGTAAATTATAGCCACTACTTTGACAGACACATAAAAATTTTCATTCCAACTTCAGTTTCATCTTACAAAGCCAATACTTAATTTAGCCACTACTTTTACAATCAAGTCAAAAGATTGACAGCGGCTATGGGGCTTGATACTATATGGCTATGCTGATCAATCCATTTGAGGAAGCAATGGATTACTTTTGGAACTTTGATATTAATCTCAACGCTCACAACAAAACTTTGTTTCTGGTTTTTTTTGGTGAATGTCAGAGTACTAGGTTCGACTCTGATTTTCATTCCATCTGGAATGTCCTCCAAATGTGCTTGGTAAACAGATGTGTCATACCCAACATTTGTCACAACCCTGCTAAAGTTCATTGACATTGGATATGTGGTTTGGTTGGAGAGTACAACCATAAAAGAGGGGTAGTTAAGCTCATGACTAAGCTTCTTGTTGCAATGCCATTCATTTCGTTTAAGGATATGTCTCATTTGCTCGTTAGTGTACCCCAGGCCGCAAAGAGAGTCCACATAATCTTGAAAACTTAGTGTCATAGATGAGTCCAGGATCCATGACTTTGTTGGGATCGATATGTCCAGCTCCAAACTGTATAGGTGTGGCAATAGAATTAGATAATTGGGTTGTAAAACTTGCACCAGTATTGTCTTTGACATAGGCCGTGGTCATTAGAGCAGATAGGATGGCTGCAGGGCTCCACTCAGGGTGAATTGCTCTCAATAAAGCTCCCACACCAGCAACAATGGGTGTTGACATTGATGTGCCCCACATTAATGCATAATCAGTGACCAAATCATAGTTGCCAACAGTCACAAATGGTACTTTGGGAGTAAATGCCGCCAACACATCCATTCCTGGAGCGATAATATCTGGCTTTAGAATTCCTGGAGTGAATGGATTTGGTTCTGCTGAGGAGAAAAAGGCTACTTGAGGTGCTGGCTTTGTACCCAATTTCGTCAACACAAACTGAATCCTTTTCACTTTCGGGTTTCTCACCCTTGTCACGTACTCTTTAACTAAAGTCGCTGAAGAATCTGGTAACGTAAGGCATGGAAATGTGTAGTTCGCTAGAGATAAACTGATTGATAAATTGGACAAAAAGATGGCCGCATAAGCACCTGCCCTCTCGACCTCTAAGATTTGTTGAGAAGGATCTACCGAATAGCTGTCACAGATGACTACCTTTCCAGCAACATCATTTCTATCCAATGATTTGTCGCTGCAAATTGCTTTGCTCATGTTTCCTATGCGATAGTACAATGTTAAATTAGTAAAGGAAACGCTCTCTGGAAAGTATGATGTACCCTCCATAGTTACCCCATTTCCTAGAGTCATTGTTGCAAGGTAACTTCGATCAAGTGTACCAGCCCCTACCGTTGTGATCCAAGGCGCTGCATTCACTACTGTTGCGAAAACACCATCATTGCCAGCAGCACAGGCAACAAAAATCCCTTCTCAATTGCAGAAAGAGAACCTTTGGCAATGGAATCAATGAAATAAGCTGACTGATTAATACTAATAGACAAAGATAGGATATCAACCCCATCACGAATTGCTTGGTCCATGCCAGCGAGTACATCAGTTGCAGCAGTCCTATTTGTCTCTGCCAACTGACATTGTACACGGCAAGATGTGCACGGGGAGCCATGCCTCTGGCTGTGCCTCTCGCATATCCAAAGTAACTCACACCGGGTACATGGTTACCTACTGCTATGGATGCTGTGTGCGTGCCATGACCAGAGAAATCTCTTGCAGAATTATAGTCATCTTCCTTTGATATCTTAATACCTGCATTTCTGAGTCCTTTGCTGAAGGATCTAGCCCCAATAAGTTTCCTGTTGCAATATGAAGGGCTAAATTTTTCGCCCTTCTCGCACTTTCCCTTCCATCTTTTTGGCACTGGTGGCATACCCTTGTCGTTAAAACTCTCACTCTCTAGCCAAATTCTTGTATCTAAAACGCCTACAATCACACCTTTCCCATAAGAGGCAGCAGGCGATATGCCTGATATTTGTTGTAGTCCGAGAAACTTGGGTGCGTGCGTCGTCAACAGCTTGCCAAATGACTCCGGGTATGTGGCAATATGAGCTGAAGAGTTCTGAATCTTAGATAGTTGAGTGGGTGTGAGCCTTTGCACTAAAGCCATGCATGACATGGCTGTATGAGTAGATCAGTAGTTCTTCCTCATCATCAGCTGGAGATGATAATAATGACTTTAGGATGGACCGATGCCATGATTTGTGTGTTGAGTGTGGTGATGGCTTTTGACAATGGTCCATATGGATGATGTATGTCTGGTATTCTTCTATTGCTGAAACGGAATACATGTTCACACCAAGTAGCAATAGTAGTAGCCAAGGCAGTGCGCTCTGCAAAATCAGATGGAAGAGATTCATGGTTATGACTTTGTTGAGAAAATTGGATTTGAAAATGATGAGAATTGGTGAGTTTATATTGCCACATGTTTTATGAAAGATGGTGAATTGTTGAAATACTCTCCGATCAAATTTGAAATCTATATTCAAATAATTATGAAATCATTTATATATATTACATTTTTTTTTTGAGTAGGTATATATATTACATCTAAGAGTTCTATATTGCATTGTTTTACATGATTTATGAATCCAAGACCGTTTGATTGGGTTAAACCTTTCAAATTGGCAGACCTTGTATGTGTGTGTTAAAGACGAATTAGAATGAGAGGAAATCAGGGAGTGGATAAGTTGTAGAGAGAATAAAGAGGAGGAAGGACAAGCACATTTACCTGATACATGCCATGCTTTACTTCCATGGTACAAATGCTCAAAGGGCTATTATTTCTTCTTTTAATTGATTTTTTCCCCTCTTGATAATGGAAGTGTGCTAACTAGCAACTGCTAAGGTTAAAGACATCCATCATTCATGGAGGATATTTTTATTGATAAAAGAAACTCCACTTAAAACCTTTGATTTTTGTATTTATTATTTAATATTTAGACAAACTAATTTACATCTCCAATCTGTTTAGACAACCTAATTAGACTTAGAGAATTATGGTTAACTAACCTCTTATTGGAATCTGTTAAATGTTTAGTTATGAGTTTTCCATTAAATTTTGGGTTTTCTAAAGTTGGTTAGTCCTTCGGTGGTGATTAATTGAGCTTTTGGTTTTCTTTTGTTAAGAGTTTAGTTGTTAAGAGTTTTACAGTTCAATTGACGTCTTCTGATATTTTCAATGAAGACATTCTGTATCTTCTTCCTTTGTTATAATTGAAAAAAAAAAAAAAAAAGGTTGGTTGAGGATTTTTTCAACTTAGGCTTTTTGGATCTTCCTTTATTTTTTCCTTTATAAACTTTTTTTCCCCCAATTTAACAGTAATTTGATGTGAGGTACGGATCTATTCTTGCTCTTTGAAATTATTCTGTACAATCTTTTATTGGCTGGAGATGAAGAAAAAAACTAGACCTTGGAATTTGGAGCTGGGAGAATGAAGCGACGTCGTCGAGGTTGTACTTGTAGATGTCCATGATGGTTGACATGGGTCAAGCCCATGGGCCTGGGGTTGGAACCGTTATGTTTGGGTTGGAACTTGGAGGAAAGTTGTAGAGTTATGTAGCCCATGGCTTTGTTGGGGCTTTAATAGACTTTTTTTTTTTTTTTATTTAAAATTTTTAAAATTTTTTTATTTAAGGAAAGCCTTTAATAGACTTTAAAAAGAATGGAATAAATAAATTGGATTTTTTTTCTTTTATTTGCTTTTTTCTTTTATTTTATTTTTTTAAAAAAATTCTCATTTGATAAAAATTTTGATATTGTATTAAACATTCAAATGAAATTGTGGGTTCCTAGTAAAGTTTTTTGTCTACCGTAAGAAACCAATTGGTGTATTGACTTAATGATAAATAATTATTATCATGAAGCAGATTCTAAAAATTGAAATTTTATTGTATTTATATATATATATATATATATATATAAATTTAAATGAAAATCCTATCTTCAATTTTTGGTGTTTTTGATAATATCTTGTTTCAACTTTCTACTCGTAAACAAGGCAATAAATCAAAATGTTATATTTCCAATTATTCATATGAGTATTTTCTACTGTTATATTTTGGAGAAAAAAAAAGTTCTCATATTGTGGGATTTATCTTAACATAAAATTTTGAACAACATATATTGATCATATCAAATTGAATAGGTATTTCCTTTAGGATAGTTTAGTAAAAAATTTATCAAAAGTCTTGTAGTCCAAATAGCACATTCTAATTGATAGTGACGTTTTTAAGAGTCATCAGTTGGAACACGCAACCCGTCAGTCAGGCTCATTAGAATGCCACCTTTTTAGCATTCATAGCCATGCCCCTTACACAGCAACGTTAAGCTGACGGATTACGTGGACGAGTCAGGGGTGACGACCTTGGCTGTAAGGTCTTTGGTTGACGTCCTTGGCTGACGGACCACGTTGGCGTACGTAAGCTGACGACAGTATAGGAGGTACACGTGGGCTGACGATCTTGGCAGGTGAAGGCTGAAGGAGTAATCCAACTTTCATTTTTAGCCTATCTTGACTTCTGCTTATGTGAATATAAGGAAAGTTCTTGCGCTACACGTTCGACTTTAGTCAAGAAGATTCCTATAAGGAAAGGGCTCAATACAATAGGCAAAGATCCGCGAATTACTCTTTTAAAAAAGAAAGTACTTCTTCACCAAGGCGCATATTTCGGCCACATACCACTATATATACCCCAAGACCCTCATGACCCAAAGGTAAGCACTATTACCTCAACTCTGGCACTCTAGGGTTGTTTTAAAGACTCTAACTTGATCGTCGGAGGGTCTTTGGCCGGCACCACACCGGTGCTCTCTGTCGATCACCTACTTTCTCTTCGCAGGTGTTGCTTCAATCGGAGGAGTACTCGCATCTTACTGGTGATTTCTTCGGCATCATCAGTTGGCGCCGTCTGTGGGAAAGAAGAGAGACATTCAGCCTTGCTCTGTTCTTGAGACAAAAAGTTGTATGGTACTCACTTGATCGATGGCAACAATCAACAACCAAGGCGACGAACCGCATGCTACAGCGCTAGAAAGGCAAGTTCAGACGCTGGCTGCTGCCGTTGAGCGCCTTACTAAACAGAATCACGACTTAGAAGAACAACTACGGCAGGTGATCGCGCACCAAAGTGCACCAGGGGAGGACCAGGAAGTAGCAAGCCCGGAAGGGAGGAATGCCGTCAGGCCTGAAGGTAGCACCGCACCAACAAGGCTGGAGCGGCCGGAGACAAACCCGCCATCTGCCTCGGACTCCTTACCACCTCATATCGCGGCCGAGATGCAAGAGATGAGGGAACGCATGGATGTGATGATGAACGCCCTTAGAGGACGGGTGTCCAGCAACCTGGATGACCTAGTCCATAGAACGGATTCACCTTTCACAGCGTTGGTGAATTCATGCCCCGTTCCTCCAAAGTTTCGCATGCCCCATGTGGAAAACTACGACGGATCCAAAGACCCGTTGGACCACCTGGAGTCTTTTAAAACCCTAATGCATCTTCAGGGTGTACCGGACGAAATCATGTGCAGGGCTTTTCTTACCACCTTGAAGGGGCCTGCGAGGGATTGGTACACCAGGCTGACGCCTAATTCTATCGGCACCTTTAAGGAACTAGGCGCACAGTTCATGTCACACTTTATTGGAAGTCATCGGCACAAGAGGTCTATTGCGTGTATACTGGGCATTAAGCAGCGAGAAGATGAGACGTTAAGGTCCTATATAGCCCGCTTTAACAAGGAATCCCTCTCAATAGACGATGCGGATGACAAGATACTTGTGGCAGCATTCACGAACGGGCTACAAGAGGGTAAGTTCTTGTTCTCTCTATGCAAGAATGACCCAAAGACTATGTCCGATGTATACTACAGGGCGACGAAGTATATGAACGCGGAGGATGCCTTGCTGGCCAGAGACGACCATAAACCCAGAAAAAGGGAGAGACAGGAAGATACGAAACCCGACAATGGACGAAAGAGGGGGAGAACCAGAGAGGGACGAGATGATCGACGACCCAAGCCGCCTACAGGAAGGTACACGAGCTTCACTCCCCTGAATGCGCCCATCGACCAGGTGTTGATGCAGATTAAAGACGAGGAAACTTTGGCCTTTCCTGGAAAACTGAAGGGAGATCCCAACAGGAGACCAAGGGATAAGTACTGCCGATTTCACCAAGACGACGACCATGACACCGCCGATTGCTACGACCTGAAACAGTAAATAGAAGCTCTCATTAGGCGAGGGAGGTTACAGAGGTTCGTCAACAAAGAAAGGGCGGACCCGCCATAAAATCAAGCCCCTCGGCGAGATAATGATCGCCCCAGGCAACCTGTAGGAGACATAAGGATGATTGTAGGAGGCACCACGAGGGCCAGATCTTCCAAGAAAGCCCGAAAGACATACATCAGAACGGTCCATAACGTCCAGTCGGCAAGTCCTGCGCTTGGAAGGTCACGAATTGGAAATCCCCCCATTGAATTCTCGGAAGCGGACGCCCAGCGCCTTCACCATCCCCACGACGACGCTTTGGTCGTCACCATACGGGCAGGGGATTACAACATACACCGAGTTCTCGTAGACAACGGCAGCTCAGCAGACATCCTTTACTATCCCGCTTTCCAACAGATGCAAATTGAAAGGGAGCGACTAATTCCGGTTAATGCCCCACTCATTGGCTTTGGAGGGGCGAGGGTACATCCACTTGGCACCGTCACTTTAGCGGTAACCGTTGGAGACTACCCACAGCAAGTCACCCGGAACATAACATTCCTGGTAGTCGATTGCTCATCGGCTTACAATGCCATCATAGGGCGTCCAACCCTCAACTCATGGAAAGCCGTAACCTCGACATACCATTTAATGATAAAATTCCCTACTGATCATGGAATTGGAGAATTGAGAGGAAATCAGGTATCCACACGAGAATGTTACGTGGCCATGATGGAGATGGACAGTCACATTCAAGCCATGAACATAGAAGAACGTCGGGTGGCGACAGAACCCGTTGAGAGGCTCGAAGACGTACATCTCGACGAAGCCCACCCGGAGCGAACGACAAAAGTCGGAACCCTGGCCGACCCGGCAGTACGTCAGAAACTCGCAACTTTTTTGAAAGAAAACAAAGATGTATTTGCATGGAGCCACGAAGACATGCCAGGAATCGACCCGTCGGTCATGGTGCACAGGTTGAACGTGTCGCCATCTTTTCCACCCGTCCGACAGAAGAAAAGAACCTTTGCCCAAGAAAGAGACCAAGCAATAGCAGAAGAAGTCCGCAAACTGCAAGAAGCGGGATTTATCAGGGAAGTGTATTACCCCGATTGGTTGGCGAACGTCGTAATGGTCAAAAAGAACAACGGGAAATGGAGGATGTGCGTCGACTTCACGGACTTAAACAAAGCATGCCCCAAAGATAGCTACCCCCTCCCGCGGGTCGACGTCCTGGTGGATTCTACAGCCAAACATCAGTTGCTAAGCTTCATGGATGCATTCTCCGGGTATAACCAGATCCGAATGGATGAGGCTGATCAAGAGAAGACTTCGTTCGTAACAAGCCAAGACCTTTTTTGCTACAAGGTCATGCCCTTTGGCCTAAAAAACGCTGGCGCAACCTATCAGAGGCTCATGAACAAGATGTTTTCACGGCAGATTGGAAGGAACGTCCAGGTGTATGTCGACGACATGCTGGTCAAAAGCCAAGAGGAAGAAGCTCATCTGGAGGATCTTAAGGAAACATTTGATACTCTTCGCTCCTACAACATGAAACTCAACCCAAGCAAGTGTGCCTTTGGAGTGACGGCAGGAAAATTCTTGGGGTACATGGTATCCCAAAGAGGGATCGAGGCCAACCCAGACAAGATTCAGGCCATTATGGGGATGGCCCCTCCTAAAAATATTAAGGAAGTACAAAGCCTCAACGGTAGGGTCGCCGCGCTTAGCAGATTTGTGTCGAAGGCTGCAGATAGATGTCTACCTTTTTTCCGAACATTGAAAAAATCCTTTGAATGGACTGCCGAGTGTCAACAAGCGTTCGAAGATTTAAAGGCCTACCTCTCTTCCCCGCCATTGCTAAGCCCCTCGCAACCAGGAGAAGAACTGTTCCTCTATCTGGCCGTTTCCCCAGCAGCCGTCAGCGCGGCCTTAATTAGAGAAGACGATAAGGTCCAACGACCTGTGTACTATGCGAGCAAGGCATTGCACGGTGCAGAAGAGAGATATCCCCCCATGGAGAAACTTGCCTTCGCTTTGGTTACAGCGGCCCGTAAGCTCAAACCATATTTTCAAGCCCATACAATAGTCGTCCTAACTGACAAACCTTTGCGGCGAGCAATGGGCAGCCCTGCGGCTGCCGGACGGATGGCGTTGTGGTCCGTAGAACTAAGTGAATTTGATATACAATATCTCCCCCGCGTCGCCATCAAGGGACAAGCGGTGGCCGACTTCATTGCTGAGTTCACCAGCGCGCAAGGCGAAGAGGAAAAGATTCCCCAATGGGGCATTTTCACTGACGGGTCGTCCAACAAGAAGGCTGGCGGGGTAGGGGTCGTGCTTAACTCTCCGGAAGGCAACGAGCTCAAATGTATGATTCACCTCGATTTTCCTACAACTAACAATGAAGCTGAGTATGAAGCCCTGATAGCAGGTCTAGACCTTGCTCAAGTTGTAGGGGCCACGAACGTGGTTATTCATTGCGACTCCCAAGTCGTCACAAGCCAGGTAAACGGCGAGTACGAGTGCAAGGGTGAAAGAATGAAGAGGTACTGGGAACAAGCAAAAAAGAGGATGGACGGGCTGCAAGCCAAGATAGTCCAAATTCCAAGAGGAGAAAACGAACATGCCGATCGACTTTCCAAAGCCGCATCTGCGGAAACTATGACCCCCATCGACAAGGTACTTTCTTTCATTCAATCCTCACCATTAATTGACGTTGTCTGCATACAGGAAATTGGTTCCGAAAACAATTGGACCACGCCCTTGATCTCCTACCTAAAAGATGGCACGTTGCCTGATGAAAAGGAGGCTGCCAGGAAGCTGAAGGTCCGGTCTGCACGGTTTGTCTTGATAAAGGACGTTCTCTACAAAAGGAGCTTTTCTCGACCATACCTAAGGTGCGTAGGCCCCAAAGAAGCAGACTATGTTATGAGAGAAGTACACGAGGGGATATGCGGCAACCACTCTGGATCACGGTCGTTGGTACAAAAGCTGATTCGGGCCGGGTACTATTGGCCAACAATGCAAAATGACGCCCAGGTTTATGTGAGAGCTTGCGACAAGTGTCAAAGGTTCAGCAACATCACTCGGCAACCGGCGGAAGAATTGACCCCCATAACTGCCCCATGGCCGTTCGCCCAGTGGGGGTTGGATATCATGGGACCATTCCCGATGGCAGCAAGACAGCTGAAGTTCCTCGTCGTCGGCATCGATTACTTCACCAAATGGGTTGAAGCTGAAGCCCTAGCCACAATCACTGAAAAAAATATAAGGGGTTTTGTATGGAGAAACATTGTCTGCAGGTATGGAATTCCAAGAGTCTTAATTTCGGACAACGGTAAACAATTTGACAACGACTCCTTCCGAGCCTTCTGTTCAGAGTTAGGAATCAAGAACCATTATTCCTCCCCAGCCCATCCTCAGGCAAACGGACAAGTAGAAGTCACCAACCGATCCTTGCTCCGAATCATCAAGACTCGGCTCGAGGGGGCAAAGGGCGTATGGCCTGAGATGCTGCCCAGCGTGCTATGGGCATACAGAACGACAATACGAACCCCTACAGGAGAAACCCCTTTCTAGCTGACATACGGAAGTGAAGTGGTCATTCCAGCCGAGATAGGACTCACAAGTTATAGGGTGGCCAACCACGACGAGGGAAGAAATGATCAAGAGCTTCGTTTACAACTGGATCTAATTGACGAAGTAAGGGCGGCGGCTGAGCAGAGACTCGCGCGATACCAGGACCTCGCGCATTCAGAAACGACTAGTGAATTTTTTATGTCTTGAAGAAAACAACAGGTCCTCTACCTCCAAGTCCACAAAATGGACGACATTCTTATAAGTCCACAAAGTGGACGGTCTACATCTAAGTCCACAAAGTGGACGACCTACCTCCAAGTCCACAAAATGGATGACATTCTTATAAGTCCACAAAGTGGACGGTCTACATCCAAGTCCACAAAGTGGACGACCTGCTTACAAGTCCACAAAGTGGACGGTCTACATCTAAGTCCACAAAGTGGACGACCTACCTCCAAGTCCACAAAATGGACGACATTCTTATAAGTCCACAAAGTGGACGGTCTACATCCAAGTCCACAAAGTGGACGACCTGCTTACAAGTCCACAAAGTGGACGGTCTACATCTAAGTCCACAAAGTGGACGACCTACCTCCAAGTCCACAAAATGGACGACATTCTTATAAGTCCACAAAGTGGACGGTCTACATCCAAGTCCATAAAATGGACGACCTGCCTATAAGTCCACAAAGTGGACGGCCTGCCTCTAAGTCCAAAAGGTGGACGATTTCATTGCTAAGTCCACCTAGTGGACGGCGTCATAAATAAGTCCACAAAATGGACAATTTTATATCTAAAATCCACAGAGTGGACGATCCCAATCTAAGGACAACGGGGTGGACGACCTCACTACTAAAAGGCCTTACCACCAAGCGCATAAGATGTACAAGGGCAATAAAATGCTGATATGATCCCTCTTGAGCACGTCACCTTGCCATGATGCAACAAGGTGACGGTGTTATGTTCAAAGTTAGCTGAAAGAAAAAGGCTGACGCCGTTAAGAAATTAACAAGCATACAATCAAGTTGTCCAACGACGTCGCCCATGAAACTGACGGAGTGATAAAAACGACCCCAAGTTTTCATGGAAAAGAAGCTGACGCCGTCATCAGTTCAAAAATTGAATTGAAAAAAAAAAAAAAAAAAAAAAAAAAAAAAAAAAACCATCACCCTTAAGCTGACGAGCTCATCGCGGACATGATTTTGACTTATAATAAAAAATACGACGGATACATGGCAAACATTAATCAATGCCGTCGCTCATGAAGCTGACGGTTTGATAGAGCAGCTCAAAGTCCGAGTCAGACGGGGCTGTAATGATCGACGCCGTCAAAAGATTGATAAGCGAAAATTTTTAAAAGATAGTGGACAGGCTGACGTTGTTTTCTCTGTGGCATGAAATAATTAAAACAACGCCGTCGTCTAGAAGCGACGGGATCATTATGATAGGAAAGAAACATGCTTTGAACATAAGGCAAAATATTAAGATTAACATAAACACAGTCTTTACAAAAGCCCAAAAAAGCGGGCGTCAAGCATTAAAGATCGTCTACACTTCTCTTTAAAAAAAAAAAAAAAAATGCTCAAGTTCATGAAGTCGGGGGATCTTGAGGGCTTCTGTCATCATTAACAACAAAAGGCTGAACGGAGGGGCTGACGGTACAGAGATCGTCGCTAGAAGGATTTGTGGAAGTAAAGTTGACGGGCTGGTCTGCGGCCGGCTGAGCAAGGACAACACTATCGTCCCTCCGATTAGCGTTGTCACCTTCCTCATTGACGGTGTCTCCTGCGGGGGTTGACGGGATAGATTCGTCCATAGAAATCTTCGACAAGTCCAAGTTAGGATAAATAGATTTCACTTGCTTCAAGCAATCCTCAAACCCATCCCTGTAATAGGCAGCACAAGCGTCAATGAAAGATGACGAGTCCTTGAACTCCGTCACCGCGTCATTCCTAGCCGTTTCCACCTGGACTAGGATGGACTTCAACTCTCTCTCCGCCGTCAGCTTAGCCTCTTCTTCCCGCTCACGACGACGGCTTTCCTCCGCCAGTTTTTCCTTGAAGCCCTTCAGCTCCTCGCCCAATATGCGGTTCGCATCCCTGTACTGCATCTGGCCGTCAGTTAGGTTCTTGACACGCTCTTGCAGACGGGTAATCACCCCTTCCTTGGCAGAGCACCTGCGTGACAGAGCCTTCATGCGAACCATGGCCTGGAAGAAAAAGGGGACAAGACAACGTCAGGGCACAAAAATAGGTCGGACACCAAAGTAGAAAGCGAAGCTTACTCTGGTAAGGTCAAAAAGGCCTAACGCCTTTATCTCGTCAACAGCCTGCTCGGCGCAAGGGTCCATTTCCTCATCCTTCAAAATGGACTCCGTCACCTCTACAGCGTAGTTCTTTTGGGTCAACAGACGGCGCACGGATCCTTGGACAATAGGCCCTGACGAGGTCATCGGTCCCTTGCCTGCCCCATGAGCAGACCTAGGAGGTGACGGCCTTCGAGATGACTTGTCCCCAGGAGTGGGGGCAACCTTCTTCCCCGGACGGCCTACCCTGCCGTCAGGTTTTCTCTTGGCCGCGGCCTTCCCAACGGGCCTGAGGGCTGACGGTGGGGTTAACTCGCCCCCAGCATTCTCTTGCTGTTTTTTCTTAGCCGCAGCTGCAGCTTTGACCCTTTGCTTAGCTGACTCCATTTCTGCAAAGAATAAGGGTTAGAAAGAAACAACGTCAGGATAAAGACAAGAAGTTGAAGGACACTCACGTCGGCGAGAATAAGCGTTCAATTTGCAAGCCTCCTCCGTCGGTTCAGGGCCACCACAATATAAGTGAAGAGTGTCTAACGTGATTAGATCCCGACACTTCCTCTCGTCCAAGGGAATGGCCGTCACTCGACGAATGAAATCCTCTTGCTCCGCGGTGATACGTGGACGGTTGTTAGCTGCAGTGAAAAGTGACGGGTTAGGACAGCAAATAAGTAGACGGAGCGAGAAGGGTCGACGGGATTAACCTGAATCTCTAACATATGCCCATGTGTTGTCAAAACCATTGGGCATTGTCTCCCACTCCTCTGGACGACATACCCAATTCGTTCCTTCTACAAAGAAGTATCTGCCCTTCCACTTCCTATTGGAGTCAGGCATATCGGACACTAACTTCAACTCCTTATCCCTTACTGCAAAATGATACACTCCTTTTGACGAGGAAATGTGCTGAGGACGATAACACCAAAAGAACTCGTCCAAGGTCAGCTGACGGTTCCCACCACTCAGACGACCCCACAAGATCTCGGCACCAATGAAGGTTCGCCAAGCATTGGGGGCAATCTGGCTGACGGATATCCCAAGGAAGTTAGCCAGCTGACGGTGTAATGCCGTCAGCGGCAGCCTTAGCCCAGCCGCGAACATGGCATCATACATGCCGACGTCCACGCTTCGTCCGGAGTAACACTTCTCACCTTCCTCAGGAAGACGAATGGGAATGTCGTCTGGTATTTGATAACGGGACCGCAAACTTTTAAAAACGTTCTCCGTCATCGTTGGGAGAAAACTGTTGATGGACCACTCTGAGGGTAAGATGAAAGGACGGTCATCACCAGAGGATCCCGAGGTGCTATCTAAGGCTTCCTCGTTGTCGTCACTCTCGCCCCCGTCACTGATACTTGCATTTTCGTGAATCCCCTGGTCTTCATCGTCTACATCACCGCTCACCCCACTTCCTCTAGAACTCTTTACTTCACCGTCAGAATGAGTTGACGATTCTCTTTCTGACGACCAGGATAGGCCCTCTGCGGGCTCACGACCTGACGGGAAAACTTCGTCGTAACCCGCTCCGTCGCGGATCGACGACTGATCACTCGGTGTCTCCCTAGACATCTGACTACCTACAAACGACGGGTTTCTTTCTAAGATCCTAGGCAGACGACTTCACTAAAGGGCGACACTGTAAAAAGTAAAAAGTAAAGTAGCGAAAACTTACGTGTAGGAGGACGGTCTCAGGAAGCTGACAGCTGCGCGATTGACGATGTGATAAGGCTGGCAGTGACGGATTCGTTCTCTCAAGATGGACAAGGCAGAAAAAGTGGGAAAAAGGTAAATAGTGAAGTATATATAGGAGAGAGGAGGCGCGGAAGACGAAGCGACATACCCGTCCAGACGCGGAGCTAATCAGTCTATGACATGTGTCCCACCATTTAATGAAGATGGCACAAACTACCATGCACGAACCCTTTCCCCAATAACAAGAACTCCATGACCCGTCACTCATATCTGACGGGACAATAGAGTTGGGGGGCAGCTGATAGTGACGTTTTTAAGAGTCATCAGTTGGAACACGCAACCCGTCAGCCAGGCTCATTAGGATGCCACCTTTTTAGCATTCATAGCCATGCCCCTTACACAGCAACGTTAAGCTGACGGATTACGTGGACGAGTCAAGGGTGACGACCTTGGCTGTAAGGTCTTTGGCTGACGTCCTTGGCTGACGGACCACGTTGGCGTACGTAAGCTGACGACAGTATAGGAGGTACACGTGGGCTGACGACCTTGGCAGGTGAAGGCTGAAGGAGTAATCCAACTTTCATTTTTAGCCTATCTTGACTTCTGCTTATGTGAATATAAGGAAAGTTCTTGCGCTACACGTTCGACTTTAGTCAAGAAGATTCCTATAAGGAAAGGGTTCAATACAATAGGCAAAGATCCGCGAATTACTCTTTTAAAAAGGAAAGTACTTCTTCACCAAGGCGCATATTTCGGCCACATACCACTATATATACCCCAAGACCCTCATGACCCAAAGGTACGCACTATTACCTCAACTCTGGCACTCTAGGGTTGTTTTAAAGACTCTAACTTGATCGTCGGAGGGTCTTTGGCCGGCACCACACCGGTGCTCTCTGTCGATCACCTACTTTCTCTTCGCAGGTGTTGCTTCAATCGGAGGAGTACTTGCATCTTACTGGTGATTTCTTCGGCATCATCACTAATGTTTCCAACAGAGACATTTAGAACTCAAATCCTCCCAGCTTGTTGTAAATGTCGAAATATTAAAAGATAAAAAAAACCCTCAAACCAACTAATTATTGATATGATATTTTCATATCTTTTGATCCATTTAATAGTTATTGGCTTCTTTTTTTGGTTTAGAAATTCTTTAAGGCTTCGTTTGGAAGTTCATAAGGGAATGGAATGTAATGATTATAAGGGAATGGAAATGAATTGAATGTATTTAAGTAAAGGAAAAGAATGGAATTGAATGGAATTAAGTAACCTTGATTGGATGTTTTAAAATAAAGGAATGGAAATGAATGAAATGTAAGTAATCTTATTTGGGAGTAACAGGGAGGGAATGAAATGGAATCAATTTATGACAATATTACTATTAGATCCTTATTTTAAAATAAAATGGTTGAATATATAGGGGTATTTTGGTAGTTTTAGTAAAAAATTCATTAAATATAATTCCATTCCCTCCCATTCCTCCCAATTTCGGGGGGAATGAAAATTTGAGATTTTAAGGGAATAGAGAGAAATGAGTGTTCCCTCATATTTATTCCATTTCCTCCTACTTAAACTTTCAAACAAGGGAATGAACTTTCCATTCCCTCCATTAAAACTCTCAAATAAGGGAAGGGAAGAATATTCTAAATTTTTTTTTTCATTCCTTTCCATTCCATTCCATTCCATTCCCTCCTCCCAAACGAGGCCTAAATGAATTAGGGTCTGTTTTGATATCGCTTCTTTTGCTGAAACTGAAAACTTATTGCTGAAAGTATTGTACATAAAGGTAAAAATTAGTTGAAATAGTACAGTGGGACCCATGAATAGTACCAAAAAGTGCAATGGGCCCATAAATAGTAGCAAAAATAAGCTGAATAGTAAAATAATTTTAATTTTTCATCTCTATCCAAATGGAGGCTTAGTAAGTTATAAAATTAAAATAGACATGAATGATAATTTAAACAATATTGTATCATGTTTTTATTATTATTATTGTTGTGGTTGTCATTGTTTGAAAACCTTAAATTTTAAGGAAAAATCAAATGTGCATAGTGTTGAATCCTTGTAAAAGGGATTTAAATTGACATTATATTATTTAAGGCTAACCCTAAAATTGGTCAAACCAACCCACCCTCTAGACTCGGACTCACTTGCCATAATTTGACTAGTTTCAACTTTCAACAGCAGTGGTGATTAGCCCATTCCACAGGTGGAGGCCCACATGGTTGAGATGATCTTTTTGTTTGGTTGACAATGGGTTTCAGCTTCCCCACCCAATGTGATTGGCCAAGTGTTGGATTAAGCCTAAACTCAACTCGATATGACTTGTGGATGTATGATAAATTTAGAGTTGTGGAATAAAATAAACATACCTCCAGTCATAGTTGTTTAAGTCTTTGAAGAAAAGAAGACTCACTATATGATAATAGTGTATATAAAAGGGTCTTCTAGTCTATGGCCTTTACCTCACACATATCCTTTTGATGGAAACACAGGCTATATATATAGGCTAGACTAGGGACCCTTTTAGATGAAGATTTCCATAACGCTCCTTCTATCAAGGAGCTTAAAAGTTGTAACTTCATGGTGTTTATTAACCAAATGGGTTACACCATTTGAGAGTTACTAAAGGATGTTACATCTAACATGTAACTTTCACAAATAGGAAACTTAAGACATGAGTTTCATCTTCAAATGTGGGCCACATAAAATTCTCTTTAAGAAGATATAATCCTACATTCTCCCATTTGGCCCGCATGAAATTTAAATAACTCAATAAGTGTTTATCACTATGCTATAGCCACGATATTATCCATGTCATTAGTTGTGAAATGCTCCCACTCAAATAAAGAATCCAATACATGAACATGGCGGTAATCCCCTTAATTATAATGAGTATTTCCTTCAATGTATTACAATGTAATGTAATCCTTACATGAGTACTTTATGGGCCATTAATTCTTTATGAATGGACTACTTATTAGCCATTCGGGTCCTCCTCTAAACATCCCCACGGATATATTGTTCTTTATTTATCCCCATGGATTAAATAAACTTTATATATATACTTTATATGCACAATATATATATATATATATATATATATATATATATATATATATATATATTGTCTTTTATTCTCTAAGAACAAGCAAATATGTGTCCCAAATACAAAACAACTAAAGAGAAATTAAACATCAAATAAATTATTAAGTCCCATATGTTCCACGTGGTCTTTATATGGTTTGGTTGGCAAACCCTTAGTCATGGGATCAACAATCATTAGCTTAGTACTAATATGCTCAATGGACACCTTTTGTTTTCTTAACATTCTCTCTAACCTTGAGGTACTTTATTTTGATATGTTTACTTTGGCTTCCACTTTTATTATTCTTAGAGAAGAAAACCGCAGCCGAATTGTCACAAAAAATCTTTAGAGGTCTTGATATAGAATCGACAATCTTGAGACCTATGATAAAATTTCTTAACCATAATGCCTGTGTTGTTGCTTCATAGCATGCAACAAATTTTGCCTCCATGGTAGATGAAGCAACAAGTGTTTGCTTAGTACTTCTCCAAGATATAGCTCCTCTAGAAAGAAGGAAAATATATCCTGAAGTAGACTTTCTTGTGTCTACACACTCGGCAAAATCAGAATCTGAATAACCAATTGCCTTCAATTGATCAGTATGTTTGTAAGTCAACTTGTAATCCTTGGTACCTTGCAAGTACCTCATAACCTTTTTCGCAGCTTTCCAACGATCCAAACCAGGGTTACTTTGATATCGACCTAATAACCCCACTATAAACCCGATATCAGGCCTTGTGCAGACCTGTGCATACATCAAGTTACCTACCGCAGATGCATACAGTATGTTCTTCATTTGCTCTCACTCTAATTCATTTTGAGGACATTGATTTTTACTAAATTTGTCTCCTTTCATAATGGGTGATACTGTAGGTGCACAATCTTTCATTCCGAATTTCTTCAATACTTTTTTAATGTAGGCCTTTTGAAATAGTCCTAACACTCTTTGTGATCCGTCTCTATTAATCTCAATGCCAATGACATATGAGGCTTCACCTAAATCCTTCATCTCAAAGTTTTGGGAGAGAAATTGTTTTGTCTTGTGTAACAAGCCCAAATCACCAATTGCAAGTAGAATGTCATCCACATATAGGACTAGAAAATGTATTTGCTCCCACTAACCTTAAGGTATATACATTGATCAACAATGTTCTCAACAAATTCATATGACGTGATAACATTGTGAAACTTTATATACCATTGTCGTGAGGCTTGCTTTAGCCCATATATAGATTTCTTTAACTTGCAAACCAAATGATTGTCTTTATCATCATAAAATCCTTGAGGTTGGACCATGTATACCGCCTCTTCTAGATCCCCATTCAAGAATGCCGTTTTCACATCCATTTGATGTAACTCTAAATCAAAATGAGCTACTAAGGCCATGATTATTCTAAACGAATCCTTCTTAAAAACCGGAGAGAAGGTTTCATGGTAATCAATGCCTTCTTTTTGAGTGAAGCCCTTGGCTACAAGTCTAGCTTTATATCGTTCAATGTTACCAGAAGCATTTCTTTTAGTTTTATAAACCCATTTGCAGCCAATAGCTACTGCTTCCTTTGGCAACTCAACGAGATCCCAAACTTGATTTTTAGCCATAGACTCCATCTCTTCCTTCATGGCATCATACCAAAGTGTGGAATTGCTATCACTCATGGCTTGAGAAAACGAAGTTGGATCATCTTTAGGCCTGATATCAAAATCAGACTCTTGGAGATATATAATATAATCATCAGAAATTGCTGGTTTCTTCATTCTTGAGGATCTTCTTACACCTTCTGCTTCTCTTGTATTTTTAGAAATTTCAGCAGTTAGTTTAATATGAGCTTGTTCTTGATGGGTTGGTTGCTCCTCAAGGATATCATTTGAGGGCAGTTCAATAAAATCTTATGCCTCCTCAAATTCTATCTTTCTAGGAAAAGCACTCCCGCTAAGCTCGAAGTCCTCAAGAAATTTAGCATTTCTGGCTTCAACTATTCTTGGAGTGTGAGAAGGACAATAAAACCTAAACCCTTTGGACTTTACTGCATAGCCAATAAAATATCCGCTAGTTTTCCTTGGGTCTAGTTTCTTTATATGTGGATTATAAATCCTTACTTCAACAGGACAACCCCATATGTGCAAATGATTTAAGCTCGGCTTCCATCCATGCCATAATTCAAAAGGTGTTTTGGAAAAAACCTTAGATGGAACCTTGTTTGAGATATACACAGCAGTTTTTAAAGCTTCACTCCATAAGGATAAAGGAAGATTAGAGTTACTCATCATACTCCTTACCATATCCATAAGAGTACAATTCCTCCTTTTAGAAACACCATTTTGTTGTGGTGTACCTGCCATTGTATATTGAGCAATGATGCCCTCTTCCTGAAGGAACTTAGCAAATGGACCTGGCATTTGTCCATTTTCTGTGTACCTTCCATAATACTCCCCACCTCTATCTGATCTAATTATTTTAATTTTATTTTCTCTTTGTTTCTCTATTTTTGCCTTGTAGGTTTTGAAAGCATCTAGTGCCTCAGCCTTATCATATAAAAGATAGAGATACATATATCTTGTATGGTCATCAATGAATGAGATAAAATATCTCTGACCATTTGGGCAAGGAGTAGCAAATGGTCCACATATATCAGTGTGTATGATTTCAAGAATTTCAGAGCTCCTCTTGGCACCCTTAGTGGTCTTATTGGTCTGCTTACCCTTAATGCAGTCCACACAAGTACCAAAATCAGTAAAATCAAGAGTTTTTAGAACTCAATCTTTCACCAATCTTTTAGTTCTTTCTATGGAGATATGTCCCAATCTCCTATGCCATAGCATAGAGGAATTCTCATTAATTAAGCTCCGCTTTATACCAACATTAACATGCATATTTAAATAATTGCATTCAGAACTGGGGTCAATATCAATTTTAAATAAACTATCAACTTAGGCTCCACCTCCAATATGAACTTTATTTTTAAAAATACTTAAAATTGAGTTTTCAAATAAAAATCCATAACCAAAAACAACAAGTTTTGAAATGGAAATTAAGTTTCTAGAAAATGAAGGTACATAGAAAACATTATTTAAATCTAATACATATCCAGTTTTTAAAATCAGACGAAAAGTCCCAACTCCCTTAACTTTTGAACACATCTGATTTCCTGAATAGATGCATTGTTCATTTCCTTTCGGCTTCCTTAGATTTAGAAAACCCTGAATGGAGTTGACAATGTGAATTGTGGAACCAGAGTCAACCCACCATGTATTATTTGGAGCTTCAACAAACAGAGTTCATGACATACTAATGAAATGAGATTACCTTTCTTTTCGAGCCATTTCTTGTACTTTAGGCAGTCTTTCTTCATATGCCCTTCTTTCTTGCAGAAAAAACACTTAGTTTTGTTTTTATTGTCATTTTGCTTTATGTGTTTTTTCTTCACTTGCAAGGCATTCTTGCCCTTCCGAGCATTTTCTTTAACATGAGTGGCCAAATGAGCACTTTCAACTTTCTAATGTTTTAATCTCTCTTCCTCTTGAACACACATAGTCAAAAGTTCATTTACTGACCATTTATTTTTATGTGTGTTGTAAGATATTTTGAAAGGACCAAATTCAGAGGGGAGAGAATTCAGTATGAAATGTACTAAGAATGACTCAAAAATCTCAACTTCTAGGGACTTAATTGAGCAAACATGTCCCTCATTTCCATAATGTGCTCACGCACATTCTTAGAATAGTCAAAAGTTTTACTTGAAAACCTTTTCATCAAGATGCTTGCCAAAGCCTTATCGGATCTTATGAACTGTTCTTCAATGGCTTTCATAAAATCCTTAACCTTATTACATTCAGGGATAGAACCCCTAATGTTCTTATTTATATGGGATTTTATGAACATTAAACTTAAGCGATTAGATCGCTCCCACCGTTCATGGTCAAGTTTATCATTTGGTGCACTTGATTTCGTGGCGACGGGTGGTTCATCTACATGGAGCGCCAAATCAAGATCCATGCATCCTAATGAAAATATGATACTTTCTTTCCAGTTATTATAGTTGTCACCAATTAGCATTGGAACACGTGAAAAATCAGTTATATAAGTAGTAGGAATTGCTGTAATAACCAAGAAAAATAAACTTTAATGCTATGAAATATAAACCTTAATTCTAAATCAACTAATGTCAATTTAGTAGTAAATTCCAACCTTCCTATGGGTAGAGGTGCATCACACATGAATTTACTAAAATACTTTATTAATAAGACTAGTAAATATAAACAATAAGAATAAAATTTTCCATACCTTTGGGCCTAGGAAAAATTATATTCTTAATGCCTAATTCACCATATTATTCCAATTCATAAAAATAATAACCTCCCTATGGGGCCAAGTTATTGCTTTTCACGAATTAATTACAATTTAGATGTCTTTATTCTTAATGAAGTATTATAAAAATTAACTTGATGTGATTATCATTATGGCTTAAGATGCTATGGCTACTCTCAAGTCATTTTGATATTCACCCCTTCAAATTACATCATAAAGATAAACTAAACGTCATATTTGTCAATTAAAATAAACCATAAAATGATATTTAAAGACAAGTATAAGAAATGTAAATACGCTAAAAATATCATAAATTTTAAATATGTAATGATCAAATTTTCATATATAGTCACAAACTTTGTAAAATAATTGCACACTATATGTAAGTCAGACAAGATAAGTTCTACTAAATAACAGAGAGGCATAATAATCTATATGCAAAGTTATCATCACAGATGTCCTCTTTCATGAGAAGCTTAAATTTGAAAAAACCAACATGATCTCCACAAAAACATTTGGCCAATGCCAAATGCGAAAGAAATAATTTTCTATAGATAGTCGTCTATATCCGAAAACTATCCCATATTAAAGCCATCCAGCCCAAATGATGGTAAAAGCTATTTCAGTGATATACTTCAATACTATATGCTATGACCCACACATGAGATACATGGTATTAAACTTAATTCTATTCCATGCCTCTTAAAACTGGGTTTGCTGACATTGGTTAAAAGGTCAGATTTTGATATCATAGTTAATTTAGTTGAAAGGTCCCAATACAAAAGAATATGCAATGCAAATGCTTTATATCCTCAAATCCATATGTGCATTGGAAATTTAGCCAAATCATAGAAAAATCTATGAATGAAAAATTACTAAACAACATAGCATGAAGGAGGCTCTGATACCAAATGTAAGATAAATTTAGAGTTGCGGAATAAAATAAACATACCTCCAGCCATAGTTGTTTAAGTCTTTGAAGAAAAGAAGACTCACTATATGATAATAGTGTATATAAAAGGGTCTTCTAGTCTATGGCCTTTATCTCACACATATCCTTTTGATGGAAATAGAGACTATATATATAGGCTAGACTAAGGACCCTTTTAGATGAAGATTTCCATAACTCTCCTTCCATCAAGGAGCTTAAAAGTTGTAACTTCATGGTGTTTATTAACCAAATGGGTTACACCATTTAAGAGTTACTAAAGGATGTTACATCTAACATGTAACTTTCACAAATAGGAAACTTAAGACATGAAATAAGAAACTTAAGACATGAGTTTCATCTTCAAATGTGGGCCACATAAAATTCTCTTTAAGGAGATATAATCCTATAGTGGACACCTCCGTTACCATTCTTTACTTTTTATTCATTTGCATTTAGTGTTTGAAGTTTGAACAAAACACTATACACTTAAACTCTTCCTTATAGTGTTGAAATTGAAAACCTTTTTTGTATAGTTCAAGCTAAATAGATCAATATCTTTTAAATTTACAAAATAACACACACATTTTTATAATTTATACTTAATGAATGTCTTTAACATGATGAGATATTGAAAGTACAAAACCTAATTATTTGGGTGTTGATTTTAATTATGACTGAGTTTATTAAGGCTAATTAATGATTAATGCAAAATTTATGAAATTAACCAAGCAATGCTACTACTAGTTTTCATGAATAAACTTAATTAAGAAATGCAATCAGTATAAAAGGTAGAAGGTAAAGAGGATGCGAATCAAAGATAGCATCCAATGTGTTATTGAAAAGGAAAACTGGAGTACTCAATATAAAAACCTCTCCATGAACCTCAAAGCCGGAAATGATCCATTAGATGGAGTACAAGAATATGCAAAAACCTTCCAAGTCTGAGCTACTCAATCACAATATACTTGAAATCTACAAACTCCAACTACCAATGGGCTTTCTAGAGTCTTGTTTTTAAGCTACATCTATCATACGTGTAATTTATACTCAAAGAATGTCTTTTATATATGTGTGTGTGTATGTTATTTTAAGTATATGGGAAAATTTCTTCAAGTCAATTATATAATTAAGACAAATATTTTCTTTCAGTTAAATCATTTGTAATTATCATTTAAATTTTATATGGATCACAATTAGTATTATTTATACGGCTAAGATAGAGCTTTTTTTTTGGGTTAAATAACATAAAGATTACATATGGAGTATAATAGTATTTTTAGATATATAAATGTATACAAATCAATTAATTTATGATAAACTAGCTAATAAATGGCATTTTTATAATTTTAACATATAACAATAACAAAAACAACAATTATAAGAATAAATGATATTTAATTTTTTTTATGAATAACAAAGCAATGTCCTAAATTTTAACCATAAAAATCATAACATCTTTTCTTCTAATGGGAAAAAATCTTTGCATTCATGTACAAATAAATACAAAACAAAAATAAGTTCTAATTTGAGAAGAAAATTAGATTTTACTAAAGATATCTGCTTATATATTTTTGGAAAGATATGCTTTAATCTATATCTATATTTAAAAGTCGAAGCCTATCATTTATTGTTACTATGATCCTGTTGAGTCACACCAGCGGTCACATCATCCACTTATTTTCTACTTCTTATTTTTCTCTTTCTAAACTTTTATTCTCCCTATTCTAAAAAAGAAAAAACTCTTTTTCTCCCTATTAGTCTACATTTTCTATTACACTTAAAAAAAAAAAAATTCAGCTTTTGTTAGCTATTAATCTTGGATTACTTTTGAAAAAAAGAAAAAGAAAAAGATTACTTAGTAACAATGCATTATTCATAGTGTAAAATTAAAATATGTTTTGCTTCTTCACTCTAAGTTTCTATGCGTACATGAGTATGTAGTGTGATTGGGATGAAAGTCCGATGCATATGAAATGTTTTGTCTAAGCCTAATGCATTTTAGGCTTCCTCTCTCAACTGTTATAGGCTTTCACACATTAACACTCTATATGTCCAATGCATTATAGAAACTTAGGTTTAGAATATATGTTGCCTTCTCTAAGTTCTCTCAACTATCTTAGGTGAATCAGGGAAAATGTTTTGTAAAGAAAATATTGTTAATGCTCAATTTAATTTCTTCCCATTCTTGGTGTATTGTTTTCGACAATTCAGGCGTGTTCTTTTTGTAAGCACACGGGCTTACTACTCTTTTGGGAAATTATAGCGGCATATTTATTTTTATTATCCACATCATATTTGAGTAAACTATCTAAATATTTTGTGACTTTAATAATAATAATAATCAAAGTCTTTTCTAAATAGTTCATTGAAATAAAAGTCATTAAATATTATAAGAATGACTCTTTGTTTGCCTAGGCGTGTGTGTGTGTGTGTATAAATATATATATAGAGGTAAAACTAAGAGAAAATCCAATTAGAATTCAATTAAAGTTTAATTTTGCGCCACGTGTTCTATCTAATCTAAATTTTAATTTTTGGTGCCAAGTGAATTATTCAGTAAAAAATTGGATTTCAATTAGAGTTTAATCTTGCGCCAAGTGTCCCATCTAATCTAAATTTTTTAATTTTTGTGCTAAATAAGTAAATTTAGTGTAGAAAACAAGGAGTACAATATAAATAAATCACAAAAAACCTAATCATATAACTAAAAAAAAAAAAATTCAAATTTATAAGTTATTTATGTAATATATCATGACTATGTATGGTCCATTACTAACTAGGTTATATATATTAAACCATAGTTTAGAGAAAATTCAATTAGAATCAAAATTTGGATTTTGCTTTTGTTAGTTTTCCATAAAAATTAAATTTTTTAGATTTTTGTTATTATTTATTCTCTGAACTAATGAGAATATTTTTTGTACAATTTCTATTCAGAAATTTGTATGCGAAGATATTGAACGTAACAAACTGTAATTGAGCTAAACAATCTCATACATCTATCCCCCATTCAATTTAAGAGATATTATTTGACCAATTTATTATTTTATTTTGTGTTGTATTTGGTAGAATTTCACAGAAAATAATCGTGAAATGATAATGTATATGTAGATCCAATAGTGATTTTCAAAATTATATACATAATAGCAATATAATAAGAAACTTGGTGTAACCAATATTATGAAAATTGCAAGAAAAAACTATTTTAATACCTCCAAATGTACTGGTCAAAAAATGTCCAATATATTTAATAACCCAAGTTGATATCAATAGCACCATTACAATTCATCATTCTTGTGTGTAAGCATGAGTTATATACTAGTAATTAAATGTATGACTATACGAGTATATTCTCTATTGTTTTAATTAAATTAAATGATAATCAATTGCCTCCTCCATTATATCAGGAAAAAAACCGTTTTAGGTTTTAATTTATTATTATTAATTATTATCAATAAATCACTATAACCATTCAAATAATAGTTACATTCTTACTCAATATATATATATATATATATATTCCACAATTACGAGAGTAATATTCAATGACACAAAAATTTACACCATGATTTGTCTTTTTTTCATTTTTCTACTTCTTTTTATTATTATTATTTTTATTATGTCATTTTGAATTCATTGTTTAATTTTTGTAAAATCCATGTTTACTCCACACTATATTTATTTATGAAGTTTCAAAGGTATGCTATAGAATTTGATGGCTGATTCAAATGATTTCTTGACAAAATATTGTTTGAATAATTTGATAAGTTGTGTTATATTTCTTTGATTTTTTTAGTAATGGTTGTTTAATAACTTATGTGGTAAAAATTTTCTTTTGGCAATTCACAAAATGATCATTAAAGAACTATTGTTATAAATATTTTTAGTTTTAAATAAGTTTAGTCACAAATGATCATTATTAACATTCCCTGGCATCGCATGGGTCTGCGGTTAATTTATACTAAAACTCAATTTGGCTCATGAATTTACGATTCTAATCTCAAGTTTCATTATGATACGTGCTGTGTGTCCGATTGTGCGCATTGTGTATCAACCAAAGGTACAATGAAGCATTCTAGAAAAATCTACATCATCCTGAAGCAGTTGCTAGACTGAAGCAGTCATAGACCATTGACCACCAGAAGTGGCAAGCTATTATCAAAGTGGCAGCCTATAGAAATAGGAAATCAAGAAGATGTGGATATGCTTTTGAAGCCATCACTTTGGGAGGAATTAACCTGTTCATAGGAGCAACTAGCAGTGGGAGACGATCAACACTTCTATCATACAGAAAAAGGACAACCTTTGTCATAGATATAAAAATGAAATATTGAAAAAAAAGGAAGTAGTTATTTTCATAATAAAAGTTGATACTCTAATTACAATTTTTTTATTGGAAATGGTGGAGTATGATGAAACACGAGTTCGTCAGTTGTAGTGAGGTCGTCCAGACGGGACCGGACTAATGAATCACGAGTTCGTCAGTCGTAGTGAGGTCGTCCAGACGGGACTAGAGGTCTGCTTGTGTCGCGACGGAAGAAGAAATTCTCCAGAATGGTCACCGGTGTGGTGCCTGCCACAACGTCTCCGATGCCAAAGTTAGTACAAGGGAGTTTATAATAATAGACTATAAAAATGATTAGGGATATCTTGTCACTGTGTTCATACCTTCTGTTGGCAATGCGTGGGCTTTATATATGTTGTTCCAGATTCTAGCCGTTGTGGCAGTTATTGTGGCTTTAATGCCTCTTTCAGTAACGCTTCTTGCTGAGTAATGGGGTTTTAATATGCCTTCAACGGTTCGTCCAGCTGGTTCTGTAACCGTCCGGGGTATTATTGGTGGCATTGAATGATCCTGATATCCTCGTCAGTGACGTGTATATTTGTTTAGGCTCGTCTCAGAGAGTGGTCTCGTCAGTCCCATCAGATACCTTTAGTCTCGTCAGTAGTTAATCTCGTCAGTCCCATTAGATGCCTTAGTCTCGTCTGTAGTTGATCTCGTCAGTCCCATCAGATGCCCCCGGATTCTGTGGTCGTCATGACGTTCCATGACGACCATAGAAGATGAAAGGTTTTTTTTATTTATTATTTTTTTTATAATAATTTTTTGGCTACGTCAATAGTATACATCCATCTAGGCGGAATCTTATCACGAGGCTTCATCAGTAATGTACATCCATCTAGGCGGAATCTTATTACTTACTTCGTCGGTAATGTACATCCGTCAAGGCGGAATCTTATTACCTAGCCATTCTCGATGATCTTTTGGCTTCGTCGGTAATGTACATCCGTCAAGGCGGAATCTTATTACCTAGCCATTTTTTATGATTTTTTGGCTTCGTCAGTAATGTACATCCGTCAAGGCGGAATCTTATTACCTAGCCATTTTTTATGATCTTTTGGCTTCGTCAGTAATGTACATCCGTCAAGGCGGAATCTTATTACTTACTTCGTCGGTAATGTACATCCGTCAAGGCGGAATCTTATTACCTAGCCATTTTCGATGATCTTTTGGCTTCATCAGTAATGTACATCCGTCAATGCGGAATCTTATTACTTACTTCGTCGGTAATGTACATCCGTCAAGGCAGAATCTTATTACCTAGCCATTTTCGATGATCTTTTGGCTTCGTCAGTAATGTACATCCGTCAAGGCAGAATCTTATTACCTAGCCATTTTCGATGATCTTTTGGCTTCGTCAGTAATGTACATCCGTCAAGGCGGAATCTTATTACCTAGCCATTTTCGATGATCTTTTGGCTTCGTCAGTAATGTACATCCGTCAAGGCGGAATCTTATTAACTAGCCATTTTCGATGATCTTTTGGCTTCGTCAGTAAACCGACGATCTGGATGCTCCCTCTTTCGTCCTTTACGTTCGTCCTCCCTCTTTCCCCTTTCTTCTGTTTTCTCCATATCTTTAATGGCGGCTAGCGCATCCTCAGCATTCGTGTACTTTTGCGCCTTTAAGAGCATTTCTGCCATCGTCTTAGGTGGATTTTTTGCCAGCGAAACCACAAACTCTCTAGACTTCAGCCCTGCTTTAAAGGTCGTCAGTTGTACTTTGTCATCAGCGTCGTCCACTTCCAGGGTTTCTCGGGTAAAGCGTTTCACGTATGACCGCAAGGTTTCTTTCTCCCGTTGCTTAACAGTGAGTAGGTGGTCTGCTGGTCTCTTAGGACGTTGCCCTCCGACGAAATGGCGCAGAAAGGCGCTACTCAACTGTTTGAAGCTATCAATGGATGAGGTTGGCAACTTTATGAACCACTCTCTTGCAGCTCCCTTAAGTGTGGTAGGGAAGGAACGACACATGATTTCATCAGGGGGCTGTTGGAGGCCTAATGTCGTCTTGAAGGTATTAAGGTGATCTTGGGGGTCCTTAAGCCCGTCAAAATGCTCAAGCTGAGGCAACCGAAACTTCGCCGGCACTGGTCGTTCCAAGACTGCCACGGTGAAAGGAGAATCTGTTGCCCTGACCATTCTATCTAGGCTCTGATCTGTCTTCTCCTTAATAGCATTTCTCAGTTCGTCCATCTCTTTCCTCATCTCTTGAAGAAGATCAGAATTTTGTTCGTCTAGAGTAGTGGTCCTTCGTCGGTCACTTCTCCCATGGCTGTCTTCTTCATCCTCCTATACAACTCTAGACCGATTCTCCTTATGCTGAAGCTGTTGTCTCATCTCCTGATTCTGCCTGGTGAGTTCTTCAACGGTGGCCGCAAGAGCTTTGACTTGCTGGGCTAAGGCCACTGAATCTTGGTTGGACTCCATCTGAATATTGAAGTTGGTAGAAACTACGCTTTTGAACCGTTAGTACGAAAATGTCGTTCCCACAGACGGCGCCAAACTGATGAAACACGAGTTCGTCAGTTGTAGTGAGGTCGTCCAGACGGGACCGGACTGATGAATCACGAGTTCGTCAGTCGTAGCGAGGTCGTCCAGACGGGACTAGAGGTCTGCTTGTGTCGCGACGGAAGAAGAAATTCTCCAGAATGGTCACTGGTGTGGTGCCTGCCACAACGTCTCTGATGCCAAAGTTAGTACAAGGGAGTTTATAATAATAGACTATAAAAATGATTAGGGATATCTTGTCACTGTGTTCATACCTTCTGTTGGCAATGCGTGGGCTTTATATATGTTGTTCTAGATTCTAGCCGTTAAGGCAGTTATTGTGGCTTTAATGCCTCTTTCAGTAACGCTTCTTGCTGAGTAATGGGGTTTTAATATGCCTTCAACGGTTCGTCCAGCTGGTTCTGTAACCGTCCGGGGTATTATTGGTGGCATTGAATGATCCTGATATCCTCGTCAGTGACGTGTATATTTGTTTAGGCTCGTCTCAGAGAGTGGTCTCGTCAGTCCCATCAGATACCTTTAGTCTCGTCAGTAGTTAATCTCGTCAGTCCCATCAGATGCCTTAGTCTCGTCTGTAGTTGATCTCGTCAGTCCCATCAGATGCCTTAGTCTCGTCTATAGTTGATCTCGTCAGTCCCATCAGAGTATATTATTATGAAAGGGTGTATTACATATACATCTTTGGTCACTGCCTCCAACAGAAAAGCACGAGATTCCTCAAGCCAAACTCTTGCATTAGCAACATTCCTAGCATATTTTGCTAAGTCACAAGCTATACAACACTTCAACGCCTATGAATACAACTGATCTGCCATTGTTGAAATGTTCTGAGTAGATGTCTGATTTCCTGAATAACATGACCACACTTGAGAAGCATGGCTGATTCTGATACAGAGTTGGATAATGTCGCCTTCCAACCCAATATATTGAATTCCGACATCTCTAACAAACTTTGGAGCCAACGATAATTTAATGGATACAACTTTTTTCACAACTGTTTGACTTGGTTTGTTGTTATTAGAGTAATATCATTTTTACTTGGGTCCACTATCGACATCATTTTTATTTAGCACCAATTACAACAGATAATGTAAGTTGACAAAAATGTTGGGTCCCTAGGCTTGTACACCTTAATAGTTAAGACTCTAAATAATTAAATTTCAAATTTTGATTTCTTTCACGACCAATATTTTTTTGACACTAAATTGGAAGCAACAAGTTCAGTTGGTAAATTTCGATAAGCATTATGTCATCATGGTATCAGAAATAGTGATGAGTGATACATGTAAAAAAAAAAAATTCTACTTGTACAGATACAGAAGTACTTGCATTCTAACTCCAGTTTCATATCACAAAGGCAATACTTAATTCAGCCACTGCATTTACTATCAAGACACCCTCTACAATTTGACAGTACCATCTAGAAAAATGATTTGGGGGCATCATGATTTGCAGCTGCTATGGGGCTTGATACTATGTGTCCATGCTGATCAATCCATTTGAGAAAACAATAGATTATCCTTGGAACTTCTTTATCAATCTCAACACTCACAACAAAACTTTGTTTCTGGTTTTTTTGAGTGAATGTCAGAGTACTAGGTTCGACTCTGATTTTCATTCCATCTGGAATGTTCTCCAAATGTGCTTGGTAAGAAGATGTGTCATTCCCAACATTTGTCACAACCCTGCTGAAGTTCATTGACATTGGATATGTGGTTTGGTTGGAGATTACAACCATAAAAGAGGGGTAGTTAAGCTCATGACTAAGCTTCTTGTTGCAATGCCATTCATTTCGTTTAAGGACAAGTCTCATTTGCTCGTTAGTGTACCCCAGGCCGCAAAGAAAGTCCACGTAATCTTGAAAACTTGTGTCATAAATGAGTCCAGGATCCATGGCTTTGTTGGGATCAATATGGCCAGCTCCAACTTGCAATGGTGTGGCAACACTATCAATAAAATTGGTTTTAAAACTTGTGCTGTTATTGTCTTTGACATAGGCCGTGGTCATTAGAGCAGATCGGATGGCTGCAGGGCTCCACTCTGGGTGAACGGCTTTCAGTAAAGCTGCCACACCAGCAACAACGGGTGTTGACATTGATGTGCCCGACGATAATGCATAATCTGTAACCAAACCATAGTTGCCGACGGTCACCCTTGGTTTATTGGGTACATATGCGGCCAGCACATCCATTCCTGGAGCGATAATATCTGGCTTGAGAATTCCTGGAGTGATTGGATTTGGTCCTTTTGAGGAGAAAACGGCTGCTTGAGGTGCAGGCTTTGTACCCAATTTTGTATGCACAAACGTCATGCTTTTCACTTTTGGGTTTCTCTCCTTTGTCACATATTCTGTAACTAAATTTGCTGAAGCCTCTGATAACAAAAGGCTTGGAAGTGGGCAATTCTCTGGACTTAGACCAAGTGATACATCAGTCAGAATGATGGCCGCCAAAGCACCTGCCCTCTGGACTTCTTTGATTTGTGGAGAAATATGAAACGATTGGCTATCACAGATGACTACCTTTCCAGCAACCTCGTTTCTATCCAATGCTGTGTCTTTGCAAAGTTCTTTGCTCTTGTTTCCATTTCCATAGTACAATGTTAAATTAGTAAAGAAAATGCTTTCTGGAAAGTACGATGTACCCTCAATGGTTAGCCCATTTTCTAGAGTCATTGTTGCCAGGAAACTTCGATCAAGTGTACCAGCCCCTACAGTTGTGATCCAAGGCGCTCCATTCTCTACTGTTGCATAATTAAACTCATTGCCGGCAGCACAGGCAACAAAAATCCCTTTCTCAGTTGCAGAAAGAGCACCTTTGGCAATGGCATCCAAGAAATAGGCTGACTGATTATAGCCCAATGACAATGACATGATATCAACCCCATCACGAATTGCTTGTTCCATGCCGGCTAGTACATCAGTTACACCAATGTCTCCTTGTTCATCTGCCCAATGGACCTTGTACATGGCAAGATGTGCACGGGGAGCCATGCCACTGGCTGTGCCTCTTGCATATCCAAAGTAACTTACACCAGGTACATGGTTACCTACTGCTGTGGATGCTGTGTGCGTACCATGACCATAGTAGTCTCTTGCAGAATTAAAGTCTTCTACATTGGATATATTCTTTCCTGCACCTCGGAATCCTTTGCTAAAGGATCGAGCCCCAATGAGTTTCCTGTTGCAGTTTGAAGGGCCAAATCCTGTGCCATTCTCACACTTCCCCTTCCATCTTTGTGGCACTGGTGGCATACCCTCATCGCTAAAACTCTCACTCTCCGGCCAAATTCCTGAATCTATAACGCCTACAATCACACCTTCTCCATAAGAGGCAGTAGGCCATATGCCATAGTTTTGTTGTAGTCCTAGAAACTTGGGTGTGTGAGTTGTCAACAGCCTGCCAAAGGACTCCGGATATGTGGCAACATGAGCCGAAGAGTTCTGTATCTCAGATAGCCGAGTGGGTGTGAGCCTTGCACTAAAGCCATGCAGGGCATGGCTGTATGAATACAGCAATAATTCTTCTTCGTCATCTGCTGGAGATGATGACAAGGATTTTAGAATGGACCGATGCCATGACTCATGTGTTGAGTGAGGTGCAGGCTTTTGAGAATGGTCCATGTGGATGATGTATGTCTGGTATTCTTCTACAGCTGAAACTGCATAGTTCACACCAAGTAGCAATAATAGTAACAAAGGCAGTGGGCTCTGCAAGATCAATTGAAGAATGGTGAATTATTGAAATGCACTTGAATGAAATTTGAAATTGATATTCAAATAAGGTAAGATGCTAGTGCACATAAACTATTACATACAAATTTGCACACAAGCCAAAAAACATGGGAACTTGTGATTCCAAGTCATGATTTCGTTGATAAATACAAGTCTCCAAATAACGGCTTGACATTATGAGATCTTTTAAATTTATATTACATTTAATAGTTTTTTTTTTGGGGGCAGTTTTTACATGATTTATAAATTCAAGACTGTTTGATTGGGTTAAACCTTTCAAATTAGAAAACCTCTTATGCATGTGTGTTAAAGATGAATTAGAATGAGAGGAAATTGCAGAGTGCATAAATTGAAGAGAGAATAAAGAACAGGAAGGACAAGCACATTTACCTTAGACATCCCATGCTTTACAGCCATAGTAAAAGTGCCCAAAGGGCTATATCTTCTTTCAATAGATGTTTTCCCTCTTGATTTTGTAATTGGGAGTTGCTAACTGCTAAGGTTAATGACATTCGTCATTCATTGAAGGTATTTAAATTGATAAAAAAACTACTTTAACCTGTGATTTCTGTATTCAGTTTTTTTTTGTAAAGCTTATCAATTTCTTGAATCTGTTTAGACAACCTCATTATCGTTCTGTATTAGTATAACATAACTATGGAGGTTTTGTTCTATTTTCTAGTTTTTCTCGTGTTGCCACATCAAACTTTGAGACTTATGGTTGATTGACATGTTTTTGGAATCAGTTATAAATGTTTAATTATGAGTGCTCCATTAAATTATGGTCTTTGTAAAGTTGGTTAGTCTTTTGGTGGTGATTAATTGACCTTTGGGTTTTCTTTTGTCTTATTTAGCTTTGGGTCCTTAATTAAAATTGGGTTGGTTGGTTTCCAAGAATATTGTAGCTCAACTTACACTTTCCGGTATTTCCAACGGAGACATCCTTTGTTCAAGTCCCTCGTCTCCCATTGTTGTAACTAATTATAAAAAAATCATGTTGGTAAGTCTTTTTTATATTCCTTTATTTTCCTCTTGCTAACCTTTTTGTTTTCCCAATTTAATAGTAATTTGATGTGAGGTACAGATCTATTTTTGCTATTTGGAATTGTACTTACGCTGTTCAGATCTAAGAAGCATGGGTGCGTTTTAGGACTTGGGTGCGGGTGCGAGACTCGGCAATTTTTGAAAAAATAGGGTGTGGGTGTGGCGGGGTGTGGCAATTAAAAAATTATTAAAAATATTTTTTTTTATATTCTTTATATATTTTTTTACTATTAAAATATGCTTAAAAAACACATTACTATGACTTTGGTTCACAAAACAAAGAAAGAAGAAGGCAAGAAACACAAAACAAAAAAGAAAACACAAAAGAAGCAACAAATATTCAGAATAAAATTGAGGAAGGACAGATTTAGGATGTTTGGACCTCATTCAAAGCTGATTTAAGCTGTTCCGGTATGATTCAAGGCCGATTTCGGCCGTTTCAGTCAATTTCGGCTGCTAGTTGATATGATTCGATTCGGTCGATACGACTTGATTCTGGCTGAATCGGCCCTGTTCGACGCGAATCAGCCTGAATCGAAGCCGAGTTGGCACGAATCCAAAAAAAAAAAAAAAACCTTAGATGCGGCACCGATGCGCAGGCAGTGGCGTTGATGGTCACACCCCGCATCGGGCCGTGTCGGACTCAGGTGCGGCACCCTTCCAGCTGCATCGGTGCTTCGTAGGTCCAGATGTGGAATGAAGGTCCACTCCACTGGCTCTAAACTCTTTTATTCCAAATTATGTGAATGTAATGGCCCTTATTGGTGCTTTTGTTCTACTTAGTGGTGAAGATGTAAGGCTGTCGGTGTTAGAATGTGGAGGATTTAGTGACATCGAAACAAGGTTTGGGTAGGTGGGAATCTGGAACGCTTCTTCTTTGTTGAGTAGAAATTTATGACTCTGTCATTGGTAGAGCCAGGAACTTGACTTTGGGGGGGCCGAACAAAAAAAAAGTTTTTATTTTTATATTATAAAAAGGTGATTAAATTCTCTCTCTCTCTCTCTCTCTCTCTCTCTATGCAGGAATTTCGACAGACCCGGGGTCTGTGAGTTTGGTTCATAATGGTTCAAATATGGTGGCTTTAGCTTTGGCACATTATGCTGTCTCCAGAAAACATAACTGTATGCATGGAGGACTGCCGTTGATTATAATCTCTCTTGGAGTTGTTTTTAAATGCATACAGTAGTCTTTGTATATTGTAGAATTTCTCATGATCGAGGAGGTGTTAGTTACATTTATGTTATATTTAAATTATAATTATAGTTGATTTCTAAAAAAAAAAAAAATTATAGTTTGGTGCAAACACTATTATAATGAAAATAATACAAAAAGAAATTGAATAATACTTATGAGATGACTAGAGTTACACAATTAATGGATGACTGAAGAATGAAAAGGCCCGAACTTCTCTCTTACGCACGTATCTAGCCTAATATTTGAGTCAATTCATATTAGCTTATTAATTACCACAATTAAAAAGTGTAAAATAATCTCTATCCTTTTTAATGTGAAATTACACATTTTTACAAACTCCTCATTTTTCGTAATAACTTCCACGTTTTTATAACTACAAAATAAAAACTACCACCTTATCAAAAGAAAAAAAAAACTACCAAATTGTAGTGTAGATGGGCCAAGGTACTTGGAGCGCACATAAGTGTATATCACAAAAGACAAGCCCATAAAAACCTACAAAAAAATTGATTGCAAAAAGGCCCAATAAAAATAGAATTGCCACTATATGTAAGACTTCAATACTCTTTCATTGGGTTAAACCTTGGAAATTGTCAAAGCTGGTTTGTGTGTGTTAAAGACGAATAAGAATTGAGAGGAAATTACAGAGTGGATAAATTGAAGAGAGAATAAAGAGCAGGAAGGAGAAGCAAATTTACCTAATACATGCCATGCTTTAAATCCATGGTACAAATGTGAAATGCCCAAAAGGTTATATCTTCTTTTTATTGATGTTTTTCTCTCTTGATTTTATCATGGGAGTGTGCTTACTACTAAGGTTAAATTTAATCATCATTCATGGAAGATATATTAATTGATTAAATAAAGTAAGAAACCACTTAAGTCTTGATTTCTGTGTTCAGTATTTGGATTAGATTATCAATCCCTTGATTCTGTTTAGACAACCTCTTACCAATTGTTTAACTTAACTTTGTTTCTTTTTTGGTCTATTTGCATGTTAACTTACCTCTTTTTGGATTCTGTTTACTATTTAGTTACGAGTGCTACATTAAATTTGGGCTTCGTAAAGTTGGTTAGCTCTTTAGCGGCGAGTAAATGACCTTTCAGATTTTTAGTTATTCTTCTATTTAGTCAGGGCCAACGTGTGCTTAATCTCTATATATTAGTTATACCTTTAGAAAATGTCAAAAATACTCCTAATCTAACTAGATAATCTTTATTCCTAAAAATAAAAAATAGAGTTAAAATTGTAATTAAACAAAATTCCAAACAAAAAAAAAAAAAAACTACCAGAAAACTTTTTCCTAAAAATTAGCACATTTTTTATTTAAATATATCTCATGCACATTGTTGATGACTCTTTTTTCGGCCCACATGGCATTACTTCATTGGCAACCTGTGCCACATCAACATATTATTGATTTTTTTGGGGGTAAATCTCTATAAAGCCCAAAATAAACTTATATCTCATGGATTAGGCTCATATGGCCCACAAGATCCTTACTTCAAGAGGCGAGTTCATGATCCACATTTCCTTTTCATCAATTGGGATCATAGCCCCACGACATCATCAACATCAACATATGGATCGGGTTTAAGAAATGAATCAAAACTCACAGCCCATATTACCTCTCTTACACTCATGACAAGCGGTTTCTTCAACAAGAGCCCATATTTACACAAAATGACAACAAAATCCGAGATACGTCGTCTCATTTTCGGCTTATGATCCAAGCTCATAAGTTTCTTTGGGGAAACTTTGGAAGTCGTGGTTTGGAGGGCCAAGAGGTATGTTCAGTAAAGCTTCAGCGGTTTAAAGTTGATAAAAGAAATACCTAGCTTGGCGTGTCTTCTTCAACTCCCTAAACTCTGACGAGTCTGTGTGTAACGGGTAACATATGGTAATCATCTCTTATCACATAGCACTTTAGATGATAAAATTTCCTATTGCTCTTTTCCTAAAACTTGATATTCATCATGTGACACATACTCAATATCCCTAGCCATCTAATTGCTGGGAAATAACCTTTCATTTAATTCCCAGCTGTTGCTATACAAATTTGGGAACTTCATTATATTATTCTACATAAGTCTTATTACTGTTTTCAGCTAAAATCCAACTCAAACACATGACCTAATCTGATTGGCTATCTTTTATCTCCAACTATATGCAAAATATTCATTATATATCTCATACCCAGCTGTTGTCTGCCACAATCTGACCATATATTTCTTTGCCAGCTGCCAGAGCAGGACATTAGATACTCTTCTTGCTCACCAAGATTATGTCACAACACAATGAGACCTCAACTAAATCTCTAAAGCTTCATTCACTTTCAACCGATGCTTCTATTACTTGCTAGAAATGTGTTGTAATGGAACATTGCTCCAAAAACACAAACACCCAAAAGGGGAAACATTTCCAGCAAAACCCCAGCAGTGTATTCAACACTTGACACCTGGCTGGGAGTGATATCAGCAGCCATTTAATGCTGAAATCCCAACTGCTAGCTGCTATGCCCAAGACAGCAAGATACCCTTGAAAGAGATCTTACCATTTTCAGTCAAAACTATAAAGTAAATGCTGAGTGACCTCTCTAACACTCTGAAATCACCATGCTGACCTCTTTTGCTTCTACCCAAAGTGATAGCTGTCTCATGATAGCTGTCACAGCTTTTCCTGACAGCTGGGACAACCTTTTCAGAACAGCTGTGACAGCTGACCCGGCAACCTGGGTATTACTTTTTTTTTTTGCCTCATTTGGCTAAAACCAAAACCGGCTAAACTAACCATCTTTTTCTTGCCAAAATACCTTCCTTTTTTGCTGCTCTAATCCCATCAGCCAAGACCAATCAGCATTAATGCTAAGTCAGAATCCTAGTTGATATTACCCAAAAATAGCAAGAGTCTTCCAAGAAGTCAAGCTTACCATTTTTAGCTAAAATTTTAAGAATGAATCCCTAAGGATTTTCTGAAGATTGGGGAAGGTTTAGCAAAAGTTATTTGCCAATTGCCCCCTAAATCTCAACTATAAATAGAACCCTCTATTAATGCCTCAAAGGGGGAAGAAACAAGAACATACCAAGAAAGACACATCACAGGGAAAAAACTCTCACAAAAACCCTTCTGTTTCAGCTTCTCAAAGTTCCAGCAAAGTTCTAAGTCATAAAACTCTCAGTTTCAAACATGGAATTAAGTTCCCCCACTCCTAACTCAAAAACACATCTTATACCTCTACTTAAAAACGTACAACTTCTCCCCAGCAGAAAATTCCAACAATCTTGTTAAACACACTGCAGCACTATTACCCCTCATATACTCATTCTCTCACTCTGAAGTTCTACTGTTTTGCTGCTCATAAACACATATCAACACTCTTCTCTATTTCTCTTATAAAAGCCCTTCTCATGGAAGACATAAACTTTTATTACTAAAGCCTTTCTTTTAGAAGGTACCAAGATCTCACATCAAAGCCCTTCTCATGGAAGGCACAAATCCATCTTACATAAAACCCTTCTCTTAGAAGGCACAAATACTCCATAGAAAAGCCCTTCTTATGGAAGGCAACACTACTTATAACTTCACAACAACTAAAAGAGCATTGTTAAAAGGGAAAACTTATTTAAGTGCATGATAAGAGGGGCAAGCTTAACCAGCCCCTACACACAGCTGGACATACTCTCTCTCCCTCCAGTTGCACCCATTTTCCCCCCTCAATCTTGAAGTTATCATGGCTGTACCACTGGGGTCACTCTGTTGGGATATTATCAGCTCACAGAAGCTGTACAGCTGGGCTACAAACCATATAAAAATAAGTGATTTTGCTTCATTTTTCAAATAATTTCTTCCATTCACATCATCCACTAACTCATGTACAAATAACTAATTAGAAAAAAAAATCACATAGAGAAATATCATATCTTTATCTTAATTTTAAACATTATGGCACAAAACTTAAAAAATAAATAAATAAAAAGAGCCTCATGTTATTTGAATTTGTATCACCCCATTTCCTCTCAAGGATAACGTTTTGTATTTATTAGTTAGAACAGTCTAAGCCTGCGTTGAATAAACTCACTTTGTTTCATCCTTTCTTTAATTACGACGGGTCTAAAGATATGGAATCTGGTCCGGAACTTTTTTGTATGTATCTTTTTTTTTTTTGAGAAATTTTTGTATGTATCTCTTGATTGAACGATTCGAGTTTTAGCGTCGTGATGCAACCCTTGGTAGTCAAAAGAAGCAGCTTGTGGTAGTGTAGCCATCGAGGTCTTTGTCAAAAGAGGCGGCTTGTGGATGTGTACTCACATGCGCCCTCGTTGAAGCCACCAACCATGACAGATTTGGTATGATGTTTCCAAATTTTTTCTGACGAGTGTGCTCAAAGGGTACGCAACCTATTAACTAATAATATAAAATAAAGAGGATAGTGTTTTGAGAAATGTTAATTGGGTAGAAGTTATCCAAAACTTTGCCCAATCGGATTACTCATTTGTGGGCATGATTGGTTAAACAAGTGGACCCTGTAAAATTTTTCTGGAATTTCATGTCTTGCTCTAATAACAAACACCTACATTGGCATGGGACATGAATGTAACATTACAATGTAGAACAACCGCATCCAAGATTCAAGAGACGTGTTAGAAAAAATGGTTTTTGAAATTGTGTGGGTGGCTATTTCTTAACCAAAATAAATGTGGGACTTGCTTGTTCTTTGAAGTGGCTTGAGTTGGGACGTGTTCTCCTCCGTAAGGAGATCAATGTCATGTGGTAACTTGCCCAAAACTCATTAAAGAGTGAACAAAAAATTAACTCAAAAAGTACCCACTTAATTATCACTAAGAGTGATAATTTTTTAGTTCCATATAGTAAAGGAATTGGAATTTGGATGGATTTATATATAAGTTGGCTATCCGGTTGTGTCCAAGGGCATCTCTACTTCAATGTAAAGGGAAGGACCTATCCAATGGGCCTTCCACCACACACGTGTGCAAGCCTCCATCACTGGGTTAAGGCAATACTTAGGCTGGGTTGGCGTGGATTAGGCTAAGATCATCCAGTATTAACTTATTATTTTTATTTTGTTTAGGTTTATTTGCTTGTTCAGAGCATAGTGAAACAATATGTCTATTAGCTATTGTATCTTTTCTGAACTAGTTCCATAACAACTTTATTCTCATATACAAAGCCAACATATGGTAATAACATAGCACTTGCAAATTTTCATGATGAACAAACACTACTTGAACTGAGAAGACAAACAGCCAAGACGCCCTTGACAATAGCTAATATTTAGCATGTGAACATGTGTAGAGAGGGAAAATTCCCGACCTATCACAAGCTGACACATCATACTACCAAAATCCACAAAATACTACCAATTACAAAGCGCCACGTACTGCTGCTAGGTTTTGCCATCGCTATTCAGAAACCAATAGAAATTTGCCAAGTGTCATTGAAATAAAGGCATGAAACTGCATCAGCAGGTGTAAGCAATGACACAAGCACTCAGCACGTGCAAGCGATGACACAGGCAGCCTCGCACGTGTAAGCAGTGACACAAGCACTCAGCACGTGCAAGCGATGACACAGGCAGCCTCGCACGTGTAAGCAGTGACACAAGCACTCAGCACGTGTAAGCGATGACATAAGCGGACCAATCAAACTCCGCCACGTGTCGCTCACCTACCCCTAAACTCCTATAAATAGAAGCCTCCCCAAGACATTGAAGGAGGAGGGACAACAACAAAGGACACGAGAGAAGAGAGACGAACGAGAGGACGGACGGGGCGAGACGAAGGAAGAAGATATCTTGAGTTCGAAATCCGAAGCTGCCGGAATCAAACCCCGAAGCCTCCAAGAACTTCAAGAACTTCAACCGCCAATGCAAACAACATTCGAACCAAAATCCTCCAAACTACTCGTCCGGATCTCAAAGTCCACCGGAATCAAGCTCAAAAGCCTCCGAAACCTCAACAAACTACAAATTGGTGAAGCTCTACGGATTCAAGCCTCCAAAGCCCCGAAGAACTTCCACCACAAACCTTCAAATACGAAGAACAATCAAAGAGGAATCATCCAAATCATATTCCTAAATCTCAAAGTTCACTGGAATCAAGCTCAAAAGCCTCTAGAAACCTCAACAAACCATAAATCAACGAAGCTCTACGGAATCAAGCCTCTAAAGCACCGAAGAATTTCCACCACAAACCTTCACACACGAAGAACACACGAAGAACACGAAGAACATACGAAGAACACGAAGAACACGAAGAACAAAGGATTTCTAACAAGCTCATAGCCAGAGATTCATTGTAATCCCGTTTCAAAGATCTTCGATCCATTCCTCAGCCAAATTGAAGAATATCTTATGTTCAAATCAAAATCACATTACCACAATTACAATCAATAAATCTTTCAAGGAGATCGAATCAGAGGATCACTCTTTTGTAATTACAGAGAATTGTACCACACATTTATCAATACAAATTCGTATTTGCGAAACTATTTTACTTGTTTGATTTATTTCGAACTAAGAAATTTAGTCGTCTACAAATTCTGGCACGCCCGGTGGGACCTCTCTGCCTCTCATCTCATTCTCCTTCAAAGAAAAAAAAAATCTTCATCATCTTGCTACCACCTTCAATGGCCTCTAGCAAGAACATTCAAGCTTCAACAATAGCTACTTCAATTAAACTTGGTACGGCTACCACCAACAGTCACATTGGAGCAATCAATTGTAGCCAACCTAAAGCTCACAATAAGCTTCAATCTCAATCAACCAAGGAAGCCAAAGTCCAGACAATCATCTCCTTAGACCCTCTTAAAAGAAACAAGGTCATCAACAAGGACATCTCCATCTTGGAACACCTCAAGTATGGGGGCAAATCCCCTTCTTCCTCCACAAGAAGCTGGTCGCACGATTTCTCTCTCATCAAAGGGAACCCAAAAGATGAGATTTCACGTGCTCACTTCAAATCACTTCCTTCTCCATCATCTGTGGAAGTTGTGTCAGTCATGATGACTAACACCTCTACCATGGAAGAAAAGATGGCTGAAATGGAACAAAGGGTCGTCCTTCTCACAAAAGCACTTGAAGATAAGGACCTCCAAATTGCAACTTTAATGAACAAACTCGAAGTACAAGATCTTGGTGAATCAAGCCATGGTCATAAATTCGCATCTACAAAGGATGATGAAGGGAAAGAAATTGAAAACACTCCCCGACAAGAACAATCCACCTCAATGGCCTCAATATCTGTCCAACAACTGCAGGACATGATAACGAACACCATACGAGCACAATATGGAGGTTCTTCCACACATTCTCTCATGTATTCAAAACCTTATACAAAACGCATTGACAATATGAGAATGCCAAATGGGTACCAACCCCCTAAGTTCTTGCAATTTGATGGAAAGGGAAACCCTAAGCAACACATTGCTCACTTTGTAGAAACTTGCGAGAACGCAGGGAGTCAAGGTCCTCTTTGTAAAGCAGTTCGTTCGTTCACTAAAAGGGAATGCCTTTGATTGGTATACAGACTTAGAACCCGAGTCAATCGATAATTGGGAACAACTTGAAAGGGAGTTCCTCAACCGGTTCTACAGCACACGCCGTACAGTAAGCATGATGGAGCTTACCAATACTAAGCAGTGGAAAGATGAACCCGTTGTTGACTACATCAGTCGGTGGCGTTCTTTGAGTTTAGATTGTAAGGATAGACTATCTGAAATATCTGCTGTAGAAATGTGCATCCAAGGCATGCATTGGGGACTTCTGTACATCCTACAAGGGGTAAAACCCCGAACATTCGAAGAATTGGCGACTCGTGCGCACGACATGGAATTGAGTATTTCTTGCCATGAAAATATGAAACCTCCCATACCTGAGGAAAGCAGAAAGGAAGTAAAGGTGAATGACAGGAATGCAAAAGGCAATCTCAAAGACCCAATAACTGTTAACACTACCATAGTTAAAGTTCCAAGGAGAGGAGCAAAGACAAATGAAAAACAACTTGAAGGATGGCAAAAGAACGAAGTACGTCGTCTGACCTTTAAGGAACGTGAGCAAAAATCATATCCGTTCCCCAATGAAGATGTGCCAAACATCTTAGAACAACTATTGCAATTACAGCTGGTTGAATTACCAGAATGCAAGCGACCAGAAGACATAGGGAAAGTTGATGACCCTAACTACTGCAAATATCATCGCATCATTGGCCACCCAATTCAAAAATGCTTCGTCTTCAAAGAACAAATTATGAAGCTTGCCAAAGAAAACAAGATTGATCTAGACCTTGATGAAGTTGTCGGGTCAAACCATGTGACCATTGCTTGTGATGTACTTCCAACTCTCTGGCAGGGGGCAAACACCAATAGAGCTTACAAGTTGATTGACCAAGAGGGTGTAAGGATCGGCCCCATCAATGGGAAGTTCCTCAAACGCTTCTATGCTTGAAAATCAAGAATTGCTCCTCGGTAAGAGCTTAAACTACCCACTGCAGCACTACAAGAGTACATGATGTTTTTCCATTACCTTTGAAAGTGCACCAATAAGGAGAAATTAATCCCACTTTATGTCACCATTTGTGAGTGTGGCGTAGTGGTTGGATGTCCATGTCACCCTTGAGGCCAAGGTCTCGGGTTCGATTAGAGATGATACCCACTATTGCACAATTGGTACCCATGAAATGCCGTGGGGTGTAGGGCAAGGATTACACACGTGAGCCCTCCCTTTTTGTAAAAAAAAAAACAAAAAAGAAACAAAAAAAAAAAAAAAAAAAAAAAAAAAAAAAAAAAAAAAGCAAAAGAAAAAAAAACAAAGCAAAAGAAAAAAAAACAAAACAAAAAAAAAAAAAAATCATCAAAAAACAAAACAAAAGAAAGAAAAATCATCATCAAAAACAAAGCAAAAGAAAAATTAAAAAAAATTTTGGTTGAACTACGTAAATGACTTGATCCCTCTCCAGGGTACGTAGGCAGCTTAGTACTTTTCACTAAGTTCAGTCACATAAAAAGAAGAAGGATTGTCAGTCTAGCTTGAAGAGTTTGTCCAAAGGTCGTCAACATGCTTTCAAGAACCCTTTGATTGGCAAGGCGTCGCTTGAGATCAATCAATTGCTCACTATATGATGTTCAAAGATCATTGTGGTAGAAAGTGATAGCTGCAAAGAATTGGTGTTACGTAGCTTTCCTTGAAATAATGATAACTTGATTCTCGGTTGTGGAGTAAAATAAAATCTTCAACCTCTGTTGCAAGGAATGGAGTCTGCATGGCATTGCTCATCTTTTGTGGACATATTCTCACGTCTCTGAAGTATACTTTGCATCACTTATCTCCTGGGGGCATCTTTTTTGTACCTTTCAAGTCTAGGCTATATTGTCTCTCTTCTAGGATGTGTCACTTCACAACTCTGAAATTCGAACCACATCATCTCCCTTCTGAGTGGTGTTGTTTCACATCAAGTCTCTAAAATCTGGACAATGTCACCTTCCTCCAACATCCGAAGTTGATGTTGCATCATCTCTCCTCTAAGGGCATGTTCGTGCAATGTCAAAATCATGGCGGCATTCTTCTCACATCTTCAAGGTTTTATTGGCATCTCTTTGCATCCTCAAAGTCTTGATGGGAGCTTCTTGAAACTTCAAGCTTCATTATAAAGGCCAATATTAGTGCAGCTTCTGTGCAAATGAAGTGTTGACGTAGCTTCATGGCAAAGATGAATGTTGGCATAGCTTCTGTGCAAATGGAGTGTTGACACGACTTCATAGCAAAGATGAATGTTGGCATAGCTTCGTGCAAATGGAGTGTTGACGTAGCTTCATGGCAAAGATGAATGTTGGCATAGCTTCGTGCAAATGGAGTGTTGACACGACTTCACGCCAAAGATAAATGTTGGCATAGCTTCGTGCAAATGAAGTGTTGACGTAGCTTCATGGCAAAGATGAATGTTGGCATAGCTTCGTGCAAATGGAGTGTTGACACGACTTCATAGCAAAGATGAATGTTGGCATGGCTTGTGTGCAAATGAAGTGTTTACGTAGCTTCATGGCAAAAATAAATGTTGGCATGGCTTCTGTGCAAATGGAGTGTTGACACGATCGCATGACAAAAATGGATGTCGGCACGACTTCAATATAGAACTATTGGCCCAGCTTCGATGCAAATGAAGTGTTGACGTAGCTTCATGGCAAAGATGAATGTTGGCATGGCTTTTGTGCAAATGAAGTGTTGACGTAGCTTCATAGCAAAGATGAATGTTGGCATGGCTTTTGTGCAAATGAAGTGTTGACGTAGCTTCATAGCAAAGATGAATGTTGGCATGGCTTCTGTGCAAATAAAGTGTTGACGTAGCTTCATGGCAAAGATGAATGTTGGCATAGCTTTTGTGCAAATGAAGTGTTGACGTAGCTTTATGGGCGATAGCATTATTGTCTAGCTGAATATCCTTATGGAAACGTCGTTGCAAAGACGAATATCACTAAAAGATTGTTGATGCAAGAAAAGAATGTAACAACATGAAGGCATACGTCCTTGCAACGTTGCTATCAATGAAATACAAAGTCACCAAATGAAGGCAAACACTTCTATGAGAACGTCAGCGTGAAGTTTGATATCAAAACCCAAAGATCAAGGAAACTGAGCTGCAAAACAAAAACAAGCAACAACAAAAAAAGCGAAGTCAGAAGAAAATCTCATTGCATGGCTAAACAAAGGATAAAAGAAAAAAAAAAAAAAAAAAAAAAATCTTAAAAGCTGGAGAAGAAGACTGAAGGCTGGTTCTTGCATCCTTGAAATAAAGCATCATGATTCCCTAAAAAAAAAAAAAAAAAAAAAAAAAGTGAAAATTTTAATAATAATAACAAATAAATAAATGAATTTAAAATAATAATAATAATAATAATAATAAAATAAAATCTCTACACTTTTATTCAGAAGATTACACTTTGAATAAATGTATGCATGCCCGTAGGGCTTTATATAGAAAATTTCTGGGATAAACAGACAAGAAAAAAGGAGGAGAAGTAACAAAGTTCAACAATCAAAGCTTCCCTTCCAGAATTTTCAAATCTCCTGTCAGAGCAGCCACCATAATGTCTTCATCCTGTCAGGGCAGCCACCATAATGTCTTCATCCTGTCAGGGCGGCCACCAGAATTTCTGCATCATGTCCAGGCGGCCACCGCAAAATTAGACCAAAGAAAAAGCCATAAGTCCAACAAAGGCCCACGACTTTCTCGACCAAATTTGTGAAAATCCAGACTTTATTTCACAAAACTGATACCACCATTAGAGCTATCGGCCTTCGATCTACAAAACCTGAAATTTTTAGGTCCAAACGATGAGCCACGCGCCACCACGCGCCACCACGTGCTCGCGATGACCACCGGTTTAGTCCATCAAAACTGTGCAAATCTGTGCACAATTTCACAAAACAGACCACATAGCAGTCTTCTACGGCCTAAAAGCTACAAGATGTGAAAATTTCAAGCCCAAACGATGGGCCACGCTCCGCCACGCGCCGCCAGAATGTCCGGCGATCCCAGCTTCAGGTGCACGCGCTCCCACGCGCCGCAAGAAGATTCCACGCGCTCCCACGCGCCGGTGATTTCTCACGCGCGTGCACGCGCCACGCGTGACACGCGCTCCAGGCTGATGACGTCACGGATGACGTCATCCTCCTCGGCCCGGTCCAACCCGCTTTGACCCGGACCGACCCGGACCGGACCGCCTGAAAAAAAAAAAAAAAAAAAAAAAAAAAAAAAAAAAAAAAAAAAAAAAAAAAAAAAAAAGCATTGGCTAGTTGGAACTTTGACTTTGACAAAAAAAAAACAAAACAAGGCTATCCCACTCAGTTTTTCGCGTACTTTCCAATTTTGGAGCCTGTTTCTTCAATCGAAGCTCGAAAATTGCACAACAGGCCAATTTCTAAAAAAATTGACTTTTGCACAAATTTTGATTAAAAGTCAAAATTTTTAAGATTGACCTGTCTTGTTCAATTTTTCGTGTACTTTCCAAATTTTGGGTCTGTTTATTCATTTGAGCATCCAAAATTGCTCAAATAGTGTGAGTCTACAACTATTGGCTTTGGTGTAAACTTTGACCGAAGATCAAGATATTCAAGCAAAAACTTGTCCTATCAGGTCTTCGCAAAGACTTTGATTTTGAAATCCAGGTATTTGTTTTGGACTTAAAAAAAAACTACACCCGCTTCTCCAAAGTACTAGCAGTATCCAAGATTTAAGCTCTCAAGATCATAATTTGAGATCCATCCATTTGGTCCGGATTCCCTCAAAATTATCCTCCAGACTTGATCAAGGCTCCCCTTTCAAAAACAGACGAACTCTCACAAGTATGTCTCAGAATTGAAATTACATTGGGTCACTGCTTCAACCTATTATTTTCGTCGGTGCCTACCAGTCTCCAACCTAACGTTCCCATTCGGCGCCCACCATTCCCATTCGGCGTCTACCATTCTCATCCACCGTTCCGACCGAGAAGTCTCATCCGCCATTCTTAACTACCCAGCTACCATTCTTCATCTCTTCACTATAAATAGGAGGGCCGGATCCGTTAAATCCATGAAGAAAAAAAAAAAAACACATACACTGAGTCATGAAATGAAGATTTGCTTCTTTCAAATTTTCAAATCCTCCTTCCCACAGCCAGTTCTCACTATGGTCTCGTCATTCTCAATACCGAGCAACCAAGATCACTTCATGATCAGTTTGAAATCAACCCCTTCATGGTTCAGTAGCAACCCTTCTCACAACATCATCACTGTTTTAGGATTCAAACAAATTTTGTTTCCTCACATAATGACCACGTTTGTTCATGGAGTTAGTCATAACAAGGTCGGCATCGTTGTTCCATGCTTTCTTGGATTTGGTTCACCAGGAAATCCAAGTCCAGCAGAGACACCCGTTCCTAAGACCAGGGCTTCTGTTGTCTCTCTTCAACTGTTTGCTCTCCCATCAGGAGCAGTGGTTCGGAACAAACAGCAACTTGGCTGGTTTCTAAAACCAGGATCACAAGTTAGCTCCATCTTTCATTTGTTGTGCTTTCCCAACAAAGTTGCATCAAGTGAAGGTGGTAAAAAGTGTTGGGTTATCCTACAAATTGTCTCCCATCCAACACTTGTGATGACCTCCAAGGTACCAGCTCATCAGAAATTAGCCTTTGGTGTCGGTGAAGGGTTACCAAAGCCTCATCCCATGTTTCCGCCATCATGGGGTCCAAAGGTCATTGTTGCTGGTACCACAAAACACACTTTCTGGAATTACTCCAACTTAAGATCAGCTTGAAGAATTTCAGAAAATATACTTCTGAAATTACTTCAACTTAATGTCCGTTAGTATGGTCCAGTTACACAGGCGCATTCAACGACTTACTGACGGACATCATTCAGCATGCAGCCAGTCCCACATCCGAAGGTGTACTTCCCAGAGGCATCTACGCCAGAGAGTCCCTAACATGCAGGGTCAGGGCCATGGTGTCGTATGTCTCACCTATTCACTTTGCTTCATCACCATCTTCTTTCACCATCAACAACAACAATCCAAAACTACTTTTCTGAAATTACCTCAACTTAACCTGAGTGATGCAATAACGCAAGCACATTCAACCACACTCCCACATGTTCTCTCTATGACCCGAAGTATACCCTTCAGCTATAACTTCATCAGAAGTCCTTAAAAATAAGAGGCTAGCTCCAGAGCTCTGCATGCTGTACCCAGCCAACATCCTCACCTCTTCTCCATCTTCAACACCCTGTGATCGCCACCGACAATCCAAAATACTCTTCCGAAATTACCTCAACTTAACCAGAGTGATGTGATGACACAAGCACATTCAACCACACTCCCACATGTTCTTTCTGTAATCCGAAGTATACCCTTCAGATATAACTTCACCAGAAGTCCTTAAAAATAAGAGGCTAGCTCTAGAGCTCTGCATGCTGTATGCCAACATACTCACCTCTTCTCTATCTTCAACACCCTGTGATCGCCACCAACGATCCAAAATACTCTTCCGAAATTACCTCAGCTTAACATCTACCGAAATGTTTCAATCTTGCAAGTACATCCAACTTCTTGCAAATAACTTTCAGCCCCACCAACCCACTCCAAGTACCATTGAATACTCTTCTGAAATTACTTTGACTTAACCTTTGCTCAGAAAGCTCGGTCACACGAGTACATTCAAATACGGGCAGACCCCTTCTCAGTCTCATCAAAACCTTTCATATGGGTGGGTCTACTCTTCTGCAAATACTTCATCCTGCTAAAAGCTCCACCACCTTCAGCTATTTCACTAGAAGAGTCAAGTATAAAAAGGAATCCACGTTCTTTCAAGACTCATTCATTCACCACACTCTAAAAAAAAAAAACTGTGTGCATGAACGAGTCTCGAGGGGGCATTTGTAGAGAGGGAAAATTCCCGACCTATCACAAGCTGACACATCATACTACCAAAATCCACAAAATACTACCAATTACAAAGCGCCACGTACTGCTGCTAGGTTTTGCCATCGCTATTCAGAAACCAATAGAAATTTGCCAAGTGTCATTGAAATAAAGGCATGAAACTGCATCAGCAGGTGTAAGCAATGACACAAGCACTCAGCACGTGCAAGCGATGACACAGGCAGCCTCGCACGTGTAAGCAGTGACACAAGCACTCAGCACGTGCAAGCGATGACACAGGCAGCCTCGCACGTGTAAGCAGTGACACAAGCACTCAGCACGTGTAAGCGATGACATAAGCGGACCAATCAAACTCCGCCACGTGTCGCTCACCTACCCCTAAACTCCTATAAATAGAAGCCTCCCCAAGACATTGAGCAGGAGACAACAACAAAGGACACAGAGAAGAGAGACAGAACAGAGGACAGACAGGACTGAGACAGAAGGAAGAAGATATCTTGAGTTCAGAAATCCAGAAGCTCTGCCGGAATCAAACCCCGAAGCCTCCAAGAACTTCAAGAACTTCAACCTCGAATGCAAACAACATTCGAAGCAAAATCATCCAAACTACTCGTCCAGATCTCAAAGTCCACCGGAATCAAGCTCAAAAGCCTCCAGAAACCTCAACAAACTACAAATTGGTGAAGCTCTACGGATTCAAGCCTCCAAAGCCCCGAAGAACTTCCACCACAAACCTTCAAATACGAAGAACAATCAAAGAGGAATCATCCAAATCATATTCCTAAATCTCAAAGTTCACTGGAATCAAGCTCAAAAGCCTCTAGAAACCTCAACAAACCATAAATCAACGAAGCTCTACGGAATCAAGCCTCTAAAGCACCGAAGAATTTCCACCACAAACCTTCACACACGAAGAACACACGAAGAACACGAAGAACATACGAAGAACACGAAGAACACGAAGAACAAAGGATTTCTAACAAGCTCATAGCCAGAGATTCATTGTAATCCCGTTTCAAAGATCTTCGATCCATTCCTCAGCCAAATTGAAGAATATCTTATGTTCAAATCAAAATCACATTACCACAATTACAATCAATAAATCTTTCAAGGAGATCGAATCAGAGGATCACTCTTTTGTAATTACAGAGAATTGTACCACACATTTATCAATACAAATTCGTATTTGCGAAACTATTTTACTTGTTTGATTTATTTCGAACTAAGAAATTTAGTCGTCTACAACATGCCCATATATATTGTCCACTAATATTTGATAGCCACTATGGGGCTTGATACTATGTGGCTATCTTGATCAATCCATTTGAGAAAACCAAATACCGTTGGAATTGGATTTTCTCCATCAAGCTTATCAAGCACAACACTTGCAACAAAACTTCGATTCTGATGTTTGCGGGTGAAGGTAAGAATCCTCGGTTTGACACTTACTCTCATTCCGGTTGGAATGTTCTCCAAATGTGCTCGGTAAACAGATTTATCATTTCCAACATTTGTCACAACCCTGTTAAATTTCATTGTCACTGGATATCTAGTTTCGTTGGATAGTACACCAATGAAAGTGGGATAGTTTAGATCATGAATAGATTTGTGGTCGCAACTCCATCGAGTTCGTCTAAGGAGAAGAATCATTTGCTTCTTGGTGTACCCCAGGCCACACACAAATTGAATATAATCTTGCAGACCCATATCATAGATCAGTCCAGGATCCATGGCTTTGTTTGGATTGATATGGCCAGCACCAAAGTCTAGAGGTGAGGAAGAAGAATTTGTCAATTGGCTTTTAAAAATATTGCCAGTATTGTCTTTGACATAGGCTGTGGTCATCATAGCTGATCGGATAGCTGCTGGGCTCCATTCAGGGTGGATTGCTTTTAGTAAAGCTCCAACGCCAGCAACATGTGGGGTGGACATTGATGTGCCCGATAGAAAAACATAATTTGAAGCCAAATCATATTTTCCTACTCGGATGTACGGAAGTATGGGTGAAAATGCAGCTAGCACATCAACTCCTGGAGCTAGAATATCTGGCTTTAAAACTCCTGGACTGATTGTGCTTGGACCCCTTGAAGAGAACTTGGCGATTTGAGGTGCAGGCTTGGTACCGAACCTTGTTAATAGAAACCTCATGTCATTCACTATTGGATTTCTCACCTTTGTCACATACTCTTTAACCCGAGTCCCTGAAGCAGTTGGCACAATAAGGCTCGGAATGGAGTATTCATTTGGAAAGAAAGAGAATGATGCATCTGTCAAGAAGATAGCTCCATAACCACCTGCGCTCTCGACCTCCTTAATCTGTTCAGAAACATTAATCTTGGTGCTATAATCACAGACCACTACCTTCCCAATAACCTCCTTTTTATCTAATGCTTTGTGGTTGCAAATGGCTTTGCTCATGTTGCGTGCGCCGTAGTACAAAGGTAAATTAGTAATGAAACCACTCTCTGGAAAGTATGATGTGCCTTCAATGGTAACCCCATTTCCTAGAGTCACTTTTCCGTGGAAACTTCGATCAATTGTGCCAGCCCCAACAGTTGTTATCCAAGGTGCTCCATTGTATATTGTTTTAAAATCACCATCATTGCCAGCGCCACAGACAACAAAAATCCCTTTCTCAATTGCCGAAAGAGAACCTTTGGCAATGTTATCAGTGAAATAAGAAGTCTGATTAATGCCAATGGACAAAGACATGATGTCAACCCCATCATCAATTGCTTGGTCCATACCAGCAAGAACATCGGTTGATGCAGACTCTTTTGTGCTTGTTGCCCAAAGGACCTTGTACACGGCAAGATGTGCCCGGGGAGCCACTCCTCTGGCTGTGCCTCTTGCATAACCAAAGTGACTTACACCATGTACATAGTTACCCACCGCTGTGGATGATGTGTGTGTTCCATGACCTAGGAAGTCTCTTGCAGAGCTGAAATCTTGTTCCTTGGATATATTAATTCCTGCAGCTTGGAGTCCTTTGCTAAACGATTGAGCCCCAATGAGTTTCCTGTTGCAGTATGAAGGGCTAAATGCTGTGCCATTCTCACACTTGCCTTTCCATCTTTGTGGCACTGGTGACATTCCCTCATCATTAAAGCTCTCGCTCTCTGGCCAAATTCCTGAATCAAAGATACCTACAATCACATCTTCTCCATATGAGGCAGCAGGCCATATGCCAACGTTTTGTTGTAGCCCAAGAAACTTAGGGGAGTAGGTTGTCAACAGCTTGCCAAAGGACTCCGGGAATGTGGCGAGGTGAGCCGGAGATTTCTCAACCTCAGATAGCTGAGAGGGTGTAAGCCTCGCACTAAAGCCATGCATGACATGGTTGTATGAGTACAATAACAGGTCCTGGTCATCACCACGAGAAGACGACAATGAATTTAAAATGGAACGATGCCATGACTCATGGGTTGATAAAGACACAGGCTTCTGAGTATGATCCATATGGATGATGTATGTTTGGTATTCCTCGACTTTGGATATTGCATAGTTAAATCGAAGAAGAAAAAATAGCAGCAAAGGTAGTGCGTAACTCATCCTTAGGTTAATGTTGTTGGAGATGGGCTCGGAAATGATGGGAGAATTGGAATATATGTATGTATGTTTTATGCATATATAAAAGAGAGAGGGCGTATACTTTGCATAAGAAATAAATAAAAAAGAGCGTGGGTATATTTGTAAATGTGCTTTGCACGATTTCAGCTTGTAGAACTTTCCTTTCAATTTCTTGTTTTTTCATGAACCAATGGAAATTCATTGTCTTATTATATGGTCCTAAAAAACAAAAACTCCTTGTCTTTTACGATTTGATTTTCTATGGCAAGTTCATGAACGGATGGAAATTCCTACTCTATAATAGATTCCCGAAATTGAATGAATGATCTCTTCCTTTTGTTTTTTTTTTTTTTTTACGATGGTAGATTCAAACTTTTTCTAGTATATAACTATTCCCTAAGATAGAGTTAGAGACAAAATTAGGTGGGGCTCAAAGGGGCCAGTCCCCTTACTTGAAGAAAAACAAAAAAAAAAAAATCCGTAAAGGTACGCATCAAGTTAGATACTCACGTACAACTTTGGTCCCATTCGTCAAAATCATGGCCCCCATTTGTCAAAATCTTGGCCCCATTTCATCAAATGGTGATAAACCTCACAACCTAAACCAATTATTATCTCTTGTGGCTGAGTTGTTGTTTGCTAGGTTTTTTTCTGGCAAATTGCTAAAAAGCCTGATGAAACACGAGTTCGTCAGTTGTAGTGAGGTCGTCCAGACGGGACCAGATTGATAAATCACGAGTTCGTCAGTCGTAGTGAGGTCGTCCAGACGGGACTAGAGGTCTGCTTGCGTTGCGACGGAAGAAGAAATTCTCCAGAATGGTCACCGGTGTGGTGCCTGCCACAACGTCTTCGATGTCAAAGTTAGTACAAGGGAGTTTATAATAATAGACTATAAAAATGATTAGGGATATCTTGTAACTGTGTTCATACCTTCTGTTGGCAATGCGTGGGCTTTATATATGTTGTTCCAGATTCTAGCCGTTGTGGCAGCTATTGTGGCTTTAATACCTCTTTCAGTAACGCTTCTTGCTGAGTAATGGGGTTTTAATATGCCTTCAACGGTTCGTCCAGCTGGTTCTGTAACCGTCCAGGGTATTATTGGTGGCATTGAATGATCCTGATATCCTCGTCAGTGACGTGTATACTTGTTTAGGCTCGTCTCAGAGAGTGGTCTCGTCAGTCCCATCAGATACCTTTAGTCTCGTCGGTAGTTAATCTCGTCAGTCCCATCAGATGCCTTAGTCTCGTCTGTAGTTGATCTCGTCAGTCCCATCAGATGCCTTAGTCTCGTCTATAGTTGATTTCGTCAGTCCCATCAGATGCCCCTGGATTTTGTGGTCGTCATGATGTTCCATGACGACCATAGAAGATGAAAGGTTTTTTTTTTTATAATAATTTTTTTGGCTACGTCAGTAGTATACATCCATCTAGGCAGAATCTTATCACGAGGCTTCGTCAGTAATGTACATCCGTCTAGGCGGAATCTTATTACTTACTTCGTCGGTAATGTACATCCGTCAAGGCGGAATCTTATTACCTAGCCATTCTCGATGATCTTTTGACTTCGTCGGTAATGTACATCCGTCAAGGCGGAATCTTATTACCTAGCCATTTTTTTATGATCTTTTGGCTTCGTCAGTAATGTACATCCGTCAAGGCGGAATCTTATTACTTACTTCGTCAGTAATGTACATCCCTCAAGGCGGAATCTTATTACTTACTTCGTCGGTAATGTACATCCGTCAAGGCGGAATCTTATTACCTAGCCATTTTCGATGATCTTTTGGCTTCGTCAGTAATGTACATCCGTCAAGGCGGAATCTTATTACTTACTTCGTCGGTAATGTACATCCGTCAAGGCGGAATCTTATTACCTAGCCATTTTCGATGATCTTTTGGCTTCGTCAGTAAACCGACGATCTGGATGCTCCCTCTTTCGTCCTTTACGTTCGTCCTCCCTCTTTCCCCTTTCTTCTGTTTTCTCCATATCTTTAATGGCGGCTAGCGCATCCTCAGCATTCATGTACTTTTGCGCCTTTAAGAGCATTTCTGCCATCGTCTTAGGTGGATTTTTTGCCAGTGAAACCACAAACTCTCTAGACTTCAGCCCTGCTTTAAAGGTCATCAGTTATACTTTGTCATCAGCGTCGTCCACTTCCAAGGTTTCTCGGGTAAAGCGTTTCACGTATGACCGCAAGGTTTCTTTTTCCCGTTGCTTAACAGTGAGTAGGTGGTCCGCTGGTCTCTTAGGACGTTGCCCTCCGACGAAATGGCGCAGAAAGGCGCTACTCAACTGTTCGAAGCTATCAATGGATGAGGTTGGCAACTTTATGAACCACTCTCTTGCAGCTACCTTAAGTGTGGTAGGGAAGGAACGACACATGATTTCATTAGGGGCTGTTGGAGGCCTAATGTCGTCTTGAAGGTATTAAGGTGATCTTGGGGGTCCTTAAGCCCGTCAAAATGCTCAAGCTGAGGCAACCGAAACTTCGCCGGCACTGGTCGTTCCAAGACTGCCACGGTGAAAGGAGAATCTGTTGCCCTAACCATTCTATCTAGGCTCTGATCTGTCTTCTCCTTAATAGCATTTCTCAGTTCGTCCATCTCTTTCCTCATCTCTTGAAGAAGATCAGAATTTTGTTCGTCTGGAGTAGTGGTCCTTCGTCGGTCGCTTCTCCCATGGCTGTCTTCTTCATCCTCCTGTACAACTATAGACCGATTCTCCTTATGCTGAAGCTGTTGTCTCATCTCCTGATTCTGCCTAGTGAGTTCTTCAACGGTGGCCGCAAGAGCTTTGACTTGCTGGGCTAAGGCCACTGAATCTTGGTTGGACTCCATCTGAATATTGAAGTTGGTAGAAACTACGCTTTCGAACCGTTAGTACGAAAATGTCGTCCCCACAGACGGCGCCAAACTGATGAAACACGAGTTCATCAGTTGTAGTGAGGTCGTCCAGACGGGACCAGATTGATGAATCACGAGTTCGTCAGTCGTAGTGAGGTCGTCCAGACGGGAGTAGAGGTCTGCTTGTGTCGCGACGGAAGAAGAAATTCTCCAGAATGGTCACCGGTGTGGTGCCTGCCACAACGTCTCCGATGCCAAAGTCAGTACAAGGGAGTTTATAATAATAGACTATAAAAATGATTAGGGATATCTTGTAACTGTGTTCATATCTTCTGTTGGCAATGCGTGGGCTTTATATATGTTGTTCCAGATTCTAGCCGTTGTGGCAGTTATTGTGGCTTTAATGCCTCTTTCAGTAACGCTTCTTGCTGAGTAATGGGGTTTTAATATGCCTTCGACGGTTCGTCCAGCTGGTTCTGTAACCGTCCGAGGTATTATTGGTGGCATTGAATGATCCTGATATCCTCGTCAGTGACGTGTATACTTGTTTAGGCTCGTCTCAGAGAGTGGTCTCGTCAGTCCCATCAGATACCTTTAGTCTCGTCGGTAGTTAATCTCGTCAGTCCCATCAGATGCCTTAGTCTCGTCTGTAGTTGATCTCGTCAGTCCCATCAGATGCCTTAGTCTCGTCTGTAGTTGATTTCGTCAGTCCCATCAAAGCCTAATAAGTTTAGTATGTAATTCAGACTGATATATCCGGTTTTCATTGTTAAAGTTTCCAATGTTTCCTCTCAAAAAAAAAAGAAAAAGAAAAAAAAAAAGAGAGTGGAAATCTTTTTATTTTTATTTTTATTTTTATGATGAGACTGAAGATAAGGTCTCGATTTGGATTCTACAGATGTGTTGATTTTTTTAAGGGTAATGTTATATATATATATATATATATATATATATATATATATATATATAATATAATATAATATCTATACATAAAAGTATGTATGTAGCATGATTTAACAAAAAAAAAAAAAATCACATATATAATAATAAAATTTACACCAAAAACAAATTATTTTCGATCGAAATTTTTTATTAAATATTTTAGTGATTATAGAGTTTAAGTATATTACTAGTTATAAACATATTAAATTTAATCAATTTAAAATAATTTAACATTATTTTACACTCTAACATATATAAGTCAATATAATAAAATTATAACAATAACAGAAAATAAAGAAAAACATTATTAATGAGAGGTGCAATATGGATTTAATTCTAACTCTTAACAATTCAATTGTCATTTTTTATTTATTTATACAAGATAGAATTTTTACTCTAACCTAATCTAAGTGTATATGTGTGTGAAGCTCTCTCTTGGAGACTTGAACCCCAACCCTTATCCTCCCACACCCTATAAACACTTATACTTGTGTAGTGACTATTGCACCAAGGGTATGCAATGGTCAATTGTCCTTTCTTTACATTTATATTTTACTAAAAGTTGAAGCGCTGCATTTAATGTTGCTACGCTCAGGTTGAGGCACATCAGTAGCCATGTCAACCTTTTTTTGTTGTTGAATTTTTCCTAATAAAATGAAAATAATCCCCAACCCTATATCTTACACGGTTACAATTTTAGACGGCAATCGTTTATGTTCCATTGTTACAATTTCAAAGGGCAATCCTTTGTGTTCCACGGTTACAATCTCAAACGGCAACCCTTTAGCTTCCTAATGCCAGACTTCGGCTTTCTAACTCCTTCATCTCTTTCTTTCTTCACATTATATTAATACAATTAAAAAATAGTTTTCCTAAATTTAAAAATACTAATAAAAAGAAAATACTTCCCAACCCTATATCTTACACGGTTACAATTTTAGACGGCAACCCTTTGTGTTCCACGGTTACAATTTCAAACGGCAATCCTTTGTGTTTCATGGTTACAATCTCACACGGCAACCTTTTAGCTTCCTAACGCCAGACTTTGGCTTTCTAACTCCTTCATCTCTTCCTCTCCTCACACTATATTAATACTGAAAAGCTGGATGATTTAGTTTAGGTATCTCTAAATCCCAATTGCTCTTGACCTCTATTCTTGTGACTGCCTTGTGTAATAGTCAATGTAAGGATTAGATTAATAGTATTGTTCTTTTTTATTGCTGTTTTTTTTTAAAAAAAAAAAAAAATTTTGTTACTACCTCTTTTGTGTTGTGGGTCATATATGGCTTTTTATGTATTTAGGTTGGGTATTTGTACTGATATGTGATTGTTTGTTTCTATGTTTAAAATTGATTTGGTTTTTTTATTTTTTATTTTTTATGTTTGAGACGGTAACATTAATGGTTTATATTATGTAATCAGTGTGATAGAGTTTAGTAGTTAGAAAATTTAATAATAAAGTTTTAGTAGTATCCGTGCCTGCAGAAATTCAATTTGCTAAGGTGTTTTAGTAGTTAGCAGATTGAATTATAGAGTATAAAATTCAGTACTATACTCAGAACATGATACTTCTCCTTTTTTCTTAGTCTCCTCATTTTAGTGAATCCCTCCTCCATCATTGGAATTGAATCGATTTAAAATTCCTTCTATTAGCTTTGATTGTACTCTTGGCCATCACATGGATATAAATAAAGCGATTACACATCTATAGCTTTGGAAGGAGATTCCATTGTAAGCGGAATAGTTTAGGTAACCAAAAACATATTTGGCTCCAAAGTGGATGATATGTAGAGTATCCTTAACATTGGAAAAGAATTGTCTACTGAAACAAAAACTACAAGTGAGAGAGGCTAAGCAGTTTATGTAGATATTGTTTAATGAGAGGCTAAAACATTTATGTAGTTATTGTTTAATGAAAAAGGTTGAATAGTTCATGAGGCTACAAGTGTGATTTGCGGTTTTATAATAAGAAAATTGCATAAACTGCACCGCACTGCACACTCTCTATATATTAATATATTTATTTATTTTTAATATTAAATATATTATTAATAGTTTAATAACCCTAGTTTAAAAAAAAAAATAGTTTGATAGTCCTAGCAAGTGTTGACTAGAAAAGTCAACCTAAAATAAAGAAAAACTAGCTCAATAATTTAAAACTTGGCCAAAAAAAAGGGAAAAATTAGTTTTGGACTGGGTAGAAAAAGCCCAAAATTTGAAAAATATACCGATTTCAAACTACATCTCAAACATAGCACCGCACATGTGAATGCAAAAATGAAGTGCAGTGTGGTTATGGTTTTCGCTAAACTCTAAACCACACCACACCGTTCCGTACCGCGCACGTGACAGCAAAAATAAAGTACGGTGTAGTTATGGTTTTAGCTAAAACGCACCGCAAACACCCCTAAGTTCATGTATAGTATCATTGACATTGGGAATTTGTATTGTTGATGCATTAATCTAACTCAAGTGTGGCGTGAATTACTAAAAATTTGTATTGCAACTCACTACTATTGGTGACTAGAATTTGTATTGCAACTCACAACTGTTGGTGAGAATTTCTATTGCTCTCTTTATTTGTTTAGGATGTTTGAAATAATTAAAATTTACTGGTGAAATGATATTAAGTTCTTTAGCGTGGTGAATCCCACAAAAATTGGTTGTTACATATCAAAAGTTCTTGATGTTGGCCTTCTTAGGCCTCTATTTAAGGTGGACTTGCTTAGTTTTTCCAAACTCAATATATGTTCCAACATGAATATATAGTTTGATGGAAATCAAATTGTACTAATTTCTAATAGAAATTGAATTTGAAGAACAATTGGTAGTCTCAAATACTAATAATAATAGGGGTTGATGATATTCTCATGAACTAGCTGGTATGAGTATCCTTTGCTATAAGTGTCTATCTAGAATAGAAACTTATGTCCTTTGTAGAAAAAGAGAAATATCAGGTTTTGTGTAGAGTATATACAACAAAGAAATAGAAAACAAAATTCTTAGCACTTCATTGTCCTTATTTATTTTGGTGGTGTTGAAGTTGTTTAATTTGGTTTAGTATGCAATATTATCTATTAATCCAACTCAAGTGAAAAAAGGAAATAGGATATATTCTTGATGATATGATGTAGAGCATTCAATCAATTTTAAACTCATCCACATATCTATATCTTAATTAAAAAAATGTATATTAATTTCAAAATTCAAGTACTATTGCAAATTTGCATAAGCATATGCTAGAAGAAGTTCATGGTGTTCCACGTCTCTATTAAGGTAAGTTTATCATTTTATCATTAAAAGAATGACAAAAGAAGTCACAAGACAATTTTTTTTTGTATCTTTATTTGTTTACTTTTTTTTTTTTTTTTTTTTTTTGAGGAAAAAGACCATGCTTGAAATTTGATTAAGAAGATGGAAAATCAGCAAAAAGAAAAGCATCAACATCTGATGGAACATTTTCCATCCAAACTAATAAAGGAAAAGAAAGCCTTGCTTTCTAGGCTAAAGCAAGTGCAACAACATTAAATTGCTTTATAGTATGAGAGAAAGAGAAACTTCTCAAGGAGCTAACATTAATTTAAGTATCTCTAAAAAGAATGGGTTTCCTAACATATGTATCATATGGAATGTGGCATACATGGGAAAAAAAATAAAGCAATCATTTTACAATTTCCTTTGGAGTCTAGTTGGAAAGGTGTACAAATTCTTTCTCCTTTATATTGGAGTAATGGTTGAATTAAATAACAAATTGGGATGGAGGGAGTAAATATTATTATTATTACCCAACCTTTGTGTGAAGTGTCACAAAGTCTTTTTTATCTTCATAATTTTTCATTTTAGGACTTGCTGTGACTTGAGCCACATTGTCTAAGGAAATGAAACTCTTTAGTGGGTATTCTACTTTCGTTTATATGTGTCTAAAATTTATTTAGTTCATAGGTTTGTTTATTATTTATTCCCCTTGATGTGCTATATCATAAAAGGCTGTTTTTTAAATAATTTTTTATGGTAATTATCATCATAGTTGTTGTAGTTGAATCGAAATAAGATTATGCTAGATTTGCAAAATTAGTAGTTGTTGCATCTTCATCGTTATCGCAAGTTTAAGATAGAGATTGCCCTCATCAATATTTGTTGCGTCTTCTTCATTGCCAAACTTGATCATCTTGATAAACCTTTTATTTATCTGGTTGTATCACATGTATTTATTTACTTTTAAGAGGGATTCTATTTGATTGTAAGATTTTTATGTCTTTTGATATAAATTAGCTAGTTGATATGCTATACAAATGTTGTGGATATTACACAAAGTAATAATGGAAGAACAAGGTTAACACAAAAGACAAATAGAAAGTAGATAACTTGGAGGCACTATTTTGTTTTCCTTAGACAATATTTGCCCCCCACACTATTGTTGGGTTCTACAAATAGCAATTCTGGATAATAATTACAGGATTTCTTGTGTTTCTCTCAAACCGTTAACAAGGCTTGAAACCTCTTCAACATTTCTGAATAGTCACTAGCAAATTTTGCAGAAAATCCTGTTTCACGATTTTCGATCGGTCAAAAATTACTTTCAATTGATCGAGTGCTCTTTTCGATTGGTCAAACAGGAATCAAATAGAGATCAAGACATCTAGAAACTCTAGGATTTTTTCTTTATCATTTTTGATTGATCGAGTCAAACTTTCGACCAATCGAAAATACTGATTTTCGAATTTTCACTTAGAAAATTCTAGAACTTGAATTTTCACTTTATAAAACCATATTCTCCAAACTCAAACATCATTATTACAATCTATTCTTGTATATACCTATATATACAACACCAAACTGCTTGCTTCTTTAGTTTTTTTTAATCTTTTACTTTGCCTCCAACACTATCATAATTGGTTCTCTCTCTCTCTCTCTCTCTCTCTCTCTCTCTCTCTCTCTCTATATATATATATATATATATTATTTTGTAGGGTCCAAGCAAGAAAGAGTTTAAGATTCTTGCTATGTTATTCTCTCAAATTTTTTACAGCATGAACAACATGCGGTATTGAAGAAATTACTGAATATTTTTGATGATGCAAAGAAGATCAGTAGGCTGGATGCTTCGGACTTCAAAGGATTACTGGTTCTCTCTGCGGCCTGAAAAAGAAAGAAGAGCGAATCAAAGGCGACCAGGGCTGCCGGCCAAAAACCCTCCGATGGCAAAGTTAGTTTTTCTCTCTATGTTATTTGAGTTCCAACTTTTTTGGAGTAATAAATGAACATACCTTGGCCTTGTCTGAAACAGCCTTTATATAGTGTTCTTATAGGTGGTTACCAAAATTGGAACTTCTCCTGGATTCAAGGAGAGGTAAAAATCAAACGTAACTTGCATAACCGTTCAGAAGTTATGCTTTTGTCTCCACAACGGATACCTGGCAGTTATGCGTGGGATAAGGAATTACTGCGTTATATTCGGAGATTTTCCTAAGTATGATACTCTCGTCCTAGAATTCCTTAGTCGAGTATGTTTCGACACAGGCGCAGAGGCTGCCTCATCTAACAGTCACTCCTTCAGGACGAGGTTATCCGCGCTTTGGACGAGTGTCTATTTTCTGGTGGTGCCTACCTCGTCCAGAGCTCTTCTTACCTGGACGAGGTAGCTGCAAGTAGGTTTCGAAGGGTGTTTACAATTCCAAACGGGCCACGGACGACCTTTATGGACGATTTGGAGATAGGCAAAATCAGTACCCCATCAGTTGCCCCCTTGTTTAAGGGTCGTCCAAAGCTCTTCGGTTTTTGGACACGCTTTAACATATTATCCCACGTGCCTCAAGGTAGAGGGTGGGGCTTTAACGGCCACCAAATTGTGCCACGTGTCATCACTTACTTGGTTAACCGTCATGTCGATTTGAGTTTCTGAGGAAGTTGCCACTTGGTTCTCCCTGATTGGATATTTCGTTTCAGGCCTTACTTTTCAACGCCTATAAATAGTGGATTTCCTCCCATACCCTCTCCATTTTTCAAATTTCCTTGTTTGACATCTCTCGTCCGTTGCCTCGTCTAGGAGTATTCCAGCGTCCCTAGTTTCCGTCGTCTAGAGCCAGGTATTTTCTCTACACTCGTCTTTAGGCTTTCCTTACATTTCCACAATGTCCGAGGTTTTTTCTTTGTCTAGCAATAGTGTTAATAGGGAGATAGACGAGTATCGCAACACAACTAGCTATAGTGGTTCTAGTAGTGATAGCAGTAGTAGCGGTGGCAATACTACGGACGAGTATGTTTCTGGGGTTCCTGGGGTTCCCTTAGAAGTTTTCCAGGAGGAGTTTAGGACGAGAGTGATGTCAGGGTCTAAGGTTGGCCCCTCTAGTGCGCCCTCATCCACCCAGAAGGACGAGGTTGAGACTGTTTACAGCTGTGCTGTAGGGGTCCCGGCCAGGACGGACGAGAGAAAATTAGTATCTCTTCGAAGCTGGTACCAAATTCCAGACGAGCTAAATCCTAGATTGGCCGTCCGTGATGAGTGGTGTTGCCAACCTCATTTTGGCATTGGGGTTTACGAAGCCTATCTCCTAGGGGGTCTTAGGCTTCCTCTTAACGCTTTTGCTAGGGAGTTACTTACTAGGTTAGGTATAGGTTTATGTCAGCTAAATCCTAATGCATGGAGACTAGTTGTTTCTATGCAAGTTTTGTGGAGAGAGGTTTTCGAAGGGGATCGTCCTCTTACTGTGGACAAATTCCTTTTTTGCTATAAACCCTCTGAAATTAGTCAATCTCGTGGCTTTTATCAATTCACGGCCAGGAGAAAAGACTGTAGGATAATAAAATCTTTGGTTACCTCAGATAGGATTTGGAAGACGGAGTTCTTCTTCGTCTCAGGTTTTTGGGCAGGACGCCCTGTTGATGTGAGCAGGGATTCATTTCCCCTATATACAGGAGAGTTAGGGAACCTTCGTCCTGAAGGTATGCTCACCACTATCGTAGCATCACCATTATTACATATCTTTTTGGGCTAATCTCTTCGTCCTTGTTGCAGGTGTTAGAAGGCCGTCGCTGAGCAAGTTCTATCTAGGACGCGTTCAGAAGGCTCGTCTTCACCCAGAGAGAGACTTCCATACCTTGGTCACTCTCCAGCGTCTTGCGACTTGGGGACTTGGCCCCAAGCCCTCTCTAGAAGCCTTAGCCCACGAAATTACAGTCCGTCGAGGTGAGTTCTCGTCTTGCACTTCCTTTCTTTTTTTTTTTTCTTTTTTTTTTACACTTATTATTATTATTTATTTTAGGGATGGCTACAATGAAGGAAAACAAAGGCAAGGGAGTCGCATACGAGCATCCTAAGCAAGACACCGAGACTAGGGCTCGTCCTGCTGCTGGCGACAAGAGGAGCCTGTCAAAGGCCATCAATCTTGAAAACCTTCCCAGCCAGAGAGCCAAGCACAGGAGGTCGTCCAAGCCTGGGGTCGTCTCTCTTGCTGTCCCTGTTCCTCCTCCTCAGTCACCGTCCGTCCAGATTCTCGATGTGGAGTCGTCTGAGCCTGTTCACCCTCCTCCGTCCAAAACCAGCGTTCCTACCTCGTCCCAGCCTCCTGGTGACGTTGCGCCCAACCTTCTTGAGAGTGAAGGCTTGGCCTGGGAGAGGTTTCAAGCAGTGTCTGACGAGGACGTGGCTGCATGCTACAACATGTCCTTGAAAGATTTTGAACACTCAGGCGTCCACGATCTTTTCAAGGTAAGTGATATGTATTTATTCTCGTCACTGGTTTTACTCTTATGATTGTTGACTTTGCTTAATACGAAAACTCTTATTTGTTTGTGCAGGCCATGTCCAAGTTTATAGCTGCGTCCAGGCAGGCTACTGAGCTGGACAGGACGAGGCTAATACTGGAGAGGAGGATCCAAGAGGTCAAAGACGATTGCAAGGGCTGGGCTGAGACTGCTGCTAAGGCTAAGGACTAGGCCAAGGGTTTGCTCAACCTCGTCGAGGAGCTAAAGGTTGACATAGTGGAAAAAGACTCCCGTCTTGATCACTTTCAGAGGAAGATCGACGAGCTGAGAAACTCCCTTGTGGGGGCTAAGGACGAAGTTGTGGAGGAGTTTAAGGCTTCGAAGCAATTCACTGACCTTCTGGACGCCAACTATGCAGCTGGATTTGAAGATTTTCGCATGGAGGCGAAAGAAAAGTTTCCAGAAGTTGATTTCAGCGCCATCGTCCTTCAACTAGGAGGTGCTACCAGTTCTTTTCTTCAGACCAGCTCTGAAGATGTCAATGTTGAAGGCGATGCCTCGACCAAGCCCACTGAAGACGACCCTGATGCCTGATGCCTGTTATTTGAAGATTTTCATTATTTGTTCAAGTGTTTTCTTCCTGTCTCTTTTTTTCTTTTTTCTTTTTAAAAAAAAAAAATGTATAAGAGTACATTTGTCTCGTCTGGAGTACTTTTGACGAGTTTATAAACAGTGCCTTTCAAGGCTTATTTCTTAAGGGTTTTTGGACGGTGGTCGTTCACCCTTTATTGTCTAATGAATGTTTATCTTTGCTTATCATTATTGTTGTTCCATGGACGAGTTTGTGTATTATTTTCTTATTCAATTGCCTTTTAAGCAATGTTCCCAAGTGTTGGGTGATTGTTTACATGATGCTCTTATGGACGACTAGCTTAGGACGATGATGATCATTTTGCCTGCTCTTTAGGCGATTACTAGTATTTTCGCGAGTTCACAATCGTCTCGACCATATGCTCGTCGTTGGGATGCATGTGTTGATGCCTACTCTCCTTAGACGAGTAGGCCCTGGCTAAGGAGAGCTCGGACGAGCATGCCTTAGCATTTTTCCCTTTGCTTTATCCTCATTTCTTTTTTTTAAGGAAAGCTTGGACGAGCAAGCCTTATCATTTTTTCCTTTGCTTTATCCTCATTTCTTTTTTTTTAAGGAAAGCTTGGACGAGCATGCCTTATCATTTTTTCTTTGCTTTATCCTCATTTCTTTTTTTTTAAGGAAAGCTTGGACGAGCATGCCTTATCATTTTTTCTTTGCTTTATCCTCGTTCTTTTTTAAGGAAAGCTTGGACGAGTTTATCTTCGTCCAGAGATTTTACTTGTCTAAGGTTTTTGCCTCGTCCGTGGGTATTATCAGGGAAACTGGAATTCAAATACATAAGAAATCCAAACCATATTATTACATGAACATTGTTCACAAACTTGGCACATGCTTACAAGCTAGTGCCTTATTAAGATACTTAAGTACATAGCATCGTCTTTCATAAGCTAGTCTGTAAGTAGTGCAAAAGTTTAAGAACTAGTGCACTTTTATTCATAACACACCATAACAGTAGTAAAAGCAAAAGTAAATATAAGCAAACACGCAAACCACAATTGTAATTTTGCCACTGACTTCCCTCGTCCCTGCTCATCACTGATAGTACCTTCGCAAATGTTCCACGTTCCAAGGATGCTCTAACTTCCGCCCGTCCAGGGCTTCCAGGTAGTAGGACCCCTGCCTTTTGCAGTTGATTACCCTGTAGGGTCCTTCCCAATTGGGTCCCAGTTTTTCATGAGCTAGGTTCCTGGTCGCCAAGGAGACCCTTTTGAGGACAAGGTCCCCGACATCGAACCGCCTGGGTTTTACCATGGCATCATGCTGTCTGGCCATGAGATTTTTGTACCTTGCCATCCTTTGCTCCGCATCCATTCTTACCTCATCAATAAGATCGAGGTCAAGGCGAAGTTGTTCCCCATTGTCTTTCTCCTGGTACTCCATCACTCGGTGACTTGCCATATGGACCTCCGCTGGTATAACAGCTTCACTCCCATAGGCTAGTTTAAAGGGGGTCTCTCCTGTCGGAGTTCGTGCAGTTGTCCTATAGGCCCAAAGAACACCTGGCAGCTCATCTGGCCATATCCCTTTTGCCCCCTCAAGCCGAGTCTTGATGATTTTCAGCAGGGATCGGTTTGCTACTTCTGCTTGCCCATTTGCCTGTGGATGGGAGGGCAAAGAATAGTGATTCTTGATCCCAAAATGATTGCAAAAGTCCCTGAAGGGTGCGTTGTCAAATTGACGTCCGTTGTCAGATACTAATACCCTGGGTACTCCGAACCTGCATAGGATATTCTTCCATACAAAATTCTTCACGTTCTGCTGAGTGATTGCTGCAAGAGGCTCGGCTTCTACCCACTTGGTAAAGTAATCTATTCCTACCACCAAAAACTTCATTTGCCGGATTCCTATGGGAAAAGGACCCAGGATATCCAGTCCCCACTGTGCGAAGGGCCATGGGGCTGTTATTGGGGTCTGATATTCTGACGGCTGTCTAGGCACATTGCTATAACGCTGGCATTGGTCACATACCTTGACATAGGCTTTAGCATCTGCCTGCATTGTTGGCCAATAGTAGCCGGCACAGACGATCTTATGGACAAGGGACCTTGCTCCTGAATGATTTCCACACGATCCTTCATGAACTTCCCTCAGAACATAGTTTGACTCATCAGGAGCCAGGCATCTTAAGTAGGGTTGGGAAAAGCCTCGCTTGTACAACACCTCATTTATGAGGACATACTTGGCCGACCTGACCCTTAACTTTCTCGCTTCATCCTTGTCTTCTGGAAGCCTCCCATCTTTGAGGTAAATTATTATCGGACTCATCCAATTTTCTCCTCCTCCTATCTGCTGTATGTCAGGGATGTCTATGCTCGGCATGTACTGGATGTCGCCGAACTCGTCTATGACTCCTGCCGAGGCGGCTTTTGCCAAGGCGTCTGCTTCCGCATTCTCCTCCCTGGGAAGTTGAATAAAACGTATGGCTAAAAATTTCCGACCAAGGCGTTTCACTTTGTTGAGGTACTTCTTCATTCGATCTTCCTTGACATCACACATCCCATTTACTTGGTTAATGACCAGTTGAGAGTCTCCTCTGATTGTTAACGACTCCGCCCCTAAGGACTTGGCTAATTCCAATCCCTTGAGTAAAGCCTCGTACTCAGCCTCGTTGTTGGTAGTTGGATACTGCAGACGGGCCGCATACTCCAGCTTGTCACCGTCAGGGGACTTCAGTACAATTCCAATCCCTCCTGCATACAGTGTGGACGATCCGTCTACATTAACCACCCACGTTTCATTTCCTTCGTCCTTGTTCAGGTCGTCTTGACTGGGGGTGAATTCTGCAATGAAATCTACCAACGCCTGCGCCTTTATCGTGCTCCTTGGGAGGTACCTGACATCAAACTCGCTGAGCTCAACAGCCCACTGTACTAGCCGTCCAGCAGCTTCCAACTTGCTCATCGCCTTTTTTATGGGATGGTCTGTTAGGACGTTGATGACGTGTGCCTGAAAATAATGTCTCAGCTTCCTGGACGCCGTGATTAATGCGAAGGCTAGTTTCTCCATCATCGGATATCGTCCTTCTGCCCCTCTCATCGCGTGGCTTGTGTAATAGACCGGCTTCTGGACTTTCCCCTCTTCTCTGACTAACGCTGAGCTTACTGCGTGTGGGGATACTGCCAAGTACAAGTACAACTCTTCCCCAGGTACAGACGGACTCAACAGTGGTGCCGTCATTAGATACGTCTTCAAGTCCTGGAAGGCCTTTTGACACTTGTCCGTCCATTCAAAAGCCTTCCTAAGGACTTTAAAGAATGGTAAACATTTGTCAGTAGCTTTCGATACAAACCTGTTGAGGGCGGCGACTCGTCCAGTAAGAGACTGGACTTCCTTGATATTTTTCGGTGGTTCCATGTTCAGTATCGCCTGGATTTTATCCGGATTCGCCTTAATTCCCCTATGCGATACCATAAATCCCAAGAACTTACCTGATGAAACCTCGAAAGCACACTTGCTCGGATTTAATTTCATGTGGGACCGTCGCAACGTATCAAAAGTCTCTTGAAGGTCGTCCAGATGTTTATCCTCGTCCTGGCTCTTCACCAGCATGTCGTCCACATAAACCTCCACATTTCACCCGATTTGAGGACGGAACATATGGTTAACCAGCCTTTGGTAGGTCGCCCCCGCGTTCTTCAAACCGAAGGGCATTACCTTGTAGCAATATAACCCTTGGCTCGTGACGAATGAGGTCTTCTCCTGATCTGCTTCATTCATCTGAATCTGGTTATACCCTAAGAAAGCGTCCATGAAGCTAAGTATCCTGTGACCTGCCGTCGAGTCCACTAACTGGTCAATGCGTGGCAATGGGTAGCTATCCTTAGGGTAAGCTTTGTTTAGATCAGTGAAGTCCACGCACATCCGCCACTTGCCACTGGCTTTCTTGACCATGACTACGTTCGCCAACCAGTCTGGGTAGTGAACTTCTCAGATGAACTTCGCGGCAACCAACTTCTGCACCTCTTCCTTAATGGCATTGTCTCGCTCGGGAGCAAAAACTCTTCTCTTCTGACGCACTGGTTTCGAATAGGGACACACGTTCAGGCTATGGGTAATAACGCTCGGATCAATGCCAGGCATGTCCTCATGACTCCATGCAAAGACATCGAGGTTTTTCTTCAGAAACCGAATCAAAGCTTGCTTTGCCCCCTCTTCCATGCTCACCCCAACTCTAGTAGACTTCTTGGGCTGGTTATCGTCTAGAGGGACGTCCTCTAATGCTTCAGTGGGCTCGGCCACGACCCTTCTTCCGTCTATACTCATCGCTTGCATGTGCTCGTCCATGGCCAGCATAGCTAAGTAGCATTCTCTAGCGGCCAGCTGGTCTCCTTGTACCTGGCCTACTCCGTGCTCGGTTGGGAATTTGATGGACATGTGGTAGGTAGAGGTTACCGCTTTCCAGCTATTCAGAGTTGGCCTTTCGATAATTGCATTATATGACAATGCACAATCAACAACGAGGAAATTTACCTCCTTGGTTATCTGCTGCGGATACGTTCCGACAACCACTGGCAACGTGATGGTGCCCACAGGTTGCACCTTCATTCCTCCGAATCCTACCAACGGCGAGTTCAATGGTCGAAGTTGATCTCGTCCTAGCCTCATTTGTTGGAATGCTGGGTAGTAGAGAATGTCTGCAGAGCTGCCATTGTCTATCAATACCCTCTTGGTCGTATAGTCAGAGATGAGTAGGGTGATGACTATCGCGTCATCATGTGGGTGGTGAACTCGTCCTGCCTCCTCGTCCGTGAAGGTAATAGCCTGTTGGTCTACCTCCCTCGTCCTAGGAGGTCGTCCAGACAGTTGGATGTTCTGCACCACCTTCAGGTATGTCTTCCTTAACTTGGACGACTGCGTCGTCGAGTTTCCTCCTACAATTACCCTTATCTCTCCTAGTGGGGGGCGTGATGATTCCTCCACCTTGGCCTTCATTTTCTCATCTCTCTGGTCTTGTCCAAGGAAGTTCCTCAATTTTCCCTGTCTAATGAGATTTTCTATCTGCTGCTTCAAGTCAAAGCACTCATCCGTATCATGCCCATGGTCCCTGTGAAAACGGCAGTACTTGCTCCTATTACGCTTGTTGGGGTCTCCCTTCATTTTTTCCAGCCACTTCAAGGACGGATCATCCTTGATCTGCATAAGAACCTGCTCTAATGGCATAGTCAGGGGCGTGTATTGCTGATTCCTCGCGGAGGAACTGGCCTTCTTACCATCCTTATCTTTTCTCTTGTCTACTCGAACTTTCTTTGGACGAGGTCCCTGGTCCGGATAGCAATGGTGGCCCACTTCCGAGCGCTCTGCCCTTTTTCTTTTCTTGGCTATGATAGCGTCTTCAGTATTCATAAAATTCTGGGCCGAATGGACAAGCTCGGCCATAGTCTGTGGTTCCTGCTCGTAGAGCTTATGAATGAACAAGTCAGAATTGACCCCATTGTGGAAAGCGGCCAGCAATAGTTTGTCATCCATCTCGTCCACCGTTAAGGCTTCCCTGTTAAACTTGGTGATAAAAGATCGCAAACTCTCATTGTCCCCTTGCTCTATAGTCAACAGGCTAGAGGAGGAACGTTTGTGACGCTGTCCTCCAATGAAGTTGTTGACAAACAGCTTACTCAGTTCTTCAAATGATCCCACTGAGTTTGGGGGAATTTTACTGAACCACACTTGCACTGGTCCCTTGAGTGTGGTGGGAAAAGCTTTGCACATGATCTCGTCTGGAACCCCCTGCAGGTGCATGGTCGTCTTGAAAGTTGCAATGTGATCGCAAGGGTCGCGATTTCCATCATATGAGTCTAAAGAAGGCATTTTGAATTTCGGGGGTAAAGGGTGACTGTTAATGGAGGCTGTGAAGGGGGAGTCTGTTCGGTGAACCATATCATCCACTGGGTTCGTTCGCCTCATGTTTTCCCTCATTTCATCCATGGCCTTTCTCATCTGTCCATCTCTTTCTCCAAGTGCGGCACCCTTCTTGAAGCGGTACCCCTTGTTTGATCTTCGGACTCTACATTTTCCCCTCCTCCTTCCTGACTTGGGGCCCTTCCCTCCATGTGCCCTTCTTGACGCTGCCTCCTGAGGTTGATCTCCCTATTCAACTCCTGGTTCTGACGTGTCAGTTCTGCCATAGCGGCAGCCATGGATTGTATGTGCTGAATAGAAGGCGGTTGCATTACAGGTGCTGATCTGCGATCGCGAAGGGGATTGCTGGATGCATCCCTACTCTCCTGGTGGCCTGGGCTGGTAGCCCTTGATCTCGTTCGAACCATTCAGCCTTTTGTCTGGGATAGAACAACTTTTTACAACAAAACACGATTGAACCAAAAAGGACTGAGTAGTGTTTCTTCCCACAGACGGCGCCAACTGATGATGCAAAGAAGATCAGTAGGCTGGATGCTTCGGACTTCAAAGGATTACTGGTTCTCTCTGCGGCCTGAAAAAGAAAGAAAAGCGAATCAAAGGCGACCGGGGCTGCCGGCCAAAAACCCTCCGATGGCAAAGTTAGTTTTTCTCTCTATGTTATTTGAGTTCCAACTTTTTTGGAGTAATAAATGAACATACCTTGGCCTTGTCTGAAATAGCCTTTATATAGTGTTCTTATAAGTGGTTACCAAAATTAGAACTTCTCCTGGATTCAAGGAGAGGTAAAAATCAAACGTAACTTGCATAACCGTTCAGAAGTTATGCTTTTGTCTCCACAACGGATACCTGGCAGTTATGCGTGGGATAAGGAATTACTGCGTTATATTCGGAGATTTTCCTAAGTATGATACTCTCGTCCTAGAATTCCTTAGTCGAGTATGTTTCGGCACAGGCGTAGAGGCTGCCTCGTCTAACAGTCACTCCTTCAGGACGAGGTTATCCGCGCTTTGGACGAGTGTCTATTTTCTGGTGGTGCCTACCTCATCCAGAGCTCTTCTTACCTAGACGAGGTAGCTGCAAGTAGGTTTCGAAGGGTGTTTACAATTCCAAACGGGCCACGGACGACCTTTATGGACGATTTGGAGATAGGCAAAATCAGTACCTCATCAATTTTATATCAATAGCTATTTGTTAATAGGTGTTTGACAAATTTAGAATATGAAAAGTTTTAGGTTAAATGGGTAACAACTTTAATTTTGTTAATTTTGGCTTTCTAAATTACTAATAGTGATTTATCATGTTAAATTGGAAGTTTATTTGTATATTAATCAGCTACAATGTTGTAATGTTATTTATTTTTTTCTTTCTAATTTTTGAGGTTTAATTCAAATAATTTTAAATAAGTCTTCTGAAATCAAATTCAATAGAAAAGAAATTTTGTTAGGGACTCTATAAAGCTAAGTGGAGCTTGAAGATAATATAAGTTTTGACCTCATGTAATATACTTATATTGTGAGCTTCAGTTGCTACAAGTAGTATGCTAGTAACTTAGATATAAGTTAATGATGTAGCCCCTGATGAATATATCTATTTCTTGTACCATATATCTTGAATATATTATGAATTAATGAACTAGTATGATATAATAAGATAAAAAAAAATAATACAACATTTATTTATAGAGACATGTCTATTTTTAGGAGAATATATGTTGGACATGAGCTATGTGTAGAATAAGGATAATAAAGAAAAAAAATGATGCATTAGTGATTGATTTATATTGTTTTAAAAAAAATCTCGGGTGTCCAATTAATAGTTAAATCTTTTAGTTACAGATTTGTATTTTTAATTAAAAAAAAAAAAAAGATGGTGGGGGAATTTTAAAAAGCTAAGGATGCCGCTACTGATAAAAAAGCATTTAGCATCAAATTATATCACTTCAACTCTATCAAAATTCAATAATTAAGAGACGAGTGAAAAATAACTATATTAACCCAAGAAAAAAAACTTTCCATATATATCACCCTTTCTTAATGATGAGGCTGATGATATGGTTTCTGGTTTGGAACTTTTTATATGTATCTCCTGATTGAATGTTTGGGTTTTAGCACCATGATGCATCATATAATCGAAAGAGGCAGGCTTGTGTAATGTAGCCATTGAGGTCTTTGTGGATGTCATTCATTTGTTATGTAATCTCTGACCATATATGAGGATGGTACTAAGTCAAGATACTGTGTCGTAAGTAATTGTTCCTTTCATTTATCTTTGACCATGATGCATCATCATAATCGAAAGAGGCAGGCTTGTGTAATGTAGCCATCGAGGTCTTTGTGGATGTCATTCATTTGTTATGTAATCTCTGACCATATATGAGGATGGTACTAAGTCAAGATACTGTGTTGTAAGTAATTGTTCCTTTCATTTATCTTTGACCATGATGCATCATCATAATCGAAAGAGGCAGGCTTGTGTAATGTAGCCATCGAGGTCTTTGTGGATGTCATTCATTTGTTATGTAATCTCTGACCATATATGAGGATGGTACTAAGTCAAGATACTGTGTCATAAGTAATTGTTTCCTTTCATTTATCTTTGGTATTATACACATACTAGCTGCTAACCCATGCGATGCACGGGATTATTAACAAATGTTAAATAATTTCAGGCTTTTATTACCTTTGGCTTTTTTTCTTTTTTCTTTTTTGTGGTATTTACTCCATCTGTATTTTGCATAGAAGTCTCAACCATGTTGCCACAATCCATAAATAAAAAAAAATAACATTATTAAGTTAAGTTCATATATTTCCTTGTAGAAAAATGCATATCATATCTAACTTCGTAGGATTTAGACATTGCTATATATTCTAAACCTTACCTCTATATATTTTTCTATAGCCTTATCCACCAAAAACCACACTCCAAATAACCCCAATTCCTTCTGTACACTTACAAACTATGGAAACAATTCAGAAGTATGAAACAACAAATAAAAAATCAACTATTTATACCTAGGCTTTCTATTTCCTACTTGGATAACAAAATACCCAATACCCAAAATATTACACTACGAAATACTCACAAAAAAAGTCCAAAAACTCTCCAGTCTCCTCCCCTCCATCGACTTCTCTCATGTTGCAACTCATTAAGCCATGCTTTTCACATGCCTAAAACCTTGTTAAACTCCTCAACCTCTATTTAGAGCTAGTAAGTTGCCCATGCGATGCACATATAATTTTATAATATTTTATGTAAAACACTTTTGAATAATGTTGTACATAAATTATAAAGGAAAAGTAAACTAAATTAGAGTAAAGAAACATATACATTTTGAGATATTAAAAATTGGTTTAGTAGCTTCATTGCATATTTGTAGCCTTTTTAAGGTAAGATTATTTCTTTTTAAAAATCATGAAACAAAAAAAAAAAAAAAAATGCAAAAGAGTAATGGGACCATGAAATAAACTAATTTGTGTTGTATTTACATATTTCATACTATGAAATAAAAGTATACTCAACTCTCTGACTATCTTTCACTCATCGATAGTGCGACATTAAGACATGGTGTGAGCAAGTGTGTATGCATGTGTCTTATAGATGATTTAAAATTAAACCATGGTAGAATATGACTTTACATTGCGCACCTAATATTCTCTCTACTTATATACCCATAACAAAAACTAACTAACCAAATTACCTAACCTAAATCATATTTAAGCCCCTAATTTAAAAAGAAAAAAAAATTACTCGTAGGGGTTTCGGTGTCTTGATGGTGGTGGGAGATCAGTCTAACGGAGGTAGTGACCCCTCAAATTTCTCTCTCTTTCTCTTTTAAATGTTTTGTTAGTCTCAGGTCTTTTAATTTGGTAATATATAGTGAAATAGCGCATTTTATTTAATAATTCACAACATTTTTGTGTCTCTTTGTCTCTCTTTAGAGTCTTATCTCGTTAGCTATTACTATTAGCCCGCCCTTATTTATTTATTTATTGTTTTTGAAACACTAAAACAGTGGGTATGCTAAAAGACATGAAGAATAGTGAAAGGTGTGGTATAAGCTTAGGCAATTAATGAGATATTAATGAGATAACAGTAAAATTAAATAATGTGAACTTTTGGGTAACATTAAAAAAAAAATTAATGAAAGAGGTAAAAAAAGGCTAAACGCAAAATTAGAGTGCTACTTGGCAGGACCTCATGCACTCTTGCATGAGGTCTCTGAGAGAAAGACATTTTGTAACAACTTTTATTCTACAATATTCCTCCAATTTTTTTTTTACTCATTCCTTGAATCGAATAATTATAATGGTTATGTGTGCGCAATTTATAACTATTGTTTCACTACATATTTATAGCCTTCTCAAGGTGAGATTAATTTTTCACCCTAAAAAAAAAGGTAAGATTAAGTTTTTTTAAAATCATGAAACAAAAAATAAATGCAAAAGACTAACAGGCCCGTGAAAATAAAATAATTTGTGTTGTATTCACATATTTAATATCATGAAATAAAAGTATGTCCAATTCTCTCACTGTCTTCCACTCATTAATAGTGAAACATTAAAACATGGTGTGGGCAAGTGTGTATGCACGTCTCTTATAGATGATTTTGAACCATAGTAGAATATGGCTTTACATTGCATACCAAATATTCTCTCTACTTATATACCTAAAACAAAAACTATCCAACCAAATTACCCAAACCTAAATCATATTTAATCTCCTAATTTAAAAAGAAAAAAAAAAACCCGTAGAGGTTTAAGGTCTAGATGGTGGTGGGAGGCCAATATGACAGAGGCGACGTCCCCTCAGATTTATCTTTCTCTCTCTTTCAAATGTTTTGTCAATCTCAGGTCTTTTATAGTGAAACAATGCGTTTTGATTTTATAGAGAAACAATGCATTTTATTTAACAATTTACAACATTTTTATGTCTCTCTATTTCTCTCCAAGGCCTTATCTAGTTAGTTATTACTATTAGTCCTTAATTATTATTATTTTTACTTTTTTTAAAATATTAAAAAATTAAAAATATTAAAAAAATTAAAAATAATAACCCCATTTCCTAGAGTCACTTTTCCATGGAAACTTTGATCAAGTGTGCCAGCCCCAACAGTTGTTATCCAAGGTGCTCCATTGTATATTGTTTTAAAATCACCATCATTGCCAGCGGCACAGACATTAATACCTGCAGCTTGGAGTCCTTTGCTAAACGATTGCGCCCCAATGAGCTTCCTGTTGCAGTATGAAGGACTAAATGTTGTACTATTCTCACACTTGCCTTTCCATCTTTGTGGCACTGGTGACATACCCTCGTCATTAAAACTCTCGCTCTCTGGCCAAATTCCTGTATCAAAGATACCTACAATCACATCTTCTCCATATGAGGCAGCAGGCCATATGCCAACGTTTTGTTGTAGCCCAAGAAACTTAGGGGAGTAGGTTGTCAACAACTTGCCAAAGGGCTCCGGGTATGTGGCGAGGTGAGCCGGAGATTTCTCAACCTCAGATAGCTGAGAGGGTGTAAGCCTCGCACTGAAGCCATGCATGACATGGTTGTATGAGTACAATAGCAGTTCCTGGTCATCACCAGGAAAAGACGACATTGAATTCAAAATGGAATGATGCCATGACTCATGGGTTGATAAAGACACAGGCTTCTGAGTATGATCCATATGGATGATGTATGTTTGGTATTCCTCGACTTTGGATATTGCATAGTTAAATCGAAGAAGAAAAAATAGCAGCAAAGGTAGTGCGTAACTCATCCTTAGGTTAATGTTGTTGGAGATGGGCTCGGAAATGATGGGGGAATTGGAATATATCATGTGTTTACGCTTATATAAAAGAGAAAGGGCATATTTGTTGCATAAAAAAAAAAGAAAAAAAGAAAAAAGAGAGAAGGCATACTTGTAAATGTGCTTTGCATGATTTCTTTTTTTTTTTTTTATAAGAAAACCAGAACTTTCATTCAATTCAATGTTGAAACAAGCTGGTGTACATCTGAGACAACTTCAGAGTTTATAATGGTTGGAGTTTCCTCCATCCGTGTTACAAAGTCATTTATAAACTGAGCATGCTGTGCAAGGCCGTGAGTTGCTCTATTCCCCTCTCTTCACGTGTGTTGAACTTCAACCTGCATAAGCTGAATGGTACTTGAGGTGATATTTGCAATAGTTATGGGAGGTTCTGTTGCCCCCTAGATGGCAGAGCACACCACCAAACTATCGCTTTCAAAAATTGCCTTTTGGACACCAATGTCTTTTGCAAAGACAGCAGCAGCTTCAAGTGCTTTAGCCTCAATCTACAATGCACCCAGTGGAACCTGTAGCCGTTTTCTCATAGCTGCAACCACCCTTCCTTGCTCATCCCTTGCTATCACTCCAATACCAGCCCCTTTTTGCTTTGAAAAGACTGCCCCACCTGTATTGACCTTGTACCGGCCATGTGGAGGAGGTGTCCATTTTTCCTGGCATGGTGAGACATCCACGGTTTGACTTAAATTTTCTTGTCCTGCATAATATTCTTGCAGCATTGCTATGGCTGTCCCATATATTGCAGTAGCGGCTAGGATTTTACCCCCATGTCTCATTTCATTTCTATTTCGCCATATACCCCACGCAATCATCAAGATCATATGCAGCAGGTTGGAGTCTTGATCTTGACTCATTCCATTAAAACACAGTATGTCAGTAAAGTCTCCTTTGCCCTCAAACAGGTGAAGCAGGCGACAGTGGGTCCAAACTTCTTTGGCCTTCGGGCACTGGCAGAGCACATGGAGGACAGTTTTGGGTTCAAGACCACATGCATCACAGATTGGGTCCTCAATTACTTGCCTATGGAACAAGTTCATTTTTGTAGGCAAAATATTCTAACAGGCTTTCCAACGAAAAACTCTAACCTTATTTGGAGCCCTTGCTTTCCATAATTTCTACCAAAAGTGCTTCATGATTGAAGAGTCTGAGCTCTTTTCCCTATCCTTCTTCTCCCCACTTCTAGCTAAGTTATATGCACTCTTCACACTAAATTTCCCATTAGCAGCTGCTGACCATACCAGTTTACCAGCTGGCAGTAATGTGCTTACGTGGATGCTCAATATGGAGTCAGCCTCATGCTCTAGGAAGACATCCCGGATCAGATCAACTTTCCACTCTCCATTTTTTGCATCAATGAGTACACTAACCTTTGCCTCCATGGGTAGAATTCTCTGTGGTGAGACTATACAGTAGGTAGATGGATTTGCAGTCCATTTGTCTTTCTATATGTTGATACTCTCACTGTTTCCCACCTGCCACCTAACCCCTTCACTAATCATTTTTGAGTTGCCCAAATGCTTCTCCAAGCAAAGGAAGGGTGATGGCCTTTCTTGGCATGGATAAAATCATCATCGGAGAAATACTTGTTCTTATAAACCCGATAAAAAAAAGAGTTTCTTCCTTGTTGGAGTTGCCAGCCCTGTTTTGCCAATAGGGCAAGATTAAATGCCCTCAAGTCTCGGAACCCCAAACCACCTTTTGTTTTTGGCTCACATAGCTTATTCCAACTCATCCACGCCATTTTCCTTTCTCCCCCTTTTTGTCCCCACCAGAAATTTCAAACAATACTCGTCATCTCATCACATAAACTGATAGGCAGCAAGAAACAGCTCATGGTATGTGCTGGAATGGCCTGTGCAATTGCATTAATCAGTACCTCCTTGCTCGCATTGGATAGTAGCTTCTCTTTCCACCCAGATTACTTATTTGCTAGGCGCTCCTTCAGCTGTTGGAAAGTATTTCATTTCGACCTTCCCACTAGCGACGGTAATCCAAGGTATTTCTTGTGCTGCTTTATAATCTCAGCGCCAAACATTTGTTTGATGCTTTCTTGGGTATCCGAGGGCGTATTCCTACTAAAAAATAGGGTTGTCTTCTCTCGGTTGAGTTGCTGGCCAGTAGACAGCTCATATACTTGGAGGAAGCGCAAGAGCTCTTCACATTCTCCTGGGGTTGCTTGGCAAAATAACAAGCTATCGTCTGCAAAGAACAAGTGTGATAGCTGCGGGCCCCGTCTACAAATGGAGATGCCATGAATTCTTTCCTCCAAGGCAGCCTTCTTGATTAATGATGATAACCCTTCTGCATACAACAGAAATAAATAAGGAGAGAGAGGATCCCCTTGGCGTAAGCCCCGTGTTGGAGTTATAAGCCCTTGGGGGACCCCATTAATTCGTATAGAGTAGGTAACTGATGAAATACATTGCATGGTAATGTTAATCCATTTTGGAAATAAACCCATTCTTTTCATAATTTGCTCCAAACCCCCCCCCCCCCAATTCAACTCTGTCATATGCTTTACTCATTTAATTTCAAAGCCATTTCCCCCTTCAAACCACCCTTTCTTTGGCTAATGTGGTTCATAACTTCAAAAGCTACCAAGACATTATCAGTGATGAGTCTATTTGCCATGAATGCACTCTGGTTCTCACTAATAATTGTTGGTAGAATAACCTTCAGTCTATTGGCTACACACTTTGAGGCAATCCTAGAGACCACATTACTTAAACTAATTGGCCGATACTCAGTGATTTTCTTGGGGTTTTTAACTTTAGGGATAAGTGTGATGTGTGTTTCATTAAATTTTGGTGGTATAATACCTAAATTCAAAAAATCCAGTACACATTTTGTAACACAGTCACCAACAGTAGGCCAAAATTTTTGATAAAAGAGAGGGTTAATACCATCAGGTCCTGGGGGTTTCAGTGGGTGCATTTGTTTGAGAGCTTTCCTCAGCTCTACTGCTTGGAAATCTTTGATCAATAACGCATTCATGGGCTCCGATACTCAAGCTTCTATGGCTTCAAGAAGTTCTCCCTGTACATCGCCATGATTACTGCTAAATAAATTCTGGTAAAATCCTACTGCAATGCCCTTTACCACCTCAGGGTCTTCCTGCCACTGATTGGACTCATCCATTAAACCCATGATAGTACTCTTTCGTTTCCTGCTTGATGCCTTTTCATGGAAATATTGCGTGTTTTTATCGCCCGACTTTGCCCAGTTACTCCGTGATCTCTGGTGCCACATGTCCTCTTCAACGGCATAAAGTTTGTTTAATTCCATCCTCGTGTCTCTTATTTGTTCTTGCTTAGAGAGGCCTGTTGCTTGTGCTTCTAGAGACTGTAATTTCCCCTGCATATGCTCTATGCTCTTCCCAACATGACCAAAAACTTGCGAATTCCATGTTGTTAATGCTATCCTACAATTCTCCAAACAGTGATCCAGTGTGTTCTCCCTTCCCATGTGTATCCTTGTTTCCCATGCTTATTGAACAACTTCCGCGCATTGCTCATGCTTAAGCCACATTGATTCAAAATGAAAGAGTTTCTTGCCTCTTTTCTGTCTTGTGGTTTGTTCGAGCTTTAGCAGCAAGACACAATGGCCAGACTCCGAGTTTGCTAGGTGAAAAAGCCTTGCCCATGGGAATGTTCCACACCATTCAATTGTCGCCACTGCTCTGTCCAATCTTGCCTGGATACACCCATAATCTTTTCTATCAACTACCTAAGTGAACCATGAACCAGTAAAACCCAAGTCTCTTAGGCCATTACAATCCAAACATTGCCTAAAATTTTCAATCTGTCGACTAGATCTATCAACCCTGCCTTCCTTCTCAGTGACACTTAGAACCTCATTAAAATCACCGATGCAGACCCACGGTTTATCACACATCTGTCCAAGATTTTTCAGAATCTCCCATGAACCTATTCTCTTATGTGTTTCAGGGTTTCCGTAAAACCCAGTTAATCTCCATATCCCAATCTCACTACCCGAATCAATCAAAGCATCAATATACCAACGATTTATGAATTTTATTGAAACATTCATATCAAACTTTCACAATAAAGCCAAACCTCCACTTCTACCCTCACTTGGCACTCCTATCCCTTGTACCATTCCTATTTCATACTGTACCCCCTTCATTTCCTCTACGTCTAACTTAGTTTCTATTAAAAAAACCAAGTTGGGATCTTCTCTTCGAATGACCCTCTTAAGGGCCTGAACTGCCTAAGGGGTCCCAAGCCCTTGGTAGTTCCAGCTCATAATACTCATTGTCCCCGGTGGGGTTGCGTAGCAACCTCCACCGATCCCAAAAACTTTTTGAAAACCTTACCCAAAGCCACCTCGTCGATGTCGATTTTTGCTCTCTTGTCCTGCAACCTGTTCGGATCTGTCTCGCCCAATGGGGGTAGATGCTTCCTCTTTGGTCCTTTCTCCATTGAGACTCCTTCCATGGCCACCGTGTTTGTTGCCTCTCTATTAAGCCATTTCCATGTCCTTTTCGAGCTTGTGGGAGAGGCTCCATCGTTCTCTTTACCCTCTAGACCATCTTCGCTGAGTTCCCCCAAATGATTGTGTTTTTTCTTCTGTCTAGGGATTGTGGTTGTTGCATTATTTCCCAACAGAGTTCTTTGCACAGAGTGGCTTATTTACATTGCTTACTGTGGGTGGGCCCAAATTTAAGGAGTCCTTTTCTGTCTTAGCATATGTGCCCAAGCCCTTCGTTGAGCCTACTATCAATTCCTCCTTTGGGCTCGGGTCCATTATCTTTTTATCATTGCTGTCCTGGGCCTTCACCACATCAATCTTCCTCCTTCCAAATTCAAAAAAGTCACCTGCCCTCCCCGTATTTTCTGCCTTGGTCAGAGATCCCTAGATATCTACTGCAGCGGTCACGGTTCTTCCCCAGTTCCTTATGATTTCTGCTAACGTCTTTTCAAAGATATCACCATTACCCACTGACGTTGCTGTCCCCAAATTTTGCGGCATAATTGTAGTTCCGTTTTGTCCACGTTTTGTCACTTCCGTGACCGCCGTGGGTTCCACCTCCATTCCACCCCCCTCCTCTGTCGCAGACCTATGCCGACCTCCATCCTTCGTCGTGGTGATCTCCATGGGCCTTCCATCAGAGCTGCTAGTCTTCCCTTTCTCTACATTATTGACTTGTACTAGTTGTGGGCGTTGGAGTTTATTTGGTTTTGCCTTTAACCAAGCCCCATATTGCTAGTCATGTGGCTGTAGCGATTCTCGGCTTCTTAGCCATATCCCACAATCTTTTTCATCATGATTCAGTTTGCCACACTAGTAGCAAAAGATTGGCAGTTGTTCATATTTAAACGATACCCATACCGGCGTTGGTCCTCCAAACTTAATTAATCTTCCTCGGCACAAAGGTTTGGTGATGTCCATTTTCACACGGACTCTAATAAATTTGCCCAAGAGATTTGCCGTTGCTGGGATGTCCACCTCTTCAATTTCACCCAACGTTCTCCCGATCCTCTCATCGGTTTCCCTTGTCATTCTTCTGATTGGGATGTCATGAAGCTGAACCCAGAAGCTAACCTTATCAAAACAAATATTTTGTATTTGTTCCTCCTCACCTAGCTTGTGTACTGCTACCAAATACTTATCAAAAGACCATGGGCCATTTGTATAAACACGAACCATGTCTGTCTCATCTTTGAATAAAAATGCTTTATTTTCGCCTAGATCACGAACCTCAAAGCTGAAGTCCGTCCGCCATGCACTTTTTAGTGTAGTTGCCACCACTTCAAGATTGACTCTCCTTTTCGTGAAGAACTTTGCCACAATGGCTGCCCCTTCAACCAGTTCTGTGTCTTGGAGGTCATGCTCAACTTCTTCTCTTTTAGTGATGGAGAGGTTCCCCCATTTCTTCGTTACTTCATCCATGTTGTACTTTTTGTAGTTACCAAAATTGCGTTTCCACCCCGAGGGAGAAATTGTTGCTAGGTTAGCTAGCAAAAGTTTCTACTGCTAAGTTTTCACCAGAAAGCCTAGAGAGAAAAGTGATTTTCTTGTTGCTTTGCATGATTTCAGTAAGTTGAACTTTCCTTTCAATTGCTTGTCTTTTTTATGGACCAATGGAAATTCAATGTCTTATTATATGGTCCCAATTAAAGAAAAACTCCTTGCCTTCTTCGATTTGATTTTCTATGGAAAATTCATGAACGGATAGAAACTCCTACTCCATAATAGACGATTTTTTTTTAAATAACATTAAATATTAAAAACTTTAGTTAGTTATCACATTTCAAAACAATGTTGAAAACTAGCATCTCGAGTGTCTAAAACTCGAGTTCCAAGATAAAACTCGAGTTTTTAAGTCTCGATTTGTAAGTGATGGTAGCTGATGTGGAAGAGAAATCCATGTGGAACCACGTGGAACTCGAGTTTTTAAGACTCGAGTTTCACCATCCGATTTTCCTTCTTCTTCCTCAAGCTCTTCTGACCCAGCGTTGTTCTTCTTCGTTCTTCGACACTGCAAATCATTCCTCTTCAGATCAGAGCTCCAACGTTCAATCAACAAGCTTTCTTCGTTCAATCGACCAGATCAGAGCTCCGACGTTCTTCATTCTTCCTCTGATCTCCGCTTCAGTTCTTCCTTTGTTCTCTGCTCTTCATCAAATCGTCGATGTTGCACATCGTTCCTTTTCAGATCGGAGCTCCAGCATTCAATCGATCGGCGTTCTTTGTTCAATCGACCAGATCGGGGCTCCAACATCTGTGTTCTTCCTCTATTCTCCTCTTCAGTTCTTCCTCTCTTCTCTGTTTCCCCTGTTCTATGTTCTTCGATGTTCGTTTTCATCTTCAGGTACCAAAATTGAGTCTTAGAGACTCGAAATCTATCTGGCAAATACTTCCCAAATCAGCCAGCGGAATTCGAGTGTTTGAAACTCGATATTTAGATTGAAATTGACCCTTTAAAGCTCGATATGCTAGTTTCTAATATTCTTTCTACCGCATGTCAACTTACTATTTTCTTTCCCTCACCAATGTTTTTCTGCAAATATCCTCCCATAATAGACTCCCAGAATTGAATGAATAACCTCTTTTTATTTATTTATTATTATTACTAAAAACTGCTACTCTTACGTTGTGCCACATCAATTGCCACGTCATTTTTTTTAAGCATAATTTGTCATTCAAATTTAAAATTGTTTTTACAATTTTCAATCCTATAAATACTAGCCCTATAAATGCAGCCCACTACTTATTTATTTACTTCCACTATCACCCTATAATAAATTTGTATAATTAATCCAGCCCACCTCTTATTTATTTAGTTCCACTATCGAGCCCAACCCAAAGCCTTTTTAGTTCATCTCAAAGGAAAAAAATCATCATCAAAAACGCTGAAGCCAGTTTTGTGTGAGCCTTTTTTCAGCTTAAAGTAAGAAGAAGAAGAAAAAAAAACTTGTAAGCCTTTAGGGTTTGCGTGACCAAATAGAAACGTGAGAAGACAAAGAGTTTGGAGATTGTAACGTGGAGGGAAGCTTAAAGGGAGGGGAAAAAAAAACGTTGAAGCCTTCAGGTATTGCGTGAGAAAACAAAGAGTTTGAAAGCTACCCACCTTCCTGCTCTACCGTTTCGCAGTAATGGCTGTCTATCTGATTTCCTTCCTTCCTGTCTTCCTTTCCACACAGTGTATAAATATTGACGGAACTTGCCTGTTTTGGTTGAGGTATCTCTACATCTCAATTTTTTTTCTTTTTTTGGTGCAAAACTTTTATGCTCTATTTATATTAATATGAGACCCTTTTTTTTTTTTTTTTTTTTTTTTTTTTTTGTGTTTGTGTTTATATTAGACGAGCATCCTTGGTATGCCATTGATGTGTTTGTAAGATTGCCTGAATGTCGTTTCAAAAATAAAAGGAACTATTTATGTTGCTCAATAGTGCTATAACTTAACAGCCAACAAAACTATTTTATTTTACCTTGGTTTATTTGGAAATATCTGAGGTCTCATTTTTTTAATGTGTTTTGGCTTATTGGAAGAATGTAAGACTCTGAAGTAGTGAAGTATAAAGTGTTGGTGGGAGGTAGTTCAAATTCTTGAAGGAGTGATGCAAGTGAACGTGCCTCAAATTCCTCTATATTTCCAACGCCTTTCAGAAAATCCAATGGTAGCGGTAGTTTCTCAAGAGATTGAGACTTCTTCAAGTTCATATTGATGGGCACAAGGTACTGTCTTAACTCTGTCTTTACAGTCAGTGCACTCTTTGTAGTCAAAATAATGCATATCGTTTCTTTTATCTACTGCAAACTATGATAAATGGATTCCACTATTGTTAGAAGCTAAGGAGCCAAGTGCATAAAAACAAATGTAATTTTGACCATCATGGGTGCCAAAAGCAATAAAGTGTGCCTCTTTGTTTCTCTTTTGGAGGATATTTTTCATTGGAGACTTTTTTTTTTTTATTTATTTTATTTTATTTTATTTTTGTAACAGGTATCCAAAAAATAAATAAATAAATAAAAAACGTGGCCAAGTGCATGTAGGTGTCTCTACCTGTGAGGTTGTGACAATTTATTTGTTGTGTATTTGTTGAAAGATCCATGAGAAAACGTGTGAATGTTATTTTAGTACAATTGGTTGAAGAGGAACTCTTAAAAATTTTAAATATAATATTTTTGATAATCAATTTTTTTTATAAAAAATATAAACAGTCACTAGGCAGCTCATTATTAATTTTTTAGACCATTTCTAACGTACCATTCTTTCTTTATTTTCCATGAAATCTGCAAATGATTTTGCCTCATCTTTGCAATCAATCTTTCACCAAACTCTTTGGTCAAACCCAAAATTTTCAATGTTATATCCCACTTTCGTTAAATAAAGAATTTATCATAACACAGTAAAAGCTTTGAGACCTCCCAAAACCATGCTGATCAATTTATTCACTTCGATAGTACATTAGCTCCAGAATGTTAATATTAATATTCAAAACATTACAATAGAATTGAAAGAATGTTCATAATACCCAAAAAAATTCAAAATTGCGTCCATTGTATACTACATCATTTATATTGATATCCACTTCCAACAATTGATATTAGATCGTACTTCAATATCATGATTGTATAACATGGATCGGGTTTTAAAATCAAAGAAAATTGTTTTCGGTGTTTCAATTTTTGCGGTAATTTTTCTACATAATCCTTGGCATGCCATTGACGTGTTTGTGAGATTGCCTGAATGTCGTTTCAAAAATAAAGGGAGCTGTTTAGGTTGCTCAATAGTGCTATAACTTAACAGCTAAAAACACTATTTTATTTTACCTTGGTTTAGTGAAGTATAAAGTGTTGGTGGCATGTCTCAAATCACCTTCCAACATATTTCAACATATAAGACTCCATTTCTTGAATTGATCAGATTGTACTTCTCATTAATGCATCCATTGTATACTACATCATTTAGATTGATATCCACTTCCAACAATTGATATTAGATCTGCATAATTCTGCATAATTTTCCTGCATATGTCTCCATCAAAGTCTCTCAAACAGTGCCTTGAGCAGTAAACTGTGTGTCTTAGTCATTTTTAGCCTTGAGATGTATCCCAAATTATTTATTGAGTTGTTTGGAAAATTCTTTGGATCTTTTTGTGATATTTTTTCCTAATGGGCATGTCCTAAACTATTGTAGGTGCAATATTTTCCTCAAATTGAGAAGTTTAAATTAATTGCAGACTTTTTAAAAATCTATGCCTCTTATGTCATGTCACTACTATTTAAGCATGATGAGCTAAGGAAAAAGAAATCAACATTGAGATTAGTGTGTAGGAAATTTTTCAGCAACCATGCCGATGCCTTAGAACATGGTTAATTAATTATTTCCTGAATGTAACCTTATATACCTAAGTTCAATAATTTAGTTGATTCTCAAAAAAGTTCAGTAATTTAGTCTTCTTGTGAGGTCCATTCTGTGAAATAATAGCTACCAAAGGCCAAGCTTCAAAACATGTCTATATTCATAATACATTTTAAAGTACAAAAAAACAAAACTGGTATTGCTTTGGGTTTTTTGTCAATTGATCTCATTCAAAAGGAAGGTGCAGTTGGAAAATCAATTGTGGAGCAATATGTTATTTAATGAATTTTTGACCCAAATTCACATGCTTGATTAAAATTTCAGACTATTTAATTGCACCATATACAAAGGGAGATCAAAATAGGTTTTAACACAAAGTGAATGCTTCAAAAGCAATGACTAGGCTTATTACCATCCAGTCATAAACTTTCTGGAAACCTAACTCTGAAGGATAGAACAACATGCCTCAAAGGTGATTGGAGGGAGAGGAAGCTTAGTTAAAAATAATTCAAATTATTTTAGAAATTGCAAGGAAAACAACTAGGCTACTCAACATTGGTTTGTAAGTTTTGAATTACCCTTACCCTCACAGTTTCAGTCTCATTTAATGAGCAACTTCATTGATTATGAAAACTAAGTTTTTAGTGTGGTGGTACTATTTGAAGTTTTCCAGAAGGTGACAAGGTTGATGGATATCCAAGTTGTTTAGAGAGCTTGGTGGTTGCGGGCATTAGAAAATTAATTGATGTGGATTCCATCGATTCCCATATATGCTGGATGCTTAGCACGTTTGACTAGATTGTAATGCTTGGACCATGTCTCAAAAGATATTTACTTTTATGATAATGTACATGTAAAAATCTATTGCACACCATTTTCCTTCTTTGGTAGGTAGCTTTTTTGGAACTATTTACAGTTTATTGTTAAAAGTTAATTGTATAGCCGCTTTAAGTAACTTGATGTTGGTTTTATTAACTTGAGTTGGGTTGTAGCTTAATTTGTTGATTTGGTTCAGTTTGGTTTGGTTAACGTGTGGGGAAGTTCTAGGTTGGGATAACCCAAAAATAGTGTGACAATCATGTAGTGCAAAATCAGGCAATATTTTAGCAGCTAAAGAAAATTTCCCAATACAACATTTATACTTGTAAACTTTCATCCGAACCATTGTCTCTTGCCACAAGCTGTGATGCAAGAGCCACATCATCACCTTCCATAATATCCCATATGCCTTTTGGGATATGATTTTGCAGATTCTCTTTTGTAACGCACAATAAATAACTAGAGTACATCAACCATGTGCCTCCTTGGGCCACAAGTGTCATAGATAGATCCAGAGCTATTACCACTATGCAGGCAGAGGTAGCAGTCTATCTGGATAAAAAATCAAATGTGCGTGCAGTTAGAGCTTGATACGGTTGCACATAGTCAGAACATATTACTTTTACTTTTTTGCAGTGTATTGTTTAATGAGTTGCTTTGCTGGGAAATTCCATTGTTGCCCGAACAGTTTGTGTAACCAAAGAAAATAACCAAAAAAAATAGGACATTGTTGAATGAGTTACTTTGCTGGGAAATTCCATTGTAAATAAAGCTGGAATGTTTCTTCAAGTATGTCCCACACTCAATTATAAATAAAATGAAAAGGCTATGCTGAGATATTTTTACATTATCTTTTGGTATGCTTGAATAATTGTATATTATCTTTTGGTTGTGTAGGGTGTTTAGTTCAAAAGTTGGATTGTTTCTTCAAGTATTTGTAACTTTTAATTATAAATAAAATGAAAAGGCTATGCTAAAATATTTTTTATATTTTCTTTTGGTTGTGTAGGTTGTTCATATTTTCTATCAGCTGATTACGGATTATCTATTAAATTGCAAGTCCAACAGCTGGATTGTTTTGTAAAGTATGTCCAACTCTCAATTAATGAAAATGCTATTATAGAATTGAGATTATATTATCTTTTGGTGTGCTAAACTAATTTTTATATTATCTTTTGGTTTCTACCAAATTATAATGGATTATCTTGATAAATAAAAAATTTTCCAAATACTTTAGAACCACATGATATTTAAATTTTGAGATAACCGTTAGATGAGATTGTAAAATAATTCAGTAAAAATTCCAAATTCTTTAGAACCACATGATGTTCAAATTTTGAGATAACCATCAGCTGAGATTGTAATATGTTTAGAGATTAGATATTTTCTATTGAAAAACATGACTGGTGCAAAAATATCACATAAAAGGTCTTGGTGTTGAATGATGTGGACACCTGTCATCATTTTGATTACTATTTTAACCACCAATTGCTCACAAGTTACCTGTTAATTTACATGTTTTTAAGCTGGAATGTTTTTTCAAGTATTTGTAACTTTTAATTATAAATAAAATGAAGCTATAAAATGAAAAGGCTATGCTAAGATATTTTTTATCTTTTGTTTTGGTTGTGTAGGTTTTTCATATTTTCTACTAGTTGATTATGGATTATCAATTAAATTGCAAGTTCAACAGCTGGATTGTTTCGTAAAGTATGTCCAACTCTCAATTAATGATGTTATCTTTTGGTGTGCTAAAATAATTTTTATATTATCTTTTGGTTTCTACCAAATTATAATGGATTATTTATTAAATTTCAAGTTCACACAAGCTTAAATATTTCTCAAGGAAGTCAATACCGTACTGGAGGTTGTACCGGTTTGGCCAATGGTACAATGGTACCGGTCAATACCGGTGTACCGTTTTGGGTTTGTCGTTATTTTATATATATATATATATATATATATATATATATATATATATATATAAACATACTTGATTATTTATTTAGAATTATTTATAAATCTATATAAGAATCCTTAAATTTATAATAGCATATTTCTCTAAATTAATTGCTTATTTTTAATATGATTATTTCTTGCTCAAATATCAACCCATTAATATAACCTGACATACTAGATTGTAATAATAATAAAGAACTAAAAAGATGATATTCATTATTAAAAAAAAAACAAAAAATTGCTTATCCAATTTGAGTGGCAATCAGTCTAAAAGTTTCGACCAATTGAATGTACCTAGGTCTTGCCCTTATATATTTATCTATACATATAGTATGTATGTAACATGATTTAAAAAAAATCATATATATAACAAAAACATTTACTCCAAAATAAAATAATTTTCAACGAAATTTTTTATTAAATAATTTAGTGATTATAGAGTCTAAGTATATTTATAGTTATAAAAATATTAAAATGTAATCAATTTTAAATAATTTAAAATCATTTTATACTTAAACATATATAAGTCAATATAAGAAAAACATAACAATAATAGAAAATAAAGAAAAAACATTATTTTCATAAATGACAGATGCAATATGGATTTCTAACTCTTAACAACCCAATTTTCCTTTATTTTAAAAGGTAAAAAATAAAAATAATAACACAGTGTCAATATGTCTAATTCTCCAAAAGCAAAATAACAAAGTTTCATTGTAAATGAAATTGCTTTTATTTAATAGATTTAGTTATCTATTTCTTGTTCTTCTCATATATCTTGAATATACTTGAATTAATGAACTAGCATGCTATAATAAGATATAAACAAATAATACAATAATTATTTATAGAGACATGTCTATTTTTAGGAAAATATATGTTGGATATGAAGCTATGTGTGGTATAAGGATGAAAAAGAAAAAAAAAATGATGCATTAGTGATTGATTTATATTGTTTTAAAAGATTCTTGGGGGGCCAATTAATAGTTAAATGTTTTAGTTACAGATTTGTATTTTTAATAAAAATTATAAGATGGTGGGGGAATTTTAAAAAGCTAGGGACGCCGCTATTGATAAAAAATTATTTAGTATCAAATTATACTACTTCAACCTTATCAAAATTCAATAATTAAGAGATGTTTTGAAAAATAATTATATCAATCCAAGAAAAAATCTCTCTCCATATATATCTCCCTTTCTTGAAGATGAGGCTGAAGATATGGGTTCTGGTCTGGAACTTTTTGTATGTATCTCTTGATTGACTGATTTGGGTTTTAGCACCATGATGCATCTCATAATCGAAAGAGGCAGGCTTGTGTAATGTTACCATCGAGGTCTTTGTGGATGTCATTCATTTGTTATGTAATCTCTGACTATTCATTTGTGTCGTAAGTAATTGTTTCCTTTCTTTTATCTTTGGTTTTATCTATCTATATTATCTATAAAATGATTTTTCTTTTTAGATTGGACTTTTATGTGGTTAAGAAATACTTATAAACTTTACATTTAATTGGGAAAAAATATGAGGACAATCCGGTAAAAATATATCATCAACTCTACTTAAAATGCATACAAAATATGATATTTTTCTACCATTTCATGTCTTCGAAACAAACTTATCCAAAAATTTTATAAAAAGAGGAAAATTATGACACTGGAAAAAAAAAAAAAAAAAAAAAAAAACCCTCATTACACGCGCAATGTGCGTATAATGAGGCTAGTACACATATAACAAAATCACTAATGACCTAAATTCCAAAAGCTTTACTTTTGTATAGAAGAGAAATACCATTTACTCAATTTTATTGGATTATATCCATATTAGGTAGGGTGGTGATCGCAAACATAAAACAATAATATCTGTAGAGAAAATTTAGTACTATCCAAAACAAATGAGTCTTACTCTTTATAGACACCAACACCTCTTGGAAATAGGCATATCTTCCCATGAACAGATGTGACTTATATGTTATATCCGAAATACACTAACACATCTAAAAAATAGTAATAAATTTGCAATTTGTGAATTTGCGAATCAGTATATATCATCCATTATGTGGGCGTTAGTATAAGTGAGGGTACATCATATTATGTTGTAATCACCCATCACAACCGTAAACTAACACCTCCCACTTGAGTTTACCCCATAATCAATGGTTTTAGGTCTAGTTAGTATGCATCATGGTACTATGGTTATTTCCCATGCTAACTTTCATCTATAATACTTCCCATAGATTGGTGTCCGTGTGTAAACATGGCCAATTTGTGTACATCGTAGTACATGCCCTTTGACACACTATTTTTATAATACACTTCGAATGACTTCTAATTCACTATCTTTCAAGTAAATAAAATACATACTAGGATCACACCAAGTCCCGCAGTTTAAAGATATAGCTCACGCATATATTGCAACTTACGTTACGACTTCAGCCATACACATCAGACCATATATCAACAGAAATTGAAATATTCGTTATGTGATTTTTCTAAGCTAGATTTCTTGATGGCTTTCCACAATGATCTTATCAAAAACTTTTCAGTGCAACCACCAGCTCAATTGCGCCATGATGCAAATAAATCTAATAGAGGCAGGTGAGGTTGTGGAGGGCCCATTGGAAGTGCTTTCAATGGTATTGGGCTGAAGCGTTTTAAGATTTTCCCAGTTATGAGATTTGGAAGTTCAAAAAGAAACTCAATGGGCTTAGATATGATATTGGCTACATATGGATGGGTGAAAGTACCAATATGAACAACATTGCTGGTGGGGACTCTGGAAAGAAAAAAAACTAAAACACATACTCAGAGAAGCTATAACCATTGTTCTAATAATAGCATGTAAAGACTAAATATTCGGTATATCACACACAAATAAGAGGCCTTATGTAACCTAGGAGAAGTGGTTTATACAACAATATTAGTACATTCAAACAAAAATACTGTTTGAGTCTTAGGGTGATAATTCTACGAATGAGTTTGGATGGCACGTTTCAGCTGGTGTTTTATGTTTGGCGTTTGAAAGATGGGTCCCATGGCAACTATGCACTTTTCAGCCAACTTCAAGATAAACGCATATTATATATTTTTCTAGGTCCCACACAGCACTATTTATATTTAAAAATTATTTTGCTATAGTATTTTCAGCAATAAATTTTCACTTTTCAGCAAATAAGCAGTATCCAAATAGATCTTAAGTGTCTGTTTGGCTAGCTTATTTTTTGCCAACTTATTTTACTATTCAGCTTATTTTATCTACTATTCATGTGTCACATTGCACTTTTTGGTACTATTTATGGGTCCCATTGTATTATTTCAACTAATACTTATCTTTATCTACAGTATTTTTAGCAAAAATTTTCAGTTTAAGCAAAATAAGCAGATCCCAAATAGACCCTAAATGTGATCTTTTTATATTTAGTTAAAAATTTTGTATCACATTTCAATATTTAAATGTTTCTCTCTTCTTAAGATACAAAATTATTATTTTAAGTTTTTATATTTAAATTTTGCTAACATCTCAATATTCAGTTGATACAAAATTGGATAATATGCTTATTTTAATTAATTTAAACCAATATTTTATCAGCTTTAAGTTAAAAATAATCATTATTTATCTCAAAAAAATTATTGGGATGGGGTCTTTTTTTATTTATTACAAAGCCTTAAAACTCAGGTCCTCCTCAAAATATATTTAAATTTTTTTGAATAACATGGGTAATAATAAAGTATTCTCGGGTTTTATGAGATAGGTTGTAATTGTGCTAAATTGAATCAAGCTGCCAATGGGGGCTTGGCTTAGTTGGTAAGGTTCGGCCGCTTCATCTAACCCACCTAGGTTCAAGTCCAGTTGCCAACAGGAGTCCGTTGGTGGGCATTCACACGAGTTGGCTAAACTTGTCCAACTCTAGTGTCTTGCTCGGGGGCTAGCATAACCTAGCAAACCCTTATTTTACTTAACCAAAAAAAGAAAAAGAAAAAAGAATCAAGCTGATTATTAAAATTCTAAGATCATTTAATTTTCTATCTTATATGGAATCTGAGTTGAGTTTGAGTTAAGATTTATTTGACTCTTTATTAAATGATGTAAACCATTATTGCTAGTCCAAAAGTAATGTAAAATAAAAACCTTTATAGCTAGTCAAAAAGTAATGTAAAATTCACTCAAAAGCTTGTGAAAAGCAATGTAAAAAGAACCTTATAATGAATGAGTCATAATATTCAGCAAAAAGAAAAAAACTGGTCACAAAGCAATATGATAAGAAGTTGTTTGTCTTCTTTTATGCACTAACGAAGGTTGTCTGCCCTACATGCGCGTGATCTACAATTTGCTCCTAAAATGTCAAACGAAGGGTTGGAAATTTCGTACACCATGCCAAACTTGTATGTACTCTCCCTCTCTCAGAGTGCTTGGTGGGGCAAAGAATTGGTTGGAAATTTCCACAACTACACTGTTCTCCTCAAAAGTTGAGTCAGTCTACTCTCTTTCTCTCTTTGAATTAACACAACACAATGTTTCGCAGACTGAGATGCTCTGACATTAACACTGTTTGGTAAAAAAAAGAAGAGATTTGGGTTAGAAACTTTCACGTTACGTAGCATCACTCTGCAGTTTGCTCGTCAAAAGTTATGCCCGTCTTCCCTACTCTGTCTCTCTCTCTTTGAAGTTAGCACAATGTTTTTGGATGTTGAGACTGATACAATAATTGTTCCGTTAGCTGAAGGAAAATTATTGTGCAGACTGCTCCGAGCTCTCATATAGGGTAGGCTCACACGTTGAGAAGAAGGGTTGGAAATTTCTTACATGCGCATAAACCTCCAAAGTTGTGCTTGTTCTTTCTTTCCCTCTCTTTCAAAAAACATTCTAGTAGACACATCCTAAGGGGTGTTTGGGAGAGTAGTTTGAGTTATGTTGTTTGGTTGTTTTTTACATACGTGTGAAAAAAAAGTATGTGAAAATATGTGTAATGTTGTTGAAAATGTGTGAAATTGTGTTAGAACTAGCTTGCCAAACACCCCCTAAATTTCACCGAAAATTTCATGTACATGGTCTCACAATTTTGTAATGTGAATCTATGATGGGAGCCAAGAGGTTTAGTTCCAACGCAATAAAAAAATGGTGAAGAGGGAGTCAATTTTATAATTACTCTCTAAAATTAACACTGTTTTTACAAGAAGGAAAAAGAAGTGGAAAACGATTAAAAAAAAGGGAAAAAAAGAGGTGAAAAGGAAATATATTCTTTATGGTTTGAATGTAAAAATAAAAGGTCAATTACTTTTTTGCATTTTAAATTACAATAAGAGGGAGTAAATAAGAAGAGACAAATAAAAGAAGATGAAGAGAAAGATAAATAGTGATATTAAAGTAGAGGGTAGTGAGGAGATGAAAAGGTAAGGAAAGAAGAAAGGTTAAAGAAAGTGTAAATATTTAAAAAATAAGTGAATGTCAAAAAAAATTATAGGAAAATTGGAAATAAAAATGAAATATATATATATATATATATATATATATATATATATATATATATATATATATATATATATATAGGCCTTAAAACAAACAAAGTTGAATATGTAAAGTCAATAATTTATTTATATATATTTTTTGAAAAAAAATAGGAATAAAAAAAAAATAATTATGTGGCGATGAGGTGGCGCAGCAAGAGCTCAGTAGCAAAAAATGCTACGCTTCAGCTTATTTTTGGCTAGCTTATTTTTTGCTAACTTATTTTACTATCCAGCTTATTTTTTCTACTATTCATGGGTCCTAGTGCACTTTTTGGTACTATTTATGGGTCTCACTGTACTATTTCAACTAATATTTACCTTTATCTACAGTATTTTCAACAAAAATTATCAGTTTAAGCAAAATAAACGGATTTCAAACAGACCCTAAAATGAGATTTTTTTTATATTCAGTTAAAAATTTTGTATCACATTACAATATTTAAATATTTCTCTCATCTTAAGATAACAAATTATTATTTGAAGTTTTTGTATTTAAATTTTGCTAACATCAAAGATTCAATTGATATATAATCGGATAATATGGTTATTTTATTTCATCTAAACAAGTATTTTATCAACTTTAAGTTAAAAATAATAATTATTTATCTCAAAAAAATGATTGGGACGGGGTCTTTTTTTATTTTTTACAAGGCCTTAAAACTCAGGTCCTCCTCAAAATATGTTTAAATTTGTTTGAATAACATGGGCAAAAATAAAGTATTCTCGGGTTTTGTGAGATAGGTTGTAATTGTGCTAAACTGAATCAAGCTGCCAATGAGGACATGGCTTAGTTAGTAAGGTTCTGGCATTTCTTCTAACCCACCTAAGTTTAAGTCTCACTACCAGCAAGAGTCCATCAGTGGACATCCACACGAGTTGGCTGAACTTGTCCAACTCTAGCGCCCTACCCGAGAGCTAGCATAACCTAGTGAACCCCTATTTTCCTTAACCCAAAAAAAAAAAAAAAAACTGAATCATGTTGATTATTAAAGTTCTAAGATCATTTAATTTTCTATCTTATATGGAACCTGAGTTGAGTTTGAGTTAAGATTTATTTAACTCTTTATTAAACGATGTAAACCGTTATTGCTAGTAAAAAAGTAATGTAAAATGAAAACCTTTATAGCTGGTCAAAAAGTAATGTAAAATTCACTTAAAAAGCTTGTGATAAGCAATGTAAAAAGAACCTTATAATGAATGGGTCACAATATTTAGCAAAATGAAAAAAACTAGTCAGAAAGCAATACGATAAGAAGTTGTTTGACTTCTTTTATGCACTAATGAAGGTTGTTAGTCCTACATGTGCGTGATCTGCAATTTGCTTCTAAAACGTCAAATGAAGGGTTGGAAATTTCGTACACCATGCCAAACTTGTTTGTCCTCTCCCTCTCTCAGAGTGCATAGTGGGGCAAAGAATTAATTGGAAATTTTCACAACTACACTATTCTCCTCAAAAGTTGTGCCAATCTACTCTCTTTCTCTCTTTGAATTAACACAACACAATGTTTCGAGGAGGACTAAGATTATCTGACATTAACACTGTTTGGTGATAAGAAGAAGAGATTCGAGTTAGACACTTTCACATTACGTAGCATCATTTTGTAGGTTGCTCCTCAAAAGTTATGCCCGTCTTCCCATCTCTGTCTCTCTCTCTTTGAAATTAGCATGATGTTTATAGTACACTTCGGATGACTTCTAATTCATTATCTTTCAAGTAAATAGAATTCATACTCGGATAACCCCAAGTCCCCTAGTTTAAAGGTATAGCCCACGCATATATTGTAAATTTGCAACTTATGTTGCAACTTCAGCTATACACATCAGACCATATATCAACAGAAATTAAAATTTTCGTTATGTGATTTCTCTAAGCTAGATTTCTTGATGGCTTTCCACAATGATCTTATCAACAACTTTTCACTGCAATCACCAGATCAATTGCGCCAGGATGCAAATAAATCTTATAGAGGTAGGTGAGGTTGTGGAGGGCCCATTGGTAGTGCTTTCAATGGTATTGGGCTGATGCGTTTTAAGATTTTCCCAGTTATGAGATTTGGAAGTTCAAAAAGAAACTCAGTGGGCTTAGATGTGATATTGGCTACATATGGATGGGTGAAAAGTAGTAATATGACCAACAGTGCTAGTGAGGACTCTGGAAAGAAAAAAAAACTAGAACATATGCTCAGAGAGGCTATAACCATTGCTCTAATAATAGCCTTTAAGGACTAAATATTCTGTATATTACACACAAATAAGAGGCCTTTATGTAACCTAGGAGAAGTGGTTTATACAAAAATATTAGTACATTCAAACAAAAATACAGTTTGAGGCTGAAGGGTGATAAACTTAAATGAGATCTTTTTTATATTCAGTTAAAAATTTGTATCACATTACAATATTTAAATGTTTCTCTCTTCTTAAGATACAAAATTATTATTTTAAGTTTTTGTATTTAAATTTCGCTAACATCTCAAGATTCACTTGATATATAATCGGATAATATGGTTATTTTAATTAATCTAAACCAGTATTTTATCAACTTTAAGTTAAAAATAATAATTATTTATCTCAAAAAAATGATTGGGATGGGGTCTTTTTTTATTTTTTACAAGGCCTTAAAACTCAGGTCCTCCTCAAAATATGTTTAAATTTGTTTGAATAACATGGGCAATAATAAAGTATTCTCGGGTTTTGTGAGATAGGTTGTAATTGTGCTAAACTGAATCAAGCTGCCAATGGGAACTTGGCTTAGTTAGTAAGGTTCTGGCGCTTCATTTAACCTACCTAAGTTCGAGTCTTGCTGCCAGCAAGAGTCCGTCGGTGGGCATCCACACGAGTTGGCTAAAACTGTCCAACTTTAGTGCGTTGCCCGAGGGCTAGCATAACCTACTGAACCCCTATTTTCCTTAACCAAAAAAAAAAAAAAAACTGAATCAAGCTGATTATTAAAGTTCTAAGATCATTTAATTTTCTATCTTATATGGAACCCGAGTTGAGTTTGAGTTAAGATTTATTTAACTCTTTATTAAATGATGTAAACCATTACTGCTAGTAAAAAAGTAATGTAAAATAAAAACCTTTAGAGCTGGTCAAAAAATAATGTAAAATTCACTTAAAAAGTTTGTGAAAAGCAATGTAAAAAGAACCTTATAATGAATGGGTCACAATATTCCGCAAAAAGAAAAAAACTGGTCACGAAGCAATATGATAAGAAGTTGTTTGTCTTCTTTTATGCACTAATGAAGTTTGTTTGTCCTACATGCACGTGACCTGCAATTTGCTCCTAAAATGTCAAACGAAGGGTTGAAATTTCGTACACTATGCCAAACTTGTTTGTCCTCTCCCTCTCTCATAGTGCTTAGTGGGGCCAAGAATTAATTGAAAATTTCCACAACTACACTGTTTTCCTCAAAAGTTGTGCCAGTCTACTCTCTTTCTCTCTTTGAATTAACATAACACAATGTTTCAAGGAGAACTGAGATTCTCTAATGTTAACACTGTTTGGTGGTAAGAAGAAGAGATTCGAGTTAGACACTTTCACATTACATAGCATCATTCTGTAGTTTGCTCCTCAAAAGTTATGCCCGTCTTCCCATCTCTGTCTCTCTCTCTTTGGAATTAGCACGATATTTAAAGTACATTTCGGATGACTTCTAATTCACTATCTTTCAAGTAAATAGAATCCATACTAGGATCACCCCAAGTCCCCCAGTTTAAAAATATAGCCCACGCATATATATTGTAAATTTGTAACTTATGTTGCGACTTCAGCCATACACATCAGACCATATATCAACAGAAATTGAAATTTTCGTTATGTGATTTCTCTAAGCTAGATTTCTTGATGGCTTTCGACAATGATCTTATCAACAACTTTTCACTGCATCCACCAGCCCAATTGCGCTAGGATGCAAATAAATCTTATAGAGGCAGGTGAGGTTGTGGAGGGCCCATTGGAAGTGCTTTCAATGGTATTGGGCTGATATGTTTTAATATTTTCCCAATTATGAGATTTGGATGTTCAAAAAGAAACTCAATGGGCTTAGATATGATATTGGCTACATATGGATGGGTGAAAAGTAGTAATATGACCAACAGTGCTAGTGGGGACTCTGGAAAGAAAAAAAAAGTAAAACATATGCTCATAGAGGCTATAACCATTGCTCTAATAATAGCATTTAAGGACTAAATATTCTGTACATTACACACAAATAAGAGGCCTTTATGTAACCTAGGAGAAGTGGTTTATACAAAAATGTTCGTATATTCAAACAAAATTACAGTTTGAGGCTTAAGGGTGATAATTCTAAATGTGATCTTTTTTATATTTAGTTAAAAATTTTGTATCACATTACAATATTTAAATGTTTCTCTCTTCTTAAGATACAAAATTATTATTTTAATTTTTTGTGTTTAAATTTTTCTAACATCTCAAGATTCACTTGATATATAATCGGATAATATGATTATTTTAATTAATCTAAACCAATATTTTATCAACTTTAAGTTGAAAATAATAATTATTTATCTCAAAAAAATGATTTGGATGGGGTATTTTTATTTTTATTTTTTACAAGGCGTTAAAACTCCGGTCCTCCTCAAAATATGTTTAAATTTGTTTGAATAACATGGGCAATAATAAAGTATTCTCGGGTTTTGTGAGATATGTTATAATTGTGCTAAACTGAATCAAGCTGCCAATGGGGACCTGGCTTAGTTAGTAAGGTTCTGGCGCTTCGTTTAACCTACCTAAGTTCGAGTATTGCTGCCAGCAGTAGTCCGTTGGTGGGCATCCACATGTGTTGGCTAAACCTGTCCAACTTTAGTGCGCTGCCCGAGGGCTACTGTAACCTAGTGAACCCCTATTTTCCTTAACCAAAAAAAAAAAATCTGAATCAAGCTGATTATTAAAGTTCTAAGATCATTTAATTTTCTATCTTATATGGAACTCGAGTTTAGTTTGAGTTAAGATTTATTTAACTCTTTATTAAATGATGTAAACTGTTATTGCTAGTAAAAAAGTAATGTAAGATAGAAACCTTTATAGCTGGTGAAATAGTAATGTAAAATTCACTTAAAAAGCTTGTGAAAAGCAATGTAAAAAGAACCTTATAATGAATGGGTCACAATATTCAGCAAAAAGAAAAAAACTGGTCAAAAAGCAATATGATAAGAAGTTGTTTGTCTTCTTTTATGCACTAATGAAGTTTTTTTGTCCTACATGCGCGTGATCTGCAATTTGCTCCTAAAATGTCAAACGAAGGGTTGAAATTTCGTACACTATGTCAAACTTGTTTGTCCTCTCCCTCTCTCAAAGTGCTTGGTGGTGCAAAGAATTGGTTAGAAATTTCCATAACTACACTATTCTCCTCAAAAGTTGTTCCAGTCTACTCTCTTTTTCTCTTTGAATTAACATAACACAATGTTTCAAGGAGGACTGAGGTTCTCTGATATTAACACTGTTTGGTGGTAAGAAGAAGAGATTCGAGTTAGACACTTTCACATTACGTAGCATCATTCTGTAGTTTGCTCCTCAAAAGTTATGCCCGTCTTCCCCACTCTATCTCTCTCTCTTTGAAATTAGCACGATATTTAAAGTACATTTCGGATGACTTCTAATTCACTATCTTTCAAGTAAATAGAATCCATACTAGGATCACCCCAAGTCCCCCAGTTTAAAAATATAGCCCACGCATATATATTGTAAATTTGTAACTTATGTTGCGACTTCAGCCATACACATCAGACCATATATCAACAGAAATTGAAATTTTCGTTATGTGATTTCTCTAAGCTAGATTTCTTGATGGCTTTCCACAATGATCTTATCAACAACTTTTCACTGCAACCACCAGCTCAATTGCGCCAGGATGCAAATAAATCATATAGAGGCAGGTGCGGCTGTGGAGGGCCCATTGGAAGTGCTTTCAATGGTATTGGGCTGATGCGTTTTAAGATTTTCCCAATTATGAACTCAATGGGCTTAGATATGATATTGGCTACGTATGGATGGATGAAAAGTAGTAATATGACCAACATTGCTAGTGGGGACTCTGGAAAGAAAAAAAACTAAAACATATGCTCAGAGAGGCTATAACCATTGCTCTAATAATAGCATGTAAGGACTAAATATTCTGTATATTACACACAAATAAGAGGCCTTTATGTAACCTAGGAGAAGTGGTTTATACAAAAATATTAGTACATTCAAACAAAAATACAGTTTGAGGCTTAAGGGTGATAATTCTAAATGAGATCTTTTTTATATTCAGTTAAAAATTTTGTATCACATTACAATATTTAAATGTTTCTCTCTTCTTAAGATACAAAATTATTGTTTTAAGTTTTTTTATATAAATTTTGCTAACATCTCAATATTCAATTGATATATAATCGGATAGTATGTTTATTTTAATTAATCTAAACCAGCATTTTATCAACTTTATGTTAAAAATAATAATTATTTATCTCAAAAAAATTATTGGGATGTGGTCTTTTTATTTATATATTTATTTGGATTGGGCCTTAAAGTCAATACTATAGGGCTTTTTTATTTGGATTGGACCTTATTACTATAGGGCTTTTCAGTGTGGACTGGACCGTTAGACCTTACAACGCAAACCTCGTGTTCTCCCTCCTATATTCTCTTTTTCATGTTTTCGTAAAATCTAACAAGATCAAACTCTCATCAAATCTTACCTTGTCGACTGAGTTGGCTCCGATCTGAGTTGAGAATATTTATAATCTATAAAATAGATCGTCCAGTTCCATTCCTTGTTGGAATAAAAATAAGCAGAACAATTTTTTGAACTGGCTGGTGTAGCAGCGTAGAAAACCCAAGCCTCTACCGACCACGGCCTTATGTATTATCAACAGCCTCATCTGACTGTTCGATTGACTCGGTAGAGGTCAGCTTTCATTGGTCATGGGCGGTAGCAGCTAGCAAGATAATGCATAACCAGCATATACGAAACTACGACATTATTTTTAACACGTTAAGAGACTTTAATATCTTACAACTTACAAGCACTAGTATAGAAATTTCTTGAATGCTTTGCTCTCCATGACAGTCTCAAACAGGAAAATAAAGAACACAAAAAAGGGAAGAAAGCTTTCTAGGAAAAAAAAAAAAAAAATTCCTCAAGAAAAAAAATGAAAATTTTCTTTATCACTTTTTGTGTATCACTCTAAGTTTCACAAATTATTACTTATATGTGCATAATTGATTTTTTATTTTAAACTTTAATTATTTTATAAAGAAAGTAAAATCAAAACATGACATATAGTGATTAGTGGAACTTAGAGCGGTACAAAACAAATAATATGGATCATTTGTATTCCAAAAAGAAATTACTTAATTTATTGTGATTCATGTTTAACACATTTATTGTCATATACAAAGCCAACATATAGTTATAAGACAGCACTTGCAGATTTTCATGATGAATAACCACTACTTTAACTGAGAAGACAGAAAGCCAGGACGCCCTCGACAAAAGCTAGTATTTAGCACGTGAACATGCCCATATATATTGTTCACTAATATTTGATAGCCACTATGGGGCTTGATACTATGTGGCTATCTTGATTAATCCATTTGAGAAAACCAAATACCGTTGGAATTGGATATTCTCCATCAAGCTTATCAAGCACAACACTCACAACAAAACTTCGATTCTGATGTTTGCGGGTGAAGGTAAGAATCCTCGGTTTCACACTTATTTTCATTCCGGTTGGAATGTTCTCCAAATGTGCTCGGTAAACAGATTTATCATTGCCAACATTTGTCACAACCCTGTTATACTTCATTGTCACTGGATATCTAGTTTTGTTGGAGAGTACAGCCATGAAAGAGGGATAGTTTAGATCATGAATAGATTTGTGGTTGCAACTCCATCGTGTTCGTCTAAAGAGAAGAATCATTTGCTTCTTAGTGTACCCCAGACCGCACACAAATTGAATATAATCTTGCAGACCCATATCATAGATCAGTCCAGGGTCCATGGCTTTGTTTGGATTGATATGGCCAGCACCAAAGTCTAGAGGTGAGGAAGAAGAATTTGTCAATTGGCTTTTAAAAATCTTGCCAGTATTGTCTTTGACATAGGCTGTGGTCATCATAGCTGATCGGATAGCTGCTGGGCTCCATTCAGGGTGGATTGCTTTTAGTAAAGCTCCAACGCCAGCAACATGTGGGGTGGACATTGATGTGCCTGATAGAAAAACATAATTTGAAGCCAAATCATATTTTCCTACTCGGATGTACGGAGATATGGGTGAAAATGCAGCTAGCACATCAACTCCTGGAGCTAGAATATCTGGCTTTAAAACTCCTGGACTGATTGTGCTTGGACCCCTTGAAGAGAACTTGGCGATTTGAGGTGCAGGCTTGGTACCGAACCTTGTTAATAGAAACCTCATGTCATTCACTATTGGATTTCTCACCTTTGTCACATACTCTTTAACCCGAGTCCCTGAAGCAGTTGGCACAATAAGGCTCGGAATGGAGTATTCATTTGGAAAGAAAGAGAATGATGCATCTGTCAAGAAGATAGCTCCATAACCACCTGCGCTCTCGACCTCCTTAATCTGTTCAGAAACATTAATCTTGGTGCTATAATCACAGACCACTACCTTCCCAATAACCTCCTTTTTATCTAATGCTTTGTGGTTGCAAATGGCTTTGCTCATGTTGCGTGCGCCGTAGTACAAAGGTAAATTAGTAATGAAACCACTCTCTGGAAAGTATGATGTGCCTTCAATGGTAACCCCATTTCCTAGAGTCACTTTTCCGTGGAAACTTCGATCAATTGTGCCAGCCCCAACAGTTGTTATCCAAGGTGCTCCATTGTATATTGTTTTAAAATCACCATCATTGCCAGAACCACAGACAACAAAGATCCCTTTCTCAATTGCCGAAAGAGAACCTATGGCAATGATATCAGTGAAATAAGAAGTCTGATTAATGCCAATGGACAAAGACATGATATCAACCCCATCATCAATTGCTTGGTCCATACCAGCAAGAACATCGGTTGAAAAAGACTCTTTTGTGTCTGTTGCCCAACCAACCTTGTACATAGCAAGATGTGCACGAGGAGCCACGCCTCTGGCTGTGCCTCTTGCATAACCAAAGTGACTTACACCATGTACATAGTTACCCACCGCCGTGGATGATGTGTGTGTTCCATGACCTAGGAAGTCTCTTGCAGAGCTGAAATCTTGTTCCTTGGATATATTAATTCCTGCAGCTTGGAGTCCTTTGCTAAACGATTGAGCCCCAATGAGCTTCCTGTTGCAGTATGAAGGGCTAAATGCTGTGCCATTCTCACACTTGCCTTTCCATCTTTGTGGCACTGCTGACATTCCCTCATCATTAAAGCTCTCGCTCTCTGGCCAAATTCCTGAATCAAAGATACCTACAATCACATCTTCTCCATACGAGGCAGCAGGCCATATGCCAACGTTTTGTTGTAGCCCAAGAAACTTAGGGGAGTAGGTTGTCAACAGCTTGCCAAAGGACTCCGGGTATGTGGCGAGGTGAGCCGGAGATTTCTCAACCTCAGATAGCTGAGAGGGTGTAAGCCTCGCACTAAAGCCTTGCATGACATGGTTGTATGAGTACAATAACAGGTCCTGGTCATCACCAGGAGAAGACGACAATGAATTTAAAATGGAACGATGCCATGACTCATGGGTTGATAAAGACACAGGCTTCTGAGCATGGTCCATATGGATGATGTATGTTTGGTATTCTTCGACTTTGGACATTGCATGGTTTAGTCGAAGAAGAACAAATAGCAGCAAAGGTAGTGCGTAACTCATCCTTAGGTTAATGTTGTTGGAGATAGGCTTGGAAATGATGGGAGAATTGGAATATATGTATGTATGTATGTTTTTATGCATATATAAAAGAGAGAGGGCGTATACTTTGCATAAGAAATAAATAAAAAAGAGCGTGGGTATATTTGTAAATGTGCTTTGCACGATTTCAGTATGTAGAACTTTCCTTTCAATTTCTTGTTTTTTCATGGACCAATGGAAATTCAATGTCTTATTATATGGTCCTAAAAAACAAAAAGTCCTTGTCTTTTACGATTTGATGTTCTATGGCAAGTTCATGAACGGATGGAAATTCCTACCCTATATTAGATTCCCGAAATTGAATGAATGACCTCTTCCTTTTGTTTTTTTTGGATTTTTTTTTAACCATGGTACATCCAAACTTTTTCGGAGTATATAACTATTCCCTAAGATAGAGTTCGAGACAGAATTAGGTGGGGCTCAGAGGGACCAGTCCCCTTACCTAAAGATAAAGAACAAAAAAATCCGTAATGATATACATCAAGTTAGATACTCACATACAACTTTGGTCCCATTCGTCAAAATCATGGCCCCCATTTGTCAAAATCTTGGCCCCAGTTCATCAAATGGTGATAAACCTCACAACCTAAACCAATTATTATCTCTTGTGGCTGAGTTGTTGTTTGCTAGGTTTTTTTTGTGAAAAATTGCTAATAAGTCTAATAAGTTTAGTATGTAATTCAGTCTGATATATCCGGTTTTCTTGATAAAGTTTCCAATGTTTCCTCTCAAAAAAGAAAAATGAAAAAAAGAGTGGAAATCTTTTTTTTTTTTTTTTTTTTTTTTTTTTTTTTTTTTTTTTTTTTTTTTTTTTTTTTTTACGATGAGACTGAAGATAAGGTCTTGATTTAGATTCTAAAAATATGTTAATTTTTTTTAGGGTAATGTTATATATATATATATATATATATATATATATATATATATATACATAAAGTATGTATGTAGCATGATTTAACAAAAAAAACTCACATATATAATAAAAAAATTTACACCAAAAACAAAATATTTTCGATCGAAATTTTTTATTAAATAATTTAGTGATTATAGAGTTTAAGTATATTACTAGTTATAAACAAATTAAAATTTAATCAATTTAAAATAATTTTACATTATTTTACACTAACATATATAAGTCAATATAAGAAAATTATAACAATAACAGAAAATAATGAAAAACATTATTTTTATAAATGGGATGTGCAATATGGATTTAATTCTAACTCTTAACAATTCAATTGTCATTTTTTATTTATTTATACAAGATAAAATTTTTACTCTAACCTAATCTAAGTGTATATGTGTGTGAACCTCTCTCTTAGAGACTTGAACCCCGACCCTTATCCTCCCACACCCTACAAACACTTATACTTATGCAGTGACTATCGCACCAAGGGTATGCAATGGTCAATTGTCATTTTTTTTTTACACAAGATAAAATTTTTACTCTAGCCTAATCTAAATGTATATGTGTGTGAAACTCCCTCCTAGAGACTTGAACCCCGGCCCTTGCCCCTCACACTCCACAAGCACTTATACCTGTGAAGTGACCATCGCACCAAGGGTGTGCGGTGGTCATTTCTTTAAAAATATAAAACATCTATATTTTACTAAAAGCTGAAGCGTTGCATTTAATGTTGCTACGCTCAGGTTGAGCCACATCAGTAGTCATGTCAACCATTTTTTTTTTTTGTTGAATTTGTTCTACAATTTAAGAATAGTTTTCCTAAATTTAAAAATACTAATAAAAAGAAAATAATTCTCAACCCTATTTCTTACACGGTTACAATTTTAGACGGCAATCCTTTATGTTCCAAGGTTACAATTTTAAATGACAATCTTTTGTGTTCCACAGTTACAATCTCAAACGGCAACCCTTTAGCTTCCTAATGACAAACTTTGGCTTTCTAACTCCTTCTCTTTCTTTCTTCACATTATATTAATACAATTAAAAAATAATTTTCCTAAATTTAAAAATACAAATAAAAAGAAAATACTTCCTGAAAGCTCGGATTTGTGTTAAAAACACAAGAGTTGTTTAGACCCCAAATTAATAAATTACATCTCAGTTGATTTTACTCTAACTTAAATAAAGTGCGGAATAGAGTAAATGCAAGTGAATAAATAATAAAGCTACTCTAAGCCATATTCAACAAATCACAGCAGTAAAATGAAAGCTAAAAGAGTAGGGAAGAGAAATGCAAACACAAGATAACATGCCGATGTGTTATTGAAAAGGAAACCGAAGAACCTGGCAAAAAACCTCTCTGTCGCCCTTCAAGCAGTAAATCGATCCACTAGACAATAAGTTGGGATACACGAATAGCAAGAGACCCTCTAAGCCTAATCTACTCAGTGCACCTAAGCCTTCCAAGCTCCTATTCCAACAAGGCTTCTTGGAACCGTGTCTTGTCCAGTTTTCCAGATCCTACAATGCACCCGATTGCATCCGCCAAAGCTTGGCTTCTTCCAATGCTTCCCAGCAGCACCAAAACCTCACTTGACACTCAGTATGGGTATGGTAAGTATTTGAGCAATAAACCTCTCAAGGATTTGGAAATAGAGAGGTAGGAGTAGAGGAAAACCACAATGGATGGTGTAGAGGATTGTGGGTATGAAAATCTCACACTCTCAAGGGTTTGTGGCTAGGGTTTTCTCTCTGAAAAACTCTCTACTCAATATGTGGGTAATGATGGTATATAAAGTGTGTATGAGGATGTAGTGGAGCAGGTATGACAAAATAGCAAAACAGACTGTTTCGCGAGTATCTTGCGGGAAGGCCTTACCCGCGAGACACTTGCAAACACGAGCTGTCACCATTTATCTTGACTCTTCACATTCTAGTAATGTGCTAAGCACATGTTTCATTTCGCAGGAAGGCTACCTGCGAGTTACCCACTAAAACTTCTTTTGTCTTCAATGTTGCCTTAAGTCTTCACTCTCTCTCTCTCTCTCTCTCTCTCTCTCTCTCACACACACACACAAAAATAAATCCCACATGAAATACAAGGTACAAAAGATTGAACAAAATTACAATCAAATTTGGCATGGAGTTAAAGCCAACACAAAATAGTTGTAAATTACAACTTTATAATCTCCCCCTTTCGCTATTCCATGACAAAACACCCTATAATAGACTTTAGACTTAAACGTGAGTTTGGGACTAATGGCAAAACTCACTCACCTAATCTAGAAGGTGTGAAGCACTTGCACAAATACGCCTGTATCCTGAAACACTCGCACACAAACAAAAATTTCATTAAGCTCATAACAAGTTGAATACAAGGAATGTATAGGAGCAAGTATAATGCAATCAAGGTAAACAGAAAGATATAAACTATGAAGCATAACTTGATTATGCAAGAACAGTCATTAAAGAATGACTACAATGATCATCTAACTAGTAAACGATCAACCGGACCTGTCCAAACACATAACCAATGCAAAATGCTAAAGTATTTGCATTAAGGATACAAGATCCAACAATGGCACAAGTGTGTAGTACTCAAGATAAACTAAAAGTACTAAAAAAATGCTACAAAGCAATGAGATAAACACAAAGTACTTAAAGCTTTAAAAGAAAGCAATGTAAATAAGCACGTTTTAGAAACTATAGCAAAAGAAAGTAAACAACTAAAGCACCAAAAATTAACCAATATGTCTATGAAGTGCATGTGCTACGCTATGCTCCCCCTCAAAATGTGCAACTCCCACTTAAAACTTTCTCCCCCTTTTTGACCGGAATGGCCAAGGAGCTAGAATTGCTCAGACTCTGAATCGGATCCTTACACCATCTCCATATCCTTAATCTGCTATGATAATGCAGTGATTTGGCCTTGAATGTAAGCAAATTGATCTGCAGTGTGCTGCACATGAGATTCGATCATGCCATACATCTGCTCTACCTTTGCAATAAGGCAATGAAGATGATCGGGTCCCCGTGGTTGTGCTTGGGAAGATGGCTGTGTAGAACTCTCTGGTGCTGAGGTAAATCTGTCAATCTCATCCTCCGTGTCCCCACCTTCTTTTTCAACAGCAGCCCTTGGGATTTGAGAGAAGCCGGTTTTTGATCCGATGATGTGGGCTTTGCTTCTAGTCACTGTGTTAGCACGAATGGGATAGTCTCATTGTACTATGGTGAGACTGCTCAGAAGTTTGAGCCTTGTCTTCGCAATAAGGCCCATGATGAGAGTGGAGAATGGCATGGTAGTTCTGGAGTTCCTTTTTTCAATGCTTTTGGTCAGGAGATGGAAGATGTGTCCACAAATGTCAATCTCTTTATGTGTGAAGAAATCGTATAAGAAAATTTTCCTTGGAGTGGACAATGTCGTCAAGTTGATGACTAAATATAAATTGTGGATCATGACATATGCTTGAGTCCTCATCTCTAAGTTGAATGGAATGGTGTTCATTGATCTCTTGTTTAGTGTACCACCAAGAAGTCTCACCATTGGCTCAAAAGAGTCCAATCGATTATCATACTGAATGGTAATCTGCTGAAAAGGTGGACGAACTTCGAAGAATTCCTGGATTGATTCTCTTGTAATAACAAACTCCTTATGTCTCACCCAACAATTAATATGGTCTCCATCCACACTAGCATTTGAGAAGAACTCTTTGATGATTTCTGAGTACACATTTCCACATAGATTCAGCAGCTTTGTCCATGTCCACTCCTTGAACACATCAGGAAAGTAAGTGTCCTCAAGAGTCTCCATTCTAACAATTCTGTCCATAATGATTGTGGCTCGTTTATAGCAGTCTTTATAAGCCATGTCTACCTCAATGGACTTGAAGTTGTCAGAGTCCGTGCGAGGACGCTTGGAGGATTTCTTGGAAGCAGAGTGTTCTGTAGGAGACATCTGCACAAACAAACATAAAGCACAAGGAGAAAACAAGTCCAAAAACACAAAGACAAGAACACAAACTTGATTAGCGTCAAGTTAGTTCATAAAAATAAGCACAAAGACTTAGAAACGAACACAATAGTGTCAAATGGACATGCTTTAAGTGCTAAAACATGTGAATATCACTAAAATGAAAAAATAAAAAATAAAAATGTCCACTGTGCATGTGTGTGCATCTAATGTGCATGAGGTGTGCATGGTGTGAGCTTGGGTGATGCATGGCAAGGCATGGTGAGGCACATAGGGGTCAAAGTGTGCAAAACACATTCCCAATGATCAAGACATGATAAACAAGTCCAATCATGGTAATCCCCAAAAATTTGGAACTCAATGGAGTCCAAAACAACTCAATATGTCACTTGAACATTTTATCAAACACATGGAATGCAACACTACACTACACAAATGAGCAATGCATAAACAAATGAAAAAAAAAAAGCCTAAATACAAGATCAAATTTCCACAAGGGGCCAACACATATACAAACAGGACAAAAGGGGTAAAGCCCAATAAAAATTTTGAAAACATTTTGCCCAAAATCATAGTTCCCAACCCCCTTTTTGAAAATCCCCAATTTAATAACCCTAAACCGAATTCTGCATAATCTAAAATGAAAAGCTAAAAAGAATGTTAAGAAACATACATTTGAATAGATTTTGTAGAGATTTGGACTTAAAATTGGAGGGTTTTGAGTGAAAATTAAATATGAGTTGAGAGAGGTTCGAGTGAGGCAAAGGAAGTGTTTTAAAAAATCAGTCACATCAACCCTATTAAAACTGAAAACATGCGTTTGTTGCGGGTTAGATAGTCGTGAAATTACTCACGAAAAACACATCTGAAGCACAAGATATTTCGTGGGAAGCCTTTATTGCAAAGAAGTCGTGAGACAGTCATGAAAGTCTCTGTTTGAATTTTTTGTTTTCCAGTTTTTGCCTTAACCTTTTTTTGCGGGAAGTGCTTAGTCGCGAGCTTCTCGCGAAAAGACCTTTGAACAAGTTTTTGAAGAACATCACAAAAATGAATTTTGAACGAAAACTTATTTTGAACAAAAACTCAAAGCACGAAAGTATAAAAACACTTTGAAAAACATATAAAATACTAAAAAATCCTTTTGGGCTTGATCGGCAAGCAATTGAGCATACACATCACATTTGATCATGTACAATCACACAAAGGAAATAAGCATTCATTGAACAAAGTCTTTTGTTTTGTGTGTGAGTATCAAAAGTGGAAAAGTCCTTAGTCTAGAGTGAAGCTTCAATGATCAATTCAATCAAGTCATACACAACTAATACTAAGTCGAGTGGACTATCTCAATTATAGAAATAAGCATATATGATCTCCCACAAGAAAATGATTACATCTCTTTGACGCTTTTCATTTTGCTTCTTTACAAATCATAACATTTGATCATTTTTGAACAATACATCTCATTTTGAGATTGATGCTTGAAATTTTTGATATTTCATCTTTGAGAGTGAGCCTTTGGCTTTTTGAGACACCATACATTTAAATACAAGTCGCTTTCCCTTTTTCCAAGTCAAATACTAGGATGTGCAATGACTTTTGCAACTCAATTTCTCTTTTTGAGATTAGACATTTGATGAGCTATAAACAAAAATATAAAAATGTGAGAAAAGATATAGGCACAAGTCTATGGATGTATCAAGACCAACAAGACTATTGACTAATCATTCATGACAAGCTTAAAGATCAATTTACAACAATCATACATAGATTTCAAGATTTTTCCCACAAAGATAGATGTGCATACAAAACAAGCTAAGCTCGTAAATTTACTACGCCATAAGTATGAAGGTACTAGGCTAAACTCACATGTGATATACACAAAACAAGTGATCAAACTTTTTGGAGATTTTTCAAGTTGTTATGAATTTTTGAATTTTTCAACACACTCAAAAACATAACACGAAAAGTAAGATCAACAAAAATAAGAAAAAAATGCAACTTGCAAAAGAAACATGCTATGAGCCGGAAGCAATGACACAAGAAGATTTTGCATGACATGTTGCATGAACCTATGACCCTAAACATTGGAAGAATTAAAGCATGGGCATATGGAATAATCATGCATGAGTACCCTTCTTTACCCACACTTTGCGAGTATTTTAGGTGAGAACCTTGGATGGAAGGGCATGACCAACATAGCTTTCCAACCTCGGAGTGAAGCTAGCAAGGCATAGAGAGATGTTCTTCAACATTTCTATGACATCTCCAATGAGTTATCCTTCATGTTCTCCCTTAGGTTGTGTTTCCTTTTGCATTTTCTTTGAACTTTCTTGGCCATGCATGGAGTCAGCCTTCTTGAGTGCATGAAGCTTGAAACATTTGGGTCTCGTGTGCCCTTGAACACCACAATGATGACACACATGCTTCACTTAAGGCCCCCTTTGGTTTTTGGGTAATGACTTTCCCTTATCTTTTGGTTTTGCACCAATAGTTCTCTTCTCAGTAGCATGGTTCTCAGTCCCAGGCTTCACTTCTTTAAGTTTCTCAACACTCTCGGCTGAAACAAACCTCAATTCCTTCTTGGGTTTACTGCTGGAGCTTCCTTCTCCAGTATAACCCAGACTAGTCTTGTCATGTGAAGATTTTTATGAAGACAGCACGCTGTCAAGTTTCTTGGTGGAGATATGCTCAACCTTGACATTAGCTTGGATTATTTCATGTTCAAGAAACTTGATCTTAGAGTAAGCTTCCACCAGCTCTCCCTTGAGTCCTTCTACTTCACATTTTTTCTCTTTAAGTTGCACAGGAGTACACTTATGCTCTTCTTCAATCTTCTTCATCTTTCTCACAGCATGGTTCGCAACGTTGGCATATTTTCCACAATCTCTAGCAAAGAGTCATATGCTTCTTGAAGGTTGTTCTCACCTTCATTTTGGTATACATCTTCATCTTCCAATTCTTTAACTTCCTCACCCTCAGAATGCTCACCAAGTTCGTTTACCAAATGGCTTAATTCATCCCTAGAATCAATAGAGGTAATCGCCATGAAAAACCTGTAGTTTCCATCACTGTCACACTCTTCTTTCGTGTCTGAGTTTAAACTTCCGGAGTTGCTAAGAGTAGTGGCAAACACCTTACCCTTCCCTCTCAAGTAATCAGAACATTCTTTCTTGATGTGTTAATGGCCGTTGCATTTGTAGCACACAACTCCTTGGGAGAGGGGGGGGGGGGTTGAGATTACTTCCCATCTTTCTTCTTGAACTCCTTCCTACCACCTTTGGATGATGAAAACTTTCCTTTGTTAAAAGACTTCCCACTGTTCTTCATCTTCAAAAATTTCTAGAAGTTCTTCGCAAGGAATGCTACTTCCTTCTCCACATTATCTTCTTTAGAAGAGTCATCCATTCTCTCATTAATGGTCTCTTGAGAGCAAATGATTTTCTTGACTTATGAGAAGGCAGTCCCAGCTCATATGTTTAGAGGGATCCAATAAGCTCTTAAATCTTGATTTCATCCAAATCTTTGCTTTATTCTATAGCAGTGACCTTTGCACGGTAGCTCTCCGGTAATGACCTCAAAATCTTTCTCACCACCTTGGCATCCTCAATTTTTTCATTGATACTGAGCTTGGCAATCACGATTTCATTGAGCTTCCCATAGAATGAGTCAAATGACTTATCTTCACTCATCTTGAGTTCTTCAAATCGGGTGGTAAGCATTTGGAGTTTTGTGTCCTTGACTTTCTTGGTACCTTCATAGGTAGTCTCAAGAATCGTCTAAGCTTCCTTAGTAGTCTTCACATGCGATATCCTGTGAAATTCATTAGTAGACACACCACAAAAAATAGCATTAATTGCTTTGCTATTGGCATTTGCTAAAGCAAGAGCTGCCTTGTCCAATTTGGACTTGGCTGTCGTGGGTCTAACATACTCATTCTCAATGAAATCCCATATGGACTCATCTATAGCACAAAGGAATGCCCTCATATGAACTTTCCAAAAAGCATAGTTGCTCCCATCAAAGTATGGTGGAGCATTGAGAGATTGTGATCAATCCATTACAAAATGGGTCTTAGATCACACTTAGGTAATAAAACCACAGCAAGTGCAGCCGCTCTGATACCAATTGAAAGCTCAGATTTGTGTTAAAAACAAAAGAGCTGTTTAGACCCCAAATTAATAAATTACAGCTCGGTTGATTTTACTCTAACTTAAACTAAGTGCAGAATAGAGTAAATACGAACAAACAAAGAATAAAACTACTCTAAACCATATTCAACAAATCATAGTGATAAAATGAAAGCTAAAAGAGTAGGGAAGAGAAATGCAAACACAAGGTAACACGCCGATGTGTTATCGAAGAGAAAATTGAAGAATTCGGAAAAAAACCTCTCCATCGCCCTTTATTTGGTAAAACGATCCACTAGATAATAAGTTGGGATACACGAATAGCAAGAAACCCTCCAAGCCTAATCTACCTAGTGCACCTAAACCCTCCAAGCTCCTACTCCAACAAGGCTTCTCGGAATCGTGTCTTGTCTAGCTTTTCGGATCTTGCAATGCGCCCGATTGCATTTGCCAAAACTTGGCTTCTTCCAATGCTTCCCAGTAGCAGCAAAACCTCACTCGACACTCAATATGAGTGTGGTAAGTGTTTGGGTTATAAACCTTTCAAGGATTTGGAAATGGAGAGGTAGGAGTAGAGGAAAACCACAATGGATGGTGTAGAGGATTATGGGTATGACAATCTCACACTCTGAAGGGTTTATGGCTAGAGTTTTCTCTTTGAAAAGCTCTATACTCAATATGTAGGTAATGATGGTATATATAGTATGTATGAGGATGTACTCGCGAAAACCAACTTTCACCATCTGCCTTGACTCTTTGCATTCCAGTCATGTACTGAGCACATGCTTCATTTCGCAAGAAGGCTACCCGCGAGCTACCCGCGAAAACTTCTTTTGTCTTCAATGTTGCCTTGAGTCTTCACACACTCTCTCTCACACACAATCTTTACAAATAAATCCCACATGAAATACAAGGTACAAAAGATTGAACAAAATTACAATCAAATTTGGCATGGAATTAAAGCCAACACAAAATAGTTGTAAATTACAACTTTACACTTCCCAACCCTATCTCTTACACAGTTACAATTTTAGACGGTAACCCTTTGTGTTCCATGGTTACGATTTCAAATGGCAACCCTTTGTGTTCTATAGTTACAATCTCAAACGGCTACCCATAAGCTTCCTAATGCCAAACTTTGGCTTTCTAACTGCTTCCTATTCCTCTCCTCACACTATATTAATACTTGAAAAGCTGGATGATTTAGTTCAGGTATCTTTAAATCCCAGTTACGCTTGACCTCTATTCTTGTGACTGCCTTGTGTAATAGTTTAATGTAAGGATTAGATTAATAATATTGTTCTTTTTTATTGCTGTTTTTTTTTTTTTTTTTGTTACTACCTCTTTTGTGTTGTGGGTCATATATGGGTTTTTATGTATTTAGGTTGGGTATTTGTACTAATATATGATTGTTTGTTTCTACATTTAAAATTGATTTGGTTTATATATATATATATATATATATATATATATATATATATATATATATGTATATATATATATTTTTTTATGTTTGAGACGGTAACATTATTGGTTTATATTGTGTAATCAGTGTGATAGAGTTTAGTAGTTAGAAAATTTAATAATAGACTTTTAGTAGTATCCGTGCCTACAGAAATTCAATTGAATGGTGTAATCCATGCTTGCAGAAATTCCATTTGCTAAGGTGTTTTAGTAGTTAGCAAATTGAATTATAGAGTGTAAAATTGAATACTATACTCAGAACATGATACTTCTCCTTTTTTCTTAGTCTCCTCATTTAAGTGAATCCCTCCTCCATCATTGGAATTGAATCAATTTAAAATTCCTTCTATTAGCTTTGATTGTATTGGATTGTACTCTTGGCCATCACATGGATATAAATAAAGCGATTGCACGTCTATAGCTTTGGAAGGAGATTCCATTATTGGACGAATAGTTTAGGTAACCAAAAGAATATTTGGCTCCAAAGTGGATGATATGTAGAGTATCCTTAACATTGGAAAAGAATTGTCTGCTGAAACAAAAACTACAAGTGAGAGAGGCTAAGTAGTTTATGTAGATATTGTTTAATGAGAGAGGCTGAACAATTTATGTAGTTATTGTTTAATGAGAAAGGCTGAATAGTTCATGTATAGTATCGTAGACATTGGGAATTTGTATTGTTGTTGCATTAATCTAACTCAAGCGTGGCGTGAATTACTAAAAATTTGTATTGCAACTCACTGTTGTTGGTGACTGGAATTTGTATTGCAACTCACAACTGTTGGTGAGAATTTCTATTGCTCTCTTTATTTGTTTGGGTTGTTTGAAATAATTAAAATTTACTGGTGATATGTTATTAAGTTCTTTAGTGTGGTGAATCCCACAAAAATTGGTTGTTACATATCAGAAATTCTTGATGTTGGCCTTCTTAGGCCTCTATTTAAGGTGGACTAGCTTAGTTTTTACGAACTCAATATATGTTCCAACATGAATATATAGTCTGATGGAAATCAAATTGTACTAATTTCTAATAGAAATTGAATTTGAAGAACTATTGGTATTCTCAAATACTAATAATAATAGGGGTTGATGATATTGTCATGAACTAGCTGGTATGAGTATCCTTTGCTATAAGTGTCTATGTAGAATAGAAACTAATGTCCTTTGTAGAAAAAGAGAAATATCAGGTTTTGTGCAGAGCTTATACAACAAAGAAATAGAAAACAAAATTCATAGCACTTCATTGTTCTTATTTATTTTGGTGGTGTTGAAGTTGTTTAATCTATTTTAGTATGCAATATTATGTATTAATCCAACTCATGTGAAAAAAGGAAATAGGATATATTCTTGATGATATGATGTAGAGCATTCGATCAATTCTAAACTCATCCACATATCTATATCTTAATTAAAAAAATTTATATTAATTTTAAAATTTAAGTACTATTGTAAATTTGCATAAGCATATGCTAGAAGAAGTTCATGGTGTTCCACATCTCTATTAAGGTAAGTTTATCATTTTATTATTAAAAGGATAACAAAAAAAGTCACAAGGCAAATTTTTTTTTTTTTTTTTTTGCTTCTTTATGTGTTTACCTTTTTTTTGAGGAAAAAGACCACGCTTGAAATTTGATTAAGAAGATGGAAAATCAGCAAAAAGAAAAGCATCAACGTTTGATGGAACATTTTCCATCCAAACTAATAAAGGAAAAGAAAGCCTTGCTTTCTAGGCTAAAGCAAGTGCAAGAACATTAAATTGCCTTATAGTATGAGAGAAAGAGAAACTTCTCAAGGAGCTAACATTAATTTAAGTATCTCTGAAAAGAATGGTTTCCTAACATATGTATCATATGGAATGTGGCATACATGGGAAAAAAAAAAAGTTGTCATTTTACAATTTCCTTTGGAGTCCAGTTGAAAGGTGTACAAATTCTTTCTCCTTTATTTTGGAGTAATGGTTGAATTAAATAACAAATTGGGATGGAGAGAGTAAATATTATTATTATTACCCAACCTTTGTGTGCAGTGTCACAATGTCTTTTTTATCTTCATAACTTTTCATTTTAGGACTTGCTGTGACTTGAGCCACATTGTCTAAGGAAATGAAACACTTTAGTGGGTATTCTACTTTTGTTTATATGTGTCTAAAATTTATATAGTTCTTAGGTTTGTTTATTATTTATTCCCCTTGATGTGCTATATCATACAAGGTTGTTTTTTAAATAATTTTTTATGGTAATTATCGTCATATTTGTTGTAGTTGAATCAAAATAAGATTATGCTAGATTTGCATAATTAGTAATTGTTGCATCTTCATCATTATCACAAGTTTAAGATAGAGATTACCCTCATCAATATCTATTGCATCTTCTTCATTGCCAAACTTGATTCTTGACAAACCTTTTATTTATCTTATTGTACCACATGTATTTATTTACTTTTAAGAGGGATTCTATTTGATTGTAAGACTTTTATGTCTTTTGATATAAATTAGCTAGTTGATATGCTAGCCAAATGTTGGGGATATTACACAAAGTAATAATGGAAGAACAAGGTCAACACAAAAGACAAATAAAAAGTAGATAACTTGGAGGCACTATTTCATTTTCCTTAGAAAATATTTGCCCCCACACACTATTGTTGTTAAAGGGTTTTCACAAATTTTTCCTTAGGATACAACCAAGATGTTGGGTTTTACAGATAGCAATTCTGGAAAATAACCACAGAATTTCTTGTGTTTCTCTCTAACTTTCTGAATAGTTAACAAGTCTTGAAACCTCTTCCACCTTTCTGAACAGTCACCAAAAAATTCTACAGAAAATCCTATTTCACGATTTTCAATCGGTTAAAAATTACTTTCGATTAATCGAGTGCTCTTTTCGATTAGTCAAACAGAGATTGAGACATCTAGAAACTCCAAGATTTTTTCTTTATCATTTTCGATCAATCGAGTCAAATTTTCGACCAATCGAAAATATTGATTTCGAATTTTCACTTTATGAAATCATATTTTCCAAACTCAAACATCATTATTACAACCTATTCTTGTATATACCTATATAAACAACACCAAACCGCTTGCTTCTTTAGTTTTTTTTTAATCTTTTACTTTGCCTCCAACACTATCATAATTCGTTGTCTCTCTCTCTCTCTCTCTCTCTCTCTCTCTCTATATATATATATATATATATTGTTTTTTTTTTTTTTTGGTAGGGTCCAAGCAAGAAAGAGTTTAAGATGCTTGCTGTGTTATTCTCTCAAATTTTTTACAGCATGAACAACAAGTGTTATTGAAGGAATTACTGAATGTTTTATATCAATAGCTATTTGTTAATAGGTGTTTGACAAATTTAGAATATGAAAAGTTTTAGGTTAAATGGGTAACCACTTTAATTTTGTTAATTATTGCTCTCTAAATTACTAATAGTGATTTATCATGTTAAATTGGTAGTTTATTTGTATATTAATCAGCTACAATGTTGTAATGTTATTTATTTTTTTCTTTCTAATTTGTGAGGTTAATTCAAATAATTTTGAATAAGTCTTCTGAAATCAAATTCAATACAAAATAAATTTTGTTAGGGACTCTGTAAAGCTAAGGGGAGCTTGAAGATAATATAAGTTTTGACCTCATGTAATATACTTATATTGTGAGCTTCAATTGCTACAAGTAGTATTGTAGTAACTTATATATGAAACTCTAGATGTAACACAAACAGCTAAGGATAATACATTTACTAATATTTGTCTTTTAATTTAAATGGTATTTTGCATAATTGCTTAGCATTCATTAGATTTCATTTTCAATAATTTTCCCATGTATTGCACGGGTTAGTGACTAATTAAAATAATAACACAGTATCTATATGTCTAATTCTCCAAAAGCAAAATAACAATGTTTTATTGTTGGTAAATGAAAATGCTTGTATTTAATAGATTTTGTTAATCATCTATATATTTGTTGTTCTTCTAAAAAAACGTTATCTATTTCTTGTAACATATATCTTGAATATATTATGAATTAATGAACTAGTATGATATAATAAGATTAAAAAAAAAAATACAACATTTATTTATAGAGACATATCTATTTTTAGGAAAATATATGTTGGATATGAGCAATGTGTAGAATAAGGATAATAAAGAAAAAAAAATGCATTAGTGATCGATTTATATTGTTTTAAAAAAATCTCAGGTGGCCAATTAATAGTTAAATGTTTTTGTTACAGATTTGTATTTTTTAAAAAAAATATAAGACGGTGGGGGAACTTTTAAAAGCTAAGGATGCCGCTACTGATTAAAAAAACATTTAGTATCAAATTATACCACTTCAACTCTATCAAAATTCAATATTTAAGAGACGTGTGAAAAATAACTATATTAACCCAAGAAAAAAACTCTCCATGTATATCACCCTTTCTTAATGATGAGGTTGATGATATGGTTTCTAGTCTGGAACTTTTTATATGTATCTCTTGATTGAATGTTTGGGTTTTAGCACCATGATGCATCATCATAATCGAAAGAGGCAGGCTTGTGTAATGTAGCCCTCGACATGTCTTTGTGGATATCATTCATTTGTTATGTAATCTCTGACCATATATGAGGATGGTACTAAGTCAAGATAATGTGTCGTAAGTAATTGTTTCCTTTCATTTATCTTTGGTCTTATACACATACTAGTCGCTAACCCATGCGACGCACAGGATAGTTAACAAATGTTAAATAATTTCAAGCATTTATTACCTCTAGCTTTTTTTTTTTTTTTTTTCTTTTTTTTGTATTTACTCCATTTGTATTTTGCATAAAAGTCTCAACCATGTTGCCACAATCCATAAATAAAATAAATAAATAAAGAACATTATTAAGTTAAGTTCATATATTTCCTTGTAGAAAAATGCATAGCATATCTAACTTCATAGGATTTATACATTGCAATATATTCTAAACCTTACCTCTATATATTTTTCTATAGCCTTATCCATCAAAAACCACACTTCAAATAACCCCAATTCCTTCCATACACTTACAAACTATGGAAACAATTCAGAAGTATGAAACAACAAATAACAAATCAACTATTTATACCTAGGTCTTCTATTTCCTACTTGGATAACAAAATACCCAATACCCAAAATATTACACTACAAAATACTCACACAAAAAAAGTCCAAAAACTCTCCGGTCTCCTCCCCTCCATCAACTTCTCTCATGTTGCTACTCATTAAGCCATGCTTTTCACATGCCTAAAACCTTGTTAAACTCCTCAACCTCTATTTATAATAAGTGATTGTCTCTCTTAATAATCATCTGTCAATTGCAAATGAGGACTGGATTTCTCAACTAACCCATGCTTGATAAACCAATTATAATCTCAACTTGATAATAAAAATAGTCAAAGCTGACTTCCCTCTTAAATTTGAATAAGAGGCTAAGTATTACCTATGATGCTAAATACTTTGTACCACAAATTTCACGGGAGCTAAACAAAGACTAAAACTAAAGAAAAGCACAAAAAAAGAGAGATAAGATATTAAGAAAATTACCTGTATGCATATATTTCAATGCACGAAGCATTTGATAGAGAAAAAATTGATGATGTTCATGGGTCAAGTCATCATTAGCTATAATCACTTCGTGAAGATCAGACGTTATTAGCTTCAAGACAATGTAAATGCATGCTTTGAACTCCCTCTTTGATGGTGGCAACATGATGTGCTTAATTTCAATAATATCAGGATGCCATAAAAGCCTGAGCAACTTGACTTCACACAAGATCCATAGAATTCTTAAAAAGAGAGAAATAAAGAACTGCATGTTTTAAATGTAAAAGAATGGTTTAATATATATATATATAGATAATGATTTTATATTATATATTTGTTGAAATTTTTGTTATAGAATTTCAGTTGAAGTAGAATTTTCAAGCTCTTGAAACATATATTTAATAGAGTTTTACTTAAACTAAACTATTGTAACATTGGTAAGATAATTACACGTTGAAGAGAAATAATAAATATATAAGATATAAAACCTAAAATAAAAAGGAAAAAAATAGTGATGACATTGAAAATTGTGAGAGTTTGAGAGGCTTCAGTTATATATATATATATATATATATATATATATATATATATATATATATATAGATTAGAGAATCACTAAGGACCTAGATTCCAAATGCTTTACTTTTGTATAGAATAAAAATACCTTTTACTCAGCTTTATTGGATTATATCCATATTAGGGTGGTGATCGCAAACATAAAACAATATTTGTAGAGAAAATTTAGTACTGTCCAAAACAGATGAGAGTCTTACAATTTAGAAACACGAACACCTCTTGGTAATAGGCATATCTTTCCGCGAAAAGATATGATATATATGTTATATCCGAAATATACTAACACTTCTACTAAAATAGCAATATATTTGCGATTTGTGAATTTACGAATCAATGCCATCCATTAAGTGAGGGCATATCATATTATGCTGTAATCACCCATCACAGTTGTAAACTAACATCTCCCACTTGAGTGCACACTATAATCAATGTTTTTAGGTCTAGTTAGTATGGTTCACGCATGGTACTATGGTTTTTTCCCATGCTAACTTTCTGTTAAGTTTTAGATCCTTGTAAACTAGATTATTTAACCTAATTAATTAACCAAGAGAATACTTAGGTTTATTATTCAGATCTAGGTTAAAAGAAAACAATCATACCATGCAAATCAACAGAAAAGTAAATAACACAACGATATGATGACCCAGGAAAACCAAACCGGGAAAAAACCTAGAGATGATTTAACCTAAATATCCTCAAGATAAAAAAGCAAATCCACTATAGAGAATTGAAGTTTACGGGGATGAAACTAGAATTTGAAGTTGGGGGGGGGGGGGGGGGCAAAGTATAAACCCAAAAAAGTTTATAAGAATCAAAACTAACATCTACTCAAGCTTTGTTGAATTTCATCACATTCATTAACATTATAATCTCATATTTTCACAATTTGGATTGAATACTAATTTAATCGGTGGTAATGGAATTTTGTTTGAAAATTTTCTCGAATTGGGACATCAACACTAGAGGCAATGCTGCATTATCAGCTTCAAATTATTTGTAATTTTTTCTCTTTAAAAAAAATCAAATATTAAATATAATTTTCTCATCATCAACCATTCAAGTAAAAGTTTCATTATTTCCATATTATATAGCTCTATCGTTTCAATATTTAGTCCAAAAAATAAACCAAACAAATATACCCCACAAGCTACAACAACATTAATGTTAATAAAATATTTTCTAAAAATAGTTAATAATTCATAAAAATAAACTTACAAACAAGCATTACTATCCACTGCACACATTTGATCATAGTTCCCACCGGCTTCATATTTTTTGATCAATATGCAATGGCCAAAAAGGATGTTGTAGTTTTCTTTTTAGTTTTCATGGGTTAAAATGTAAGGATTTTGAAGGAAGAGGGCCAAAAATATATTTTTTAGGGGAAATTTTTGTATATAGTGTTTTTTTTTTCCAATTTTTGTGGGGGGGGGGGGGGGGGGCCAGGCCCCCCTCTGCCCTAACATGGGTCCGTCACTAGAAGTTTACAATAAGACTTAGACTACTAACATCCGATTGCTACCACATGTAAAACTTACTAACATGAGCACGTGCAAGCTCCGAATCCACGGACTCCTTCTCTATTAGGCCTTTGAAACACAAACACACACACACACACTTGTGACTTTGAGACTCCAATCAAAGGTTTTGGATCTCCTTAGACATTGATCTTGTATGCAACAAGTTCTACAACACCAGATCTTGAGATTCTTCAAGGAATAACACCGGTAGAAGACTTTAGAGAGCTTTTAGGTACAAAATCATAGATCTACAAAAGAGGCACAAGATGCACTCTAATCTCTCTAAAAAACTCTAAAAACCCCTCCTAGGGTTAGCTTAAGATGTCCTTTAAATACTGAAAAAAATAGATCGCGATTTGGGCTTCAAACAGATAAGTTATGGCCTTTTTACGTTTACTGATTTTTGCTGATATGTGACTTTCGATCGATCGAGTACCAAACGAATGAAACAGATTGTAACTCAATTTTTTTCATCCCAAACTTGATTTTTTTTTGTCTTTGACTTCAATGTAGACCATTTTAAACCAATGAGACTTAGTTTTTGTCATGTTTTGTCAACATTACAAACTCAAAACCTAACAATCTCCCCTTTTGGCAATTTGTGACAAAACACACATACAACATAATGCCCAAATACATCACAAATCTCAATCTAAGACTCCAAACCTAGAAGTTGCAAGAAGAGGTAGAAGGTTTTGATCAGAATGTACCTATCTTTCCTGAAACACTCAAAAGAACACATCACCGCATGTGTGGAAAGAAAGACATATAAACAATAATATGAAACACAAAATAAAAACAAAAGTAAATTCTAACTCTCCCCTTAAGTTAGATACATCGAAAAGTTTTTATAGTCTCCCCTTTTCAAAAACTATTTTATCTCCCCCTAAACAAAACATTTTAAAAACCTTTTTAATCAGGATTCCCATATTTCATCTATTTCTCCCATTTTTGTCACGTATTGACAAATACAACTCAATCAAAGAGTAAATAGTAAACATACGCAACAAAGGATAAGAGAAAACAAAGAATCAAGGGAGCACATGAATCTAGCACTATAGAGAATAGAGGCAACTCCTCCTATGAAGAGCAACAACTCCCCCTAAGAACAACAATGGTTAAAAACAAGTTTTCCCCCCTATAAATATAGGAAAAACAACCCAAGTATTAGGAAAAATAGTTTTGGCAAAAATTTAGGAGGTGGGGAAAATAAAGACACAAAACCAAACTTAAAAACTAAGTTGAGGATACATATGAAGAAAAATATTCTCTCTTTCAACATATGCAAGCTTGACACTATGTGACCCACAAACAGATGGTGTTTGAACTCAAATCAAGTAGAGAAAATATTTGCACATTATTATCCATCATATCTCTTTAGAAAAATATTTTTTGCAGTTCACACATAAAAAATAGCATATACTAGAATGTACAAAGGACTCAAAAATTAATCAATCAATTTTTAAATCAAGTTGAGTACTCAATTTAGCAAAGTGTATGCATGTTATGTGTAAAAACAATGAGAGATATGACTGCAAAATTGCAAGATGGATACTAAAAAAAATGCAATGCATGTGAATCCTAAACACAAATAATTCATGAAAAAAAAATGGTCAAAAACTTAGAAACTAAAAAATTTTCAGTTTCGATTGATTGAGCATTAATTGAATACCAATTGAGCATCGATCGAATACCAATCAAGTCAAGTATAAAGTAATGATTAAAAATCAAGGGATTTTTGATGGGTCGAAAATCACATTCGATCGATCGAAATTCTAGAAAATTGAATTTTTTTGAAAAACTATAGAAGATTATGCAGAAACTACTCAAACCAAGGAATTTCATGAATGAAATGCATGAGAATGAGTTTGAATGTTTTTCAAAAACATGAGTTTTCAACCCAGTACTTCAAAAAAAGTTTTTAATCATCAAAAACATAATTTTTGCCAACCCTTAAACATATTTTGCCTCAAACACCATAGCAAACATAATTTTGGATGACCAAACTAGATTCACACACAATTTCATGTACTAAGTTTAGCAAAGATTAACTTGTGAAGTGTGTGCAACTAGTAAAAGTATAAGATACATGTGAGGTAATAAGTAGATAGTAATCAGTCAACATTTCTACATTATTCATCACTTAAGTTTGAAAGTGACTATCACCTAAAGAGTTACATTCTATAACTCTCACATCTCCTAGAAAACAAGCTTGCAATGTTGTAAATTTGTTTTAGCCTTATAATGTACACACAATTTTTATTTTAGAATTTTATTTTAGCCTTACAATGTACACACCTTTTTTATTTCAAAAATTATTTTAGCCTTATAATGTACACACCATTTTTATTTCAAAAATTATTTATTATTCCATGGCTACACCTTATTTTCTTTTTGTGCATGTGCTACACTTTCTTGAGCACAAAATCTTACGATATGCATTAAAGTGTTCATGATTGGCTAGTAACCCGTGGTGAAATGGTTATTTATGCTTTTATCTTAGAATTTTTTAGTCCTTACAATCAAAAGCATGTGACTTCAAAATTAAGATCATGTGATTAAAAACTATAAACAATTCCCACAAGACATGCACTATATATCTAAAACTAGCAAAATGCAGAAAAATAACCTCATCCAAGCTAAACAAGGTACACAAACATGTTATGTAAAGATAATATGGCCAACCTCAACATATCCATGATGTGCAATACAAAAGAAATAAAAATCGTTTTAGTTTTAAAAAAAATTTATGACCAAAACTAAAAGCACACATTATGCTAAATGATTAAAAATGCAAATGCAATGCATGACAATGCTTAACTAAGCTATAGAGGGTACACAAACAAGAAATATCAATTTCTTAATCAACCCTTGAGCACATGTACAAACTAGTACATACTCACACAAAATCAGAAATAGCTTAGCATTTAGTTGAACAATACATACTATTCAAGTTTCTCCACAATGTCAAGCGTGTTCTAAATCAAGAGAGAGATATCATAACTCATGTAATCCTTAAGAAATATAAAACTAGACACAAAATAAAATATTTTTGTCTTTTTAAAATTTTTCAATGTTTTTGGATTTTTTTAATAAAAAACAACCTAAACAAAAACAAACAACCAAAAACAAAAACAAAACATGTCCACAAACAATTGAAAGAATTAAATTAGGGACAAGTAAACAACACTCACCTTAACAAGTCTTTTCTCACCCATATAGCACGAGTCTTCGGCTTTGTAGGTGAAAATCCATGAGAAGCAGAGTGTATTTGAGGGATTACACCAATCCTCTGAGAAAGACTAAAATCCTGCAATTTTCTTTCTCAAGCCAACAAGCTTAAATTTTTCAAAAGCATATGAAACAATTTATTTGGACTTATGGCAAGAGAAATATCATCACATATCTTAGATTGAAATACAGAATTTTTAAATTTCAATTTATGACAATTAGGTCGAATGTGACCAGAGACACCACAAAAGTGACAAACATAAACAAATTAGGAACATTAGTATTCCTAACAGCAAATCTAGTCTCAAATTTTGGTTTTTACCTCAGTAAAAAACAATTTGGTCTAATACGACCAACAACACCACAAAGGTTATGTAGTCACAAAAACAGATTTCTTATGCTCTCTAATAGCAGGTTTAGATTTAGTTTTAGAAACTTTAGCGTCTTTATCAAAACTTTTACCTTTGTCTAACCTAGCAACATAAGCCTTTTCTTTATAATTCCTCTTGCAAGGAGGGATATAAACCTTTTCAGCTTTAGGCTTAAAAGAAACAGAAACACATCTGTCAACAGCAGTAGACTTGGTACTAGTCAAATTTTCAAGTTTAGCTTTAGACTCAACTAACTCTTGTTCCAAGCTTTTCATCTTCTCATCTTTAGAGGAAAATTGATTTCTCAAAAATTCATTCTTTTTATTTGATTCAATCAATCTCACAATCAATTCCTCTTTTTCAAGATTAGCATATTTTAACTCCTCTTTGAATTTCTTAGCAATTTTCATAGATTTAGTTAATTCCCTACAAAGAGTTTCACATGCATCAAAAAGATCAATAGAAACAATAGTGTATTTTTTATTCAAATCATCACAAATATGAGCAAACAGACACTTAAAATTATCCATGATAGCAGGGATCAAGGATCAACTCTAGGTATAATAACCTAAATCAAGAGCTAACTCGCTCTGAAACCACTTGTTAAATTTTAGATCCCTATAAACTAGATTGTTTAACTTAATTAATTAACCAAGTGAATACTTATGTTTATTATTAAGATCTAGGTTTTAAAAAAATCATATCATGCAAAGCAGTGGAAAAGTGAATAACACAACAATATGATGATTCAAGAAAACCAAACTGATAAAAAACCTAGGGAGAATTTAACCTAACTATTCTCAAGGTAAAAAGCAAATCCACTATAGAGAATCGAAATCTACAATAAGACTTAAACCACTAATATCATATTGCTACCACAGGTAGAACTTACTGACACGATCATATGCAAGCTCCAAATCCATAGACTCCTTCTCTATTAGGACTTTGGAACACAAGCACCCACACTTGTGACTTTGAGACTCCACTTAAAGATTTTGGATCTCCTTAGATGTTGATCTTGTATGCAACAAGTTCTACAATACCGGATCTTGAAATTCTTCAAAGAATAACACCAGTAGAAGACTTTAGAGAGCTTTTGGGTACAAAATCCTAGATCTACAAAGGAGGCACAAGATGCACTCTAATGTCTCTAAAAAACTCTAAAGACCCCTCCTAGGGCTAGCTTATGATATCCTTTAAATACTGGAAAAAACGGACTGCGATTTGGGTTTCAAACAGATAAGTTATGGCATTTTTACGTTTGTTGATTTTTGTTGATATGCGACTTTTGATCGATCGAGTACTAATCGAACGAAATAGATTGTAACTCAATTTTTTTAATCCCAAACTTGTGTTTTTTGTCTTGGACTTCAATGTAGATCATTCTAAACCAATGAGATTTAGTTTTTGTCATGATTTGGCAACATTACAAACTCAAAACCTAACACTTTCATCTATGATACTTCCCATAGATTGGCGTCAGTGTGTACATCATAGTACATGCTTTTGTAATTTCACATTGATCGCACCCTTTGACATACACTATTTTTGTAGTATACTTTGGATGAATTTTAATTCACTATCTTTTAAGTAAATAGAATCCATACTAAGATCACTTTAGATCCCACAATTTAAAGATATAGCCCACACATACATTGCAACTTACCGTTATGACTTGCGACTTTAGTCGTACACATCAGACGATGCATCAACAAAAATTGAAATTTTTCGTAATATGATTTCTCTAAGCTAGAATTCTTGATGGCTTTCCACAATGAACTTATCAACAACTTTGCACTGCAACCAACAGTTCAATTGTGCCGCAAATTTGTGGGCTTTTTTACACCCTTGCATCAACCGTGACTTATAATTGTCTCCATTAAGAACAACTCGAATAGGTTGATAATGACATTGTTTAGTGGCCTTTGGCAGTGTCAAATGTAAAAATAAACATAAAATTTAAAAATAGCACCAAAAAGAAAGAAAAAAAAAAGTGATATGACACATGATGGCAGGAAAAATGATGTGGTTGATTTTTATTTTTATTTTTATATTTTAATATGGCACAATTTTGTGAGAAATGCTAATGTAGCTGTTGATGAGGCCGTGTTAAAGTGGTGGCTGTTGGATATGTGCTGAGTTGGCAAGTTGTAGTTATAACACGTGACACATAATTGTGTAACGCTGGTGCAAGGTGACACGTATAGCACATGGATTGATGGAATAAATCTTATAGAGGCACCTGAGGGCATGTGGAGGGCCCATTAATTGGAAGTGTTTTCGATGGAATTGGGCTGATTCATCTTCCGATTTTCCGAGTAACGAGATTTGGAAGCTTAAAAAGAAACTGAATGGGCTTAGACATGATACTTGCTACGTAAGGATGCATGGAATTAGAAGTGACAATTTTTATCTATATCTATGAATTCACTCATTATCTATCTTATTTGGATAAGTTTTAATTTAATCTGTTTGAATATTTTGGTTAAATAGGTAAAGACCCATTTGATTATTTAATTAAATGAGTATAAATGGATAAATTCACTGATACCCATTAAACCCATCTAAAATTTAAAATTAAATAAACCTACAAATACCTATTAAACCCTTCTAAAATCTAAAACTTACATAAAAATAGACATGCCAATACGGGTCAGAATTTTCTGACCTGACCCGACTAGAAAAATACCTGACCCAAGCCTGATTTTTTTGACTTGAAATAAAAATGGGTTGACCCATGACCCAACCCTTAAAAAAAAATTCGCTAAAAAAATATTTAAACTACGTCATGATACTAGGTGCATAAAGCACAAAGTATTAAAACTAATAGTTAATATATTATAGATATAAAGTTATAAACAAGTAAAACTGTTGTTAACATGAGAGAATGACTATTTGAGCTTTTTTTTTTTTTTTTTTTTTTTTTTTTTTTTTTGGTGCTGAAGACTATTTGAACTTCATCACAAATCACGAACATGAGTGACATGAGAGACTACTCAGACAAGACAACATAAGGCCCAAGGCTATCAAGACAACCATTAAAAAAAAAAAAAAAAAAAATCTCATTCAATACTAGTTGTAGTCCACAGTGGCCATAGATGCAAATAGTGGAATCAACTTGTATTTGAAAATGGGGTTTGTTGGATAATGAACACTTATTGAGGTTTTTTTTTTTTTTTTTTTTAAGGTCATGTTAGTGGGTACTTTTTAAGAAATTGTTAACAAACTATTTTAGGAAAGTTTTGACACTACTTTTATTGAAAAATAGAAAAAATTATCAAATTTTTTTTTTCTATTCTTATAAAATTTTTCTAAAATAGTTCACTAATAAATACTTTTAGGACATCTTTTAATATTTTCCTTATATATATATATATATATATATATATATATATATATATATTGTGAAAAAGATGTAGACAACTCTTTTTTTTATTATTATAATTTTTTAAGATATAATTCTATATAAAATCCAAGAGACATGTAAGATTGAGGTTGGAGTGTAAACAATCAAAATCATGGCTTAATGGTCAAGGTGGTCTACTTATTCTTCTATACTTATGTTTATTTTTAAATCTTTTTTTTTGTTTAGTTTATCTTTCTAAGTAATCTAACTTTACTATTATTTTAAATGTAACAGGAACATGCACACTTAAGAAGACCGATAACTTACTACTTTGCTGGCTTACTTATTTTGTTTGTTTTAAGATCCATCTCTTTTTAAATATGTAAACTTGTAATTTTATGCATTTTAACAGTGAACTATTAACATTGAAGACTTTTTCCATCATGAATTTATGACTATAAATAACTTTTGTCGTGCTCAAAATTGTCTGAATTGGAAGGATATTAACAAGTGACATTAAGTGTAATTTATTTGCTTAATTGATTTTGTTCATTCTCTCTAAACAGGTTGTCATTGATTTGTTTTTATAATTGAAAAAAAAAAAAAAACTTGTTTGAAAAATACGGATCAAATCGACCTGCAACTCGATTGACCTGTTTAAAAATGACCATTTTTGACTCGCGACCAATTTGACCCTCAAACCCAATTGACCTGCCCATATTGCCACGTCTACATAAAAACACTTTCCCTCAGATTTTCTAAGCCAACAGATTCGGCCCTCTCACTCTTAGGGTCCGTTTGGATAGAACTTATTGCTGAAAACTGAAAACTGAAAACTGAAAATACTGTAGCAAAATAATTTTTAAATGTGTGAATAGTGATGCGGGACCCATTTTTAATAAAAAATTGATAAAAAAGTACATGAACAGTGCGCGCACAGTACGCGCACAGTGCACGCACAGTACGCGCACAGTGCGCGCTGTGCACTTGTCCCCTTGCAGCAGAAGAAAAAAAAAAAACGTGGAAAATTTAAGTGGAATCCAAACGCCCTCTTAAATGGGTAAACATTGTAGCAAAATAAATTTTAAATGGGTAAAAAACACTGTTTATTCCAGAAATTACTGTTCATTGGCCTAAAATCACTGTTCATGGCCAATGAACAGTAACAAACACGCGTTGAAAAAAAAAAAAAACTGGACGTGGACGCAGAAAAGTGCTATCCAAACGCCCTCTTAGGGTCCGTTTGGATAGAACTTATTGCTGAAAACTGAAAACACTGTAGCAAAATAATTTTTAAATGTGGGAATAGTGATACGGGACCCATTTTTAATAAAAAAATTGATGAAAAAGTACATGAACAGTGCGCGCACAGTACGCGCACTGCGCACTTGTCCCCCTCTGCAGCAGAAAAAAAAACAAAAAAAGAAAAAAAAGAGGCAAAACGTGAAAACTGAAACGTGGAAACGCAGCCGCTGAATCCAAACGCCCTCTTAGTGCTGGTTTGGATCCAGCTTATAAGTGCGCGTCTGCGTTTTTTTTTTTTTTTTTTTTTTTTTTTTTTCTTCTGTTGCGGGGGGACAAGCGCGCAGTGCCCGCACTGTGCGTGCACTATGCGCGCACTGCTCATGTACGTTTTTAGCAATTTTTTATTAAAAATGGGTCTCGCAGTACTATTTACACATTTAAAAATTATTTTGCTACAGTGTTTTCAGTTTTCAGTTTTCAGCAATAAGTTCTATCCAAACGGACCCTTAGTCTCACTCTCCATAAACCTTTTCCCTCATATTTTCTCAATAACCAAACAAAAGTAAGGAAATTCTAGAGAGAGATGGAATGTACTTGAATAGCGATTTGAGGTCGGGCTTCGATGGTGGCGTAGAAGGTTGTTGAAGGCATCGTTGAAGATCATTGAAGGCATTAGATTTCTCAGGTAAGTCACTCAATTCTTGGGGTGATTTCTAAGTTAAAGTTTTCGAGAATTTTGGGTTTGGGGTTTTCGGAGACAAAAAAATTTCGAGTTTGGGGTTTTCGTATTTTTTGTTAATTTATTGTTTTGTGATTGTTGCTGACCATGATTTTTTTTTGGGTTTTCGTATTTTTTTAATTGTCATAAGAAACACTACTGGTAAACAAGTTCAATAGGCAATATAATCTCTATTTTTTTTTTTAATGCATGATAACCTTTGGAAATGTTATGTTGGGGCTGCTACTATTTTGGTTTATGTGGGCATTTTATTTTTGTTTTGAAAGTTGTGGATGGTTAGTATAGTTGTTTAAGATTGCTGACCAGGTGTTTGATAGAATGCCTGTGAGAACTATACTCTCATGGAACTCGGTTATGGGTTGATCTTTGTTATTAGTGTTGGTAGTAATGGCTTTAGTACATGCATTTTTTTGTTAATGGAATCTTTTAACCTCATAACCAAGAGCTTTGTAATACAGTGTGCCTTTTAAGCTTCACGTGGGTGTCTAAGGTCTAAAGGTTGATGCCCATAGGTGTCTCTAGGTCTAAACTGATTGTTTGTGTAATGATTGGAAAAAAAAGAAGAGAAAAACACTAGTGATAGTTTACTTTGTTCTGTTAGTGTAGACAAAGTGAAATTGACAGACTATATTGAAGTTTTTTGTTAATTTTTTTCTTTTGGACAGAAAACAACCATTATTATTGTTTTATAATATGTTGATATAATTTTTAAAAATTTGCAAATTACAATATTTCTATTCTCTTTCCATTTATTTGTGTTTAGTTATAAGCATGCTACCATCTGTATGGAATTGATTTAATATTTGAAATGCTCATTAATATATGCAATCGATAGTAATGTCCTTTTATATGTCTCTAAGCATGTTTCTGTGTGAAAAATTTAGAGGGAAGCAATGAAAAAGACTTGGAGAAGATAGCTCAACAAGAACATAAGTTATTTCCCTTTGAGACCTTAGTTGCTGCCAAAGATTTTCACAACTCACAAGCTCGGTGAAGGTGGCTTTGGACTTGTTAAGATTTTCAAGGTAAGATCCCTCTCTCAATTGGGTTTTGAGTTCTTAGTTAATGTCTTTTTCTTTTCTGGGTGTTTGATGATTTGAATCACATTGTGGTCGCTTTCCAGAACTTTCACTAATGGCTCGTGACATTATGAGAATTATTATCACTATTGTTGCCTCAGAGTTTGCGTTTAGCATTGGTGGTCGAATTCTTGATAAGTACCGCAGTTGTCTATTGCCACAAAATGCAGAGGCTTTGTTATGTTCATGCAGCTGGTTGTTTGGTGGGCAGGTAAATATCTTTTTCATATACTTGTAATTTTTATTAAATTATGCATTCTCCCTTTTTATATTTACTTACTAGTTTTTTACTTTGCTAGTTATACCTAATCATGATGACGAGCACCTTGTGGAGGATTTTGAACACCTATGCATTTCTGAACACATTATATATAACTAGTATGTAACCCATGCTACCGTACGGGAATGAATATAATTTAATAAAACAATGAAAAAATTTTGCATTTTATTATTTAAGTGATACTATTGATTTTGTTTTTTATTTATTTATTAATAATGAGTTTATTCATGTTTAAAAAGCTTAGTTAAGTCTAAATTCATGTTTAAATATTAAACAGGAATGGACATCATTTAATAAAATAATGAAAAACATGAAACATGAAATAGGAAATAAACATGTAACATCAATCATAGGCAAACAAAAAAACTTTTTATGATTAAAGAATAAAAATTGTTCACAAAAAGGACGGAAACAATAGGCAGATGAAAGAAATAAGTAATCAAACCTTAAGAATGGTTGAAATTCTTTTTGCATACCATAAACCAAGACCATTAAAATTCTGAGTTTCCTTGCAACTTGTTATGAAACAGAAAATAAACATGCAACATCAATTATAGGAAAACAAAAAAAAAATTATAATTAAACAATAACAATTATTCACAAAAATGAAAAAAAGCATAGGTAGATGAAAGAAATAAGTAATCAAACCTTAGGAAACATTAAAATTGTGAGTACAATATGAATCTATGGAAAACCTCTTCTTATATAAGATACAGAAATACCCAAATACATGCATCATTGATACCGAGAGATTCTTATCAAATTCCATAGCATTTATTGAATAACAGGGGAGATGAACCTTGAAATACACAGGTGTGAGGAGATGAACCTTGAAATATGCAAGTATGGAAAAAAAAGAAAAAAAAGAAAAGAAAAGCACACCGGAATTAAAACTGATCCACTTAAATTTAAACAAATGGAACCACATGAATCTTGACACATGGCACAAAATTAGGATTCTAATTTAGAATTGCAATTGAAGTTTCTCTCTACTTCACCTATTATATATATATATATAGATGATGAGGTTTAGGTAATTTTAATAATTCTAGCTCAATTAGTTCTAATTAAATGCTAAGTAGGTGAGTGGTTTTACAAGTCTAGTGTCACAATTTTGAAGAAACTGTTCTAAATTGAAGATTAGTTTGTATCAAATATTATTTTGTTGAATTATCTAGCAATATGACAATCTATGCAAAGTTTATGTTACAACCCGTGTATTAATTCATGACAATGACCAAGCACCCTGGTTACTTTGAATTTTCATTTTCCAATGATTATTATTGGGTTTTTTTCCCCTCGTTGGAGAACTTGTTATTCTGCAAGTGTAAACTCATGCATTTTTAGTAGGACAACAAACCATATTGTGCTCAACCCACTTTGTAATTTCCCATTCATTTATGTTCTTTTTGGGGTTTCATCTGACCTAATAGATTTTTGTTGCTATTTGATAGAATTAGTGGACCCCCAAATATGTTGGAAAAGAACAGTTTTTTATGATTGCTTTTGTGGACTGATATTGGTGAAAATGATATTATTATTATTATTATCATCATTATTATTATTATTATTATTATTATTATTTGTTTTTGATAATCCAATAAACATTATTAGTAAGGATTGATTCTGTTTGATATTTGACCATGTAAAATTGAGTTTGTAACTGTCATGAGTATAAATGTTTTACCATCAGGATGCATAAAGCTGATTTATTGGTCCTAACTCCTAAGCAATAACTCAAATTGTATATTTCAATATCCTAATAGCAGGATTCTGAATTTTGCTCGCATATATAATTTCCTATTCATTTTTTATACTTGTTAAATTTTCACTTTGTCAGGTGGTTCTAGATTTGATCCTCCGCGGTGGTTTGGTGAGACAAGTATACCTGAAGAATGATGTAAAAGTAATTTTTTGCTTTCTTTGAGTTTAAGGTTTCAACATGTCATAACTAGCATTAGTTTCCTCAACTGTACAAATATAGATTGAACTGGATTGTACCAAGTGCATGAAGTTACTGTATTTCTCTTTTGTTCTCAATTTAATAGTTTTTGCTGATGAATCTGCAATTATCACTATCTGCCTTCCAAGACTTCATTTTTGGATCAAGACAGCCTTCTGAGCTAGAGTTGGACATGCAATGATTCAATTTTCGAATTTTATATGTTTATCTATCTTCAAAGTTCAATTTGAATTTCATTTCATTTCGGATTGGAGATTTAGTTTTTTGTATATATATAGTTTTTATATATATTCAGTTAAAAAAAAAAAATTAGTTTCAATGATATGACCTTTACTTAGGAATTAAGTCTACAGTGTTTTTCTTACTTGATCAAAGTAATATTCTGATTATATTATCAAATTTTCAATACAATCTGCATGTAGATTTAGTTTCTTACAACTACTATTTTATAAGTTTATTTTATTTTTTAAAATTTTGGATAAGTATGTGTTTTTTTATTCAATTTCTGATTAATGATATTTTCATTACTGTGTTAGTGGTTTTATTTTTCTCTATGATTGCTGGAGCGTAATTAAGTTTCTGGGCAATGTTAATTAAGGTTATAAATTATACTGTTTTGATATTGGTGTTGAATTATGAGCTACTTAGTAATTTCTTTAGGTTCCAATCTCTAATCATGGTTTAATGAGTAAGATTGAAATTCCAAGACATACATGTGTTTCTAAATTATATAAAATAGAAGTTGCTTATATTTGTTTAAAAGATTTAGCTACACCTAAAATTTTGGATCTCTATGTTTTCAGTGGGATTATGTTAAAAACATGGATGAAAATGTTGGACCTTATGGATATATAGCTCATATTCAGGAATTTAGTTTAATTTTTGACATTTTTTTTGCTAACTAATTTGACAAATGAGAAAACTTGTATACCAGTGAATATATAATTATAATTTCAGGTGTCTTACTGGGCATGGGTAATTTCATCAATCCAATGGTTTTTCTAAAAGTTCAGATTTATCATTCTAGGGGTATTTTGGTAATTTTGGATGTCTAAGGGTATATTGATAATTTTAAAAATGTAGGGGGAATTTGGGTCATTTTGGGTATTTAAGGGTATTTTGGTAATTTTGTAAGTCAATAGAGTATTCAACTAGTTTTAGAGGTATTTGGGTCATATTAGTTTAAATGGGTGGATTACTAATTAAACAATGTGATAATCCTACATTGAAAAATGAGTGTGAGTTTAAGAGATTTAAAGCCTGTGTTGTGTATCCAAAAGTTAGGCCCTATTGGATATATACCACTGTAAATTTCTTTAAAAAACTTTATCCCCTCTCCTCGTGTGTGTGTGTGTGTGTTAAAAATATCTAGTATTCTCAAAAGAAAAAACAGTGGGTTAATCCCACATTGGACAATGAGTGTGAGTTTAAGTGGTTTAAATGTTGTGCTGTGTATCCAAAAGTTAGGCTTTTTTGGATATACACCACTGTAAGTTTCTTTAAAAAAACATTATCTCATCTCTTCGTGTGTGTGTGTTAAAAATACTTAGCATTTAAAAAAAAAAAAAAACAGTGGGTTAATCCCACATTGGAAAATGAGTATGAGTTTAAGAGATTTAAAGCTTGTGCTGTGTATCGTTTTGAATATATACCACTGTAAGTCTCTTTAAAAAACTTTCTCCCTTCTCCTCATGTGTGTGTATGTTAAAAATACTTAGCATTCTCAAAAGAAAAAAAAGTGAGTTAATCCCACATTGGAAAATAATCCCACACTGAAAAATGAGTGTAAGTTTAAGAGGTTTAAAGCCTATGCTGTGTATCCAAAAATTAGGCCCTTTGGATATACACCGCTGTAAGTTTCTTTAAAAAACCTTCTCCTCTATCCTCGTATGTGTATGTTAAAAATACTTAGTATTCTCAAAAGAAAAAATAGTTAGTTAATCCCATATTGAAAAATGAGTGTGAGTTTAAGATGGGATGAAAAATGAGTAAAAATAAAATATATAACAATAAATATCAAATTATCCAAGTCATTCTATGTAATATAATAGCATTATATTATTATATACTATATGTATAATGTAGTAGAATAATATTTAATCAAAGAGAATATAAAGATAACAACTTAAAACACAAAACTAAATTGCATCAACTCAAAGTAGAATTATAATTAACACAAAAATTCATCAACCTAAAGAATTGACGTAATAAAAAAATCAAACAAAAAATGAAACCAAAATTTGAGAGAGAGAGAGAGAGAGAGAGAGAGAGAGGTAACATTTTTTGTGTGAGAAAACTACGCATAGAATGAAAAAGAAAGCACCAAATTTATAGTAAGATTTTGAGAATAAGAAGAGTCAAAATAAAAGAAGATAAAAAGATAGAGAAAGAATGATATTAAGGAAGAAAGTAGTGGGGAGATGAAGAGGTAAAAGGGATAGAGAATTTTGGAAAATCTAAAAATAATGGTTAAAAGATATTTTAATTTTTAAATAATGGAGTTTTTAAGTCACTCTAAATGAGAAAATGTTTAAAAAAATATAAAAGAAAAATTGGGAACAAAAAATAATGACATGGTTGTTGATGTGGCTTAACGTGAACATAAAAATATTAAATACTACGCTTCAGCTTTTTGTAATACTAGCTTTTTAACCCGCACTATGTGCTAGAACCTTTTTATTTTACATTTATTAGAAAGAATTTATTTTTATTAATATTTAAATATACTTTTACGACGTCCTAAACTTCCATCTAAAATTTTAATCATAAAAAAATTACTAAACACCCAAAACATAACTCCATTTACAAATCTAACTCTATTTACAAATCTAATTACAAATACCAAAGGCTGATACCAAAAACTAATTTAACCCAATTATCTAAAACAAAACCATATCTAATACAAATACCCAAAACAAAATTTATTTTAATCCAAATACCATAATTAAAACCAAATATAACTCAAATATCTAATTTTAAAACAATCCAACCAAGTGCACTTGAAGATGCTAATTCAGCATCAGCTAACTCTTTTCTTCTGAATTCCATTATGTCTTTACATATCTAAGTTGTTCTTTTAATTTAGATGAATAAATATCCCCTTTTGAGACAGAGAGACAAAAGAGAAACGAAGAATTTGAATGATGTGTGTTCCTGCTCCCTTCCAATCAACCAAATTTCATTTCCCCTTCTTATTTTTTGCCCAAGAAGACCACACCTTCAGCCATAGGCACCAAGTAAGAAGCAAATTGCAATAGAATGCCTTCTTCGACTATCCTAGACCTTCGTAGATTTTATTCAACCCCAACATTGATATACTGCACAGAGTAAATGTATCTTAGAAGCTTGATAAGAAATTATTTTTAAAAAAAAATCATAAATGCATATAGACCACAAAGTTTGATCAGAAACTATGTTTTGCTTAAGCTACTTTAGGACACAAATTTTCTAAACCTCATTAATTCAGAACACATATTCTCCATACTCTATCCATTCAATAGATGGTTAATTCACTTTTACAACTCCTACTAAACCACCGTGGGTTCCTTTTTTGGAAAGTACCCAAGTCCATTGATGACAAGGAATCATGGGCCTCCAAGGATGGATGGTTGGACTAGGTCCGATTCTCCGCGGCCTATTGGGGTCATTATATGAACCGGTTTGTGCACAAGTCACATAAAGCTCCTTAAGGAAAAAATGTGATTTCCTCCTAAGTAATAAAATACCATTATAAGTGTTTTAGTATCATAAACTGACCATTTACTCTTACGAAATAAGTAAAATAATTATTTATAATATCATAATGAGAAGGAAATTGAAATAGAATATTTAAGACTTATTTTATTGTGTGAACATTTTAAAGAGTTCCTTCACTTGGTTCCTCGAGCGTGATGTCGTGGTACCTCGAACGTGATGTTGTGGTTCCTAGGGGTACTAGACTTGTACTCTATGGAATCCAGAATGTTGATTCCTTGAACTAAAGGATCTTTCTTCATGCTTATTATGCAATGGAGTTTTGTCCTTTCTCTTTACCTCTATAGGTCTTGCATAAGAACAACTATACAATACACATGTCTTCAAATAATTGTTAGTTCCTCAAATTAGGATATATATTCTAATACATATACATATATGTAAATGAATTTCATAAGAATAAGTTAGCCACGAGGATCCTGGCCCCAATTCTCACAGACTTAGTGCTTTTGCACAAGACTTGTGGGATTTGGAACCCAAGTCCAAGTAGCTTTGCTTGGGTGTTACCTTCCAAGATAGTCAAGTAAGGAGGATTTTGTTGGAAAGAGTGATATCTAATGTGTGCATGTTTGGGCATATGTTTCTTTGAAGGTTAAGTGATATTTTGAATGATCTACCGGATATGGGACGAATTCCTCTTCTTTGGCTCTCTTAGTTAGTTCCTTTTCTCTCCCCTCTCCCTTGTTGGGCTCTTAAAGCTCTAAGAATAATCTTTTTGAACCTTTGATGTCACACCCCAAACCCGAAAGGGTCCAAAGCATGAGAAAAACATCTTAAAGGTACCTGTAGATTTTTTTTCCTTTTGGCAATTCAATCCAAATAAAATCATATCAAGTACCAACATCAAGAATTATAATAATAATTCTATTAAATATACTTTCAAAGTAAGTCAGAGCTCTATGCAATAAATACAATGACCATTGGTCACAAAAGAATGGAGGTCTAAATAAATAATTACATATCATTAACTTGTTCCATTAGTGGAAATAAAGGCATAACCACTATAAGATACAAAAGAATTGAGTCAAACCTACTCTAAGTTATACATCATCAATTATCTCCATCACAAAAGTCAGCCTCCATCAGAAGTTAGTCTAACTACTGCTAGCCACCAAAAAGCTGTCTTAAATCAATAGTTGCCTACTCTGAAAAATTTTGTAATATAATGGAATGAGACAGAGCCTAGTAAGTAGCATAATTAATGGGGGTGGGGGAAATGCAAGTTTCATGATGATAACAATTTACAGACATGCTAAAATTTGGGAATTTCCAAATAATTTCTACAAAACCATTTCCAAAAATAATATGACAAGAATGAATAAAATGACATGGCACAAAGCTTCTCAAAATGCTCTCATGAAACTACATACTATAAATTTTGAGCAATAACAATACAATTTCAAACCCAAGGCCACATGACAATGTTGTTACAAAGACGGAACTAATCTGCAGTCACAAAGATAAACTTATCGCCGACACACAGCCGAAACTAAATATGCCGTCACAAAGACAGAACTCATCGCCGTCACAAAGACAAAACCAATATGCCATCACAAAGACAGAACTCACCTCTGTCACAAAGACGGAACTCATTAACCATCACAAAGACGGGTGCTAAGATACCAATGTCACACAGACTATAATATCTAGCTAGGTAATCAACGGGTAATCACATGTCACAACACATGGGTAAAACATAAAGAGCTCACAAATTACCTTTAATTCAAAATACATAATTCACTTCCAAGTAGTTTCATAAAATATTTGAATGCCCAAGATATTCACAAGGTTCTCAAAGCCTTCAACTCATTTCTTGTCAAAAAGATTTTGTATTAACTTCCCAAATGACATAGGCCAAGATAAAGCATCTTTATATTTTTGCAAATAATGCATTCTCAAGAATTTAATCAAAGATGCTAATTTATTCCATGCTAAAAAATCATGAAATTCCCCATATGCAATAATAATATACACTTTCATATATAATCATATATACTAGGGTCACAACACAACACTTTTTAGAAAAACATAGTTTCATCATTAATTTTCCACGACGTGTTTGACCCAAAAAAAATATTTATGCAACATGGTTATTTTCCAAAAATCCCATTAAAAGCTACTTACCCCGCAACCCACAAAAGCCTAATTTTCCAAGCTCCAAATGAAATTAGCTAGAACCTAAACAATACAAAGCAAACCTATCACAATAAGCATAAAGCTTGAAATTGTATCTAGCTACCTATTAGAAATTGCTAACTAAGAAATTAATTAGGCAAGCCTAGCATTTAACCTCACAAATAATGTATTCCACTTCCAAAGTTTCTCAACAATTTCATTACAAGGCATAGTCTCCAACTTATCATCATGTCATTCCAAGCTTCACCTTTACCATAAGAGATCCTAACACTTTATGAATTTCTTCCTCAATATACATGTCATTTTCAAGAGACCCACAAAACAACAACATATATAACAATGCCCACCATTACAAACCCCAAATGTAAATCCTCCACTAGCTCTAAATACACAATAAAAATTAAATTTATCAACTATTTCACATTAGAAAGCCAAACTCCCAAATCTGCACCACTTAGCTAACCACCATTGCAAAAATCATAAACCCACTCATCAAATACATCCACCAAGACCAAAACCCATACATAAAAAACATAAATATCACTTCTTATACTCATAAATCACATGGGTATTATTATTAAAGCTTAGATAACATAACCTCAAGCAAAAGCATATAAATCCACCAAAAGATTAAGAGTCTTACCTTAAATCAAAAGAGATGAAGGTGCCTTAGAGGTTCCTAGAGAGTTTTCTGGTGATCCTTGCCAGAAACATAATGGTGGAGGTGGTGCTATGGAGTGTACGGGTGGGAGAGTGGGGAAGAGGAGTGTAAGTGTTGTTGAGAAAATGAAAGAAGCAAATGAGGTAGAGAGGTGACCGGCCAAGAGGGTGAGATATGAGGTGATATTGGTGAGATTGTGTGGTTGATGGGAGTGGGGTAGGTGGGTCACATGTGTAGCTCCTTAAAACATATCTGACTTCCTTTTTTTTCTTTTTTCTTTTTTTCTCTTGATTTGGGTTGGGGCATTACATCTGAACTCTCCCATTTTTCCTCCATCTAAATCCCCATTTTTCTCTCTCTGAATCCCCCTCTTTCTCAATCTGAATCCCCCTTTCTTCTCCCATTTTCTGCCATGCCTTAGTGTTCCTTTTATAGTGGACATGGTCTGGTACCACAGGCGAGGACGTCCTTAGTTTGTTGGGTAAAACCATGTCCTCTAAAACTTGAAAAAGCGCATTGGGCAGATGTTTAGCTTAATTAGACAATTATAACTCAAACGGGGCATTTGGATTTAGCTACAAATGGAAGATTCCTTCTTAGAAAGTTAAAGGAGTGGGTGGGCTGCTCAATACAATGGATGCCAGCTTTAATTGAAAATGACAATTGAGAGGAAATTGTGGAGGGATGTCATGCATATGAAGGAACTGAGTTTTCCATTGGTTCATGCATACCAAGCAAATATATGAACCAAAGGAAACCGTCGGGATCCTCCTTTCACCAGAAATCACTCTCCTACCGACCAAACCACTTCTCTCTTACTACCAACTTAGGATTCCATGGGCTTGGACCATGTGTTACAAAGATAATACCTGATTTTGCTGGACTTTTTTAATGGTTTTTATAGGAGATTTGAACACAAACCTTGGCTTTCCCATATGTCAGCCAAGGTCCGCTTCTCAAGGCTTCAAAAAGACACATCAAGGTCCTAGGGCCATGATGTTGATTCTTCTTGCTACATACCCTCTAGCCTGATTGAGATCCTTCTTTTTGCTGCATGTCCTCTAGCCTGACCATGTCTGGGTCCTCTTTTTTTTTTTTTATTGTTATTATTTCTTTCTTTTTCCTTCTTTTTGGGCCTTTATGGTCCTTTTTAACTTCATGAATTGAGCCTTTTTTTGTTAAAACCCATGGTCTTTCCTTACTTTTCATAAATGGGCTTTCTTTTCAAATTTTGGTCCTCAACATTAGCCCCCCGAGCTCGTGGTTTACCTGTAGCCCACACCTGATAAAATAAATTGTTCTTGGACACTTTCCTGGTTTGTAGAACCAATGTGTAGACCAAATAATTCTTGAGAGAAACTGTAGAGGAATTGCTACACTTCCTTCATGGAATGAACTAACATGTTGCCAAAGATTAGAATTCAACTTCATGTTAGTATTAAGCTCTGTAGATTGGTATTCAATTTTCCCAAAAAAAGCAAATCAAATTTGTCAAACTGACAATGAAGTATGCATATATAGCCAAATTATATTGGTATTGCATTTGATGCTAAGAGTATATTTCTAGCACTAATGTTTTTGCTTGCAATTCTAGGATATGCTTTTTTGAAAGTAGCATACAAAAATCACATTGAATGCATATCAAATCTCAATATAAGTTAGCATTGCTTTGTTTGTTTTACAAAATAGGTTGAGTAAGGGAAGCCCCCATGAACTTTGCCAAAGAAATTCTATGCATTGTAGTACATGCTTGCTATGGCTAAGGTGAATAACACCAAGATGTTTGCCACATGAGATTTTTAGTCCATGGATAGTGACTTACCAATGGGACCATGACATCATTTTTAATTGAATCATATAAACATGCTGATTTAGAGTCCAATCAAGGCTAGTTACTCTTCTCAAAATGTATTAAGAGATTAGAAACTTCCCTATGGACATGGCTTAGAATGCTTAAGAACATCCCCACGCCTTACTTTAGCTGAAGACCTTGCTTTTCTGGTGGATGCTCATGGTCTTTGCCTTATTCTTTTTCCAGATTATGAGAGATTGTATGGCATTTTAAATTGCAGCAAATTATTCACATGTCATGCCACCAATTATATTGTTGTTGAATTGCTGCATACCATATAGTTCATGAGCCAAAGAAAAATAATAGGGCTGAACTTATGTATAGTAAAGTTTGCACTAGACTTCTCAATTTTCATCAAGTGAAAGATATATCAAAGGAATTTTTTTAATCTTATCTTAGCGCCCCAAGGTATGCAATGCATTGGAAAAGTCAACTGCCAAATAAATCATAGCAGTAAGGATTACTTCATGTATATGAAACCATTGGGGGTCTCAACCATGTAAGAATTCCAAACTTTGATTATTTGATAATTGGTCATGTAATAAGACCAAAATATTAGGATTTTCATTTTAATCTGCATGAATAAAGTACTAGTGCATGGGTGATACCTCTTGCACAACATTTTACAGTATTTTGATAAATTCAAACATGTTATTAATGAGTGAACTTACTGAAAGGGTACCTTTCTTTTATTGAATTGAAGTACCTTCAAGCCTTTGGCGAGTTTACACCTCGTAGGAGGAGGGAAATATTGCTAGCTGGTTTGCAAAGTCATTGACTAATCTCGTTGTATAGAGATTTGCAAAACTATCCATGCCTTTGCAGCTTCAAGTGATGTACTCTTAGAATTTTGTTTTTAAGTTACGCCTTCCTTGCTTCCACATAAATCTTGAGATGATTTCCTCAGGCTCCCTTGAACCGATTCCTTTCAAGGAGGTCAATCTTGTGCACTTTATACACCCACTTTTGGGTTTTCACACCCACTCGAGACTCTTTTTCTTTGCACCCCTTGTTGGGTCTTGCTTACAATTTGCACCCTTTTCTAGGACATGCTATGGCTTGTATCCATTGCTGGGACATGCTACGGCTTGTGCCCATTGCTGGTACGTGCTACGACTTGTATCCATTGCTGGTACTTGCTACAGGTTGTACCCATTACTGGGATATGATTATAATCTACACCCATTATTGGGAGATGCTTCGGCTTGTATCCATTGCTGGAATGTACTATAGGTTGTACCCATTACTGGTACATGCTATAGGTTGTACCCATTACTGGGATATGCATACAATTTGCACGCATTATTGGGATGTGCTACGGCTTGAATCCATAAACTTTTTCTCTTGACTAGTTTCTTGGTCCATGTACATAGAAAATTTGTTCTAGACCAAGTCCCAGGCCAGGTACTTAGAAGACTTGCTCTATTCCAAGTCCTAGGCCATGCCACTTGGAAAATTGTTCTGGCCAAGTCTTGGTCCAGGTACATGGAAATTTTGCTTTTCCTAAGTCCTGGGTCATGTCACTTGGAAAAATCTATTTTGGCCAAGTCTTGGGCTAGGTACATGGAAAATTTGCTCTTTCCTAAGTCCTAGGCCATGACACTTGGAAAATTTGTTCTAACCAAGTCTTGGGCCAAGTACATGGAAAATTTGCTTCTTCCTAAGTCTTGGGCCATGCCACTTGGAAAATTTGTTCTAGCCAAGTCCTAGGCCAAGTACATGGAATGTTTGCTCTTCCCAAGTCCTGGGCCATGTTTGTCACGCCCCAAACCCAAAAGTTTCCAAAGCGTGAGAGAAGAACCATTAAGAGCAAGAACGTAGGAGATTTATTTTTCGTTTCTTCTCCTCAACACATGATAAGGATAAATAACCATACTAAAATCTCTATATTACAAGTTAGAGCTCTATAACACATTTATAAACAATACAAATTACAAATCATATCTCCAAATATACACGAGATTCCAAAACTCCAAATGGATCAACATCAAATCACAATCCTTCCTAAGATAGGCAACCTCAACGATAGAATCTATGCCTATTATGCCCAAGGCTAACAAACCTCAAGAGCCTAGCCTCCGATAGAATTAGCTATGACCTTAATAAATTCAGAAAGTTGAGTCACCAACCAATTATAGCATAAATCTCTCAATTAGCCTAAATCTCTCAATTAGCATAATGCTCCAATAACCACTAATAAAACAAGCTCCATGCCCGAGGTATAGCAAATTTATCTGAAAAACTGTTGTAGAGTGGGATGAGCTAAAGCTCAGTAAGCAGCATAATTAATGGGGGTGGGGAAAATGCAAGTTTCATGATTATAAACAATTTTGCAAAACATGTTTTAGTTTGGGAAACTGCTAACTGAATACTGCAAGATCTCTTTCAATAATAATGTAACAAGAATGATTAAATGATAAAACACAAAGTTTCTCAAAGTAATACATGAAACTATATATTATAATCTGTGAGCACTAACAATATAATTTCCAAAGCCATAAAATCTAACATACGATAATTTTTATCACAAATATACCATACTACCATATAAACCGGTTAGGGGATCCACCCATTTACAACTGACATGATATTGTCTTCTCTGGTATGCAGACTCTTGGCCCCATGGATAGTAGCCTTACCCATACCCTCAAGGTTTTTCTCTCTTACCATGGGTAGCAGAGAGAGTGCGTCAAATAGGACCTCTCTTGCATGTGGTCTCTTGGCCCCATGGGCAGCAGCCTCACCCACACACAATCAAGAAACCTCTTCTCCCATGGGCAGCATGGAAGAACGCATCATCCAAAGTGAAAGGGCACTGACCTGGATTTGATTCTGTTGTCACAAAGACTACGGAAACCAAATTGGGTGATCACCGGGAAATCACACATGGCATGGTGTTAAAACCACATAAAGCTCGCATGTTACATTACTTCCAAATACATAGTTTATATCTAGGTAATTTCAGGAAAACCTTAAATAATCTAACTTCCACAAGGTTTGTAAGGTTTTCAACTTCATTCTTGTCAAAAATATTTTATATCAATTTCCCAATAACAAGACAAGATAAGCATCTTTAGATTTTCTAATAAACCATAAATCCATAATTTCCTTATCCAAAATTAAATAAAAGATGCTCATATTTTCCATGTCAACAATTCATGCATTTCACCAAATACGATACTAAATATGATGCATTTTCATATATAATATCATATATATATTAAGGTTACGACATAATAGCTTTTAGGAAAATATGGTTTCCATAGGTAGTTTCCAAAAGTGTGTCTAACCCAAAAAAAAACATTTATGCAATATGATTATTTTCTAAAAATCCCATTAAAAAGCTACTTACCTCAGTAGTCCATTCCAAATTTACCTCCAAATTTACCTCAACCGGGCACTGCATTTAACCAATCAAGTTACTTGTTCCATCACCAAGTACCTTGGAACCTAGAAACACAAGTATCAAGCCTATTAATAACAAGGCCTACTACAAAATTACGCTATCAAATATGTCTCCATAAATCGGAAAGGATTCCCTCAAAAATCAAACCTAAGGTCTAAAGCCTACCTTAACTAGCCCAAGACAAGTACCCCTACCCAAAAGAGAACCAAACAAGCATACAAGAAACTCATAGGACTACAACACGACCAAAGCCTTTAATTTCCCTTCCGCAAACAATGTGCATGTACCAACATGATACAACATATGTCACTACCAAACCACGATAAAGTTAGCCAGAGTAAAACACTTGTCAAAAAAGCACATATGAAATTACAAGTTAAACCACACAACAAAAGCTTGGAGTAAATTCCTTAAAGTCTCAGCATCCTAATCACACTTTCAGATAACTTCCAACAGGTCAGCCCTTTTTATAAAATTTGTTTCGTCTACTTAGTTTTATCCAAAAAGCTTAAAATTAAATAGGGAGAAGCCTTATATGTCTAGTATGTACCACCAAATATTCAGCTCAAAATTATTTTTCTATAATTTATTAAAAATCGCGTAATTCAGCTTACTCAAATCTGCCAGGGATAGATTTATAGTCCCAAAAGAAAAATCATTATAATTATTATACTAGCCTAAATGCTTTGAGACCTGAATCAGGTAAAAGATATATGTATTAGCTTTCATTATCGCCATCTAAGGCTTCCAGATTCAATCTACGGTAGTTATTATGAACTTTTAACTACAATGTGTGCAGACTTTCAACAGAGAACAAATTAAGTATGGTCAGATGGTATTTTTGAACACCAAACTTCATATCCCCTTTCAAGAAATATCATATGTTCTTCCTCAACAAACCATTCTATCATTGGTACTATACATAAACACCAGAATTTTAAGAAATTAACACAACAAGCGACCATAAAGAAAGTTTAGCAAAACTCATACAAAACCATAAATCGTACAAAACTAAAAGAAACATCTCACATAAAACCCATATCTGAAGCTTGCATTACCCACTTTTTAAACACCCTCAAAAAAAAAAATACCCATATCAAAATATTATCCCCACCCAAGAGATCGACTCTACACAAGCTTTAGACCATAACCAAAACAATAAGGAAGTGGATCCAAGAAAATTTCACCTTTACACCACTGTTTCAGCAACTCAAGGAGAACACTTGCTGCCTCCATTAAAGTGGAACGGTCCTGGTGTGGTTTAGGTTGCTTTAAGTGGTGATAATGGGTGGTTGTGAGTAGAGGAAGCTTGCAATGGGTCAGCCATGGGGTAGAGAAAATGAGAAGAGAAGAAGAAGCTAGAGAAGAACAAAAGAAGAGGGAGAGAAATGTGTGGATCCAAGGAGGGGGCTGTGCTGATTGTGAACCCTTAACAGTAGATATCTTGAGGAAATATTTGCCACTCTACCCTTAGGTTTCTTCACTTCCTTAATTTTCACCAAGCTCATTACCGCAAATCACATAAATGCCATTATAGGCTTTAGATATTCAAAAGACCTCTGCAAAAATAATAAATCACCTTAAAGAAAAAAAAAATTCATTTGAGATATTTTTCACATCTAAAATTTGCTTAAGAAAAAGGCTTGGGGTGTTACAATGTTGCTAGGACATATGTGGACCTTGTTAGAACATATGTTATGTAAATTGATTAATCCTTTGAAACAATGCACTTTACTTGTAATCAGGTAGATCTAGGATGGGTTTAGTACTTCAAGGAACAAGATTTCAAGTTTATTATTGAAGCCATGCAAATCTATTCAAGAAACAAGGGAAGAAATGTTGTTCATTAAAGCTCGACAAATATCTTGATAGATAAATATTTATCGAGATTTAATGACGAATCTCGACAGCTACTCGATAGAAATAGTTTCTTTTGAGAATTATGAAATTCATATTTTCAGATCTGTTTTCACGCATATCCAAGTGTATTTGTGTAGGGTTTCTTTTCTCACAATCCTAGATATATATAAAGATTATTTTAAAGGCAGTCACACAAGGAATCAGAGCATCCCTTCATGCATTGTGTGACCGGAGACAAAAGTTGACCTAGTTCATTATATTCTTTGAAGAAGCTATTGTGTATTTGCACCAAGGGTTTTGTAACCAAGGAACTTGTTGATCTTCATCGTTGGATGAACTGAAGAACTTTGGGAGTGGATTCTTAGGAGTAGTGACCTTAAATTCACCCGGTGAGGTTTTGCCTCAGTGGTTTTCCTCATTCATAAACAAATCACCTGTGTCAAACTTATTTTCAGCTGCATTTACTTTAGTTGGTGATGTTTTTTGTGCTACCATGCTTATTGCATGTAATTGAATCTAATTAGTTAACTTGGCTAATTAATTGATTAATTTACCAAAAGGTTCAATACATTCTTGGCCTATCAAGTGGTATCAAAGCCAGCACACTCTGATCAGGGTTAATCTTTGTTGTGTGATCCATTAATCCCTTTTGTTATAGCTGCGAATGACATGAAAAGATATTTTATTTCAAATACATCTTGCTTTTCTAATCTCTATTTGATTGAGTGTTTCAGAAATTGCAAGTCTAAAAGTTATTTGAAAGCTATCTTGAGGATTATTGAAAAAGGTCTTAGTATAACAAAGAAGAAACTAGACTGTCTCAGAATGATAATGTGCAGAGGAGTTCATCTAAGAATGGTGAAAGTTAAAGGCTTTGTTCATATATGGCAGATGAGAGAAAACACCATTCCTACTGATTTGTCATGTAAGCATGAGGTGTGTTTTATGATGAAGTCTGTATTCAAGGTAATGGACACATGTTTGTGGTACCTTGATAATGGATGCTCACGACACATGACTGGAGACCGCTCTCTCTTTAAGGATTTCGAGTCCAAGAAAGGTGGAAATGTCACCTTTGGTGATGGGACTAAATCACAGATAAAAGGGAAGGGAACTATCTCTCTACCTAAACTACCAGACATTTCAAATGTGCTATATGTAGAAGGTCTGAGGGTGAACTTGTTGAGTATAAGTCAGATATGTGATCAAGACTTTATGGTGCTATTCTCAAAATGGAAATTCCTTGTGTTGAATGAGTTTGGGAAGAAACTCATAAGCGATGCTTGCATTCTGGATAATTGCTATGGATTGGTACCTGATGCTGATATGTGTGCAATAGCATTCGTTTCCAAATAAAGACCTATGGCACCAAAGGATGGGACATGCTAGCTACAAACATCTGTCAATTGTATCTAAGCATGAATCAGTTTTTGGGACACCAAAGCTCAGCAGAGTGAACAATGTTATGTGTGAACCGTGTAAACTTGGGAAATAGACAAAAGAAAAACATCTAGGCACTTAGACATCAGCTACATCTAGACCTTTGGAGCTACTACTTCTAGATCTCATGAGTCCAACTAGAACCGAGTCTCTTGGAGGAAAGTGATATACATGGTTGTGGTAGATGATTTCACCAGGTATACTTGGGTCATTCTTATAAGATCTAAGTCAGATGCTCCTAAGAACATTGAAACCTTGTGTACAAGATTGCGAAATGAGAAGAACTTGAAGATTGATCGAATTCGAAGTGATCATGGTAAAGAATTCAAGAACTCATACATGGAATCTTTTTGCACTAGATCAGGTATATATCAAGAATGGTTTGCTCCTATTACTCAGCAAAATGGTGTAGTAGAAAGAAAAAACAGAGTCATTCAGGAGATGGCTAGAGCCATGTTGCACAATAAGGATGTGGCTAGAAATTTATGGGGAGAAGCAGTCAACACTGCATGTTATATAGTTAACAAGGTGTATTTCAGACCCAGTACCGAGAAAACTCCCTATAAGTTGTGAAAGGGAAGAAAGCCAAATGTGAAGTATTTCAGAATTTTTGGAAGTACTTGCTTCATCCTTAAGGATAGAGAGAATGTGTGAAAATTTGACTCCCAAAGCGATGCAGGAATATTTTTGGGATACTCCTCCACTAGTAAAGCTAATTGGGTGTACAACAAAAGAACCAAGAAAGTGATGGAAAAAATCAATGTTGTTATTGATGAAGCTTCAGATTCTGGTTTTGAGCAAATTAGTAAGGAGATACCTAAGGAAATTTTTCCTCCTGAGCCTAAGGTTGTTCAAGAAATAGTTAATCAAGAGCCCATATCTTCAAGTACTCCAAGTGTTGTAAAAGTCTCAGCAGACATTCCTACCTCACCTGATTCTGAATCTAATAAAGAGAAAGGACCTTCCTCAAGGATTAAGTTGAATCACCCTCCTGAAGTTATTGTGGGAAATATGAATGAACTTACACTAAGAAAGCATACAGTTGATAAATGTGTTGCTAACTTTGTGTCTTATTCTTGCTATTTGCCATAGGTTGAGCCCACCAAGGTTGGGGAAACTCTCCAGAATGAAAGTTGGGTTGAGGCTATGCATGATGAACTGCTTCAGTTTCAAAGGAATGATGTCTGGACCCTAGTAGCTAGACCGAAAGGAGAGCACAACATTGGAACAAAGTGGATAATCCGCAATAAAATTGATGAGGAGGGAAATTTAATCCTCAACAAGGCTCGTCTTGTGGCTCAAGGATACTCCCAAATGGAAGGAGTAGATTGTGATGAGACATTTGCTCCTGTAGCTCGTATGGAATGCATTAGTGTTCTTCTAGCCCTGGCGTGTCACTTGAAGTTCAAGCTTTACTAAATGGATGTAAAGACTGCATTCTTGAATGGGTTCCTTAAAGAAGATGTCTATGTGGCTCAGCCTAAAGGATTCATTGATCCATATTTTTCGGATCATGTGTTGTACCTTAAGAAGGCACTCTACGGATTAAAGCAAGAACCCAAAGCTTGGTATGACTGGCTTACACAATATTTGGTCTCACATGGTTTCATAAGAGGACAAGCTAATCAAACACTCTTTATCGAAAGGGAAGATGGTGAGTTGATAGTTGCTCAAGTCAATGTTGATGATATCATATTTGGGTCTACAAAGGATGAACTTGGGTTATAATTTCTCCAAACTCATGCAAGCCGAGTTCAAGATGAGCATGATTGGAGAGTTGAATCACTTCCTTGGATTGCAGATCCATCAGCAAGAGTCAGGTATATTTATATCTCAATCTAAATATGCTAAAAATCTTGTGAAAAAGTTTGGATTGGAATTTGATAGTTCTGTTAGAACCCCCATGAGCCGAAATGTTAAACTCATTGTTGATTTGTTAGGAAAAAGTGTTGATTCTTCTCTATATTGGAGCATGATAGGTAGTCTTCTTTACCTTACTGCTAGTAGACCTGACATTAGTTTTAGTGTGGGAGTGTGTGCTAGATATCAGGCAAATCCCAAAGAGTCTCATATGATTGCTTTGAAAAGAATCATAAAGCATGTCAAATCCACTGCCGATTTCGGTGTGTGGTATAGCAAGGACACCAATAATGTCTTAGCTGGGTATTCTGATGCGGACTGGGCTAGGAATGCTGATGATAGAAAAAGTATTTCAGGGGGTAGTTTTTATGTGGGTAATAATCTTATCTCCTAGATGGGCAAAAAGCAGAATTTCATCCCTTTATCCACTGTTGAGGTTGAATACATCACTGTCGGTAGCTGCTACACCTAACTTCTGTGGATGCAAAAACTCCTCCTTGATTATGGTATTCTTCAAGAACATCTTACCATCTATTATGGCAATACCAGTGCCATTAACATCTCTAAGAATCATGTTCAACATTCTTGAAAAAAAAAAACATATAGAGATTCGACACCACTTCATTCGGGAGCTTGTCAAAGATGGTACTCTCACTCTTGAGTTCATTTATACTGATGATCAGAAGGTTGATTTGTTCACTAAGCCTCTTGATAGCAAATGGTTTGAATTCCTATGCCAAAACATTGGTGTGATCTCCATGGAGTGATCTTTGCTCCTTCTCCTCCTTCCTCATGCATTTGCATTCTAGTTTTATACTATGTTTTGTTTAACACGTTTTTGTTTGTTTGTTTTCAGTTTTGCTTTATTTTGTTTTTCATAAAAAAAAAAATGAAAAATAAGAAAAATACAAAAACAGTGCGTGTTTTGTGTACATTGGTACTTGTGTACTTTGAATGGCTATTGAAACAAAGTTTTCTAAACTTTGTATCTTTTGTAACTTAGATAAGCATTTTAATGCACAACTAAGCAAGTGAGCTTTATGACTCGTGTTTGTGATGAGTATGATTAAGTAATCTCTTATACTAAATACTCATATCACTCTATTTGATGGGAAGGACTAAAAAATCATAAGAGAAATGCATAAATAATCATCTCACCACTAAAGCCCGCCAATCATGAAAAACATCAGTATGCTTTGGCATAGCAAAATTGTGATGTTTTGGCTTAACATAATTGATTATTTCTTTTCTCTCTCTTATATACCCATGCATGATATGCTCAAAAGAAAAAATATGCAAAGAAAAAATAAAAAGAAAAAAGAATCAAAATACTTTTAAATATGATTACAAGCGTGTTTCTAGAAGATGTTGGAGTTATGAGATGTACCTTGAAGGCGATAGTCCCCATCAAACAGTTATGATTGTGCGTGAGTTAAATTGATTTTCTCATATCTCAAATCATCATAATATGAGACACTTATGCACTCTTGTGATGTTTTCACACACAACACACAATTTCTTAGCTACTTTTGATATATGTGCATGTACAATGTGATTTGGTCATCACAAGGAATACATGTGTTAATGTATTCTCACTAAACTGTCTTGACTTGTTTTTGAAATATAATATTGGTAAGACTTGTTTAGTGTGTGTGTGTGTGTGTGTGTGTGTGTGTGTGTGTGTGTGTGTGTGTTTTGGACCATGAATGCTTTGCATTTTCTTGTTGAGAGATGTTTTTGAAAGCTTAACATGTTGATTGGATCTTTCTTTAAGTAGATTGCTTGTTTGCATTCATCCCTATGTGTTTTTTCTCTCTTTGAAAAACTACTTTTATTAAGCTCGACAACTTCTCGACAGCTTCTTATCTATTGAGCCTTTTGAACTTCTTTTCTTGATAGATCTTATCGCATATTCGATCCATCGAGCTATCTGAAATTTGTCTCGATAGCTTCTCGACAGATTCTCAATCCATCGAGAATGTTTTTGTCAGGCCGATAGCTTCTTGACAGCTTTTTGATCCATTGAAGTGATTTTTCCGTCAATAGATTCTTGACAACACCTTGACAGATTCATATCTGTCGAGCACTACTATCGAGATTTAGTGCTCGACAGATCTCGACAGACCTTCGACCCATCGAGCTACGTTTTGTTTAAATACCTCTGACGTGAAATCAGATCTCACTTTTTCATATCTCTCTCGATGGATTTTCTTTTCTCTCCATTCAAGCACCCTCGTCTCACTTAAAGCCTCCTACCCACGTGATTTTCGACCTAATCTAGTCTCAAATCACTTGGTATGTTTCTCTAATCTCTCTTTTCTCATGCATTTCACGCATTAGACCTAGGTTTTTGGGGTTTTTGAAATTTTTTGAGTTTTCTATGAATTTTTTTGGTTGGGAGTTGCTTACTTGATGCTATATGATCATGCATTGCATTTCATTTGCATTTGCATTTAATTCCATTTACATTTTCACAATGTTTCATGCATTTAGATGTATGTTTGTTTGTTAAAAAAATTGTGTGCTGATAGGTTTGGGTTGGGTTGAACCAATGATGTAATTTTTTTTGCACGTCACATGTTCATGTATTTTTCATGCATACGTACCCTTTATTTTCTATCCATCTATTCTGGGTTGTGATTGTGTTTTTATGTCTCTCCCTTTCTCTCTTCGGATAGTTTGTGCATGGCATCAAAGCGCAAATCCACTCTGTCTTGGAACCCTCTTTGTTCCGGGACATCTTCTTTTGATTCTACTCCTAATCATGTCCGGTTCCATGATGAGAAGGCCCATAAGGACTTCTTGGAGAACTTTTCTAAACGTGGCATTCATCTAGAGTGCCACGTACTCTATCGGATTTTTTCGATACCACTCTACCTAGTGTCATTCACACTCGGGGATGGGAGTCTCTATGTGAGATACCCTTGAGTTGTCCTATCATGATCTTACAGGAGTTTTACTCCAATATGCATGGTATCAATACCTCTAACCTCGGTTTGCTATGCATATCAGAGGTACACGTATCATAGTCATTTCGGATCTTGTATCTGAGATACTACACATTTCGCGGGTAGCGTATCCTGACTACCCCGCCCATCAGCATTTGAGGACTGTGTCCAAAGATGAGCTCATATCTCACTTTTGTGAGAGACCTTCCATATGGGGTGGTCATCAAAACATCCCATGCTTGAACTTTGCAAAAGGTCCAAGATTCCTAAACATGGTGATGACATTTGTTCTTTATTCACTATCTCACTATAACTCCATTACAGAGCCTCGTGCTTGGTTTTTGCTATCCCTCCTTGAGGACCTTTCTATAGACTTTCCTTCTCACTTCATTCTTTCTCTCATTGATGTCAATAGAGATACGAGGACCTGTGATAAGCTCATTTTTCCTTCGGGTATCACGCAGATTCTTCGTCATCTATCCCTCTTCCTGATTCTTCCTTCTATCCTATCATGGGAGCCATCAGTGCAGCGTCTGTTTGACGGAGCGAGGCCCAACTTCGACCAAAGCGGCCACAGACAGAGACGATGGATCCTTCAGCATCCACCACTCCATCCACCTCTGCTCCTTCTTCTTCAGCTAGTGGTGTGACTCTTGAGGCCATCATGGCCTAGCTTGGATACTCGCCTTGACACTCTCAATGGTGAGTTGTGTCAGGTGAACACCCGTGTTGGCCGTATCACTTAACAGCAGGCTTAGATGGGTGGCTTCATCGCTTCTCCCTCTCCTTCACCCGAGGCTTCGGCGGATAAGGTTGGTGATGATGGTACTAGTGATGATGATGAGGATGAAGATGCTAGCTCTTCCGGTGATGATGAGACAACCTCTCAGTGATGACTTACCCTTTGTATTTAGGGGGAGAGTTAGCATAGGACATTTGTTTTTTCGTTAGGGGGAATGTCTTTTTTTTTTTTTTTGGGATGTAGTGAGGATTTATGTACTTTTCTTTTCTTTTTCTTTAGTTACATTATCCTTTTGTACACTAGTCTTGTGACCATTTATTGATAACATACATTGTACTCATTTATCTTATATATATATATATATATATATATATATATATATATATATATATATATATATATATATATTTGTTGATATATATATACACATGTTTCTTTATGTATGCAATCTTTTATTTCTGTTTCACACTAAGATGCCTTGATGAGTTTTGTTTAAAGTGTTTCAGAAAGACCAGTTGTCAAAATCTATCATACCATGAACTTTCTTTTTGCAAAGATTTGAACATTGAAAATAGATGATGAGTTCCTATTTGAATTGATGATGTCATGTAGGAACAAGATTTATGTCTACCAATTTGGTCTATTTTTTCTCATGTTAAATGGAACATGCCCTTGCTAGAAGGGAAAAGTTTTAGGACAAGCTTCAAGTATGGTTAGAAGACTCACCTAAAGATGTAGCTCCTATTGTATTTCGTGATACAGTTTAGTTGATCTAGTCAAAATTTCAGATTGTACTCTTAATATATATATATATATATATATATATATATATATATATATATATATATATATATATGAAAGCTCAAATTTGTGTTAAAAACATGAGCTTGTCTAGACCCCAAATTAAAAATTACAGTTCGGTTGATTTTACTCTAACTTATTTAAGTGCGGAAACAAGAGTAAATGCGAGCGAACAACCAATAAACTACTTTAATCCATATTCAATAAAACACAGTAGTAAAATGAAAGCTAAAAGATTAGGGAAGAGAGATGCAAACATAAGATAACACGCCGATGTGTTATTGAAGAGGAAACCAAACAACTCGGCAAAAAACCTCTCCGTTGCCCTTCAAGCGGTAAGTCGATCCACTAGACAATAAGTTGGGATATACGAATAGCAAAAGACTCTCCAAGCCTAGTCTACCCAATGCACCTAAGCCCTCCAAACTCCTACTCCAACAAGGCTTCTCAGAACCGTGTCTGGTTTAGCTTTCCGAATCCCACAATGCACCCGATTGTGTCTGCCAAAGCTTGGCTTCTTCCATTGCTTCCCAGCAGCACCAAAACTCATTGGACACTTAGTATGGGTGTGGTAAGTATTTGGGCTATCAACCTCTCAAGGATATAGAAATGGAAAGGTAGGAGTAGAGGAAAACCACAAAGGATTGTGTGTAGAATTGTGGGTATGACAATCTCACACTCTCAAGGGTTGAGGCTAGGATTTTCTCATCTAAAAAGCTCTTCACTCAATATGTGGGTAATGATGGTATATATAGTACGTTTGAGAATGTATTGAAGCAGATAGGATAAAATAGCAAAACAGACGGTTTCACGAGTATCTCGTGGGAAGGCCTTACTTGTGAGACGCTAGTGAAAACCAGCTATCACCATCTGTCATGACTCTTCGCATTCCAGTCATGTGCAGGGCACATGCATTACTTCGCGGGATGCTTAGTCGTGAGCTACCTGCGAGAAATCTTCTGCCTTCAAAAGCTCAAGTCTTCACACTTTCTCTCTCTCTCTCTATCACACAACCCTTACAATAAAATCCCACAGCAAGTACAGGGTATAAAAGATTGAACAAAATTACAATCAAATTTGGCACGGAATTAAAGCCAACACAAAACAGTTGTAAATCACAACTTTACAATATCTCCCTTTGGCTATTCTGTGACAAAACATCCTATAACAGACTTTAGACTTAACTTGAGTTTGAGAACAGTGGCAAAACTCACTCGCACTTAATCTAGAAGCTGTGAAGCACTTGCATGAATACACCTGTATCCTGAAACACTCACACACAAACAAAACTTTCATTAAGCTTATGACAAGTTGAATACAAGGTACATAAATGAGCAAGTATAATGCGATCAATATAAACAAGATATAAGCTATGAAGCATAACTTGATCATACAAGAACAGCCATTACGGAATGACTACAATGATCATTTAACTAATAAACAATCATCCGGACATACAATGCAATTAAGTGCAAAGCAAGAATCAATTACATTTCCAAAACACTCAACCGATGTAAAATACCAAAGTATTTGCATTAAGGATACACGATCCAACAAGGGCACAAGAGTTTAGTACTCAAGATTAACTATAAGTACAAAAAAAATGCTACAAAGCAAAGAAATAAACATAAAGTACTGAATATAAACTGAATTTAAAATCAAAGTACTTAAAGCTTTAAAAGAAAGCAATGTAAAAGAAAGAGTTCTAGAATATGGCATAAGCAATTACTTAAACACCAAACCACAAAAAGTTAACCAAAAAGTCTAAGTCTCTATGTATCTCCCCCTCAAAATGTGCTACTACCCCTCAAAAATTTTCTCCCCCTTTTTGACCAAAATGGCCAAAGGAACTAGAACTGATTGGATTCGGAGTCGGATCCATGAGTCGTCGACATATCTTTGATCTGTGATGATAAGGCAGTGATTTGACCTTGGAGATAAGCAAATTGCTCTGCGGTATGATGCACATGAGACTCAAGCATGCCATATATCTGATCTACCGTTGCTAGAAGGTGATCAAGACAATCGGATCCTCGTGTAGATGCTGAAGAGGATGGTTATGTTGAGGTCTTTGGGGCAGAAGTGAAGCAATCAATCTCATCTTCTGTGTCTCCACCTTCATCTTGAACAACAACCCTTGGAATATGAGAAGTGTCGGTCTTTGATCCTTTGATGTGAGTTGTGCTTCGAATCACTGTGTGACCACCAATAGGATAATCCCTCTGAACCACAGTGAGATCACTTTAAAGTTTGAGCCTTGTTTTAACAATTAGGCCCATTATAATTGAAGGAAATGGAAAAACTGTTCTGAAGTTTTGTTTCACAATGCTCTTCTTCAAAAGATGGAGGATGTGTCCACAAATATCAATCTCTTTATGAGTTAAGAGATCGAACATGAAGATGGTCCTTGGCTTGGACAGTGTTGTCAAGTTGGTGACCGGGTATAAGTTGTTGATCATCACATGACCAAGGGTTCTCATCTCTAGATTGAATTGGATTGTGTTCATGGAGGTTTTCTTAGAAGTACCACCAAGTGTCCTTACCATCTCCTCAGTGGATTCCAATCTTTCATCATATTGCATCGTGATTAGTTGAGATAGAAGACGAACTTCTAAAAAATCTTGAATGTTGTCCCTAGTGATGACAAATTCTTTGTGTCATACCTAGCAGTTTATATGATCCCCTTCAACACTAGCATTAGAGAAAAACTCTCTGATAATCTCTGAGTACACTACTCCACTTGGATTCAACAATTTTGTCCATGTCCTTTCCTTGAACACTTCAGTTATGAAAGTGTTCGTAAGAGTTTTTAACTGCACAACCCTTTCCGTGATAATAGTTGCTCCTTGTAAAAGTCATTATACTTCATGTTTACCTCAATAGACTTGAAGTTGTCAGAATTTGTGCGAGCACGCTTGAAAGATGGTTTCTTAGCAGCATGCTTGGTGGGAGACATTTGCACAATAGATATAAAGCACAAAACAAAAAACAGAAACACAAAATAGACCACAAACACTTGATTAGATTCAAATTAGTCCAAAAACAAAAGAAAACACAACTTAAAAAGAGTATAATAAACTCAAAACAATATGTTGTAGGCATTGAAACATGTAAACATAAACACAATGCATAACAAAATGAATGTGCATGTGTATGCATGTGCTGACTCATAGTGTGTGCAACAGGTGATGCATATTGTGTGCCTAGGTGATGCATAACATGGCATTGTGAGGCACACAATGGGAAAAGTGTGTAAAACACACACCCAATTATCTAAACATGTCAAGCATGGTTAATCAAGGGTAATCCCAAAAATTGGAACTCATTTGAGTTTGAACCAACACAAAAATGTCACTTGAACATTTTGTTGAACACTTAGCATGCAGCACAGTTCTACATGAATGAGCAATGCATGAACACAAAGAAATCTGCCTAAATACATGCTTAGAATGCCACAAGGGGCCAACAAAAACACAAACAAAAATACAGCAAATGGGGTTCACCCCAATCAAAAAATTGAAAAAAATTTCTTAGTAAACATGAACCCAACCCTTGTTTTGAAAATCCCCAAAATTTGTAACCCTAAGAAAATTTCTGCATAATCTAAGACAAAAATAAAAAGAATGTTTGGAAAAACATACCTTGAAGAGAGTTTGGAGAGAGTTTGGTTGGAAAATGATGGGGTTTGTGTGAAAAAGAATTTTGGGTTGAGAGGGTTTCGAGAAACAACGTGAGGGAAAGTGAGTGATTCAAAAAAATGTCTCATCTGCTACTTAAAAAACTAAAAACACGCGTTTTTTGCGGGTTAGAGAGTCATGAGATTAGTTGCAAGACACATAGAAGCTTTCGGGAGAAGTTTTTAGTAGCAACATAGTCGCAAGACACTTGCGAAAGTCTCTATGTGAACTTGAGAAAAACTTCTAGTTTTTGCCTAAAACCAATTCGCGAGTAGAGTTTAGTCGCAAGATACTCGCGAGGCAATAGCGAGACTCTCTGGATGAAAATGTGACTTTTTAATTTCCCTTAAGAACATTCCGCGAATAGCTCTAAGTCTCGAGATGCTCGCGAAAATGCCTCTAAACCAGTTTTTAAGGAAAAACACAAAAAATGCATTTTGAACAAAAACATAAAAACGCGAAAGTACAAAAACACTTTCAAAAACATATACAATACTCAAAAAATCTTTTTGGATTTGATCGACAAGCAATTGAGTATACACATCATATTTGATCATGTACAATCACATAAATGAAATAAGCATTCATTGAACAAAGACTTATGTGTTGTGTGTTGTGTGTAAGTATCAAATGTGGAATAGTCTTTAGTCTAGAGTGAAGCTTCAATGATCAATTCAATTAAGTCATACACAACTAGTACTAAGTCGAGTAGACTATCTCAATTATAGAACTGAACATATATGATCTCCCACAAGAATGATTACATAACTTTGGAGCTTTTCATTTGGCTCCATTATAGAACATAACATATGATCATTTTTTGAACAAAGTACATCTCATTTTGAGATCAATACCTAAACTTTTGATATTTTAACTTTGTAAGTGAGTAAGCATTTGGCTTTTTAAGGCACCATATATTACAATACAATTTGCTTTCCCTTTTTCCTAGTCAAATATTAGTATGTGCGATGGCTTTTGCAGCTCAATATCTCTTTTTGAGATTTGACATTTGATGAGCTCTTTAAGCAAAAACATAAAAACGTGGGAAAAGATATAGGCACAAGTCTATGCATGTATCAAGACCAACAAGAATATTGACAAATCATTCATGACAAGCTTGAAGATCAATTTACAACAATCACACGTAGATTTCAAGATTTTTCCCACAAAGATAGATGTGCATACAAAACAAGCTAAGCTCGTAAATGCACTATGCCATTAGTATGAAAGTACTAGGCCAAACTCACATGTGATATACACACCACAAGCGATCAAACTTTTTGAAGATTTTTCAATTTTTTAGTTTTTGAATTTTTCAGCACACTAAAAAAAAAAAAAAACATAACACGAAAAGTAAGATCAACAAAGACAAAAACAAAAATAACTAGCAGAAGAAACATACTATGAAACAGAAGCAATGACACAAGAAGATTTTGCATGACATGATGCATGAACCTATGACCCTAAACCTTGAAAGAATTAAAACATGGGCATAGGAGATAAATCATGCAAGGGTACCCTTCTTCACCCACACTTTTCAAGTGTTTTGGGTGAGAGCCTTGGATGGAGGTACATGACCAACATGGCTTTCCAACCTCAAAGTGAAGCTAGCAAGGCATAGAGAGATATTTTTTAGCATTTCTATGACGTCTCCAATGAGATGTCCTTCATTTTCTCCCTGAGATTGAGTTCCCTTTGGTTTCTTCTTTGAACTTTCTTGGCCACGCATGGAATCAGCTTTCTTGAGTGCATGTAACTTGAAATAGTTGGGTCTTGTATGCCCTTGAATGCCACAATGATGACACACATGCTTCACTTGAGGCCCCCTCTGATTTTTGGGTAATGACTTCCCTTTAACATTTGATCTTACACCACAGGTTCTTTTCTCAGCAGTAGGGGTCTCAGTCTCAGTCATCACTTCTTTAAGTTTCTCAACACTCTTGGCTGATACAAACCTTACTTCCTTCTTTGGTTCACTGTTGGAGCTTCCTTCTCCAGTATAGCCGAGACCGGTCTTGTCATGTGTAGATTTTTGTGACGACAACACACTGTCAAGTTTCTTGGTGGAGATACGCTTAACTTTGACATTGGCTTGGATTATTTCAAGCTCTAGAAACTTGATCTTAGAGTAAGCTTCAACTAGCTCTCCCTTAAGTCTTTCTACTTCACATTTTGCTTCTTTAAGTTGCACAAGAGTACACTTATGCTCTTTTTCAATTTTCTTCAACTTTCTTACAGCATGATTAGCAACCTTGGCATATTTTCCACAATCTTCTAGCAAAAAATCATACACTTCTTGAAGATTGCTCTCCTTCATTTAGGCATATATTTTCGTCTTCCAATTCTTCAACTTTCTCACCCTCCGAATGATCACCAAGTTCATTTACCAAATTGCTCAAATCATCTTTAGATTCAATAGAGGTAATTTTCATGAAAGCTCTATAATTCCCGTCACTGTCACACTCTTCTTCCGAGTCTGAGTTTGAGCTTTCGGAGTCGCTAAGAGTAGTGGCAAACACCTTACCCTTCCCTCTCAAGTAGTTAGGACATTCTTTCTTGATGTGTCCATGGTCGTTGCATTCAAAGCACACAACTCCTTGGGGGGATTGAGAGTCCTTCCCATCTTTCTTCTTGAATTCCTTTCTACCACCTTTGGATGATGAGAACTTTCCTTTGCTAAAGGACTTCCCACTGTTCTTCATCTTCAGAAATTTTCGGAAGTTCTTTGCAAGGAATGCTACTTCTTTCTCCACATCATGTTCTTCGGAAGATTCATCCATCCTCTCATTGATGGTTTTGAGTGCAAGCAATTTACTTGGCTTGTGAGAAGGCAATCCAAGTTCATATGTTTGGAGAGATCCAATTAGCTCTTGAATCTCAATCTCATCCAAATCTTTGTTTTCTTTTATAGTAGTAACCTTCGTACGATAGCACTCTGGTAAGGACCTCAAGATCTTTCTCACCACCTTAGCATCCTCAATATTTTCACCAAGATTGAGCTTGGAAATCACAATTTAGTTGAGCTTCCCATAGAATGAATCGAATGACTCATCATCACTCATCTTAAGCTCTTTAAATCGAGTGGTAAGCATTTGAAGTTTTGTGTCCTTGGCCTTCTTGGTACCTTCGTAGGCAGTCTCAAGAATCATCCAAGCTTCCTTAGCGGTCTTCACATATGATATCCTGTGGAATTCATCAGTAGACACACAACAAAATATAGCGTTAATTGCTTTGCTATTGGCATTTGCCAACGTAAGAGCTGCCTTGTCCCATTCAGACTTGGCTATTGTAGGTTTAACATACTCATTCTCAACGGAATCCCATACAGACTCATCTATAGAACAAAGAAATGCCTTCATACTAACTTTCCAAAAAGCATAGTTGCTTCCATCAAAGAATGGTGGAGCATTTAGAGATTGTGACCGATCCATCACAAAAAAGGTCTTGGATCACACTTAGGTAATAAAACCACAACAAGTGCACCCACTCTGATACCAATTGAAAGTTCGGATTTGTGTTAAAAACACAAGAGCTTGTTAAGACCCCAAATTAAAAATTACGGTTTGGTTGATTTTACTATAACTTATCTAAGTGCGGAAACAAGAGTAAATGCAAGCGAACAACCAATAAACTACTCTAAGCCATATTCAATAAAACACAGCAGTAAAATGAAAGCTAAAAGAGTAGGGAAGAGAGATGCAAACATAAGATAACATGCCGATGTGTTATCGAAGAGGAAACCGAAGAACTCGGCAAAAAACCTCTCTGCCGCCCTCCAAGAGGTAAATCGATCCACTAGTCAATAAGTTGGGATACACGAATAGCAAAAGACCCTCCAAGCCTAGTCTGCCCAATGCACCTAAGCCCTCCAAGCACCTAAGCCCTCCAAGCTCCTACTCCAACAAGGCTTCTTGGAACCGTGTCTTGTTTAGCTTTTCAGATCCCGCAATGCGCCCATTGCATCCGCCAAAGCTTGGCTTCTTCCAATGCTTCCCAGCAGTATCAAAATTCACTAGACACTCAGTATGGGTGTGGTAAGTGTTTGGGCTATCAAACTCTCAAGGATATAGAAATGGAGAGGTAGGAGGAGAGGAAAACCACAAAGGATTGTGTGTAGAATTGTGGGTATGACAATCTCACACTCTCAAGGGTTGAGGCTAGGGTTTTCGCTTCTGAAAAGCTCTCTACTCAATATGTGGGTAATGATGGTATATATAGTGTGTTTGAGAATGTAGTGGAGCACATAGGACAAAATAGCAAAACAGACTGTTTTACAGGTATCTCGTGGGAAGGCCTTACTCGCAAGACACTCGTGAAAATCAGCTGTCACCATCTGTCATTGTCACGTCCCAATCAGTCCAAAAGAAAAAAAAAAAGAAAAAAAACAAGAAGGTAAAAGTCAGATATTTTTTTGGGTTCCCACGTGCCCCACCTAACCCCACTCCCCACCACTCCTTTTTCTCTTATCTCTTCTCTCTTTTGGCCAGCCCTCTCTTTTCTTTCTTTCATTTTTCTCCCTTTTCTCTTCACTTAAACACACTCATCCCTCAAACTCACCCACCGGCCTCCACTCCAAACGACACAATCTCACCATCATTTTTTCGGCAAGATCACCGGAAAAATACTTAGAAACCCCTAAGAATCTTCATCATTTTTTTTAAGGTAAAAATTGCTAATCTTTTTGGAGGGTTTTACACTTTTGCTTGAGGTTATTTGTATTTAAGCTTTAATAATGATACTCATGTGATTTATGAGCATTGGAAGTGATATTTATGTGTTTTTATGTTTGAGTTTTGTATTGGTGGAATTATTTGATGAATGGATATATAATTTGTGCTAAAAATGGCTATTTAAGGTTTATGTGTGGTAGAAAATTTAGGGGTTTTAAGTTATAACATGTGATGGTTGGTAAATTTAATTTTTCCATTGCCATTGGGTTTATTTGGAGTTAGTTGAAGTTCTAAATTTCTTGTCTTGCAGGATATTTTGATTTTTGCTTTCATGGGTCTCTTAATGATGTAGTGTAAATTTATGGAAGCTAGTCATAATGTTGGAGATAATATTGAATGGGTTAACTCTATAAATTGGAGTCTATGCCTTGTGAATTAATTTGTTGAGAAACTTGAGAAGAAGAATATGTTATTGATACGGTTAAATATTAGGCATGCCTAATTAAGTGTTTATATTCCTAAATTGTGGCTAGATACAATTTCAAGCTCTATACTTACTGTGATAAGTTTACTTGATATTGTTTAGGTTCTAGCTAATCTCCTTGGAGCTTGGAGAGTTTGGCTTTTGTGATTGCGAGGTAAGTAGCTTTTTAATGGGATTTTGGAAAATAATCATATTGCATAAATGTTTTTTTTGGGTTAGACACACTTTTGGAAACTACCTATGGAAACTATATTTTCCTAAAACTATTGTGTTGTAACCTTAATACACACACACACACACACACACACACACACACATATATAGATAGACTTATATATATATATATATATATGAAAATGCATCATATTTGGTATTGCATTTGGGGAAATGCATAAATTGTTGATATGGAAAATATGAGCATATTTTATTTAATCTTTGATAAGGAAATTATGAACTTTATGGTTTATTAGAAAATCCAAAGATGCTTATCTTGTCTTGTTATTGGGAAATTGATATAAAATCTTTTGACAAGAATGAAGTTGAAAACCTTACAAACCTTGTGGAAGTTAGATTATTTAAGATTTTCTTGAAATTACCTAGACATAGACTATGTATTTGTAAGCAATGTAACATGTGAGCTTTATGTGGTTTTAACACCATGCCATGTGTGATTTCTCGGTGATCACCCGATTTGGTTTTCATAGTCTTTGTGACAACGAAAATCAAATCCAAGTCAGTGTCCTTTCACTTTAGATGACGTGTTCTTCCCTGCTGATTATGGGGGAAAGAGGTTCCTTGATTGTATGTGGGTGAGACTGTTGTCCATGGGGCCAAGAGATCACATGCAAGAGAGGTCCTATTTGACGCGCTCTCTTTACTACCCATGGAGAGAGAGAAAAACCTTAAGGGTATGGGTGAGGCTGCTATCCATGTGGCTAAGAGTTTGCATAACAAAGAGGACAATATCATCCCAGTTGTGAATGGGTGGATCTCCTGATTGGTCTATGTGGTAGTGTGGTATTTTTGAAAAAATTTACCGTATGTTAGATTTTATGGCTTTGAAAATTTTATTGTTAGTACGCACAGATTACAGATTTTTGTATATAGTTTCAAGGTATTTACTTTGAGAAATTTTGTGTTTCATTACTTAATCATTCTTGTCATATTAGTATTATTGAAGATGAAACTTGCATTTTCTCCACCCCCATTAATTATGCTACTTAGTGGGCTCTGTCTCATCCCATTATTTTTGTAAACTTTTCAGAGTAGGCAACAATATTTTGAGACAACTTTTTGGTGGCTAATAGTAGTTAGACTGACTACTGATGGAAGCTGAACTTTTGTAATAAAGTTTATTTGATGATGTACATCTTAGAATAGACTTGACTCTTTTTTTTGTACATTATCGTGGTTGTGACTGTATTCTCACTGATGAGACAAGCTGTTGATATGTAATTGTTTATTCAAACTTCTATTCTTTTGTGGCCAATGGTCCTTGTAATTAATACCTAGAGCTCTGACTTACTTTGAGAGTATATTCAATGGAATTATTATGGTAATTCTTAATGTTGGTACTTGATAGGATTTATGTGGATTGAATTGTCAAAAAATGAAAAATTTACAGGTACTTGCGACATTTTTCTCATGCTTTGGACCCCTTGGGGTTTGGGGCGTGACAGTCATGACTTTTCGCATTCCAGTCATGTACAGGGCATATGCATTACTTCGCGAAATGCTTAATCGCAAGCTACCCGCAAGAAATCTTCTGCTTTCAAAAGTTTGAGTCTTCACACTCTCTCTCTCTCTATCACATAACCCTTACAATAAAATCCCACATAAAGTATAGGGTATAAAAGATTGAATAAAATTACAATCAAATTTGGCACAGAATTAAAGCGAACACAAAACAGTTGTAAATCACAACTTTACAATATATATATATATATATATATATATATATATATATATAAAAGCAACCTTTAAATAGAATAATATCTGACATACTGTTATACTGCCTTATTCAACTGCAGAGGTTGAACTAAAAAATAAAAACCATCTCTTGCTACCGCTAAAGTTTTACACGCTAGACTCTTTTCACTGGTCCTAACAGTAAATTACAATCAATGATTTTATTGATACATACAAAAACTTCCATATATATCAACTTTAATCTTGCATCACATAGCCAACATATAGTTATAACACAACAGTCTTTTGAGATTTTCTTGCTCAACAAGCACTTTATTTGAACTGAGAGGGAAAATAGCCAAGACGCCCTTAACAATATTGTCAATATTGTCTACTTGAAATTCATAGCCACTATAGGACTTGATACTGTGTGGCCATCTTGATCTATCCATTTGAGAAAACCATAAATTACCCCTGAAAATCCTCTATCAAGGTCAATGCTCACAACAAAACTTCGAGTCTGATATTTGCGGGTGAATGTAAGAGTCCTTGGTTTCACACTTATTTTCAATCCGGTGGGAATGTTCTCCAAATGTGCCCGGTAAACAGCTTTATCATTTCCAACATTTGTCACAACCCTACTAAAGTTCATTGCCAATGGATATCTGGTTTTGGTTGTGAGTACGGCCGTAAAAGAGGGATAGTTTAGATCATGAATAGATTTATTGCTGCAACTCCATTGAGTTCGTCTAATGAAAGCACTCATTTGCTTCTTAGTGTGTTCCAAGCCACACAGAAACTCAATATAATCTTGCAAACTCATGTCATAGATGAGTCCAGGATCCATCGCTTTATTCGGATTGATGTGGCCAGCCCCAAACTCCAGAGGTGAGCCAAAATCATTTGTTAATTCGCTTTTAATAATTGTGCCAGTATTGTCCATGGCATAGGCCGTGGTCATCATAGCCGATCGGATCGCTGCTGGGCTCCACTCGGGGTGGACTGCTTTCAATAAAGCTCCAACGCCAGAAACATGTGGTGTAGCCATTGATGTGCCTGAGTCCAATGCATAATCTGTAACCAAATCATAGTGTCCAACTTTCATGAACTTCAGGGGTACATATGCAGCTAAAATATCAACTCCTGGAGCAAGAATATCTGGCTTTAAAACTCCTGGACTGATTGGACTCGGACCTCTCGAGGAGAAAATGGCCACTTGAGGGGCAGGCTTTGTACCCAACCTCGTTAACATAAAACTCATGTCTTTCACTTTTGGGGTTTACACCCTCGTCACATAATCCTTAACCAAAGTCCCTGAACCAGTTGGCAAAATAAGGCTTGGAATGCTGTACTCATTAGGCGATAATGATGAGAAATCATCTGTCAAGAAGATAGCCGCATAAGCACCTGCCCTCTCAACCTCCTTAATTTGTTGAGAAACATTTAACCTTGAGCTATCACAGATGACTACTTTTCCAACAACCTCCTTTCTATCCAAAGTTTTGTCCTTGCAAATTGCTTTGCTCATGTTGTCTTTGCCGTAGTACAAAGGCTTATCAGTAATGAAAACACTCTCTGGAAAGTATGATGTACCTTCCATGGAAACCCCACTTTCTAGAGTCATTTTTGCATGGAAATTTCGATCAAGTGTGCTAGCCCCAACAGTTGTGATCCAAGGTGCTACATTGTCTACTGTTTCAAAATAATAATCATTGCCGGCAGCACAAACAACAAAAATCCCTTTCTCAATTGCTGAAAGAGTACCCAAGGCAATATCATTATTGAAATAAGATGTCATATTAAAGCCAAGAGACAAAGACATTATATCAACCCCGTCAAGAATTGCTTGTTCCATGCCAGCAAGAACATCACTCGATACACCCACTCCGCCTTTTAGCCAATGGGCTTTGTAGACAGCTAGACGTGCACGAGGAGCCACCCCAATGGCTGTGCCTCTTGCATATCCAAAGTGACTTACTCCAGTAACATGATTACCAGCTGCTGTGGATGCTGTGTGCGTACCATGACCATTGAAGTCTCTTGGAGAAAGAAATTCGCCTTCCTTAGTTAAGTCAAATCCTGCAGCTAGGATTCCTTTGCAATAGAATCGAGCCCCAATGAGTTTCTTATTGCAGTATGAAGGGCTAAAAGCCGTGCCATTCTCACACTTGCCCTTCCATTTTTTTGGCACGGGTGGCATACCCTCATCATTAAAACTCTCGCTCTCTGGCCAAACTCCTGTATCAACCACACCTATGATCACATCTTCTCCATATGAGGCAGTAGGCCATATGCCAAAGTTTTCTTGTAGCCCAAGAAACTTAGGGGAGTAGGTTGTCATTAGCTTAACAAAGGACTCTAGGTAAGTGGCAAGGTGAGATGGAGATTCCTCAATCTCAGATAGCTGATAGGGTGTGAGCCTAGCGCTGAAGCCGTGCATGACATGGTTGTATGAGTACAACAATAGTTCTTTGTCATCAGCAGGAGATGACGACAGTGATTTTAGGATGGAACGATGCCATGACTCATGGGTTAAGAAAGATTCAGGCTTGTGAGTATGGTCCATGTGAATGATATATGTCTGGTAGTTTTCAGATTTGGACACTGCATTGACAAAAGGAAACAAAAACACTAGCAACCAGAGTAGTTCACACTGTGAAATCAGGTGGGAGAAACTCATCTTCATGGTTATGGTAGTGATGGGCTATTGAACTTGGAAACACTGCGAATAGAAAGGTCTATACATAGGGTAAATAACTTTAGTGCTTACACAGTCACTTTTTTTTGCACTAAATTAAAGTATGTGAGTGGTTGATATTAAAGCCTTACCTTAGAATCCTCCTTTACATGAACCCAAAAATAGAAGAAGTGGAATATCTTTTTTGTGGACCCCTTGTAAAATCCTGTCTAGTGCGATCATATAAGAATATTATTACCCCCTTTTTTTTATGGTTTCAAACCCAAACCTTATTTTACCTAAACCCCAGACAAGTTAGACACAAACCGAATCGATTCGATTCGTTCGCCAAGTCTATAATCATGAATAGATGAAAATTTCTATTTCTACAAAAAATTTAAGCAATGAATGTTAACCTTTCTATAAAAATTTGTGGCGTTTGCCGTTTGGAGCTTTTGGCAATCAGGCTTATTGGATTGGCTTAAAGAAATAGTAACTCTAATCTTTAGAAAGAAAAAAAAAACAAAAACAAAAACATAAAGGCGTTAATAAAAGGCAACAAGAGGACAAGGGAAAAGACAGCAGAGTCTTGGATGCATCTGTATTGCACGATTTGACTCATGCTTCTTGAATTATTACCCACTTGGAATTTCATTCATGTAGATTTATGGTTTCAATTTATGTATGTTAACTCTGGGGTGTAATCCATCTCATTATGTGTTTATACATCTTCAAAATTCAACTTTTTTTTTTTTTTTTTTTTTTTGCATCATATAAATTATAAAGAAGAAAAAGATTTTCTCCATGTGAATTCACTACCCATCTAGAATTCACGTCTAGTCTAGGGTTGAATATTAGCATGCTTTTATATTCCTTTTGCATCACATGGAATATATGAAAAGCCAAAAATATTTTTTGTGTTAATCCAATTGAATTCCTTCAAGTGACATTTCGATCAAATTAGGGTTTTCATTATTATTCTCGCATACCATGTAGAAGTTCGTTAAGGGTTTCCTTTTGCATTTTATTTCTTTATTTCACACATATATGTTACAATTTCATTTCTAACATTGTGACTTTTTCCATGCAAGTTATCTCTGTTTAGAGGTGGAGCTAGGGGGGGCCATGGCCCCCCGCTGACTTTTTGAATTTTCCATTAAAGGGTGGGAGAAATTTACAATTTAAACAAAACAATATACTGACTCCCCCCCCCCCCTCCCCCGGGGAAATTTGGCTTTCTCAAAATTTAAATCTTAGTTCTATGATTCTATCACCCAAAAAAAAAAAAAAAAAAAAACCTTCAATTTTTCATAATTGATCCCCGAAACTTCTGAACCAGTCTATAAAAACCCTCAAAAAAAATTAAATTGGTACAAATACAACAAACCCAAAAAATAATACAAAATAACAAGGCGTAAATGAACAAAAAAAAAGTCTTCAATTACAAATCCCTAATACTTAGTATAAAATAAAAAATAAAATAAAAGGAAAAGTAAAAACCTAGATGTCTCTTACGATTGCAATGCACACCAATCACCACGTGGACTCTGAGAGTCCACGTGGTGATTGTGTTCCTGAGCTTATACTTTTGTTTTCCTTGAATAGATTGTGTACAATTTGTGTTCTTGTATTGTTTTTTGGTATTTTGGAGCATGTTATGTTAGATTTTAAATTTTCTAAATTTGTGTTTGAATTTGAATTTTCTGGGTTTGTATTTTTGTTTTTTTTTTTTTGAATTTCTTAATTTAATTAAAATTTCAATTTTAAAAATTAAAATAAAAAAACTTTTGATTACCAAAAATTAATTTTCAGTAATTAAAGTTTTTTTTTGTTCGTGGTTTTTGGCTATAGTGGCATTTTGAAACGCTACTATTGTCAATTTTTTGTAAAATATATATGGGTCTATAGCTGTGTTTTTAAAACGCGACTGTAAGTTGAGGACCTATAACCATGTTTGTTAAACATGACCTATGTAAACCCTATAGATGCATTTTAAAAACACGGTTAAAATAGTTCTTATAGCCAAATCTATGGATTAGCCAGATATATAGAAATATCACTAATTATTAGATCACAGCTAATAAGTAATAGAGTGGTGTGTATATTGCACCTTGTTACATTTTTTATGTAATTCATAGTCAATCGTATTAATGAAGTTGGTATAAAAAATTGGTCTAAGACTTATTATGGGGATATAGACAGTTAAATATTAATTTTTAGAGATCATGTTTCTCTCTTGGAGAAATGACACACCAAACTATGCAATTGGGGCAGAAAATGACTTGTAAGACATTTTGAGGTACTTTATGTTGCTTAATTGAACCCTCCGTTATTTTGAGGAAAATAAGTAAATAACCCTCCGTTGTTTGGTATAATGCTTCCAATTTTTTTTTTTCAAGATAAGTGTGCTCAATGGTTACTCAACTTATTAACCAATATAAACAAAGAGGATAATGTCATGAAAGATGTTTAATTGGGTCATGTCTTTCCTCAAAAAAAGAAAAAAAAAAAAAAAAAAGGTTCATGTCCACTATTTGCAAATAGAAAATGTTACTTTGCCATGATTGGCTAGACAAGCTGGCTCAATTTAATACGTTTGACTCTCCATGTAACCTCCCATCACATGGATGTAACATCACAGTGTAAAACAAGTGCATTCAAGAGATATACAATGGGAAAAAAATGGTTTTTGATAGTGTTTGATATAAATTTGAGACCTATTTGTGGGTTCCGGTTAGCTCAACTAGTAAAAATTTTTATGGTTGTATAAGAGACCTGAGATTCAAATCCCGCCTATATCAAAAACTGATTAATGTCTTTGTCTGATAATAAAAAACTATCATCAAGAGCGGACACTATAGATTAAAAGTCTCTAAAAAAAAATTGAAACCTATTTGTCCTTTGAAGTGGGTCTAAGTTGGGACGTGTTCTTTTTATGATTAACATCATGCGATCACTTGTTCAATGACCATTTAAATAATGTATAAAAAATTAACTCCTAAAATGCACTCTCAAATTAACATGGTTTAAAGTGATAAAATCATTGAATTCAACGTAGGAAATGAATTGGATGTTGAATAGGTTTATATATAAGTTGGCTATTGGGTTGGACCCCAAGGAATACCCCACTATAATGTAAGGGAAAAGACCTACTCAATGGGTCTTCCACCACACATGTACTAGGACTGCCCTCACCGCGTTGAGGTAATTTTGCATATATATATATATATATATATAGAGAGAGAGAGAGAGAGAGAGAGAGAGAGAGAGAGAGAGAGTTGTTTTTTAAATTATACATGTGAATAACTTTATGAGTTGCTATTACGGTTGGAAGAAATTCCTTAGATGCAAAGTGTTAATTACCACATTAATCACATCACCAAATAAAGCAATAATCAATTATATAGAGGGTAACAAAGTTGCACATTGTTTGGCAAGTGTTAGGTTTTAAAGATATAGGATTAAATGTTTAGAGTCTCAATTTGTATATGTTGGCAAATCGAGAATAAAAACATGTCTAGGATAGGTGTTAGACATTGCTCAAAGTGGTTCAAATCAAGACTTAAGAATATACAAGCTGCAGGAAAAAGGATTGAAATTCGGTGAAGCTCGACCAATTGAAGGATGAGGCTAGACTGATCGAATATTGCAGAAAAATAATTTCTGCAGAATTTAAATCAGGCCCAAACCCACGAAAATGTTTTGGGTTTTAGTCCAACACTTCTATGTAAAAAAGGAAAACCCTAGTTACGTTTTGAAGATTCTTGGAAGACTTGTGAGTTACTCCTGTGAAATCTGAAAGGTTCTGTACCTTCTAACTCTACAAGTATCTACCAGAACAAGATCTACAATCAAGTGATGGTGAAATCTAGTTGCTGCAAAATCAACAAGCCATGATCTGAAACCTTTGAGTAGGATCTCAAAGTCACAAAAGTGAGAGTTTGTGTTCTGCAAATTCAAGAGAGAATGAGTCCTTAGATTCAAAGTTTGCACATGGTTATGTCAGTAAGTTACTACTAAAGGTAGTAATAGATTTAGGTTAAATCTTATTGTATAAACTTTAATTCTTTTCTATTGTTGTGCATGATATGATCTATTTTTGTTTAACCTAGATCTTATAATTAACCTAAGTAATTACTTGGCTAATATATTAGATTAAAGAATCTGTTTTAAGGGGTCTAAATAAACAAATTAACAGCAATAATAGCGGCTAATTTGCCAAATATTGTTGTATAGACGGAAGATGTTCCACCATCAGTTTTTCTTATTGTTCATTAGATTGATTTAAGCCCTTTTTTGGAATAAAATAAGTTGTCTTCTTTCTTACAAAAAAAAAAAAAGACACGCAATATACGATAACTGTTTAAATGCCTGAACTTTTAAGAGGATTAAAATTGGCTTACTTTCATACTGTATTTTTCAGCTGCAGAGGTTGAACTCAAAAACAACACCATTAATTTGCTACGGCAAGAGTTTTACGTGCTGACTCTTTTCACTTGTTCTAACAGTAAATTACAACCACTCATTTTGTTAACGCACGTAAACGCTTCCATACCAACTTCAATCTCGTCTCACAAATGGTTTCTTTTTATCTTCACTAATATTGGCATATTGCTAAGAAAAAGATTCGTGCTTATCCGCTTCCCCTTTTGCATGTACCGAAAAAAACAAGCTTTTCTGTGACAGAATGTCTTTTCTGTGTTCCCCATGTGAAAAAGCTTCGTCTTGTGCTATCAAGTTTTCTTTGACAATGAAGAAAATTCCTACCATAAGTTCATGAATAGATGGAAATATCTATTTGTACAATAATTAAAGTAATGAATGGAAAAGTTTCTTTAAGAATTTGTGGCAATGGAGCTTGTGGCACCCATGGATGTACGGCGTTAATCTCATCTTGATATTATCAGAATATACCACCCTTTGCATGGACCCCAAAAAAAAGGTTGAGCGTGCGTTTGTTTTGTAATGATTCTGCATTTGTGTTTGCGTTTACATTTGGCTGGTCCCATGACATTGTTCATAGATCAGCCAAGCACTAAAAACGTGTGAAGAGTTTTTGCTACATGGTGAAATCTGATGGGAGAAACTCATTTTCATAGTTGTGCGACTGATGAGAATTGGAACGTATTTAATACCGTATAAAAGAAATGGTATGTGTTTAAATAATCCTTGGTTAATTTAAAAACTATATATACCTTCAAGTCCATCTGTTTAGTCATTGAAAGGCTACTTGACCTAGCCCACACTGAAGAATCAAGTTAGAGCAGCTCGATCCATTAGATCGATGGAAATTTCTATTCCACAAAAATTTTAAGAAATGAAACGTAACGTTTCTTTAAAAAAATTGTGGTGATGGAGCTTTACGCAATCAAGCTTATTGAATTAGCTTAATCTATTGTATGACTATTATTATGGACCCATGAATGTATAGCTCTAATAAAGCATTCGGTGACTATTAAATCCACAACTTCATTGTCTCCTACAGAGAAAGATGTTGCCAGTTGATTTCAATGCCCAAAAGATCTAGAACTCTTGGAAAGTATATGGAGAGTACCAGACATGTTAAAACGCAAATAGAAAACACTACGCAAGAAATAAAACATCTCATAGGCAATGAAACAAAATATAACTCTTGAAAGAAAGAATCAGACTTGATCCATGATGAGGTTACTATGCCAACGAACAAAGTTTCAAAGAATATGCATTTTGATTTACTTTCAAACATGCCTTTATTAGCCATGACAGAGGAACATATACTCAACAAAACCCACATCATTTGCACGGGAATGAGGATATAATAAAAATATTTAGCACTCTTCGGTCCAATACGATCCATTCCAATTAAATTTGGTACACTTCGGTCTGTTATGCTCTCTCTCTCTCTCTCTCTCTCTCTCTCTCTCTCTCTCTCTCTCTCTCTCTCTCTCTCTCTCTCTCTATTAACAATACTTTAAGTTGATAAATTTTTTTTTTTTTTTAGTAAGACAATTTAGATAAAATATGGGTTGTAGCATATATTGGATTATGTTTTCTAATATCTTCTTATTAGAGATGAATTTTGACAAATCTACCATTGGATTATATCATCTTTTTATATCTTCGATGCTTGCAAAATTTGTTGAAAATAAAATATCAATAGCTAAGTCATCAATAACTTCTTTAAATTGCATGTTTTTATAGTTTAAAATTATGCATAAATATAAGCTTATAAATTATATGGTAAAAAATATTTGATTGTGACACAAAATTTAAAATGTATATTAAGAATGTAAAAAAAAATGCAATTTAATAGTTAAAATTTTAAAATATGTAGTAATATTTATTTTATTGAGTAATATTGTAGTATTAGGCTACAACCAATTTTGTGGCTAAACTTTGTCATTTTTAATATATCTACTTTGGGTTGTTTTGGTGTTATGTTTTTTTGAGTTTCCCATCACAAGTCTTCTCTCTTCCTCTTATAGCTAGTGATTGTTTGATTTTTATTTAAGTTTTTTTTTTTAATGAGATTTTTGTTTAACTTAATCCATAGTTTTGAAGTGAGAATTTGAGTTTATATCAAAGTACAATCTACATGACTATATGTTTGAATGTGCCTATTAATTATTTGATAAGTTTTGATTATCATGATAATCTCTTTGAGAGAACGAGAAATTTGAAACTTACAAATTTTATTTGTACCAAAGAAAATTAGGAAAATATAGTACATAATAACAATAGTTAGAAGAATATGGATCACTTCAATCAAAAAGAATAATATCAATCAAAAATACCAAAAATAGTAAAATTATATATTTGTAAAAATAGAGAGATAGAAATTACTTATAGAAATTTTTTAATTTTTAGGGAGACAAATTATTTATAATAAAATTTAGAGAGCAAATTATACTTTATACTATATCTCAAAATAATTATATATTCTTACATATTACATGAGTCTGTGATTAGCATACACTAAAACAAGGTGTGTATAACGCTTTGTTTGTTTCGATGAAAAACCTTATATAAACATTATTTTTAATGTTTTTTTGTGGTGGTATCAGAAAAATTGGTTAAAGGAAAAATATCTTTAATCAACAAAAAGTATTATTAAAAATTTAAAATATCATTAATCAATGAAAAATCTTATTAAAAATTTAAATTAGTTTTAAGAGGTTTTTTTTTTTTTTGCTAAATTTTTTTTGGCAACTATATCTCGCTTATATTCCTTCTTTCTTCTCTGACCTTCGCCTTTAGTGCAATTATTGTTGGCCTCATTACTGCCTTTTTTTAATAGCAATGTTATTATGCATGTTTTGAAAGATATAATTATTTTCTTTTGAACTGTACGAAGATGTGATCTAAAAATTCAAGCCAGCCGTTTACCTTAGGTTTTGCGGTGGCAAAAGGAAATTCTTATAATTTAGCCTTGGACGTAAATATATAGACGGTGTAATTGAAGTATGGATTCGTCAAACAATTGCTTAAATGAGAAATCTGAACACACCCAACAAAGTTTTTAATCCTAACTCTTCTATAAAAATTTAATCCTAACTTAATTCAGGTTTTTCAATTTATATTCAATTACATTAGCTGGTTTATACAATATACATGTTATACATATATGTTTTGAATTATGCAAGGAATACTGGTAATTTTTTGTCCATACTAAACACCGAAAAACACTTTCCAACTTGTTTTTAAAGTCGCTACAATACCCAAGAAAATGAAATATTTTTCTAGGAAATTCCTCTTGAAAAGTGACTCATTTTTACGTTAACTTCAAAACAAACGGAGCATAGGAGTGGTGATGAGTTTTTATAATACATACGCAAAGTTTAGGTGTAGTGCATTAGGCTTTTCAATTGAATTCAAACAAATGATTGGATTGACTAATATAACACAAATAGTGTTATATGTCCCATGAGAATTAATATCAATGTAATTATGTGTTTAAAAATTCAATTGAAAACCCTAGTCTATTTCGTTGCTTAATGTTACTATTGGCAACAAAATTGTGTTAATTTTTCGCGAAATATAGTTCTTGTGGTAGTGATAAGTTGTGCCCTTATAATATCTATTGGCTATATGGTTGCACAAAAAGATTTATTAGTTAACTAGAAGATTAAATCCAACGACGGAGATACGATTTGACTTGAAAGAGGGTAATAGATATATGATAAATTTATGCACATGCACATGTGAGCATGTATATATAGTCTTTGAGATCATATCCAAATATCAAAAGCGCCTTTTATTTTTAAATTCTAAGTGAAATTTAATGTAAGAAAACCCACAAAAAGATAGTATGTTTATTTTATTATGTTTATCTATTACGGTTTTATCACATGAATAATCACTTTTTGAATTTTTTTTTTAAGTCAAAATTTCCCTTACGAATGGAAATATTTTTAGTAGTTAAATAATAATAGGTGAAATTTATGTTATTTTATTTAATATATGATCATAAAAATTTAAATTTTTAATAATTCGAAATTCTATATCATAAACATTTAATTTATGTATTTGAAATTTGAGCTTAATTAGCTTGAAAACAATTTCAGACTCAACGGTTTATTATATAATAATCTCCATACTTTATTGTTTATAAAAAAAAAATTATTAAGGAGAATAAATTATTACAAAAAGAATGTGAGACCCTATTATCTTTTTTCTTTTTTTTTTGTACTTTGAAAGATAATAATAATGTTCTTTTATTTATTTTTTCCTCTTTGATTAAACTCTTGCTTCTTTATTTTAATTTTATACTCTAATTTTGTTTTTCTTTAATATGTTCTTTTCCATATATAATAAACGTAATAAAAAATGACATATAATGGCCTACTAATTATATAAATAAGAAAAGTGTACCAAGGCAGAAAGGGGAAAAAAAAAATCTAATTATGATTAATTTAATTGGGGTGTGTTTTGTATTATGCAAATCATATAGCTAACCATTTTCTTTTTTAGGTAGATGACTAGGGTTCAAATAGTACTCCAATGGTAATGACACCAACTATCACATGCTCAAATCATATGATAATCATGCCTCCGAATGTCTATTTAGATTTAGTCACCTAGGTTTAGGGATTCAATTTGTCCATGCATCTTAATTCTTAAATCTAGGGTTTGATGTGTCTCATTATGTTTTCACGCATCTTAACAATTCAACATGTTTAGGGTTTTTTTTTTTTTTTTTTTTTTTTTTTTTTTTTTTTTTTGCATCATATTAAATATAAAAACGATATTAGGATATTCTCTACGTCACTCATTCATATGCAATCAATAATTCACATAAGGGGTTGAATATTCGCATATTTTATATGTTTTAAGAAGATGGTGTCAAACGTTACCTATAATCGAATTTGCATTTATCATTTCACATTTATCTAGTCTGAATATGTTTAATTATTCATAATTTTTATGCATTGAACAAGTTTTGTTCTATTTGTTATTTTTGTTCGTAGAATCACAAGAGTAAATTATTTTTGTAATAATTTCAACAACATATCTGACTTCTCAAAAATTATTTGTTATTTTTGTACGTGCTCTATAGAGTTGTTAGGCGTTAAAGGAGGAGTTAGGGTTGGCTCAACACTATAAGACACCTCCATTACCCGGTAGAATATAATTAAATTTTTCTTACCTTTCCAAAAAAAGAAAAAAAAATTAAGGCCCTTAGAATGCAACATCCCAAAAAAATTTAATCAATAAAAGCTATTTAAAAAAAAAAAAATTACACTCTTTAAATACTGTTTACTCTATCTACTGCAATTTAAGACTGTAAAATTTTGACCTCTCCCATATTAAAAATATATTTAAAATTAAATGATATAAAAAACTAATAAATATTATTTAATTAAAATTTATATATATAAGAAAAGGCTCACTTAAAATTTCACGGTAATGGTATTTTCAAGATCTTGGAATAGTTTCAGTTTGGTATGCAAGTTTGTGGAGTGGAGTTCATGGGTCGTGTTTTCCAGCTACAGCAAGATGGGGCCATGGAAACATATATATTTTTATGGTTGCTCTATCGGAGTCGTTGGAGCAAGTCCAAGTACATGCTTGTAGAAGAACGGTACATTTTGATGAAGAAATAGGAGTGCAGGAAATTCTCTTTGGTGGGAATGCGGAAGTTATAATTAAAACAAGACCAGTTTTAATCATTATGATCATGTAATTGACATTGGGAATGGCATATGCCATATTTAGAGAAAATTTAGCATAAGAGCCCAAAACCCCCCACACATCCGGACTTGTAAAAGCCAACTATTGCAAAAAAATTTGCAATTGTGCTACAGTGTGATTCTAAATGTAGAATTGAACTGTAGCTTAATTGTAAAAGAAAATATTAATATTTTATCCTAAATATCAGGTTATCTCTCATTCATACGTCTCTCATCTCTCTATCTCCATCTCTGAAGCTTCAAGCCTCTCTCTTCTCTCTCATTCACACGGTCTCATCTCTCTCTCTCTCTCTCTCTCTCTCTCACTATCACTGAAGCCACTTACCAAGCATCAATGGTGTTTCTTTTCACTCTCTGGGTTTTTTTCTCTCTCTCACGGTGTGGTTGGTTGAGATCGACATGGGTGTGCTTAGTTCGATCTCCACCGATCTACTATGTTTCGGTGGTGAATAGCTGCAGTGGCAGTGGGTTTGATGTGTGTGGGTGTGTGTGTGGGGTTGGGTTTGTCACCGATGTGGTGGCAGTGGTGGGGGGTTGCAGTGGTGGTGGGTGTTGATGATGGTGGAGGTGGGGGCTGCCGTGGTGGTGGTGAAGGGGTGGGTAGTGGGTGATTGATGACAGTGGAGTTGGGGATTACCGCGGCAGTGGTTTGCTAATGTGGGTTTGTGGTGGTGGCAGTGGTAGCGGCAGTGGTGAGCAAAGGATAGTGGGCATGGTGGTGGCTTGATAGTTCCGAGTTTGTTTGGTTATTTTTTAATGGGTTTGTGGGTGGTTTTTGGTTGGTTTGTGGCTGGATAATTGCTAGGTTTGTGATGGGTTTGGTGTCATGGTGGTTGTTGTGTGGTGGTGACTGTGTTGCTGTGTGGAGGTGGTGTAGTTGAGAGGGTGGTTGTTGTGTAGATGGTGTATTGGGTTTTCTCTGAGGTACTTAACCACTGGTTGAGAAAGAGGAAGGGAGACAGAAATTAAAGAGAGCATGAAATATATTTTCTTGTATAATTTATATTATTTTAATGTCTTGTATTATAAAATAAAAGTTGGGATGTTAAGAATATTATAAAATGGTATGGTATAATTGATAAAGTAAGTTTTTAAGATAGTAAAATAGAATAAGATAGAATAATAGGATACAAATGCTCTAACCATTAAAATGCATGAACTTTTAGGAGGATTAAAATTGGCTTACTTTCATACTGTATTTTCCAATTGCAGATGTTGAACTCAAAAACAACACCACTAATTTGCTACAGCAAGAGTTTTACACGCTAGACTCTTTTCACTTGTTGTAACAGTAAATTACAACCACTCATTTTGTTAACGCACAAAAAAGCTTCCATACCAACTTCAATCTCGTCTCACAGTTGGTTTCTTTTTATCTTCGCTAATATTGCTAAGAATAAGATTCGTGCTTATCTACTTCCCCCTTTGCATGTACTGAAAAAAACAAGCTTTTCTGTGATAGAATGTCTTTTCTGTGTTCCCCATGTAAAAAAAGCTTCGTCTTGTGCTATCAAGTTTTCTATGATAATGGAGAAAAGTTTTGTCACAAGTTCGTGAATAGATGGAAATATCTATTGTACGATAATTTAAGTAATGATTGGAAAAGTTTCCTTAGGAATTTGTGGCAATGGAGGTTGTGGCACGCATGGATGTATGGCGTTAATTTCATCTGGATATTATCAGCATATACCACCCTTTGCATGGACCCCAGAAAAAAGGTTGAGCGTGCGTTTGTTTTGTAATGATTCTGAGTTTGTGTTTGCGTTTGCGTTTGCGTTTGGTTGGTCTCATGGCACTATTCATAGATCAGCCAATACTAAAAACGTGTGTAGAGTTTTTGCTACAGTGTTTTTGCTAATTAAAATAGTATTTTACTATAGTATTTTCAGTAATAAATTTTCAATTTTCAAAATATAAGTGGTATTCAAACATGCCATGAATGTCTATTATGTTATCTGTGTACCCCATGTAAAAAGCCTTGGTCTTGTATGATTATCTTTTCTATGACAATGTATTAGAAGGGAAAAAAAAAATCTATGGCAGGTTCATGAATATATGGCATTGTCTATTTCTACAAAACTTAAAGCAATTAATAATGGAAACTTTTCTTAAAAAATTAGTGGCGATGGAGCTTATTGGATAGGCTTATGTTATGTTTGGAAGTTTGGAGAGAAAGAAGAGTATAGGGGAGGAGAGTAGAGAGGAATTGTTATCCTCCACTTTATTTAGATGTTTTTAAAATTAAATAAGAGGCTGGGAGAGGAATAATTAGCCCTTCCATCCTTTTTTGATGTTTTAAAAATTAGAATGGGAAAGAGAGGATATGATTAAATATATTTAGATAGATAAATTTACCCCTATTTGAAAATGAATTTGCAACATTAGTCTATGATTAATATAATTAATTTGTTAGATTAAATAATTATGACTATTGATGAACCAGAAATTTATGGTCGTCATTATACATAGATCGTCATTCACCCAGAGAAGACGTTACGCATTTATTACCATCATTGATAACAAAATGTAATTGACGGAGCAACGGTCATAGAATGAGCTGTGACCTCCAGAAAAAGATTCTATAACACACTAACCGTTGAGCATAAAAGAAGCACATTGCCCATTAAAGAGGCATACAACTATAAAAAGAAGATAACATAAGCTAAAGGTTCACACAAATACTCTACAAAATCACTCTCTACTCATTTTCTCTTTAGAATCTTTCTCCCTTAGTGACTTAAGCATCGGAGACAGTTTGGCTAATGCCACACCGGCGTGTTACTCTTCCACTCTGTTCATTTTGTAGGTTTTTCATCTACAGATACAACCCCATTCATGATATCATCCATCTGCTACGACGAAGAGCTCAACTGTTGATTTTTGCATCATCAGTTTGGCACCGTTTGTAGGGAACACCAATCATTCAAGCCATCTTTCTCAATAACAAAAGAATTCCTCAAAGTACGAGATGGAAGCAAAGACTGGACCACAACTAGATGCTATGCAACAACAACAAATCCAGGCCCTTTTGGCCAACGAGGAAGAGCTGACTCGCCAGAATAAAGAACTGCGAAAGACAATGGAATTCAAACGCAGAACGTCAACAAACAGGTGAAAACCAAAATAAAGAAGAATTAAACTCTCAAGCCAACAAGAGAGACAGGACCTTAGGAGAAGATTCCACCAAGTTGGAGAATGAACTTCTCAACATGAGGAAAGAGATGGATGAACTAAAAAATTCTATGAAGGACAAAGGTGGAGAGAATCTAGATGGGATGATCCGAAGGACGGATTCACCATTCACTACTGAAGTATTGAACCGTCCCCTCCCACCAAAATTCCATCTCCCACAATTGGAGTCATATGACGGTTCCAAAGATCCCTTGGATCACATTGAATCATTCAAGATGCTGATGCTATTGCAGATGACCCCAGAAGAAGTGATGTGTAGGGCATTCCTAATGACACTAAAGGAAGCAGCTAGAGTATGGTTCAACAAGATACCCCTAAGAACCATTGCAGACTTTGAACAACTCAGCAAGGGTTTTGTTCGTCAATTCATTGGGGGACAAAGACACAAAAAGCCAACTGGCCATCTTCTCAATATTTATCAAGTAGGAGGAGAATCACTAAGGCAGTAGGTCACTCAGTTCAATAAGGAGCTGCTGTAGGTAGATGAAGCTGAAGATCAAGTCATCCTAACAACCTTCCAGGCAGGATTGCTATCAGAAGATGTCTTCTACTCAATCATTAAAAGTCCACCAAAAAAAAAATGGCAAAGTTGCTTCGTAAAGCTTAAAAGTACATGAATGCATAGAATGCAGTGCTCACAAAGGAGATGAAAGGGAAAAGGAAGAGAGATGAAGGAACAAACAGCAATCAGGATAAGAAGAAGGAGACATGAAGTGGTGGACAAACCACGGGGAAAAAGAAGGAGCTTCTAGACAAGAAACCCAAGTTCACCAACTTCACTCCCCTAATAATGCTAATTAAGCAAGTTCTTATGCAGATAAGAGATGATCCTTCCCCACAATGGCCAAAGCTAATTAGCACTCCAGTAGAAAGAAGAGACAAGAGCAAGTACTGCAGATTCCACCAAGACCACGGTTATCGTACTAATGAGTGTAGGCATTTGAAATACCAGGTGGAAACTTTAATCCAACAAGGGATGTTCCAGAAGTACGTTAGAAAGATGGAGCCACACAGGTACCAATGAAAGGATGACCAAGGCAGAACTTCAGAGATAGGGGATACCAAACCCCTTGCAGGAGAAATAAAGACAATCTTGGGAGGAATAATAGCAGGCGGAACTTTGAAATCCTTGAAAAAGGCACAGGGAAGGGAGATAAATAGCGTCCATTCATGACTCCCTCCAATGAAGATGCCAAAGAATGACGAGTCTGATATTGTCTTCTTAGAGAGAGACGGTCGTGGTATTAGGCAACCCCATGACGATCCACTAGTAATCATGCTCAGAGTCGAAGAGTTCAACATCCACCGAGTGCTTACTGACAACGGAAGCTCAGCAGACATCATCTACTTGCCCGCATTTCAGTAAATAAAGCTGGATAAGAAAGGGCCTAATAAGCTTCATAGGGGATAAAATCATCCCTAGAGGCATCGTCACTCTAACTATGACTGTAGGAACTTATCCAACGCAAGTCACCAAGAATATTGATTCCCTCATAGTTGATTGTCCTTCAACATACAACATCATCTTGGAAAAACGTGCACTCAACAAATTAAGAGCAGCAATATCAACATATTACTTGAAAGTGAAATTTCCAACAACTCATAGGGTAGGAGAAATTAGAGGGGACCATATGCACAATTTTACAAGCACTAATGTAAGTGTCTTTTTTTGTTAAAATGTATAAAATTAATCACTTTTTTTTTTTTTTTGCACAATTTTGCAACCTTTGATTTGGTTGCTCTTTGAATCCAACGTCACAAAAAAAATTTAGTCAATAAAAGTTATTATGGAACCTTAAAAAAAAAAAAAAAAAAAACTACACTCTTTAAATACTGTGTACTCTATCTACTGCAATTTAAGACTGTAAAATTTTGACCTATCCCATATTAAAATTACATATAAAATTTAATGATATAAAAACTAATAAATATTATTTAATTAAAATTTAAATATAAGAAATGGCTCACTTAAAATTTCACGGTAATGGTATTTTCAAGATCTTGGAATAGTTTCAGTTTGGTGTGCAAGTTTGTGGAGTTCATGGGTCGTGTTTTCCAGTTACATCAAGATGGGGCCATGGAAACATATAATTTCCATGGTTGCTCGATCGAAGTCGGTGGAGCAAGTCAAAGTACAAGCTTGTAGAAGAACGGTAAATTTTGATGAAGAAATAGGAGTGCAGGAAGTTCTCTTTGGTGGGAATGTGAAAGTCGTGATTAAAATGAGACCGGTTTCGCTCATTATGGTCATGTAATTGACAATATAACGAAAATAATTACTCTTTTTCTTCTTCTTTTTTCTTTTTTTGAGAAACAAGAAAATGGTGACTAGTCTAAGACGGTCTCTGCTTTTTCAGATGTTACACGCAACAGTAATATTGTTGCTCATGCGCTTGCTAGTTTCTAGAAGGCAGAAGTCTCAAGACCAGCCTCAAGTATGGTTAGAAGACACACTTGAAGATGTAGCTTCTATTGTATTTCGTGATATAGTTATTTGATCTAATCAAAATTTTAGACTGGATTCTTAAAATATATATATATATATATACATAAAGAACCTTTAAATAGAATAAAATTGGCATGCTATTATAGTCTTATTCAACTGCAGAGGTTGAACTAAAAAACAACACCATCTCTTGCTACTGCAAAAATATTACACACTAGACTCTTTTCACTGGTCCTAACAGTAAATTAGAACCACTGATTTTATTGGTACATACAAAAACTACCATATATGACAACTTCAATCTTACATTACGTAGCCAACATAGAGTCAAAACACAACAGTCTTTTGAGATTTGCTTGATCAACAGACCCTTTATTTGAACTGAGAAGGAATATAGCCTAGGCACCCTCAGCAATTGATCATAGTATTTAGCACGGGAACATGCCAATATTGTCTACTAGAAATTGATAGCCACTATAGGACTTGATACTATGTGGCGATCTTGATCTATCCATTTGAGAAAACCATAAATTACCCTTGAAAATTCTCTATCAAGCTCAATGCTCACAACAAAACTTCGAGTCTGATACTTGCGGGTGAATGTAAGAGTCCTTGGTTTCACACTTATTTTCAATCCGGTGGGAATATTCTCCAAATGTGCCCGGTAAACAGCTTTATCATTTCCAACATTTGTCACAACCCTGCTAAAGTTCATTGCCACTGGATAATTGGTTTCGGTTGTGAGTGCGGCCGTGAAAGAGGGATAGTTTAGATCATGAATAGATTTGTTGCTGCAACTCCATTGAGTTCGTCTAATGAGAGCACTCATTTGCTTCTTAGTGTGTTCCACGCCACACAGAAACTCAATATAATCTTGGAAACCCATGTCATAGATGAGTCCTGGATCCATCGCTTTATTCGGATTGATGTGGCCAGCCCCAAACTCCAGAGGTGACCCAAAATCATTTGTTAATTCGCTTTTAATAATTGTGCCAGTATTGTCCATGGCATAGGCCGTGGTCATCATAGCCGATCGGATAGCTGCTGGGCTCCACTTGGGGTGGATTGCTTTCAGTAAAGCTCCAACCCCAGCAACATGTGGTGTCGCCATTGATGTGCCCGACATTAATGCATAATCTGTAACCAAATCATAGTTTCCGACTTTGATGTACTTAAAGGTTGGAGATGCGGCTAAAACGTCAACTCCTGGAGCCAGAATATCTGGCTTTAAAATTCCTGGAGTGACTGGATTCGGACCTTTCGAAGAGAAACTGGCCACTTGAGGGGAAGGCTTTGTACCCGACCTCGTTAACACAAACCTCATGTCTTTCACTTTTGGGTTTTTCACCCTCGTCACATACTCTTTAACCAAAGTTTCTGACCCAGTTGGCAAAATAAGGCTCGGGATGCTGTACTTTTCATACGATAATGGTAAGAAATTATCTGTCGAGAAGATTGCCGCATAAGCACCTGCCCTCTCGACCTCCTTAATTTGTTGAGAAATATTTGAACTTGAGCTATCACAGATGACTACCTTTCCTGCAACCTCCTTTCTATCCAATGTTTTGTCCTTGCAAAGTGCTTTGCTCACGTTGTCTTTGCCATAGTACAATGACAAATCAGTAATGAAAACATTCTCTGGAAAGTATGAAGTACCTTCAATGGAAACCCCATTTTCTAGAGTCATTTTTGCATAAAACTCTCGACCAAGTGTACCAGCCCCAACAGTTGTGATCCAAGGCGCTACATTGTCTACTGTTTTAAAGTCAAAATCATTGCTGGCAGCACAGACAACAAAAACCCCTTTCTCGATTGCTGAAAGAGAACCCGAGGCAACAAGATCAGTGAAATAAGATCTCTCATTTAACGCAAGAGACAGAGACATTATATCAATCCCATCAAGAATTGCTTGTTCCATGCCAGCAAGAACATCACTCGCTACACCACTTCCATGTCCCCAGAGGGCTTTGTAGACGGCAAGACGTGCACGAGGAGCCACCCCAATGGCCGTGCCTCTTGCATATCCAAAGTAACTTACTCCAGGAACATGATTACCAACTGCCGTGGATGCTGCATGCGTACCATGACCATAGAAGTCTCTTGGAGAAAGAAATTCACCTCCCTCAGATGCGTTAAAACCTTGAGCTAGGATTCCTTTGTAATAGAATCGAGCCCCAATGAGTTTCTTGTTGCAGTATGAAGGGCTAAAAGCCGTGCCATTCTCACACTTGCCCTTCCATTTTTTCGGCACAGGTGGCATACCCTTGTCATCAAAACTCTCGCTCTCTGGCCAAACTCCTGAATCAACCACACCTATGATCACATCTTCTCCATATGAGGCAGCAGGCCATATGCCAAAGTTTTCTTGTAGCCCAAGAAACTTAGGGGAGTAGGTTGTCATTGGCTTAACAAAGGACTCTGAGTAAGTGGCAAGGTGAGATGGAGATTCCTCAATCTCAGATAGCTGAGAGGGAGTGAGCCTAGCGCTGAAGCCGTGCATGACATGGTTGTATGAGTACAACAATAGTTCTTTGTCATTAGCAGGAGATGATGACAGTGATTTTAGGATGGAACGATGCCATGACTCATGGGTTAAGAAAGATTCAGGCTTGTGAGTATGGTCCACATGGATGATATATGTCTGGTAGTTTTCAGATTTGGATACTGCATTGACAAAAGGAAGCAGAAATAATAGCAACCAGAGTAGTTCACACTGTGAAATTAGATGGGAGAAACTCATCTTCATGGTTATGGTAGTGATGGGCTATTGGACTTGGAAACAATGCTTATAGAAAGGTCTATATATAGGGTAATAACTTTAACGCATGCACACTCACTTTTTTTTGCACTAAATTAAAGTATGAGTGGGGGATATTAAAGCCTAACCTTCGAATCGTCCTTTACATGGGAGAAAATTTTTGGTGCCACACCAAATTAAACAATTTTGTTCACAATTTGCCCGTGTAGCGAGTTGTGATAGATGAAAAGGTAATGATAGGTCCATGTGAAAACACCCTTCCATCAACCACAATTTGTCACATGGGAAAATTATGGACAAAATTGTGTAATTGGATATGGTGTTGGAACCTCTCTTACATTGACCTAAAAATAGAAGAAGTGGAATATCTTTTTTGTGGACCCATTGTAAAATCGTGTCCAGTACGATCATCTTTTCTATGACAATTTGGTATCAAAAACTAATAATTCTACAAGTTACAGGCTTACAGCTCGCTCTAGTCTACAACCAAAACTCATTAACCTTTTCTTTTTCTTTTTTAGACCCAAACCTGATTTAACCTAAGTCAGGCAGTGGGAGCTTTATGAATTTTGTTTAGAAAACTATTAAGAAATTAAAATTAATAAAAAATTTAATAAAAAAAAACTTGAATATATTAAGTTATAGAAAAAAATACATGAATTTTTATAATTTCTTTCTACAAATTTTTAAATTTTAAATTATTACATAATAGTTTATTATGAATATTTATTACCAATATGCGTAACCTATCTATACAAATTTGTGGCGTTTAGAGCTTTTGGCAATCAAGCTTATTGGATTGGCTGAAAGAAATAGTAACTCGATCTAATCATTAGAAGAAAAAAAAAAAAACAAAAACAAAAACAAAAACAAAAACATAAGGGCTTAAATAAAATGCATCAAGAGGAAAAGGGAAAAGACAGCGGAGTCTTGGATACATCTGTAATATTGCACGATTTGACTCATGCTTCATGAATTATTATCCACTTGGAATTTCATTCATGTAGATTTATGGTTTCAATATTATTCGTTGATGTATGTCTGGGGTGTAATCCATCTCATTATGTGTTTAGGCATCTTCAAAATTCAACTCTTATTTATTTATTTTTTTTGCATCCTATAAATTATAAAAAAAGAAAAATAAAATTCCATATCAATTCACTAGCCATCTAGAATTCGCGTCCAGTCTAGGGTTGAATATTTGCATCTTTTTCTTTTTCCTTTTATTTTTTGAGAAAAAAAAAATACCAAACTTGAATATTAATAAGGAGCTGGAAAATCAGCAACTATAACACAATCAACATTTAGTGGAACAAACTCCATCTAGACTAATAAAAGGAAAAAAAAAAAAAAAAAAAGTCTTGCTTTTTGAGCTAAGACATGTGCAACTTCATTACCTTATACATTACATTATGAGAGAAACTATATTCACATCTTTAAATGCCCAAGCATTGATTATTAGAATTTTAGCATGCGTTTATATTCCTCTTGCATCACATGGAATATATGAAAAGCCAAAAATATTTTTTGTGTTAATCCTATTGAATTCCTTCAAGCGACATTTCAATCAAATTAGGGTTTCCATTATTTTTCTCGCATACCATGTAGAAGTTCATTAAGGGTTTCCTTTTGCATTTTATTTCTTTATTTCACACATATATGATACAATCTCACTTCTAACATTGTCACTTTTTTCATGCAAGTTATTTCTATTCAAAGATGGAACTAGGGGAGGCCATGGCCCCGCTGACTTTTTGAATTTTATATTAGAGGGTGGGAGAAATTTACAATTTAAACAAAAAAATATACTGACTGCCCCCTGTCCCCCCTGAAATTTGGCTTTCTCAAAATTTAAATCTTAGTTCTATGATTCTATCACAAAAAAAAAAAAAAAAAAAAAAAAAAAAAAAAAAAAAAAAAAAAAAAAAAACCTTCAATTTTTCATAATTGATCCCTGAAACTTCTGAACTAGTCTATAAAGACCCTTAAAAAAATTAAATTGGTACAAATACAACAAACCCAAAAAATAATACAAAATAACAAGGCCTTAATTAACAAAAAAAAAAGTCTTCAATTACAAATCTCTAATACTCAGTATAAAAATAAATAAATAAATAAAAGGAAAAGTAAAAATCTAGATGTCTGTTACAGTTGCAATGCACACCAGTCCCAATCATGCCGCCAATCACCACGAGGTTTGCAATTAGAAAATGTTACTTCGCCATAATTGGCTAGACAAGCTGGCTCTATTTAATACATTTGACTCTCCATGTAACCGCCCATCCCATGGATGCAATATCACAACGTAAAACAAGTGCATTCAAGAGATATATACGATGGGGAAAAAATGGTTTTTTTTATAGTGTTTGATATAAATTGGAGACCTATTTGTCCTTTGAAGTGGGTCTAAGTTGGGACGTGTTTTTTTTATGATTAATATCATGCGATCACTTGTTCAAAGACCATTAAATAATATATGAAAAATTGACTCCTAAAATGTCCCCTCAAATTAACTTGGCTTTAACTTTAAGAGTTGCTATTACGGTTCGAAGAAATTCCTTAGATGCAGAGGGTTAATTACCACATTAATCACATCACCAGATAGAGCAATAATCAATTTTATAGAGGGTAACAAAATTGCACATTGTTTGGCGAGTGTTAGGTTCTAAAGATATAGGATTAAATGTTTAGAGTCTCAATTTGTATATGTTGGCAAATCAAGAACAAAAACATGTCTAGAATAGGTATTAGACATTGCTCAAAGTTGTTCAAGTCAAGACTCAAGAATATACAAGCTGCAGGAAAAAGAATTGAAATTCTGTGAAGCACGACCGATCAAATATTACAGAAAATAGTTTATGCAAAATTTAAATCAAGCCCAAGCTCGTGAAAATGTTTAGGGTTTCATTCAAACACTCCTACATAAAAAAAGAAAACCCTAGCTACGTTTTGAAGATTCTTGGAAGACTTGTGAGTTACTCCTATGAGATAGGAGAGATTCTGTACCTTCTAACTTTACAAGTATCTACCGGAACAAGATTTACAATTAAGTGATGGTAGAATTTAGTTGCTGCAAAATCAACAAGCCGTGATTTGAAACCTTTGAGTGGGATCTCAAAGTCGCAAATGTAGGAATTTGTGCTCTGCAAATCCAAAAAAGAAGTCCGTAAATTTGAAACTTGCATGTGGTCTTATTAGTAAGTTACTACTGGAGATAGCAATAGATTTAGAGTTGAATCTTATTGTATAAACTTCAATTCTATTCTAGTGGATTTGTTTTACCTTGAGGATAATTAGGTAAAATCCTCCCCAAGTTTTTACCTTGAGACAGTTTGTTTCAATGGTTTTCCTAGGTGATCATATTGTTGTATTCTTTATTTTTCCACTGTTGTGCATGATATGATCTATCTTTGTTTAACCTAGATCTCATAATAAACCTAAGTAATTACTTGGCTAATATATTAGGTTAAATAATCTGTTTTAAAGGGTCTAAACAAACAAACAACGAGAATAACGACTAATTTGCCAGATATTGTTGTATGGATGGAGGATGTTCCAACATCAGTTTTTCATTTTGTTTAGACTGATTTAAGCCCTTTTTTGGAATAAAATAAGCAATCTTATTTCTCGAAAATATACACACACACACACACTGGTGGCTCCATGTTACAGCTAGGGTGGTCACAAGTCCACCCTAACCTGGAAAAAAAATCATAATTATATATATAATTTGAAAATTTTATTATTTTTTTACCCTTAAAAAAATGTGTGACCACCTTAAATTTTTTTAAGCTAAATATAATTAAACTTTGGACAAAGATTAGCAATAAATTAATTAACTTGGTTGTAAACTAAGGCTACAACTATATTCAATATTTTTTTAATGGATACGAATTTAAACAAATCCACAATTAGATTACATTTTTTTTTCTTATATCCTCCATGTTTGCAAAACTTCAAGAAGATCAAAGATCAATAGCTTATGTCATCAATCAAATGTTTAAGTTTTGAGTTTTTATAGTCTAAAATTATATGAAAAAAATAAGTTTATGGATCAAATAGTAAATAACATCCAATTGACATGAAATTTGACATGCGTTTTAAGAACATAAAGAACATACGATTCAAAGATTAGAGTTTTAAAATATGTAGCCATGTTAATTTGTTTAGTAAAAGTTATAATCTTAAGCTATAACTAAGTTTGTTGTCAAATTTTGTCCTTAAACTTTGTTCCTCTTAACAATATATTGAGCCCTTACAAACAAAAAGAAAAATTCAAGAAAATTTTTATCTAACTAAAATTTTGAAAGAGATGTAATTTACAGCATTGACGATGAGATTATCATGAAAGGATTTTAAAATTTAAAAAAAAAATCCGTAGAAGAAAATAGTAAGACTTCATGTATTTGGTTTTTTTTTTTTTTTTTGTCAATATATGAATTTATTATTTTATTAGATTTTGTTTAATTTAAGTTTCCTTATGACCACCCTAAAAGAAAAGAAAAATCTGTCTAAGAAGAAAAATAGAGGAAGAGAGAGAAACCTTAAGTGTGACATCACGGGAATAAAAAGAAAAGGCTTTCCATAGTCATTTGAGCGTTTGTAATAGTTATGGTAGCATGTTAATGGTCAAAGGAACCCAGTGTTTGTGTTTTACATTGTAGAGTGTTTATTGCCTGTTATTTACTTGTATCTTGATTGTGTGGGTCATTGTAGTAGAATTCTGATGAATGTTCCACGGGGACTAATTTCAGTGTCCATACAATTGGCGACGTCTGTGGGAATCACTCTACCAAGCAAAAGACTCAAGAGTTGGGTTGTTTGAGACCATGGCTAACCATTCACGAAGCAGTCCCACACATCTTGAACGGCCTAGTGTTTCAAAAGAATCTATCCATATGGATCGACGTGTGAGATCCAAAGTTCACATGGAAACTCAATGACAACCTAGCCCACCTTCGCAACGTGAAGGGTCGGCTACCAATATGGAAGGCCTCTCTTATGCAAATAGGGATGTGGAGGTGGAAAGGTTGAGGGAGCAAGTGGCTTTGTTGCGTAGAAATGTGGAGAAGGACAAAGAGATGCTTCGTTGTAAAGACGAAGAGCTACATCACCAGAGAAGACCAAGTCCGGCACCTAGTCACCAAAGAAGATTTGGTTCTGATTAAAGGATTTTGGTTAGAAGTAGTATTGTTTTTAAGGTATTTGGCTTGGCTCAATGTTTTGGGTATTTAGAATCAATTTTGAATATTTAGGTTGCTTTGATTTTGAGTTCACGTAGAATGAAGATTTGCTTTGTTACTCAAAGCGCAAACCTTTGAGTAATCAAAACTACTCTAAAGTTTTATTTTAAGTTTTAAAGTTTTTTTGTTTGTTGTTTCTAAATGGTCCCTTTTTCAAAGCCATTGGAACCATTGCTTTGTCTTTATTGCTGCAATGTATCGTGGCACGATTCTAAGCCAAAAGAAGAGTTAAACAAACCTATTCTAATAGATGGGTTCGTGCTCTGCCCCCATCTACTCTCTGTGGCATCTGCTGTTTGTGTGTTCGTGCTCTGCCCCCATCTCCTTTCTACAACATCTACAAATGCTTAGCATCATCTCACCGTTTTGAATTAGCATCCTTAATCTTCAATGTATCTATGTTTTAATTTAAAACCTGATGCTTATACTACTTAAATTACCATCTATCCTCTTCAATATATCTATTTTTTTTTTCCCTGCTTAATTGTCTAGGGTTCTTCTTTTACTCTTTTTAAAAGTAGATGGGTTGATTCTCTTTTTTTGGATGCTTTGGTTTGGTTTTTGCTTTTGGTAACGTTAGGGATTTTTCCGTTGATTTTTTGTGGTTAAAAGTCAAATTTCACCTTGGATTGTTTAAAACCTTTATGTATAAGATGAAAACAAACTTTCCAATTCAAGTTTGTGCCAAAAAGTGTTACTATTTGATGTTAATCTTGATTTATGTATTTATTTTATATAGCCTTGGCCAATAGAAGCCAAATCCTTAGCCATCATCATATGGGAAATAACCAACAGACTGTTAAACACTAACCAACAAAATTTTAAACATTGTGCAAATTATTCACTAAATATGGTTGTATGTTTACACATTAATGCTTAAGTATTTTTGTGGAACTGATAAATTACCTTTGATATGGGAACAATTTTTCATATTTTTACGACTCAAACCATATTACAATGTTTGCTTCCACTTCTTTTGTAATCCCTCTTTCATCTTTCTTTGTTGTGATTTAAAAAACTTTCTTACTCTATCATTTTGTTGAAATATTATATTTATTACGTTCTTTGCCAGGTACGGCACACGGGTAATTTAATTTGTAAGAAGAGTTGCTGCATCAAACTAAGAGTTTAGGAGTGCTTGATTTTTCCTCTATTTAATTTATATCATAAATTGAATTAAATTTTGTCCATTAATAATTTTGGGTTTGATTTGGCTTTGAATTCCATATTTTAGTCTGATTTTTTCTTCATTTTTTTTTAATTCAATAAATTCTTATTTTGTATTCAACTGAACTGTAAAACTGTTTTGATTTTACCTATAAAAAAATAAAAAATAAAAAATAAAACTTTTTTGATTTTATGTTTAGTCTATAGGTTATCTCAAGCTTGGTTTAATCAAAGAATCGTATTATTGTATTTTAATTTGATAAGAACCTTCTTTAAGAGTAGCATCTAGATTTATGAGGGGTTTTGTTTGATTCTTTGTTTGTTTACAAACTCCAGCTTCTTTTCCAATGTCTTTCTTCAGTAACCCACAGATTATTTTCTGCTTTCTGCCATGCATAGCGAAAGACCAGATCTATAGAGTTTAGAAGCTGTCTGCAAATTCCAGCAATAGCAAAGTGAAAAGGTAGAGCTGTGTTTTTCCTTCTTCTTTATATAATTTTGAAGCATATTTCCTAAGACTTCACTGTCATCCAAGATGATATATTAATTGTTGAATCTAATAGGCAAATAGTGGGTTATTTTTCATTGCTATGCTGCCTTTGAAAGGTAGGGGGGATTTGCTTTGTAGGAACATTTTTTCACTATTAAATTAATGGTAAAAACTAATTACTGCACTAATAATGAATACTACTGTGAAATTTGAGGGTGTTTAGACCATGGAAAGGACTAAGAAGATTACTTATTGATAAAAATAAATAAATAGAGGACTAACAGGGTTGAGTCTAATAGGGGGGTTCGTGCTCTGCCCCTATCTCCTCTCTGCGGCCTCTGCTGTTTGTGTTTGTGCTCTTCCCCCATCTCCTCTCTGCCACATATGCAGAAGGTCCACATCATCTCACTGTTTCTTCTCCTATTCGAATTAGCATCTTCAATCTTCAATATATGTCTGTTTTAATTTAAAATCTGATGCTTATACTACAGGAATTACAATCTGTCTTCTTCAATATATCTATATTTTTTTTTTTCCCTGCTTAATTGTCTAGGGTTCTTTTTTAACCCTTTTTAAAAAATAGATTGGTTGATTCTCTTTCTTTCAATGCTTTGGTTTGGTTTATTCTTTTGGTAAAATAGGGACTTATCCTTTGATTTATTGTAGTTAAAAGTAAAATTTCACCTTGGATTGTTTAAAATCTTTATGTGCATATGCAGCAAAGTATTTAATATTTTATTTGTTATGTACATGTTTTTTTGCTTTCACAAATAAATTGTTCTTGACTTAAATGCAATAATTTGGAAGAGTTTCTTCTTTAAAACTGTTATGTTTGTTGCTAAATCATTTAGCAATGATTTTGTAAAGGCATGAATCTTATTTTTCATCTCTTTTATTGTCCTTGGCAAATTGTTATTGACTTGAAAGCAATAGTTTGGAAGAGTTTTTTAAAATTGTTGTGTTTGTTGCTAAATCATTTAGCAATGATTTTGTGAAGGCATGAATCTTATTTTTCATCCCTTTTATTGTCCTTGGTGACACATTATTATCTATTGTGTGATGAAAAAAGCCAAAACAATCATTGAAATAATTAACTCAAGTGCTCTTTTTCAACCTTTGGAATTATAATATGTTATATAACATTTTTAATATAATATTCACACAATGTAGAATATTCACTTTCTTTTTTTTTTTTACAATTATTAATAAAATTATGATAGTTCCTGTAAAATTAGAAAGCTTTTATGTCTAAACAATACTTTTATAAGAAATTTTCCGTACCAGTGCATCTTTATTGCATTTGTTGTATAAGTTTTATAGTTTAAAGAGTTAATTAACAAAACTGATAGGAGAGAATTTCCATGATCATATGTTTTACATGGGGCAAAAAAAACCTTATGAAATCAACAAATATTTCTGCAATTTGAAACATGAAGTCAATCAATATCAGCTCTCTCAAGCCTCTTAGGCTTTGTATGTTATCGCAGAAAAGGAGTGGGAGTTTCCTTCTAATATAAGAAGGTCAATTTATATTTTATTTATTGATCTTTTTTGTTTGTTTAAATTTATTATAGAAATTGCATTTGCATTTGTGTATAAAGAGAAGCAGGTATATTCCTAATGAGGATGAGTTAAGTAATTTAATGGTCTTTTGTTGTATGTTTTCTCTTCAAAGTGCTTATTACAAGTGGCTATATTGGATGTCGTAGTGGATTTTTATAGATTTTGATTGTTGTATTCTATTTTAGTTGAGAGTCTGTTTGGGTACTAAATTGGGGAAAAAACTGTAGAAAAGTAAAAGTTAGTTCAATTAGTTTTGAAGGTATTATATTATTATTATTCACAAATGCAGAAGTGTGACTGATGAAAAATCTACAACTGAATAGGAAATTCTAGGAATCCTGATGTGAAGCTCTAAAAAAAATATGTGACCCACAATTGGACTAAAGAACCAACTAGAATTTGGCATTGGTCAGACTCACCAAAAACTACTGTAATCATAATTGTGACAACTACTTTCACTATATTTTCGATATGTTCTTGGTCCTTTCTCAAGCAAAATAGCAAGAGAGAAAAGGTGTTGATCTCTCTCTCTCTCTCTCTCTCTCTCTCTCTCTCTCTCTCCTTGAGCTTATTACAAAGAAGTATGTTATTTTGTTCATATTTAAGTTTAAAATAAATGTTGTTAGGACAACTTTTAATACAAAAGGAAAATCTTTATTGATCATGCAAATCTTTGTGTTCATAACCAAATTTCAACATGCATACTTTAGAATGTATAGTAATAATAATTTTTTTGTAAATGGAATTATGGAATTTTTTGGGTTAATTACTACATTTTAAAATAATAAAAAAAACAAATTGATAACTAACGTATCTTATACACTTTGCAACAAATTTTTACTTTACAGATTGATTTTATTAGCCAAATTTCTCTTCTACTTATTTCATACTTCAATAACTATATTCTATCGAACCCACAACCTTTAAAAAAATCTTGAACCAATTAGTTTTAACTTATGGGATTTCAATTAACATTTTTTCTAGATCATGTGTTGATGCCAGGTTATGTCTGTGTAATACCCCAATTTTGTTTTTATGATTATTACCATACCTTGTCATTTTTTAATATAGAGTTGAGGTACTATATGTGTGTGCACAGTAAGATGGGAGTAGACAATTTTGTGGTGCTACGAATAGGTGAGGAAATTAAAGTTTTAGTACATACAATTCAGTGAGGCAATTAAAATAATAAATAAATAAATAAATAAAAGAGGAAGATGTTTTATGGGCTTCTTGGAGACTAAAAAGATAAGCTCAAGTAGGTTTTAAACTCTAGCCCACTACACCACCAAGCCCACATCTCTGATGCGTTAAAATATAAGGTGGAGGAAAAGATAAATTAAGGTTTTCATAAGCAGGGTTTCATCACTAAGGAGGCTAGGAAGTGTGTTTTTCCCTTGGAGTTTAGAAGTTAGAGCACATACAATTGAAAAGGAAATCAAATTGTTCAAGGTATGATTTCTCACCATTAGAAACAAAGAATTAAAAATTTATAAGTTTATCTTGGAATCAGTTTGTGATGTTAGATTGTTCAAAAGGTTGATTTCGGTCCTAAAATTCTACTTATACTTTTACAGTTAGATTTGCCACTGTATGTATCCATGAACAAAGACATGAATCAAATCTTACTCATGTGTACCTGTTACGTTTTCATTAGGATATATATATATATATATATATATATAATAAGTCAATGATCAATGATGCTGCCACTGTTTTCATTGCCATTGGGAGACATATTGCCCACTGTTTCGTTGAGATTATGCTTTTAAAACCATTGAGGTTTTATATTAAAGCTTGGAATTGGCTTTTGTGGGAGTATGGTTCTCACGTTGTTCTCTGTGGGTCCCTAGAACAAGTAAATATTGCCATAAGGTCTTCTATTGGATTTGTATATATTAGGTCCTTTTAGTTTTGTCACGTTTCTTTGATTGTATATGTTAGGATGAATTAACGTTTTCTTTGGGGTTTTAATGTTTTATATTAAATCCTAAGTCAATGATATTTTGGCTACTGCCTTCTTCATGGCAATATGAGTTTCAATTAATGCAAGGGAATATTATTAGTTAGAATATCATTGGTTAGAGAAACTTTATATAGTGTTAAAAGTATTATTAGTTCATCAAAGTTTAATCCTAGTGAGTCTATTTGTATAGTTCTATAAGCTTTATATTTTGTAGAGGATATTAAGTATATTTCATGATTAATTATAGGTCCTATTTAAGAGTGTTTTGAGGGATTTTGGAGGTTGTTTTGGCTGGACTTTCAAAGTGATTCAAGTGCTGTAAGTAATTATGCATAATATGCACAAGTTTTGTTCATTAGGTTCTTAGAAGTTAAAGATTTTCAAAAGTTATATTTTTAAGCTTACATTTTTAAAAGTTTATCAAAAAGCATTTTTACACTATTGAAAGAGGAATTTCAACTTTTAAATAATGTTTTAAAGAGAAACTTTGAATTCTAAATAACGTTTTGAATGTCCAAATCTCATTTAAAAGATGAGTTCTAAACTAAACTATTTTCATAAAATAATTGAGTTTCAAAATAAGTTTTCTAAAAAGGTTCATGTTCTTTAAATTTGTGTAAAACCAAGTGATTTCAAAGTCATATTCATATTCTCCAAATGGTATTTAAAATGTTTCTTTTACCAAATTAAATTTTCAGATTTACTCAAGAATTGTTAAATATTTATATAATTCCTCAGTTTCTATTTGTTCCCTAAGGGAGTCAAGCATCCTTTGATTCTGTTTCAATTCAATATTGTGATATTTGATATGTCTCTATATCTGGAATAATTGCTAATATGGTGTAAATTATTATATTTTGTATAAAATTTGATTTTGTGATATAACTTAAAATAAGAGTTTTTAGAATTGATCAGATATGTTTGTAAATCCGCTCACAGGATTGTATGTGAGAAATATGTGTTGATCCCTCACCAGCAGAGGTTAGATGTTGGTATCCACTCACAGGAGTGTATGTGAGAATATGTGATGTGTATATATGACAATGTGCTCTGATTAATTATATGTATGTATTTTCTAATGATTGTGAGATGTGATTACATATGTATTAAGTGATTCATTATATGTTTTGGAATAATTATTTTTTATTTCATTGAATGAGTTTCCGAAAAATAAAAAATACTCGTGCTTTGCTTGACTATATTTTGTTGTGTATTCTGTATAATTACTTCTGTTGTGTGGCTCACCCCATCAATTACTGTTTTTAGATTAAAGTATAGTTGGGAATATAGAACCTTTGGATCGTTTTATAAGGTGCAAGGTAAAGCATGGAAGTTGTAGGCGACTTCAATATTACTTGAAGATTTATAAAATTTTAGTTACCTTTATTTTGTAATTCATGTTTTATATAGTGGAGATTATTTCCAATTTGTAGAGTTTAGATTTTTCTAAGAGGTTTTTTTTAAGAGTATTGTTTCTTGGGAGTTTTAATTTATTTTGGATTAATTATGTTTATGGAGTTATATAAGTTCAGCAAGTTTTTCGTACATCTAAATTCATGTTCCATGGATTTAGGTTGTGACAGTCTGTCTTTTAGAAGAACACTTGCACATTAGCATCATTATCTGAACAACTAACCACTCACCCCTTCCATTTTTTACCATCACATTAAGTATAATATATAAAGTTGATTGTTTTCTAATTCATAAAATAATACCGCACATTGCGTGAGTTTAATGCTAGTATATAATAATAGGTGAAGTTGAGAGAAACTCAAATTAGAATTCCAAATTAGAGTTCCAATTTTGCGTCATGTGTCCTAAATTATCTATTCTTAAAGAGTTTTATTTCTTCATTTTAGAATCAAATGTGGGACTACATCATAAATATTCATCCAAGTGAGTTATTAAGTACAAAAACCAAAGAGTTTAGAATAAATGAATTGTAAAAAAAATAAAAATAAAAAAGTACTTCACAATAATTTTTTTTTTTTTAAAAACACGAAAAAATTACATTTTATACCTAATAATATCCTTACAATTTTTTTTAAAGAGTTAACAAAATATAAAAATGACTATCAATAGTATTTAAATTTTATATATAGAAATTATATTATGCATTTTATCGTATATCTTTAAGTGTATTCATGCATATGTATGAGATTACAAGCTAGTTAATAATAATTAAAATAAGAAAAACTGTTTGGTTTGTTTGTTTACTTAAAAAATCAATAAAATATTGAATTTTGAGTGCTTCTTTCATATACATACACACACACACTGGTGGCTCCACATTAGAGCCAGGGTGGTCACAGGACCACCCTGACCTAGAAAAAAAAAATTATTATTATATATAAAATTTAAAACTTTTATGATTTTTTTACCCTTAAAAAAATGTGTGGCCATCCTAAATTTTTTTATGCCCAATATAATTAAACTTTGGACCAAGTTTAGCAACAAATTAACTTGGTTGTACACTAAGGTTACAACTCTACTCAATTTTTTTAATAGATACGAATTTTAACAAATCCATAATTAGATTACATTTTTTTTTCTGATATCCTCCATGCTTGCAAAACTTCTAGAAGATCAAAGATCAATAGTTTTTATCATCAATCAAATGTTTAAATTTTGAGTTTTTGTAATCTAAAATTATATGCAAAAATAAATTTATGGACCAAATAGTAAATAACATCCAATTAACATGATATTTGACATGCGTTTTAAGAATATAAAGAAAATACAATTCAAATATTAGATTTTCAAAATATGTAGCTATGTTAATTTGTTTAGTAAAAGTTGTAATATTAAGTTACAACTAAGTTTGTAGTTAAATTAATTTTATCCTCAAACTTTGTTCCTCTTAACAATATATTGAGCCCTGACAAATAAAAAGAAAAATCGAAGAAAAATTTTATTTAACTAAAATTTTGAAAGAACTTGCTACATTGATAATGAGATTATCATGCAACAATTTTAAAATATATATAAAAAAAAAAAAAAAAAAAAAAAAAATTCGTAGAAGAAAATAGTAAGAGTTCATGTATTTGTTTTTTTTTTTTTTTTTGCATTTTTTTTTGGTTGTTCTCAATTTATGAATTTATTTATTTATTAAATTTTGTTTAATGTAAATTTCTTCATGACTACTATGAAAAAAAATTCCTAGAGCCACTATTGCACACCAAAAAAAAAAAAGAGACACGCAAGATATGGTAACTGTTTAAATGCCTGAACTTTTAAGAGGATTAAAATTGGCTTACTTTCATATTTTATTTTTCAATTGCAGAGGTTTTTTTTTTTTTTTTTTTTTGGCCCTTCAATTGCAGAGGTTGAACTTATAAACAACACCATTAATTTGCCACGGCAAGAGTTTTACACGCTAGACTCTTTTCACTTGTTGTAACAGTAAATTACAACCTCTCATTTTGTTAACGCACAGAAAACCACTCATTGGTTTCTTTTTATCTTCGCTAATATTGATAAGAATAAGATACGTGCTTATCTGCTTCCCCTTTTGCATGTACCCAAAAAACACAAGCTTTTCTGTGTTCCCCATGTAGAAAAAGCTTCGTCTTGTACTATCAAGTTTTCTATGACAATAGAGAAATGTTCTACCACAAGTTTGTGAATAGATGAAAATATCTATTCGTACGATAATTTAAGTAATGATGGGAAACCTTCTTAAAAAAAAGTAATGATGGGAAAAGTTTCTTTAGGAATTAGTGGCAATGGAGCTTGTGGCACGCATGGATGTGCAGCGTTAATCTCATCCGAATATTATCAGCAATATATCACCCTTTGCGAGGAGTAATTTTAAGATATTCTCGAAACACGAAGAATGATGCTTATTTCTCTCACATTAATAGTGAGATTTGCTCATTAAATTTATGGTGAGGTTCACCATAAATGTAAGAGAAAAAAGCACTATTTCAATATATTCCGAAACTACTTAAGAATTTTTTCTTTGCATAGACCAAAAAAAAAAAAAAGGTTGAATGTCTATTCTGTGATCTGTGTACCCATGTAAAAAGCCTTGTTGTGCGTTTGGATAGCGTTTATCCTGAGTTTTGGTTTTTTTTTTTTTTTTTGCTGGGAAGAGTTCCATCACGTGATTATGCACTATTAATGGGTCATGTATACTATTCACAAGACTTATAAACACATTTTTTTCAACAAATTTTTTATTAAAAATAAATTTTACGGCATTATTTATTATTATTATTTTTTGTGAAATGACGATTTCATTAAAATCAAAACATTACGTCTAGCTCAGTACATACTCTGTTAAAGAGAATACCATTACAATCATCTTCCAAAACCTTAGCTAAGTCCATAGGCGGACTTGAAAACAAAATGTACTCTAGTTCTTGTTCAGCCCGTAGTCTAGCCATCAGATCAACACATTGGTTAGCCTAGAGGTAGCAGTGCTTCAATTGAACTTGCTAAAATCTGGTCATCAAGTGCTTGCAATCTTCCAAAATAGGAGATATTATATAATTTACATAAGCAAAATTTTGAAAGACATCCACAATCACTTTGGCATCTATCTCAACAATAAAATAAGGGATATTCAAGTTACTACACGACAAAAGACCATCCCTAAGCCCCCAAAGTTCAGCAACAAAACCGTTGGTTGCTCCTACATGCCTTGTGAACCCTACCACCCAATTCCCATGCTCATCCCTGATTACTCCTCCACATCCAGCCCACTCCATACACCCTATAACCGAGCCATCAGTGTTCAACTTTTTGCATCCTATTGACATTTTCTCCCACTTGATTCTCTTGCTAATTTTATGGACTGGGTTTTGTGGTGAAGTGACACAAAACATAAACACCCTTCATCATCCACAAATCCTTTTCAGCAAGACAAGCTTTAACTCCTATGCTATTGTGAACACATCTCCATAAAAAAAGTCTTAATTTTAAGGAGTGTTTATAATTTCCAAATCCGGCCAGCATCTATTATTCCTACATCATCCACCTCTCTAGAAAAAGAATTGACACTTTTGAGATCAAAACAACCTCTAGCATTACCTATCCATCCTATCCTATTCCTTCCTCCATCCGCTAAGGAAATAGGAATGGCTTGGATGATCGATTTAACTTCAAGTGTAAGCTCAAAGGGAATTCGATTCCAATCCCAACCTCCACTCAACAAAACATCTTTAATCTTCCATTGGCTTGCTTCACAAGTTAAAGGACCATGAATGCGGCCGCGGATAAGACCTTTACATGTCCAGTCGTCTAGCCAAAAGCTAAGAATATTGCCTCTATGAACCACCCACATGCTGCCTTTGTTAAAGGTTTCCCTACCCTTTTTAATGGCTCTCCAAATCTGAAAGCAAGGCAGTCTATCCATATTAACAGCATTTACTCTCCTGTTACTGCAATATTTTCTTTTCAGCACTTTCACCCACAAAGCATCATCTTCCATGTGAAACCTCCAATTCAACTTGGCAAGGAGTGCAGTGTTTCTACCCTTCGTCTCTTGCAAACCCAGCCTACCTTCTTCTTTAGGTTTTGTTACTTTCTGCCAGCCAACCCAATGAATTTTCCTCGTAGTCTCCGATGAACCCCACAGGAAGTTCCTATTAACCCGGTCTATGCCATCCAAAATTCTTCCTGGTAAATAAGTGCCTTGCATGACGTAAGAAGGAATTGTTGACGAGGAAGCTTGAATCAAAATAGCCCGGCCAGCTAAGGAGAGCATGTTAGCTTTCCACCCCAACAATTTTTGCTTGACTCTATCCAGGATAAAATTAAACTCTTGAGTGGTGGTACCCAGATGCTTTATGGGAAACCCAAGGTATTTGCCAAGAGAGGCCATGGATGCAAACCCAAGAATATCACATAGCGATTCTCTTGTATCCTTATCCACATTAGGAGAGAAAATACATTCTTGATTTGGTAATGCTCACAGATTGCCACGACATGCTACAAAATTCATCAAGAACATCTCTAATAACAGCACAATCCCTTCCATCTACCTTCCCAAATAAGACTAAGTCATCCATAAAGAATAAATGCGAAAAGGATGGCCCACTTTAAGAAGCCTTAACAGGCTACCACATTTTTGCCACGCATTTTTCTTGAATAAGTTGACCAAGGAAGTCCATACACAATATAAACAAGTACGGGGAGAGTGGGCCTCCTTGCCTAATTCCTCTCAATGGATAAATAGGGTCCAAAGCTTCTTCATTCACTAATATTGAGGTCGAAACTGTTGAAACGCAGCTCATAATGAGAGCAATCAAATCAGTGGGCAAATTGGCTTTAATAAGCATGCCTTTTATAAAGCTCCACTCAAGCTTATCATACGCTTTCTCCAAGTGCACTTTAATGGCCATATACCCCACTTTCCCCTTCTTTTTGCTAAGGGCGTGTACAATTTCCTGCACTATGATTGCATTGTCAATGCCTTTCCTCCCCAGTACAAAGGCAGTTTGAAGAGAGGATATAAGCTTCTCCAAATAAGGCCTAAGTCTAGCAACAAAAATCTTTGTAATCACTTTATAGACTGTATTGCATAAACTAATAGGCCTATAGTTGCCTAACGTCTCCAGTCCTTGAAATCTTTGGAAAAAGGACAATATGAGTCCTATTCAAGAACTCTGAAACTTCCTTCTCAACAAAAAATTTCTTCACTAAATTGATCACAGAGTTGCCAAAAATCAACCAAAATCTATGGAAAAATCCCGTATGCAAGCCATCTAGCCCTGGGGCCTTAAAAGCCTTTTAAGACCACAAGGCATTTTTAATCTCCTTCATCAAAGCATCCCCACTAATACTCTCCCTTTCCTCATCTAACAATTTGCCTTGCCATATAGTGGTAAAAGGAATAGACCAAGAAGCACTAGAGAGAGAGAAGGAGTACACTTCATTGAAACCACTCCTTATGACATTTTTAACTGCCTCTTCCTCAAATAGCCACTCCCCTACTAAATCTTTAATCGCTAAAATCTTATTCCTTTTTCTCCTTATTAAGGACATATTTTATGTAGTTGGCTAATCCTTTGACAAAATGCATTTTATTTGTATTTTGGTAGATCTAGGATGTGTTTAATACTTCAAGGAACATGTTGTTCAAGTCTAGTATTAAAGCCATGAATATTGGACCAAGAAATAAGTAAAGAAAAGGTGTTTACTAAAGCTGGACACCTGCTTGACACCTTCTCGGCAAATAGCTATCTATCGAGATTTAATTAATAAAGCTCGACAGCTGCTTGCTCGATCGATCGAGGATCTATCGAGGTTATGGGAATTCAGATTTTCAGATCTGATTTTTAGCCCATGTATATGTATTTGTGTAGGGTTTCTTTTCTTACAACCCTAGATATATATAAGGCTTATTTGTGTAGGGTTTCTTTTCTCACAAAAGGTGACCGAAGCCTTATTCTCTCTTAAAGAAACTACTACGTCTTTGCGCCTTAGGGTTTTGTAACCAAGTGCTTCTTGATCTTCATTGTTGATGAAGTGAAGAACTTTGCAGCCAACATTCTTATTTCTCAAGTTGATGAGTGAGTCACGTACTGGGATCCGTGGATCAAAGGGTGGTGTTCATATATTGAAGAGTTCAGAGGTTCTGAAGCGGTAGAAGATTTCTGCTATAAGTTCATCTATGGGGACTGTAGCGTCTAGGGACAAAGGTTTTGTACTAGATCTAAAACTTCTCTTTACTATAGTGAATTGCTTTTCAAGAAGATTTCCCCCCAGGTTTTTTACTGTGAAACTGGTTGGTTTCATTGGTTTTCCTAGGTCATCATATCTTATCTTATTCATTTTTCCGCTGCACTTAGTTTTGACATGATATTGATATTTGTTTGTTTATTTTAACAAGTTTTATGCATAATAAATCTAATTAACAACTTGGGTTTAAAACTTATTAATTCAATCAACTGAGGTCTAAATTTCCCAACAAGTGGTATTAGAGCGGGTACACTCTAATTGGATTAATTTCCTGAGTGTGATCCTTGACCCCCGTTGTCATGGAAACTTTTGGTGAGTTATTAAAAGTTTTGAGCTTTTTAACTCAATTTCAAGAGAATTTTAATTCTTCTATGTCCTTTAGTAAACATACTAGGACACGTGCCTTTTCATCTTCACGGCCAAAGACTCGTGCTATGTGAGTGAAAAAAGAGCCTAAGACTTAATTTTCTTTTTTGTTTGTCCTCTACTTTAATTCTTTCTATCTAATGTAGAACTCTCTTTGCTTGATTTCTTTTCTACTTTTGAAATCATGTTGTCATGCATCTGCATTCTTCTATCATGCTAACATGCATATGCATCTTTCTTTCATGCTTTCATGATTGTTTGTCTGTTTTTGTTAGGTTATTTAGTTTTTATTTTGTTTTATTCTCAAAATAAAAAAAAATAGAAAAATTCAGAAAAATACAAAAATAGTGTGTGTTTGTGTACATTGGTTCTTGTGAATTTTAAAATGGCATTTGAAACAGAGTTTTCTAAACTTTGTATCTCTTGTAACTTAGATGAGCATTCTTATGCACAACTAAGCAAGTGAGTTTTGTGGCTCTTTGTTTGTGATGAGTAAGGTTAAGTGATCTCTTATATTTAATACTCGTATCACTCTTTTTGATGAGTAGGGCTAGAAAATCCTAAGAGAAAGGCATAAATAATCATCTCACCACTGTTGCCCGTCAATCATGATATGATATCTGTATGCTTCGGTATAACAAAAGTGCAATATGAATGACATCTGTATGCTTCGTCATAGCAAAAATGCAATGTCAAAGGTTTAACATAATTGGGTAATTCTTTTCTCTCATTTGTATACCCATGCATGGTTTGCTTAATAAAAAGAAAATATGCAAAAAAAATAAAAGCAAAAAGAACAAAAATGCTTTAAATATGATTGCAAGCATGTTTTCTAGGAGATGTGGGAATTATAGGATGTACCTCGAAGGTGATAGTTCCCATTAAACAATTATGATTGTGTGTGAGTTAAAGTGATTTTCTCATATCTCAAATCATCATAACATTGAGACACTTATGTAATCTTGCAATGTTTTTCACACACAACAAGCAATATTCTTTGCTACTCTTGATACATGTGCAGGTACAATGTGATTTGGCCATCACAAGGTTAAATGTGTTGATGTATGCTCACTAAACTGTCTTAACTTATTTTTGAAATATAAAATTGGTTAGACTAGTTTAATGTATGTGTGTGTGTGTGTGTGTGTGTGTGTGTGTGTGTGTGTTTTTGGGAGCTATATGCTTAACTCTTTGATTGTTTGAGAGATATTTTTGAGAGGTTTAAATGTTGGTTGGATCATTGGCTGAGTTGCATATTTGATTGCATTCATATTTGTATTTTTCCCTTCTCGAAAAACTATTTTTAAAAGCTGGCTCGACACCTCCTCGATACTTGGCTGCCTGTCGAGCTTCTTAGCTTTTTCTTATCGCAATCTCGACAACTTCTCGACACCTGGTGGATCAATCGAGAAAACTTCTGTCCTCTCGATAGCTGTTCGATCCATCGAGGTATGCTTGATAGCCTCTCAACACCTCTCGATCTATCAAGATTCTCTAGCATGCATTGTTTTTCACATGTTTTGCATCTTTTTATTATATTGTCATCCATAGCATCTTGTTTCATTACATTCGTACATTTTTATGGATTCTTTGTGCCCCATTGATCATTCTTGATCATCTTTATGTTTCTCGGGTAAAGCTTTATAGCTTCTTGTACCCTTTTTCAATCATGACAAAAACGGGGAGAAAGTGGAGAATTTGTGGTTTCTTTCTTTAAGATTCTACAAGTTAGGGGGAGAAATACATTCCTTTGTGAGGGGGAGATGTGTTTCATCTTGTTAGGGGGAGTGATTACCTCCTTGTTGTAGTAGGAGCTTCTTTTAGCTTCTTATTCTTGTACCTTAGGTCTTGTGACCATGTTTACATACATTGTACTTATCTTTGATATATATGTGATGATGTATGTTTCTTTCACCTACCCTTACATGTGTTGTTTCCTTTCTATCTTTATACATATGTTTCTTTATTTGTATGCAATCTACTATTTCTGTTTCACACTAAGATGCTTTAATGAGTTTTGTTTAAGTGTTTCAGAAATACAGGTTGTCAAAGTCTACTTGTCATGAACTCTCTTCTTGCAAAGTTTTTCAAGAGTTTATGTTAGGATAGATTTTATTGTATTTAACAAGTGAGTATGAATTGAGTGATTTATGACTTATCTCATACGTTCATTTGTTTGTTGTGGTTTTGTCACGGATTGCCAAAGGAGGAGATTGTTAAGGACATATTTTATGTAGTTGGTTAATCCTTTAACAAAACACACTTTACTTGTATTTGAGTAGATTTAGGATGTGTTTAATACTTCAAGGAACATGTTGTTCAAGTCTAGTATTAAAGCCATGAAGATTGGACCAAGAAACAAGTAAAGAAAGGTGTTTACTAAAACTGGACACCTACTGGACACCTGCGGACAACTGTTCGACACCTTCTCGACAAATAGCTATCTATCGAGATTTAATGAATAAAGCTCGACAGTTGCTCGATCAATCGAGGATCTATTGAGGTTACGGGAATTCAGATTTTCAGATATGATTTTCGACCCATGTTTATGTATTTGTGTAGGGTTTCTTTTCTCACAACCCTAGACATATATAAGGCTTATTTTAGAGGCCGTCACATAAAAGAATACAAGGAGAACATATACAAAAGGTGACCAAAGTCTTATTCTCTTTGAAAGAAGCTACTGCGTCTTTGCGCCTTAGGATTTTGTAACCAATTGCTTCTTGATCTTCATTGTTGATGAAGTGAAGAACTTTGCAGCCAACATTCTTCGTTCTCAAGTTGGTGAGTGAGTCACGTACTGAGATTCGTGCAAAGGAGTGAGTCATGTATTGGGATCCGTGCATCAAAGGGTGGCGTTCATATATTGAAGAGTTCAGAGGTTCTGAAATGGTAGAAGGTTTCTGCTGTAAGTTCATCTACGGGGATTGTAGAGTCTAGGGACGAAGGTTTTGTACTAGATTTGAAACTTCTCTTTACTATAGTGAATTGCTTTTTGGAAAGGTTTCCCCCCAGGTTTTTTACTGTAAAACTAGTTGGTTTTATTGGTTTTCTTGGGTCATCATATCTTGTCTTATTTATTTTTTCGCTGCACTTAGTTTTGACATGATATTGATGTTTGTTTGTTTTAACAAGTTTTATGCATAATAAATCTAATTAATAACTTGGGTTTAAAACTTATTTATTCTATCAATTGTGGTATAAATTTCCCAACACTCCTAACCAATGTAGATATATGATAAAAGGCAGTATTTCGATCTCCTTGAATCATCCAATTAACTCTTGACTTTAAAGCCCAAATCTCTTCCTCTTGATTCAGCACATTTTCAAGCTCTTTTAGCAACTCACTCTCAAGATTTAGGAGGAAGCTTGATGGTCTGATCGCTACAACCAGCTGAATACCATTCAAGCAAGCCATAATATTGTTTTTCCTAGCAAAAACATTTCCAAATTGCGTTCTATTCCACTTCTTTGCCTCTTTAGTGAAACAATCTATAACATCCGCAAGCATGGGGTAATGTCTCCATGCTTGAGAGACTATGTTGAGAAAGGTTGGGTCAGACAACCAACAAGTTTGGAACTTGAAAGGTTTTTCCTATTAACAGCAACTCTCGGCTGCATTTCCAAAAGCACAAGGTAGCGGTCCGAATGGCATCTAGTCAGGTGTATCACTTTTGCTTTAGGGTACATAAGACACCAGTTGAGGTTAACAAAAAATATGTCAATCCTCTCTTGAATGAGAGCTTGAACATTTTTTTTATTAGTCCACATGAAGCGTGGACCAGAGAACCCAATGTCTATCATACTACATTTATCCAAGCACTCCTTAAAAAGTAAAGATCTACTAACAATGACAACCCTACCCCCAAATTTATCACCCTTCATAAGAGGCTTGTTAAAATCGCCAGCTAACACCCAAGGCATATTATGCATCTCAGCAACTTTAATTAAATTATTCCATAAAACATGTCTTTCCTCAGTTCTAGGACTAGCATATATTGCAGTAAACAACCAGCTAGAGTTAGAGTTTCATACCTTTACCATGGTATGAATCTCCTATTTAGTGTTGGCTAATGTCGTAATCTCCACCCTGTCAGAATTCCACAGCATCCATAAACCACCCGCATACCTAATGGTCTCCGTGTGGATAGCACCATCAAATGGTAGCCTATCTGTAATCTCCCTAGCCCTCTTGCCTTCGATTCTAGTTTCCATCGCTAGCAAAATTGCTGGATTATGGCATCGAATCAACTCCCTAACATGTCTCCGAAAAGAGGGCTTTAGAGCGCCTTTACAATTCCATACTATTATATTCATGATGAGCGAGTGCTCTATGGTAGGACTTTCATCAAAAGGAAGAAGTGCCACTACCTCCACCCTCAAGCTCCATTCGATCCAGTTCACCATATGTTTTGTCTGCCTCTCCTCTAGAAGCATAGTTCGCCGCATGGTTAGACACTCCATTGGACCCACTTCATACAGAATGGGATTTGGTGCTATCTAAGGCAATGACTTCCAAGTTAGACATCTCTTCCCCTCCGCCTTCAACAGGTCCACCATAAAACCCCACCATAGATTTCTCCCTGCCTTCCACACTGGATCTAGTAGAAACAAGCCACCCTCCATCGCACTCATCTCCATTAGAGGATGCACCTTGATCTCTGCTGAACCCACCTCTAAATTGATAGCCCAAAGTAGATTTTGACCCGGTAGAGAACTGAAACTAAGAAGGAGTACCCGAAAGCTTTCCGTCAGTGCCTTTCTCTTCTTCATGCGAGCTTCTTCCCTATGCATTAAGTAGCAGTGGTGAGCCAGCTGTTTTTTCTTCCTCATCAGCGCTAGCTCAAATAGAACAAGATGCCCTGTTTCGGGTAATACCCTTCTTACCCTTAACTGAAGCTTACGGGTTGGGTGTGTCGGGCTTGATAATTGCATCAGATGGTCTGCCTCTGTCATTAGGCTTAAAAGAATTTACCTCCTTCTCAAGGGCCAAATCGGCCCAATACCATCATTTTCAAAAAAATTTAGGCAGAAGACACTGTTTCGGAACTAATTGGGGACATACCACTTTTCCTAGTACTCGAGTTTGGAGAACTCGAGTACTAGATTTTACACTTCCACCGTGGCATGCCAGCGTGGAATTTCTATTTTAAAAAATGTCACCTAGTACTCGAGTTCAAGAGACTCGAGTACTGTATGATATGGTACCCGAGTTTAGGGAACTCGGGTACCAATCTGGATTGTACACCACCATGGGATGGGAAAATCCAGATTGATACTCGAGCTTCACATACTCGAGTACCATGAAAAGTACCCGAGTTCTTAAAACTCGAGTACCAATCTGTATATACAATTTTGAACCAGTCTGGATTGTGCGGGAACAAGGGATGGGAATCCAGATTTATACTCGAGTTTCTTATACTCGAGTACTTCGAATGGTACCCGAGTTTTTAAAACGCGAGTACTAATCTGGATTCCCATCCCTTATTCCCGCACAATCCAGACTGGTTCAAAATTGCATATCCAGATTGGTACTCGAGTTTTTAGAACTCGGGTACTTTTCATGGTACTCGAGTGTGCGAAGTTCGAGTATAAGTCTGGATTTCAATTTTGTGTAAAAGCCCATTATACTCAATTTTGTACTCTCTCATCTCTCATTTCTCACTCAGTTGCACACTCTCACTCTCCAAACCGAAAACCCATTTCATCGCCGGTAAAACTCGGACTCCCAAACCCTTCATCACCGGCGCCGCTGTAGAAACCCCGAACCCCTTTCATCGCCGGCAACGTCGGAGTCCCAAACCCGTTTCTTTACCGGCGCCGGCGTTCAAACCCCAAAGCCATTTCTTCGTCGGCGACCTCGCACTCAAAGGTTAGCAATGTTTCTTTTTTTTTTCTGTTTCTCTACTTATTTGAGATACTTCAGCTCATTTGGTTTTTGGGGTCTTTTTAGTTCTTATTATTATTATTGCCGTTTAAAACAATGAAGCAAGTATTTGTGTAAAAATGGCTTCTTGAGCTTTTGTTTTATAGTTTGATGCAATTGAGTGGGGTGCAGTGAGTCCTTGGTCGCTATGCAGTTTATTTAATCTGAATGTGTGTTACTGAATTCAATGTTTTTTATGGTTGGTATGTTCCTTGATTTAGAGTTAGAGTTGAACCCAATTCCCCACCACCGTGCTAAAATGCCAGGACTTCACTGCATGGATGGCATTATGCCAATGTAGATATATTGTCAAAAATAAATTGGGTATTTATATGTTGGTGTTTTAAAAGATTTGATTTTTTTGGACCCAAGTTTCAATACAAATATTTGATGAATTTGTAAATTGGGGTGTCTTTTTCATTCATTATTTGCAGCAATTGCAACTGATTATGGTGATGCCAATGAACCTCCAAATGCATGAAGGGATTTTGGTGATTATCCTATGGATGATTTGGGTGCTAAAAATGACATAGATGAGAATGTAGTATGATGATCAACCCCCCTATGAGGAAAACATTCAATGTTACAATGACCTTGGTTTAGATGATTTAGTATGCTTGTGGCTTTATTTGAAACATTGTTATTTGCTTTGTGTTGTTTATGTGAGACATAATGTATGTCTGTGGAGTTAGAACTTTGTATTTGTAAGTTGTAACTTTGAACTTTGAAATTTATTCATGTATTTTTAATTTGGTAGTTAGTGAGACTTGCCTTTTATTAGTAATTTTTGTCAAAATTTACTTTTTTCCAATGTTTCCTTGACATATGTTATGAAAATTATAATTTTCAGTGGAAAATGTTTAAAAAATTGGGCTTCCTATAATTTTATGGGAAGGAAAATACCTGCAGAATTCTTCTCTCTTCCAACCATTGCTTGACAGGCATTAATTTTTCATTTTCATCTTTCCACTCATTAGCCACCACAGTTGCAACTCTGTTTGCTGAAACTTTGACTCTTGCTAGTTCCCTTTCCAGTGTCCTCTTTTCCTCCTGAGAAGTTGGACAAAACCATGGTTAGAAATTTGAACAAAATCCAAAAAATCGAAATCATCAGAAGACTTAGTAAATAAATTTTCTTTGGAACTCTTGATATCACCACATATCTATGAAACATACATGCAATTCTTCTATCTGCCGCCGGTAGTCACGTATAGCATTAGCAGCAGCCCCACCTGCTAGAATAGCCTCCTCAAGTTCTTGAATGGTTTGGCTCAGCTTTTCAACCTCTAAAACCTTTTGGCGATTGGTTTTCTCAAGAATTCTGTTCTCCTCCTGCATGTGTTATGTATAAACTGGGTTAATTACTCAAACTTCATTATCTTGATTAGAATAAAAACATCTGATGCAAAATCATGCCTGGCAAACTATCTGTCTCTTCAATTCGTAGTTTTGATTTTGAACCTCCTCTACTATTAAAGCCCTTTCTAGAGCACTTCTCAAAATTCTCTCTGCTTCAAGCAGGGCAGATTCATGCTTTGAGGTGGTTATATACTCCATAAGCTAAATAAATTGGAAATAAGCTTTGAAAACGAGCCCTTAGAATAGGATAAAATAGTGAAAAAAAAAAAAAAAAACTAATAGAGATACAAAGAGAATAGCAAGAATTTATTAGTAATGGCATAGTTCAACTCTAAAAACTCATGGGGAAAAGAAGAAACTTGTACAGGTAGTACAGGCAGCATCACACAAACCACAACACTTGAGCCACCCTCAACAATAGCATTTCCCCTCTTAAAGGCCATAAAAAATTATTGATATAAGAACAAGTAAAAAAATTAGTGAGATGCTATCATTTTGATTTAGCTTATGGGTATTTGATGAATATGCTAATGGGCCATTAATCACCTTTAATTTATGCCAGGTATGGACCCACATTGAGCAGGACCCTCTATAGGGACTGTCTTGACGAGGCAACCTATGCATCGTTCAAGTTTGCTTTGGGATGCTCCTTTGGCAAGCGAGGTATGCACTTGTGTCATTATAATCAATATATGTAGTAGAAAGATTTTGGGCATTATGTTTGAAGTGTAATTATTACGATGTTAGTGAATGTTATTATTAATACTAAGCTGCTTTGTTTGCAGGAAGTGCCAGGTGTTCTGACTTGTCGTCACCGAGATAAAGGTCTGTTTGATGGTGGGTTAGATCCACGGATTGCCACTTACATCACAGATGCGGGGTTAGATGGGCTACTTTGAGTCCCACATATGGACCTTGACCATGCACTGATCACGGCCTTAGTGGAGAGATGGCGGCCAGAGACGCACTCATTCCACTTGCCACACGGTGAGATGACCATCACGCTACAAGACATAGAGGTCATCCTGGGGGTACCTGTACATGGCTTGCCGGTGGTAGGATTTACCCATATGGACAACTGGCGTGACTTTTGCATAGATTTGCTAGGCTTCCTTCCACCGGACAGACTAGTTGGTACAAAAAAGAACACTGCAGTGTTGGAAGGGCCGAGGATAAAAGCCAAATGGCTGAAGGAGCAGTTTCGCAACCCTCTTCCTGCTGACGCCACTGAGGTGCGTGTGCAACAGTATGCTCGGTATTACATACTCCAAATGTTGGGTAGTATACTGTTTATGGACAAATCTGGCGAACGGCTCTCAATCATGTATCTACAATTTTTCAATCCAATCAGCAATGGAAAGAATTATAGTTGGGGTAGTGCAACACTAAGTTGGCTATATAGACACCTCTGTAAGGCATCAGAGAAGACAGCCAAGCAAATTGGTGGTGCACTGCTATTAGTGCAGTTGTGGGCGTGGGCGAGGTTTCCACAAATATGTCCTGTGATGAGGCATCCACACCAGGCACTGCCCCCAGGTCCACTTGCTGTCAGGTATGTAGGATTTTCAACTTAGTTATCATTTTACATTTCCGCATTAATTTTTTTCGCATGGGAATTATGTAAGTAATTAATATGAAGGTTATGTCTGTGTTGTTTGATAGATGGAAAGGGGCTAAGATAACAACTGACCATCCAATGCATGTCCTACGCGCCTATCGTGTGTCGCTTGCTTCGCTCTGGCCAAATCAAGTATTGTGCCTTACAAGTGGGAACCAACCACTTTATGGTTGTTTGTATGGTTGTTTGTAAGATATCGTTACATATATATTGTTAATATGATTGTTTGCATTTGTTGGATCATTGTAGATTGTCTGGGAGCCATATAGAGATTATTTGGGTTCTCTGCCCGCATATTGTACGGCAGGCCAACACATATGGAGGTCCATCGTGCCACTCATACATTTTTGGGTGATTGAAGGCCATCACCCCGAACGTGTTCTTCGACAGTTTGGGATGAAGCAAGGCGTACCGGACAATGTCGATACTTCAATTGAACTTCACAAGATAACGCTCCAAGGCAAGCAGGAAAAAAATTGGGTTCAAGAACATGCCACTCATATTGCTAGATGGGCTGCGCATGCCACAATTGCCGAAGCACCGCCCTTTCATGGGGTAATGAGCTACAATGACGAGTATATGGTGTGGTATCGTTCCATCACTGTTCGGCACATTACAAAAGAGACCTCATACTAGGACACTTTGATAAGTTTACAAAGATTGTTCTATTATAAATGTACCTTGCTTTGCATAGTTTAGTTCCAAATCCTAACACTACTCTTCTATACTTGTGACAGGTTGAATCACAGTTGAGGATTATGGCGAAGTTCGAACCAGGGTCTGAGATCTACACGGACTGTATGAATGCCTTGTAATCTGTTGAAGAAATCAGTCGATTGACCTTGGATGATGTACGCACTGTGGGCAACGCAAGTGAACCGGCTGTAAGGCGTGGTCGGCAAGTAGGTGGATGTCGAGGGCATGGAGGCCGTCAATCTAGTCAGTGCCATGCATCTAGTCGGCATCCCACAACTGCGAGCCGTCACACATCGGGCGGCCGTCACACACCCGTGCATGACCACACGATGGAGGAGGCAAGTCAGACATCAGATGAGATGATGCAGGACACTCGTTATGACATGGGCTCCATGGCACATGATGATGCGGGTCCATCCCATACGTTTGCCCAGACATGTCGGTCCCCATCCATGGTTCGCGATGATACCTGCCCACCCACATCCTCTCCCCCACCGACTACCGGCACTATCCCCGGAGATGTATGTGGTAGAGATGAGATGAGATTCATGGCCACCCCTGGGCTACCCACCCCTGGTGCCCTCCCGACCGAGATACCCACCCCCACCCGAGGCTTCACACAGCCGAGGATCGGCCGCGAAGGCTGCAACGGACACGGACACATCCTCCTGACTGTGGGACTGGACATGGTACTCTCCCCTCTTATACTGATTACATATGCATCTCTTTATGGTTAAATGATTTGAATATGAGTATTTGCTTGTGTTCTTTTCAAGCAAGGTGAGACCAGTTAAGGAACCAGTGAGGAGAAGAAAACGGGGATGATTTTCGATGGTCAATTGCATTGGTGGAACCAAAGGGTGAGACCAGTCAAAGGTCTTAGAATCCAACCTTAAATGTCAAGATTTCAGCTGTTTTAATTTGTGTTTTGCTTTGGGTCATAAGTTTTTTGGTGCAATGATTTGGTTGATGCGTAATTATGGTAAGATTTAGCTGGTCGTATTAGAGGTGTTATGCTGTTTTGCTGTTGCTTTGTATGAATGTGGTTTTGTTTGGTTTTTGTAACTATTGGGGGTTGGTTTATATGTCAAATAATTGTATTACATGAACGGCATTTTTCCCAATTTGTTTCTGTTTAATTTGGATGTTCTATTGTTATGCTAGTCTTAGGTTAAATTTTTACTCAGCATATCTCAAATGGAGAGCATTTTCTGGACATATGGTTGAAGATGTTTATGTTCAATTTAATTTAGAAGTGCATACTTGCCAAATGTGTGCTAGTTAACTTTTTTCCATATGTACACATTCTTCAACAGACGTACATGATGCCTTGTTCATCAGGTATACATGGAGTGGTTCAGTTTACAATATGATATACCATCTGGGCTAGTAACGTACCTGGCTTGTATGGTGTATGTGTGCATGCATTCTCCCGTGTGCTTTTTCTTGTTTAGAGATCTTTGGTCCATGTCATGATGTTAAACTTTTTGAAGCCATGACCTAGATTATATGTATATACACACAAGGAAACTGGATAGCATGGCAGTTTTTTTTTTTTTCAAATAAAATTTGGTTTGCTTAAAATAAGTGGGGGGAGAGAGATTTGAACCTAGGTTCTCCTCATAGCATAGCAAGGGATTGTGATACAGATAAGTGAACTACCTTTATGGTGTTTTGGACCTCATTTGCTTGGCTCTACTGCCTATAATGCTAAATGCCTAAACCCCAAAATTGAAAGCGGCCATGGAGTCAAAATCTTGGTTTAAGCAAGTTAAAGTACACAAGACTTTGGATGTTACTTGACCAATGGGCTCTAGCACAAAAGGAGCTTTTTCCTCCCTTAATAATGGGATTGAGGGTAGTTCATGGGTTCAAGACCCATTGGGTGTGTGTGTAACTTTAAAAAATGTCATATCCAATACACAAGGATCCCACTTCTGTGTGGTTTGGAAATAGTGGTTGGTAGACAGCCTAATCACTAATGTGTGTGTAACTTACTAATATAAGTAAGAAAGACTCTGGATGTCACTTGTGTCTTATGTATTAACCATTGTATTTACTGTTTGTATTCCGTGGTTTGTATGATCATGATACCTGGTTCTTTTTTAATCATGTTATTTCTAAAAGCCTATGAATACTTACATGTGTCTATCCATGCAGCAAAGATGTCAATACAGTGAAGAAACTAGTGGATGAGTGTCTGTCCAGCCAATTATCTTCATCCCTCCGTCCTCATGATGCAGTTTCAGCCTTGGGTCCTATGTATGATGTCCATGACAGGAATCACCTGCCTAAGATGCAGGCTTGTGATCGTGAAATTTCTAAGCTATTGGACTTCTGTAGGGATAAGAAGAATGAAATGAATCTCTTTCTACATAATTACATGCAACAGATAACAATTGTCACTATTGTCGTCAAAGATGCTAAGTTACAGTTTCCTGTTTTTAGAGAGGCACTGGTGCGTCAGGATGATCAGTTTATGGAGTTGAAGTTACTCCGTGGGCTTGGCCCTGCATTTCGAGCCTGCCTTGCAGAAGTTGTGAGAAGAAAGGCTTCTATGAAGCTTTACATGGGCATGGCCGGACAATTGGCTGAAAAGCTTGCTACAAAGAGGGAGGTTGAGGTTCGGAGACGGGAGGAGTTTCTGAAGATTTATAGTTCTTACATACCCAGGGATGTTTTAGGATCCCTTGGATTATTTGAAACCCCCAATCAATGTGATGTCAATATAGCTCCTTTTGATACTGGTTTACTTGATATTGACATTTCAGACCTAGATCGATATGCTCCTGAGCATTTGGCCAGACTGCCTTTGAAGGGTGAGAAGCATGGAAGCTTTAAAGGTTCATTATCTTTGTCTAATGACAGTTCCCATTCAGCTGAGCCTGAGGAGATTTCTGTGGACACCCTTGAGAAATATGACTCTGAGGAGCTTCTTGAAGGCTGTGAGTTGGTTGAGGTTGCTGGGACTAGCAAAATGGAAGTTGAGAATGCAAAACTGAAGGCTGACCTTGCTTCTGCAATTGCCTTTAATTGTTTGCATTGGGCTGAAGTTGAATACGAATCTCTGGACGATGACAAACTGGATCACTTATTGAAAAATGCTCAAGAAAAGACATCTGAAGCCTTGCATCTGAAAGATGAATATGTGAAACATCTGCAATCTATGCTTAGAATGAAGCAGACACAGTGTGTGTCTTATGAGAAGCGCATTCAAGAATTGGAGCAAAGATTGTCTGATCAATATTTGCAAGGGCAGAAGATTTCAAATAATAACGATACAAATGATTTTGCACTTTTGGCTGAGAGGGCTGATGATTGCAAGCGAGAAGTCTTAGGTAGTGAAGCCCACATACCTTGCATATCTACTACTGACCCCATGGATGAGATTTCTTGTATCTCAAGTTCTTTGAATGCAAAATTGGGGTTATTAACTGGGCAACATGGCAAAGCTCGAGAAGGAGTGGATGAGAATATGATGGATTCCTTTGGAATGCAAAATTCTCAGCTTGATTCCTCAATGGTGGAGCCAAATCGTGAAGAACTTCTTGTCAGTGATAAAGATGGGAAAGATAAGATGATAGGACAGTTGGGCATGTCCCTTACAAACAGTTCCACTGCTGAGAGCATGGCTGGGCCTCTGATTGCTTTACCCTCTGATACACAGGCTGAGTTGGGGTTAAATTCCAAAGTCAATAGTGATCTTTTGTTGGAATTACAAAGTGCACTTGCAGACAAGTCAAGCCAATTGACTGAAACTGAAACCAAGCTTAAAGCTACCTTCGATGAGTTTTCCTTGCTTAGGAGGGAGTTGGAAACGAGTCGGAAGCTCCTTCATGAATCTCAGGTATTAGCTAGCTGAAATTTAACCTTTTTTTTTGTTGTGGTTTCTCAGTGTTTCCATTGTAGGAGATTTTGTAAGTATTAATTGATTCAAATTTCTATGAAGAAATGTTCATTATTTCTTTGTCAAATTTAATCTCTCTCTCTCTTCTCTCTCTCTCTCTCTCTCTCTCTCTCTCTCTCTCTCTCTCTCTCTCTCTCTCTCAGACACACACACACACACACAAATTACAACTAGTTCTTAGATGATTTCCTCATTTCTGCCCCACTAATTTTTTACATTCTTGTCTTTCTGAATTTCTACTGAATGTTGTTATGTCCATTAGGCATGCATATATACACACTCAAACTAAAGTGTGCGTGAGTGTGCCTCCCAAAGGATAGTTAAATGTCTGTTTTTTGAATATGTTAGCACTTAATGATACTAGGTTATCATGATTACTCTGGAAATTGAGTTTTGTGTATGGTTAGATTCTAATGATACTGCAAGCATTTGGTGTTGACACTGAAATTCTGGGGCATAACATGATGTATACTTGTGAACTTCTATGACTAGGTTAGGGTCATTAGGCTTAGTTGCAATGGGGAAGTAAAAATGTAGCATAGCCTGTTAAGTATTAATTGTTCTTTAACACACCTTGTCACGTAAAGAGTGATGTTAGATTCCAATTAAATTTGGATATGCTAAGAGGGTTAAGGGGCTACATTGTCAATTGTAGAGATATTCAACATGTTTAATATCAGGAAATTGTGAAAGGGGTAAGGTAGGATAGTTTATGATTGACAGTCCGTTCAGCTGGGATTTAGTTGTTCTATGGCTTTTTTCTGAAGTGGGAACAATGTACAATTGAAACAATAACAAAAGTTTCAGATCCCTGAGTTGGATTCCTGTGGCTGAAACTTTACCCTCTTTTTTAGTCCTTGCCCTCTGAATTGGTAATTATAGGCTCCTATAGTCTTATGGTGACTTTAGTCAAGTCCTTTGGATAAACTAAAGATTGTAACTAATCTTTATTACAGGCAAATGAAATTTTTTGCATTAAAATAATAAATTGTTCATATTGGTTGGCTCAGTGAAGAGATTATCATCTATATTCTTTTCTCATAACTTTGACATTTTTCTTTGTTATGGAAAATTATTACATTTTTGTCGAAGTTTGGCATGATGTTTAGTTATTTATGCATGAATGAAAATGATTTAAAAGTGAAACTTACAAGGTTTCAGGTTGCCTTTCCTGATATTGTGGCCCTGTGGGATGACAATATTGGTTTGCCTGAATAGGAATATCATTAGTTGGTCCGCGTGAATGCCTCTATAGATCTTCTATAGGTTTATCTGAGTTATCCAAAAAACCCCTGTTTGTTGTAAGATCACTGAAGGAAAGGTTGGTGATGGCTATGTTGCTAGTTCTAAATGAAAACCTTATCAGGGGTTATCTATTGAAAGAATGGAAGAATTTTTTACTTTTTTAGTAAAAGAACAAAAATTTTAAAAGTTTTTTGTTGGTTTAAAGGAAGCATTTTTCGAAAACATTAGCTGGAAAAATAGAAGAGTTGTTTATTGTGCTTGCTTTCTAGCTCTCAGAATTTCAGAAATATCCTTGGGCAACTGATTTGAATTGAACTAAAATGATTTGGAACCCCAGGGATAAGGGAGAACAATGAAACTAGATAACCTACTTAGAGTTTCTAATTAATGCCATTTGCTGCGTCACATATGGTAAAACAAGTAAATGGAAAAAAAGAACGGAAAAGAAAAGGAAACAGCATTTAACTGGTGTATCTGTAACTACTGAATTATAAATCAAAGTTGTCTATTGAAGGAACAGCTCATTTGGAAAACTTAATTTACTACACAATCTTCATTAGGGGATGCATGCTAAACCAATTTTCCCTTCCTTGAAGCTAGCCAGCTAAGCAATCCTCTGACAATTTTTTATTAAGAAACTAATAATACACTATAAGAGAAAGCAAAAAAATCCTCTGGCCTTAGTGGCTGTTACTTATTAACTTTGTGTGAATCAGAGTAAGAGCATTCCATTTTTTTAACCATAAAACTACTGAGCAGACACTTGCAGCTTCCTTAGATTAATCCTCTTTGCTTTCTTTGCTATTCTAACAACCTACTTTATTGTTAATTCAGCATCACAGCATCTACACAAAATGTGTGAGATGTAATTGTTATTTGACATTTAGATGCAAGAGAAAATCTGTAGTACTTTTTTATATATTAATGCATATATGAAATTTTGGTTGGGAACCATACGCCTTTGTCTGGTTGCGATATTGGTGTCTCCTGTAAATCATCTTCATGCAACTGTAATTTTCTTGTCTATTAGAGAAACATGCTTTTAATAATTTTAATTTTTTATCCCACTGACTCTGTTTTTTCTTATTACATATTTTCCCCTGCATGACAGATGAATTGTGCTCACTTGGAAAACTGCTTGCATAAGGCAAGAGAGGAAGCCCAGACCCATCTTTGTGCAGCTGATCGGAGGGCCTCAGAGTATAGTGCACTGCGCGCATCTGCTTTGAAAATGCGTGGCCTTTTTGAAAGACTTCGGAGCTGTATTAATCCACCTGGTGGAGTGGCCGCTTTTGCAGATTCGTTGCAGACCTTAGCACAATCTTTGGCTAAGTAAGACTCCTGCCAGAAGACTAATATTAGTGTTTGTGAAAAAGCTTCCATTGATCCCCCTCCCCATTTTTCTCTATTCCTCCTACAAAGGAGGGATTCTCAAATCGTCCAAAGTGTTGTGGATGCCTCACTAAAATTTATTATGCATGAATACTTCAATTATCATGCTGACACTAAAATCAGTTAATTAATTTGCAAGTAAAAAGGGGGTGATAAGTGCCTCTTCTAAAGCAATCGGTACATCCATTTTGTAGATTTTAATTTTCTGATGAGTTTATGTTTTCTTGTCAAATATCCCCTCCTCTCTCCTCCAAAAAAAAGGGCAAGAAGAGAGGTGGGGAGTGTTTGCACTGACATCCTTGTAGGGATGTTTTGATTTTCTTGTTTGTTAAATTGAAATTCATATTTTTTAATAGATTAATTTTTCACTGTATATGTCTCTTATTGATCTTCATATTCTGTTATCTGAATTTCATACAACTATACAAGTCACTTTCTTGATCTTCATATTAGTACTTATCTTGATCTCTGAACAGGTGCAGTTGTTTGCTTTGTTAGATTAATTTAACTCAGATTTCAAGGCTTATAGTGAGATATCTTCTCAACTAGGGGAAATCACGATAGCACTTAAAGCTCTTAACCGTGGCCCTGTTGACACTGATAAGCTTTATGCAGTGGTGATGGCAACAGAAGCTTTTGATGAGCAGATGCTTGCAACTACTTGTGATCATTTGGTTTATGATGAATTGGCAGGAAGATTCTTTAGGGCTAAAAATGCTAAACTGTGAAAATTACTGACTTTTGAGAACTTTTTCACCAAAAATGGTGGTCACCAAACTTTGTTAAGCATTATGAAACAATGTTAATGGTAGTATTATGGTTATATATTAGGGAACAATGTGTCTTTTGAATAAACTTGAATGGTAGTAGTGTTTTGGATGGTTATGTGTTAAACCAGGATGGGAATCGTATAATGGTTGTGTTATGGAAGAATGTTAAGTGTTTGGATGATTATGAATTATCACTTAGATGGTGGTGGTATTATTGTTATGTAAATGTATTGCAAATGCTTTCATTTTACCTCAGTGTGTCGAACTATATGTTTCAGAGGTAGAAGTGCAGTCAATCTATATGCCTTGTAAAAAAATTACTTTTTGGGATAAATTTATTTGTTATGTATCAATATTTTTAGGCATTTTTGAAGATGTTAAAATATTTTACTACAAAACAACAGAATCATAGTTTCCTATTACAATCATTTAACCCTCGCATAAAATTCATGTTCAACCTATCCAGTGAATTTAGCACTTTTCCAAGCAATATGGTACCTTGCATGGAATGTACGGTTGTGGTGATTGCTTGGATAAGAACACAAGTTGAAATCTTAGTTAAAAGAGCCAAGATGTCTAATAGGGAAACAAAGATATATTTTCCAAGGTTTGGTCTTGTGTTAAAAGTTAAAACCAATTACATTACTGAATTCATTGCGAAGTCACATTTAGACTTCCTTTTATTCACCTTTTTTAGCATACATTTCACAATAGGTATCCAACACCTCTTTAATGCTTTGATAGTTCCAGAGCTAATTCCATGTATTTTGTGGTCGACAATTTTAAATAGTACTTAAAAATCAATTAAATAAAATCTTTTTAATTTATAATATAATATTTTCATTTAGAATCTAGAATTCTTGTCTTATTGACTTTTGAGATGCCAAAGTACCGACTTTTTTTTTTTTTTTTTTTTTTTTTGTATTCAAGTCCCTGGCATTTGCTTTTCAATTAATATATGACTATTTCAATTTATTCTTTCTTGTGATATAGTTGATCTTAAATAGACTTTTATCAAACTTATTTTTGTACCATAACAACTAAGTAATATTTTGTAAATAGTACTCGAGTTCTTTAAGCTCGAGTACCAGTCTGATTGATTACAATATCATACCCGAGGAATACTCGAGTTTACTGGTCTCGGGTACCTCTAAACACAGCAATGCATAATAAATAATACTCGAGTACCCCAAGATCGAGTACTCGTTAGTTGTACTCGAGTTCTTTAAACTCGAGTACTACTCTGTATGATTACTATATCATACCCGAGGAATACTCGACTTTGAAGGACTCGGGTACTTCATAGCACAGTACTCAAGTCCTTAAGACTCGAGTAATACGTTCCATACTTATTGCAAGCACCGACTTCCCTGACGGCAACCACCACATAAATGCATAATCAATGGTACTCGAGTTCTCCAAACTCGAGTACCCCTTCTAAATACATTGCCCATCACCTTTCGTCTATTTTTGGTTAAACAACTTCTAAAGATTGTTCTATTGGCGTCCATCTTCCCAACTCCACGTGATGAGTCAGAGCACTTCGTGGACACAGAAGCTACTGGTAGTTGGGTCACCATCTGCAGGTCCTTGAGTTTGCAAGACCAACGTGCTGTCTATTTATCCTTTGGGTCAACCTTGATATTTATCCTTTGGGTCAACCTTGCTGTCTATTTATCCAGAACGTATAGGTAATAGCTAAGTTAATTGTTTGATGGTTGTTACGTTTGTGGTGTTTTTGTACTCCATGCATGAGTAGTTTCTTGTACTCCCTAATTTTTCAATAATAACTATGTACAACTGCTGATATTCACACCTTTGTAGTGAAGTTCAAAAATTTGGCAATTTCAAAGAAGTGATCTAAGTAGTCAGTGTATACCAAGAATGTTGAAAAAATATACAAACTCAACACATGTGAAAAAGTTGTGTAATTTCTTATGAATGTAATAGATGTTTTTGGGGGACTCTCCGTCTTCAAAAATGTGTGGCCAACCCATAAAATTATTGATGATTGGAATCATTTTTCATTGTTGGATTGGATTTGAGTTGGGTCAAATTCAAAGTAATAGTTTTTTTCAACCACGTAGGCAAAAAACTCCACCCACCATATATACAAATTTATTTTATAATATTATTTTCATTTTCAGTTTGATTAAGTTTGGTATCTTAATCATTAATTTTCACAAATTAGAAATTTTGAAATATAATTTAGGCAAATTATATGAATGGTAAATATTTATTTAACTATTTAAAAGTACTTAAATAGTTTATAAAAACTTGGCCGTTTGGTATAGAATTTTAAGCAACAATTTTCAATTTTGAAACAACATTACACCTATTTCTATACATTTTTTCATCCACATGTATTTCCGGAAAATACAAATAACGTTAGTAGAACAGCATTACCAAACGAACCCTAAAATTTTAAAAAGCATGAAATATATATGCACAACCCTTCGACAATCCAACCTAGGCTTATACACATGTAATAAGTCGAGCTGAAAATTACTTATTTATAATAAAAGCGCGAATGCGCGCACAGTGTCTTGTCACTGTACATCCAATATTTTTGCATTGTGCAGCACTGTAGCTACGATAGTGTTTTGGTTTAGTTAGTCAGTTTTTTATTCCCATTTATTCAATCCTTTTGTTTATTCAACTGGCACTGTAACTACAATGCCTAAAGTTTTTTTTTAAAAATTATTCTCTGTAATTGGTTTGTGTAAAAACTTAACACAATAGTGAAAATCTTGTAACTTAAATGATCGCCCTAGTTATATGGTAATAATAACGCAGAACACTATGTTGTTTGAACTTGACTTTATTATTTATTTATTTTTCTCATTTATAATGTAAATATGATTGTATTTGAATTGTCAGTCTGATTATGGTTCTTAATTATGTGAAAACACTAATAATTTTTTTTAGACGTGATTTGATTTTAAAAACCATGTGAGTTTGACAATAAGAGATTTTATAATTTTTTTTTATGAGAGAAATGTTATAAATTGAGTTAACTAGAACGCAGAACTCGATATACTATTAATTGTTTTTATATTTGTCAAATATTCAATTATTTAGATGTCTATGATTGAGTTTGAATATAAATTGTTTTTATCATACGCAAGATCAGTTGCAAGTGGTTATACATTATGGCAACTTTTATATTGATGCCAACAGGTTAGTGATGGATTTTCACTTTTTCTATGTATACTACGATGGAGAGATGTATTATCATGACTTGCATGGGTTGTCATACCAAGGCTCGAACTGAAAGCAAAATTGTGTTAGGGTGAAGCGTGGGATAGGGCTTATGAAATTGCAACGAAGAATATTGAAGGTGATGAGGTTAGACCACTCTAGGCATAAAATTTCCATCGTGTATCGAGCACCTCAACGGGTTCTAGACACCCATGTTTTCTACAATTCACTACAGTTATCGAGTGGCGCCCAAGTGAAGATGATGTGGGAAATTGTTGAGCAAATGGTGGTGAAAGGATTTTTTGCTTCAGATCTCTATGTCACTATTGAGCCCACCATAGTAGAGGCCGGGGAGGGTTCACAACACACTGTTTTGGATGGAACTGTAGATGAGCACATTGACTCAATACCATTACAATCTTATCAAGGGTGTGCAGAAAACACAGGAGATGAGTATGGTACTGAACCGTGGCAAACATTTCCCCATGCTTCACACATTGAGGAGGAGCAAGGGCCCTAGGAAGTGCATGCAGGAGAGCATTTATCTCATGATGAGCTGCATGGGGGCACATCTGAACCCGAATATGATCACGGACTTGGTGACGATGCAACCGATATTGATGTTACTAGGGATGAGTTTGAGGAGCGTCTAGAAACCATGGGTGAACATGATGATGTTGATCATATCGAGGATGTGGTTGTAGAAGAGAATAGAGACACATGCCCTGGTCCCGATCCTACGCCGGAATGGTTCACCAAAAACACTTGGGATAATATGTTTGATCCATCACCGGTTATGCAAGCAGAAGTATCAAGTTGGACGCCTGGGCAGCAGCCAATGAAAGGAATGGTATTCGCGACTAAATTCGCGGTGCGACATGCATTGACTTGGTACGCACTGCGAGAGAATTTTAGGTTTAAAACTGAGCATTCAGACTCAGAGAGGCTTATGGTGAGTTGTGAGGATGATTCCTGCCCATGGTCAGTCCGTGCGATCTGTTGCAAGGGAGACAATGTCTGGAAGATCGCAAAATGCAAGGGCCCCCACACGTGCGACAAAATTCAGAATGCTCATGATGGACGGATGATTGATTCGGTGTTCCTAGCATACGTACTTGAGCGCTATATACGAGAAGACCCCGCGTATAAGATAAAGAACTTACGTCACGTTGCTTTGGCAGACTTAAAACACGAAGTATCTCACTACAAGGTATTCTTTAACTTGCATTCTTTTTTCAATACATGGAAGTATAAACATGATTGTAATTCCCAAAACCCATGAATACCTGATGTTATGAAAAATGAAATTGAATTGAAAAAAAAAACGAATAAAGAGAAAGAAATATTATCTTCATCTTATAGCCTTACAAGTCTTGATTTGTTTTCTTCAACTATAATTATTTGACTTGTACTTAATTTCTAACATAATCATTATGGTTCACATACAAGGTTTGGGATGCCAAACAAAAGGCCGTTGCAGCTATATACGGGGATTTTAAGGAGTCTTATGCAGAGTTGCCACGTTTTTTGGCAGGACTTAAGGATGCAAGTCCGGGTACAAAGTATAAGTTAAACGTGGACGATAATGATGAACCAGGAACCTGTACATTCAAGTCCGTATTTTGGGCGTTTCGTCCATGTATTATTGGGTTCAAGAACTGTAGGCCTGTGATTAGTATTGATGCAACCCACCTCTATGGAAAATATAAAGGGAAATTGATGATTGCAATGGCGACAGATGCTAATAATAAGATTTATCCACTAGCCTTCGCCGTTGTGGAGAGCGAGAGCACAGAGACTTGGGGTTGGTTCTTGGCTTGTATAAGAAGGTATGTTACTGACCGGAGACACCTGTGTGTCATATCTGACAGACACCCTGGGATACAAGCTATCTTCAGAGACACTAATCGAGACTATTTGCAGCATCCCATGACAGAACATCGTTACTGCCTTCGTCATCTATGCAGTAACGTGAACACTAGATGGAACAATGAAACTTTAAAGAACCTAGTATGGAGGGCAGCAAGTGCAACCCAGGAGCGAAAGTTCAATGCCACCTTCGATTTAATTGAGAATGTGAACTAGGATGCGCACCAATATCTGAAGGATGTGCCCAAAGAGAAATGGGCTCTAACTTTTGACGAGGGTTACCGTTATGGGACGATGACTACAAACGTCTCCGAGTGCTTCAATGGTGTTCTAAAGGGTGCTCGTAGCCTGCCCATTACAGCAATGGTGAAATACACATGGTTCAAACTGAATGCTTATTTCGATGATCGTCGCAATAAGAGCATAGAGCAGTTGAATTCAGGGAAAAAATGGTGTAAATATGCCTTGGATATCTTCATGAGAAATAAGGAGAGGGCGGAGCATCACAGGGTGACAAGATTGAGTGCGCAACAACAGTCATATCAAGTAGATACACCGCATAATCCAGGGACTGCTGGACATGGGGATCACACACATGGAGTTAATTTGTTGCAAAGAACTTGCACATGTCAGAAATGGAAATTGTATAAGATACCATGTTCACATGTCATTGCAGTTTGTATTAGGTATCGACATGATGCAGAGCAGTACATTGACCAATGCTATAGCGTGGACGCATTGTTTCGGAGCTATGCTCCCGTTTTTCCTGTCTTGAAAGATAGATTATCATGGCCAGATCCTAAAGAAACTCGAAGGGTCCTCCCTAACCCCCAATTGATTCGAGAGAAAGGTCGCCCTGTCTCAACACGAATCAGGAATGAGATGGACGAGGGCGGGAATCGGCCTAGAACCACACCATGGAAGGAGGGGGGGAGGAAGGTGCAATGTGGGTTGTGTGACCAAGAGGGGCATAACCGAAGAACATGCCCTAAGCGGAACGAGGCCTCGGCGAGTGGTGGTCTCGCAGACTAGGTACGCTAAGTTTGAACTGTGGCATCCTTCTATATTATGTCATTAACTGATAGCATTATAACCATGTTGTGAAGGTTTCAAGGAAGGGAATATTGCATGTTGTGGAATTGGTCCATACAAAGGAATAAATAGTTGTGGAGGGAAGAGATTAGTTAAAGAGTATGAATTATGTGAGAATGCTAGTGAATATTTGTTCTTTGACACTGGTCATCTTTCCGAAAAGGCCTACCAGCAATTCGCAGAGCAAATGTGGAGTGGAACTCTCAATGTCACAGGACCTTACAATCTTAAAGAATTGTTTGAATGTTGTGTAAGAGTGGTTACTTATTTTGAGTGTTGTGTAATTATGTTATTGTTTGAATGGGCTCATTCCTTTTGTAATGTAATTGCCGTGAAATTTCTCTCTTTTGTTTGGACATGGCATTCAAATGCCTGCACTTGTTGAGAAGTTTAAATTTTAGTTTTTTCATTTGTGATAGATATCAAATCGGTTGTTCATAGTTACATTCCTTACTGGTGCCAAAAGCAGAAAATGTCAGGTGCAAATAATGAGAATATAAAGGAGCAAGAGCTTACTGAGAATAATGTAAAAAATCAAGTTGATGGTGACAGTTCCGTGAAACTCATTAATCGGCATGACTGAACAAATTTGGGCAAATCCAGATTAGTACTCGAGTTTCAAGAACTCGGGTACTTTTCAAGTTACTCAAGTTTCATATACTCGTGTATCAATCTGGATATGCAATTTTGAACCAGTCTGGATTGTGTGGGAATCCAGATTAGTACTCGCGTTTAAAAAACTCGGGTACCATTCAAAGTACTCGAGCCTGTTAAGCTCGAGTATCAGTCTGGATTATCCCATCCCATGGCGGTGTACAATCCAGATTGGTACCCGAGTTCCCTAAACTCGGGTAACATATCGTACAGTACTCGAGTCTCTTGAACTCGAGTACTAGGTGAATTTTTTTTTAAAAAAAAAATAGAAATTCCACGCTGGCATGCCACGGTGGAAGTGTAAAATCTAGTACTCGAGTTTGGCGAACTCGAGTACTAAGAAAAGTGGTACATTCCCAATTAGTTCCGAAACAGTGTTTTCTGCCTAAATTTTTTTTAAAATGATGGTATTGGGCCGATTTGGCCCCTTCTCAAGCCTAAAATGAACCTTCTTAATATGCAAAACAATTGGACCTGCTTCATTGGATTCGTTAACAGGCTTCGGGCCCTCCTTCACAAGGTGCTGGACTGCGTTAGCCACTTGAAGCCCATCAATAGCTCTCTAGGATGAGAGATTTTCCTTAATATCTCTACTATACCTAGTGCTTGTTTCTGCTGATCCTGAAGGCATGTAGGACCGTGTCTCCTTCCCTGCTCGTGGCTGCCCATGCGCCATATTCATTGTGGTCCCATCATGTCTCTGTTGTTTTGTCCCTTGTTTCTTGCGCATTACCACTGCCCAAGGTCCGTAAGTACTCTTGAGTACATCCTCTTGCGCACTACCATGCACGTTCAAGTTACGCCCCACGTTTTGCTTGAGGTTGTTAGGTTCATGCAAATTGCATGCCTGCGCCTCAATCTCATCATCAGGTTGGTTAACCTCCTTACTTGGCGGCGATGGCTGACGGATGGCATACGGTCATTGCTCCTTACGGTGTCCTATTCTTCCACACCCGAAGCACAACTTGTGGATTCCCTCATAAACACACAAGCTGCTCACGTTTCCCTATCAAGATGGTCGTAACAAGCGGCTTCTCGACATCAACTTGTACACAAGGCCTGCGCATGGTAATACTATATTGGGAGTTCGTTCAACCTAATCCACATAGCCACTGATGAAACATTTTTTGTTGCCGGTAAAAAATCTGGTTCCCAAGGTCTTATGGATAAAGAGTGCTCTCCAATAAACCAAGGTCCTCTTTTTAGCGTAGCTTCATAATCTTCTCTCTAAGAAAATCTTGTAAGGAAGAAGCCATGGCTTAAATCCACACAGTCTAATCTTCCAGCTAGCCTCCACATAGATAGCAATCTATTTTGTAGGAAATTAAACCCCACAGACTGCCCATAAACCTTAACAATGAGGGCTTTATACCAAGGGCTACGCATCCTCTGTTTAAGCTCTCCTTAGAGAACTTCACTGCCACCAATCCTTCCCTCAGGGCTTTGACCTCTTCATCAGAATCAACATCGTCTTCCATGAGGTTTCCAAAGCTGAAAGCTTGTGTGAAAGCACTAGGGATTTCACTGGCCAGTTTGTCTTTGAATGACGTGGCTCTACTCCAAACACCTCCATTGTTCCTTGGAGAAGAAGCAGTTGAGTCTAGCCCTTCTTTGAAACCCGCATGATTTATTTCTTTAACTTTTTTCTTACTATGCAATAGCTCCTCTTGTTCCTCCCTAGAGAGAGCACGAGAGCATTCCATCGCTTTAATGCAGGGCCTTCGGCTTTGTATATATCCTACGCCACTATTCACACATATAAACAAGCGATCATTGATGCAAGCATATATCAATTCACACTTTGAATATTCACTGTTGGAACTATTTTTCTATTTATCCTTAGTCGTATTTAATTTAAAAATAAGCAATCTAATTAACCCTAACTACTAAACAACCCAAGATAAGCGCTAAAGGTTTAATCTAGTAGCAGCCTTAAGAATTAGAGAGATTGATGAAGCCAAACAACACAAGCACAAGCGGTTGCATTTAATTTAGTCGAGCGTTCTTCCTAAGATCCAATAATTTTTGACGCAACAAATCATTAAATCTTGGTTGCTTCACAAATTAGAGAGATCAAACAATTACGGATTTGATATCCAACCTGGTAGTAGATTGCAACGAATAATAAACTAGTAGGCCTCCTAGTAATTAAACAAGGCAATCATGAAAATAGGCACCAAAGAAAATCTGATATTCAAAGCATAAATTGAATAATAAAAACAAATTATATCTCATAGTTTTATTGATTCCGAGGCTTCAGTTTACTTCGACCAAGTATAAAAGTTTAGCCAAGTAGGGCCATGATGAAAACTCAAAGGAGAATTTAGTGCCTGTTTGTTTCAACTTTCTCAGCCAAAAAAGCACGTTTTGAAAAAGCCCAGCCCAAAAGCCTGTTTGGTTAGGTTCAAAAAGCAACTTTTTGTTAAAAGTTGCGTTTTGAGTTTGTGAAGAAAACGTGCATTTGCAAAATGGAGCTCTAAGCTCCAGTAACAAAACGCGCACAAACACGTTTACAAAATAGTAATATTACCGTTGGTGGGTTTTTTTTTTCCCTAAATTGCCCATAGTTTTTTTTTTCCTGCTCCTCTATGCTACTGTGCTGCGGCATCTCATCTTCTTCTTCCTCTTCCTCTTCTTCTTTTTTTGTGCTGCTTCTTCCCCTTCTCTTCTCTATTTTTTTTTTTTAATTTACGTACATATCTAATCTTAAAAAAAAAACTTTTGAATTTGGTAGAGTTTTTGATAAATGGAACCTTTGGAGACATGGAGTAGAGAGAGGGAGCTCGAGAGAGAGTTCAGACTTCTTTGTGTGTGTGTGAGTGTGGAGGAAAGTAAAAGAAAAGGTAGATAAGAAGATAAGGACGAACTGAACGTATGGATGAGAAAAAAGTGAAAGAAAAAAAAAAAAAGAGTTTTTAGGTTTGGTTATGCAACGTGGAAGAAAATATAATGAGTAAGAACACAAATTATTTTACAATTTTTTTTTCATAACTGTGATGTTATAAAGTATGTGGTGGAGAAAAAATTGTGGGTATTAGAACAACTCATTTAAAAGATTAGTGTTAATAAAATTTTATTTTACAAAGATTAATTTTAAATTGGTATTGTGAAAATATTGTGACATTTTATTATATCTCTAAACTTTTTTTTTAGAAAAAAAAATAGTACTATTGACAGAATATTTTTATAACAATTTCATAATAAATTTTACATAATAAGTTGTTATTAGTTCTCATTTAGACCTACTAGTGACATTTTTTTCCTACCATTAACAACTTGTTACATAGACTTTAATGTGAAATTTTTGTGAAAATATTGTGTCCATAACTTGCATTAAAAGAGGTAATTAAAACAAAGAATTCTTTTTATATAGACGTTGTCAATTTTAGTAATTTACCCTTCAAACTGCTACTTTTATAAGTGCTAGCCAAATACTTAGTTTTTTCAAAAAGCATTTTTTAACAGTTTTTACCAAACACTCAGTTTTTTGAAAAAACACTCTTTCATACTGCACTTTTTAAAAAAAACCCAGTTTCAAAAAGCTAAAACAAACTCACGTTTAGAGAAAAGGGGAGAGAGAGGCGTGTGTCCAATCTAATTTCTCTTCCCCTCTTTTACCCTTTAATTCCCCATTTTCAAAGCCTGCAAAATCTCCTAAAAATATTCTAAATAACAATATCCAAATCTGACTAATTAAGGAAGATATTAAAAATAAAACAAAATCTTAATATGACTAGGAAAGTGGTGTTTTTTCAGTTGGAATTTTTGTGCACCAGATCTAGAAGCTTTTGAAAAGAAACCGCATCAAGTATTAGAATTTCAGGCAAAGGAACATTCTAGAATGTCAGCAGTGTAGGTGCAGCAACTTCAAACCCGATTTCGACCTTGATGTATCTAATATCTCTCAAAACTCAAAACATGAAAGTTGTAAAGCTTTTTCTTGGCGTTCCATAGTATCTTGAATCATCTCAATCGAAATTTTGATGAGAGAGTTATGCCCAAATTATGAAACGATGTCAAATCTGCCTAAAATTATCCAATTAACTACATTTTGTACTTAATGCCTCTATTTATATTTTAAATAAAAATATAAGAATAATGAATATATTTAAGTATCAAATAAATATAAAAGACTAAACATTAAAAAATAAAAAAAAAAGATATTTTGTATTCTCATGAATGCCGCTCATTGGTTTCTTTTTATCTTCGCTAATATCAATAAGAATAAGATTCGTGCTGATCTGCATGCCCTTTTGCATGTACCGAAAAAAAAAAAAAAAAAAAAATCCTTTTCTGCGACAGAATGTCTTTTCTGTGTTTCCCATGTAAAAAAAAGCATCGTCTAGTGCTATAAGAAAAAAAAAGAAAAAAAAAATTTGTATTCTCATGAAAACCGCTCATTGGTTTCTTTTTATCTTCGCTAATATCAATAAGAATAAGATTCGTGCTTATCTGCATGCCCTTTTGCACGTGCCGAAAAAAAAAAAAAAAAAGCTTTTCTGCGACAGAATGTCTTTTCTGTGTTCCCCATGTAAAAAAAGCTTCGTCTTGTGCGATCAAGTTTTCTATGACAGTAGAGAAAAGAAAAGTTCTACCACAAGTTTGTGAATAGATGAAAATATCTATTTGTACGATAATTTAAGTAATGATGGGAAAAGTTTCTTTAGGCATTTGTGGCAATGGAGCTTGTGGCACGCGTGGGTGTACGGCGTTAATCTCATCCGGATATTATCAGCATATACCACCCTTTGCGTGGACCCAAAAAAAAAAAAAAAAGGTTGAATATCTATTATGTGATCTGTGTACACCATGTAAAAAGCCTAGGTCTGGCATGATTATCTTTGTCTATTTCTACAAAACTTAAAAGCAATTAATAACGGAAACTTTTCTTAAAAAATTAGTGGGAAGTGAACTTATCGGATAGGCTTATGCTACGTTTGTGAGAGGGAGAGTAGACGAGAGAGTAGAGAGAAGAAGAGCAAATGAGAGTATAGAAGAATTGTAATCTTTCGTTTTATTTGAATATTTTAAAAATTAAATGAGGGACTTGGAGAAGAATAATTAACTATTTTTTTGTTTGGATATTTAAAAAATTAAAAGGGGAAGGAGAAGAAATGATTAAATATATTTAAATAGATATATTTACTTTTATTTAAAAATGGACTTACAATATTAGTCTATGATTAATATAATTAATTTATTATATTAAATAATTATGACGGTAACGTTCAATTTTTTTAAAATATGTATATTTTTTCTTTTTTATATTAAAAAAATTCATCCTTAATTGATAATAATTAAAATAAAAAAAATGTTTGGTTTGTTTGTTTACTGAAAAAATCAATAAAATATTGAATTTTGAGTGTTTCTTTCATTTATTATTATTATTTTTAATGTTTTTTATTTTGCTTAGTCTGTGAATTTATCATTAAGAACAAAGACATTGTTGAAGTCTAAATAAAAATAATAGCACCAAAATTCCCTATTCCAACCAATTCTATCGCACTATTCAGGAAACAACAACATTTCCCAAACAAGAACAGCACAAATACTCAAGTCTCTCTCATTTAAATGTCAATAAAAATTTTGGGGGAAATTTTGGGTTGGTATGCATTACAAAACTTTCTAGATGCATAGGAATTTATCCATGCCATCCACTTCCTCAGCCGTATTAACACTTTTTTTTCTCACACTTATTTTTTTCATAGGTAAGAAGAACTTTTATTTCTCACACTAACTAGAACAAATCAATTCCACTCCCAAGGTACCTACATCAAAGGGCTACATGGCTGGGAAAAGAATCTCTGAAATGGGGTTGGTTATTAATATCAAATTGAGACTATTTTCTTACAACAACTGTTCTGATGAGGACAGTATGTTTCAAAATTGTTCCAAAAGAATCCATTATTGACTGTAATTCATCTACCATTGCCAATAATCATCCAGGGGACGCACTTTCAATCTCCTGCGTGTTCCAGTGACCATATCGGAGGAATTTTGAAGATTGGTAAAGATAAGCATCCAAATCATATCCGAAAGACTTCACTTTACTTACAAGGTCCGGGACATACTTGTTCCTTTCTTAGCAATATGCATCTAGCACTATAATTCCAACTTGCTTAGTTGTCGTGGAAGTTTCCAATGGTGCAAAAGTTCTTATTGATAAAGAATTTTCTGCTTTCCATCTTGTAAGAGTGAGAAATAAATAAAGGGAAAGAAGCTAAAATACAAGGCAAAAGGACCACAATCATTATACTACTAAACAAAAGGAATTAATAAATTTGATAATAATGAAAATTAACCATTCAATCATAAATAAACCATTTACTCTAATTTTGTTTTTCTTCAATTTATTCTTAACCATAACAAACATCATAAAATATGACATATAATGGCCTACTAATTATATAAATAAGAAAAGTGTACCAAGGCAGAAAGGAAATATAAAAAAAAAAAAAATCTAATTATGATTGATTTAATTGGGATGTGTTTTGTATAATGCAAATCTTATAGCTAACAATTTTTTTTTAGGTAGATGACTAGGGTTCAAATAGTACTCCAATGGTAATGACACGTATTATCACATGCTCAAATCATATGATGATCATGCATCCGAATGCCCATTTAGATTTAGTCACCTAGGTTTAGGAATTCAATTTGTTCATGCATCTTAATTCTTAAATCTAGGGCTTATGCATCTCATTATGTTTTCATGTATCTTAACAATTCAACATGTTTTGCGGTTTTTTTTTTTTTTTTTTGCATCATATTAAATATAAAAAAGACATTAGGATTTTCTCTATATCACTCATTTACATGCAATCAATAATTCACATATGGGGTTGAATAATTGAATATTTTATACGTTTTAAGAAGATGGTGTCAAACGCTACCTATAATCAAATTTGCATTTATCTAATATGTGAATATATGTTTAATTATTTGTAATTTTTATGCATTGAACAAGTTTTGTTCTATTTGTTATTTTTGTTCATAGAATCACAAGTGTATATTATTTTTGTAATATTTTCAACAACATATTTGACTTCCCTTTCAAAAATTATTTGTTATTTTTGTACATGCTCTATAGAGTTGTTAGGCGTTAAAGGAGGAGTTAGGGTTGGCTCAACACTATAAGACACCTCCATTACCCAGTAGAATATAATTAAAATCTTCTTACCTTTCCAAAAAAAAAAAAAAAAAAAAAAACCCATTAGAATGCAACATCCCAAAAAATTTTAATCAATAAAAGTTATTTTTAAAAAAAAATTACACTCTTTAAATACTGTTTACTTTATCTACTTCAATTTAAGACTGTAAAATTTTGACCTCTCCCATATGAAATATATATATATATATATATATAAAAGAAAAGGCTCACCTAAAATTTCACGGTAATGGTATTTTATAAGATCTTGGAATAGTTTCAGTTTGGTATGCAAGTTTGTGGAGTTCATGGGTCGTGTTTTCCAGCTACAGCAAGATGGGGCCATGGTAATTTCCATGGTTGCTCGATCGGAGTCGGTGGAGCAAGTCAAGGTACAAGCTTGTAGAAGAACGGTGCATTTTGATGAAGCAATAGGAGTGCAGGAAGTTCTCTTTGGTGGGAATGCGGAAGTTACGATTAAAACGAGACCAGTTTTGCTCATTATGGTCATGTAATTGACAATATAACGAAAATGGTTTTTTTTTTTTTGAGAAACAAGAAAATGGTTACTACTCTAAGATGGTCTCTGCATTTTCAGATGTTACACGCAACAGCAATATTGTTGCATATGCGCTTGCTAGTTTCTAGAAGGCAAAAGTTTCAAGACCAGCCTCAAGTATGGTTTGAAGACACACTTGAAGATGTAGCTTCTATTGTATTTTGTGATATAGTTTAGTTGATCTAATCAAAATTTTAGACTGGATTCTTACTTTATATATATATAATTTTTTTTTTCAATCACCTTAACGAAGAAGGTGGACTTCAACCAAGCCAGCCCTTATATATATAAAGCAACTTTTTTTTTTTTTTTGAAAACATATATATAAAGCAACCTTTAAAGAGATTAAAATTGGCATACTATTATACATTTGTACTGTCTTATTCAACTGCAGAGGTTGAACACAAAAAGAACACCATCTCTTGCTACTGCAAAAGTATCACACGCTAGACTCTTTTCACTGGTCCAAACAGTAAATTAGGACCACTGTTTTTATTGGTTTTTTTTTTTTTTTTTGAGTAAGAACTGTTTTTATTGGTACATACAAAAACTACCATATATGACAACTTCAATCGTACATCACATAGCCAACATATAGTTATAACACAACAGTCTTTTGAGATTTGCTTGATCAACAAACCCTTTATTTGAACTGAGAAGGAATATGGCCTATACACCCTCAGCAGTTGATAATAGTATTTAGCACGGGAACATGCCAACATTGTCTACTAGAAATTGATAGCCACTATAGGACTTGATACTACGTGGCTATCTTGATCTATCCATTTGAGAAAACCATAAATTACCCTTGAAAATTCTCTATCAAGTTCAATGCTCACAACAAAACTTCGAGTCTGATACTTGCGGGTGAATGTAAGAGTCCTTGGTTTCACACTTATTTTCAATCCGGTGGGAATATTCTCCAAATGCGCCCGGTAAACAGCTTTATCATTTCCAACATTTGTCACAACCCTGCTAAAGTTCATTGCCACTGGATAATTGGTTTTGGTTGTGAGTGCGGCCGTGAAAGAGGGATAGTTTAGATCATGAATAGATTTGTTGCTGCAACTCCATTGAGTTCGTCTAATGAGAGCACTCATTTGCTTCTTAGTGTGTTCCAGGCCACACAGAAACTCAATATAATCTTGGAAACCCATGTCATAGATGAGTCCTGGATCCATCGCTTTATTCGGATTGATGTGGCCAGCCCCAAACTCCAGAGGGGTGCCTAAATCATTTGTAAATTCGCTTTTAATAATTGTGCCAGTATTGTCCAAGGCATAGGCCGTGGTCATCATAGCCGATCGGATAGCTGCTGGGCTCCACTTGGGGTGGATTGCTTTCAGTAAAGCTCCAACCCCAGCAACATGTGGTGTCGCCATTGATGTGCCCGACTTTAATGCATAATCTGTAACCAAATCATACTTCGAGGGTACAGATGCGGCTAAAACATCAACTCCTGGTGCAATAATATCTGGCTTTAAAACTCCTGGACTGATTGGATTTGGACCTTTCGAAGAGAAGCTGGCCACTTGAGGGGCAGGCTTTGTACCCAACCTCGTTAACACAAAACTCATGTCTTTCACTTTCGGGTTTTTCACCCTTGTCGCATACTCTTTAACCAAAGTCCCCGAACCAGTTGGCAAAATAAGGCTCGGAATGCTGTACTTAACATTAAACATGATGTACTTCTCATGCGATAATGGTAAGAATAAATCTGTGAAGATAGCCGCATAAGCACCTGCCCTTTCAACCTCCTCAATTTGTTGAGAGACATTTGACCCTGAGTAATCACAGATGACTACCTTTCCAGCAACCTCCTTTCTATCCAATGTTCTGTCCTTGCAAATTGCTTTACTCACGTTGTCTTTGCCATAGTACAAAGGCAAATCAGTAATGAAAACGCTCTCTGGAAAGTATGATGTACCTTCAATGGAAACCCCATTTTTTAGAGTCATTTTTGCATGGAAATTTCGATCAAGTGTGCCAGCCCCAACAGTTGTGATCCAAGGTGCTACATTGTCTACTGTTTTAAAATAAGGATCATTGCCGGCAGCACAAACAACAAAAACCCTTTTCTCAATTGCTGAAAGAGAACCCAAGGCAATATCATTATTGAAATAAGCTTTCATATGAAAGCCAAGAGACAAAGACATTATATCAACCCCGTCAAGAATTGCTTGTTCCATGCCAGCAAGAACATCACTCGTTACACCTAATCCGCCTTTTAGCCAAAGGACTTTGTAGACAGCAAGACGTGCACGAGGAGCCATCCCAATGGCTGTGCCTTTTGCGTATCCAAAGTAACTTGCTCCAGGAACATTGTTACCAACTGCTGTGGATGCTGTGTGCGTTCCATGACCATCGAAGTCTCTTGGAGACAGATATTCGCCATACTCAGATGGGTTTAAACCATGAGCTAGGATTCCTTTGTAATAAAATCGAGTCCCAATGAGTTTTTTGTTGCAGTATGAAGGGCTAAAAGCCGTGCCATTCTCACACTTGCCCTTCCATTTTTTCGGCACGGGTGGCATACCCTCGTCGTTAAAACTCTTGCTTTCTGGCCAAACTCCTGTATCAACCACGCCTACGATCACATCTTCTCCATACGAGGCAGTAGGCCAGATGCCAAAGTTTTTTTGTAGCCCAAGAAACTTAGGGGAGTAGGTTGTCATTGACTTAACAAAGGAGTCTGGGTTAGTGGCAAGGTGAGATGGAGATTCCTCAATCTCAGATAGTTGAGAGGGTGTGAGCCTAGCGCTGAAGCCGTTCATGACATGGTTGTATGAGTACAACAATAGTTCTTTGTCATCAGTAGGAGATGACGACAATGATTTTAGGATGGAACGATGCCATGACTCATGGGTTAAGAAAGATTCAGGCTTGTGAGTATGGTCCATGTGGATGATATATGTCTGGTAGTTTTCAAATTTTGAAACTGCTTTAACCAAAGGAAGCAGAAACAATAGCAACCAGAGTAGTCCACACTGTGAAATTGGATGGGAGAAACTCATCTTCATGGTTATGGTAGTGATGGGCTATTGGACTTGGAAACAATGCGAATAGAAAGGTCTATATATAGGGTCTGTTTGGATAGAGCTTAATGCTGAAAACTGAAAACATTGTAGTAAAATAATTTTTAAATGTGTGAATAGTATTGTGGAACCTATTTTTAATTTTTTTTTCTAAATAAAATGCTTGTGGGTCCCATGAACAGTGCATGAACAGTGCAGCTACCGTGCGTGAACAATGAAATTGGTCTCCCGCACAGTGAAATAACGCGCATGAACAGTACTGGTTACTGTTCATGCATGTTGAAAAAAAAAAGCTACAAAACGCAGAACTTTAAAAACGTGGCAACAATAAACTAAATCCAAACTAAGCTATAGGCTAATAACTTTAGTGCACACACACTCACTTTTTTGGCACTAAATTAAAGTATATGGGTCCTATGAACAGTACATAAACAGTGAAATTGGTCTCCTGCACAGTGAAATAACATGCATGAACAGTACCGATTACTGTTCATGCATGTTATAAATAAAAAAGCTACAAAACGCAGAACTTTAAAAACGTAGTAACAATAAACTAAATCCAAACTAAGCTATAAGCTAATAACTTTAGTGCGCAAACACTCACTTTTTTGGCACTAAATTAAAGTACGTGAGTGGTTGTTATTAAAGCCTTACCGTAGAATCCTCCTTTACAAGGATCCAAAAATAAAAGAAGTTCAATAATTTTTTTGTGGACCCCTTGTAAAATCCTGTCTACTTTTCTTTGACAATATTGGTATATATCAAAAACTAATAAGTCTCTGACAAGTAACAGCTCGCAAGGGTCTACAACCTGAACTCATTAACTCCTTTTTTTTTTTTTTTTTTTTTTCCTTTTTTTTTTCTTTTTTGTTTCAGACCCAAACCTGATTTGACCTATACCCCAAACAGGTCAAACACAAACCCAATCGATTCGACTCGTTCGCCAAGTCTATAATCATGAATAGATGAAAATTTCTATTTATAGAAAAAAATTAAGCAATGAATGGTAACCTTTTTATAAAAATTTGTGGCGTTTGGAGCTTTTGGCAATCAGGCTTAATGACTTCACTGAAAAATAAGCAGGAAGATCAGATTGACACCCGTAATCTGTTGTCGAAGGAAGAAAAGAAACAATTATTTAGCATGTACGCAAAAAGGAAAGCTGATAATGGTCGCTTGATTGAGAGAATATCTTCTATTACAGTTATGGAAACTGTTGTGGTTAGAACTGTTCGTGAATGAAGTTTACATTTCCCCACTTTCAGCAATAATGCAAGCTAACTTAGGCCGGTTGTTGGGTCCAGTAGCTACGCTCTCAATCTTCCTGGTAAACAAAGGATCATCTCCAAGCACTCTCTGCATAGAAGCGGAGAAAATTAAATCAAATTTCAAAACTATTTACTTGAGAAAATAAGGGGGAAAAAGTGGATTGCAAATGAAAGTTTTAGCCATGGTCACAGAAAAACAATTTCTGCTTGCAGCTCCTCACAAAACTGTTCTTAAATAACTAGACCAATGAACGCACTGAAGCAAAGTCAAATTTTTTACAAGTATGCAACTCATAAGCATATCACAAAGACAAGAATTGTCCCAACCCAAGTAAAAATTATATCTGGGTTTAACTAAAATCAATCAAGTTATCAGGTCAAATCAGTCTTCATACTAATTCCTAGTGCCTCATTTCACTTCAAATAAACCTAAGCTGGTCTACATTGCAAGTTAGAGGCGAAAAAAAATTATTGAGTAAAATTTCAGTATTGTGGCCTTTTCCACAGTTTGCATCACCACAAGTCAGATAGCGTTTATGAAGTTCTATGAAAATTGAGCTTTATGTTAACTTTGATAATCATTGGGTAGTTATATGTTCTCAAATCCTCCAAGGTTTAATTGTTCTTCTTGGCCTGCATCCTTTGAATGGCCTTTTCCACAGTTAGCACCACCACACGTTTACTGTTAGTAACACCACCAGCCCTTGAATCTCCAACACTTGGAGCAGCAGCTATTGATCAATCTCCAGCACTTGCAGCAGCAACTATTGAATCTCCAGCACATGTAGTAGCAATGCTCATTTTATGAATTTCAAATTGCCGATTAGTTTTAATTAATATGCTCAAATCTTACTAACTGACCAAGGTTTGGCTTTGAATTGTGTGCAAAACAAAATAAGGAATGGGTGTCATAAAGCGTGCATGTATATATTATCTCCTCATTGGCTTGATGTGCCAAAGGTTGGAATCAAAATAGGCAACACTAGTGAAATTAATTGAGCTTAGCTAACTTTGTGTAGCAAGTGACAACTTTACTCGTTTGGTCTGAGAAAGAGACAAATGGATTAATAAATTAAAACCGTGTGGTAGCTTCATATTGCTTAAATATTAATAAAAGGCTGATTCTAGCGTTTGAGGTTTCAAACATCTAAACGAACATCATAATCTGCTTCCCCTTTTGCATTTACCCAAAAAAACAAGCAGAATGTCTTTTCTGTATACGACAAGTTCATGAATAGATATGGAAAATCTATTTGTCCAATAATTTAAGTAATGAATGGAAAATTTTCTTTAAGAATTTGTGGCAATGGAGCTTGTGGCACCCATGGATGTACGGCGTTAATCTCATCTTGATATTATCAGCATGTGCCCTTCTATGTTTACTAATATTCCAAGATCCCGTGATTATCAGCATATACGTACCCTTTGCATGGATCCCAAAAAACAAAGGTTGAATGTCTATTCTGTGATCTGTGTACCCCATGTAAAAACCCTTGGTTTTGTATGATTATCTTCTCTATGACAATGGTATCAGAAGAAAAAAAAAATCTATGACAAGTTCATGAATAGAAGGCATTGTCTATTTCTACAAAACTTTCAAGCAATTAATAATGGAAACTTCTCTTAAAAAATTAGTGGCAATTGAGCTTATTGGCTAGGCTTAATCTATTGCGTCAATGTTATCAACTGCAATCATTTGAGAAATAGACTTAAGTTGAACATTTGGCAACAAGATAGCTGAGTCTCGTATGTATGTGCATTGTGCTAATGGTATCTGATGATTTGACTCATGTTTCATGAATTATAATCCATCGTGAATAATAATTTTAAACTTTTGAGCTCCCAGGGTAGGATGGAGAGGTATCTTATTATAGAGAGCGGCTCTACAAAACCATCCCCTCAGCACGCATGAATGCTTAGGTCCAAGAAAGCATTCTGTGGCAGTGCAGCTTACATTGGAATTTCTAACAAATGATAAATCAAAACTTATTATTTTGATGTTGAAAATCAACCTAATATATACCAAAAGAGATTAATTAATTAGCTACAAGCTGAACCCTAAGGCATTTTATAATAACTATATGACAGCACCTAGAGATTATTAATAAGTTAGCTTGAGACTAAACCTGTAGGCATGATAAATGTGTTGAGACTGAACCTGTAGGCATGATAAATGTGCCCGTTTGATAAGTGGAAACACATGCAAAGATAACATTATCTGTTTAAGGATAAAGAATGGAAGGATCATTGATTATCCAAAGCTAGCTTGAAGACTGAACCTGTAGGCATGATAAGTCTTGCACTGCCAAGCGGAAGTACGCAGTTTTGGATCTTCAGAGCAGTCAATGCAAAAATAAATAAAAATATTGAGGGGTAAGAGTAGTTAAACTATCCAAATCACCACTTTCAAGACCTCGGTTAAGTACAAGCAACATGCTTGATAATGACTTCATTGAAAAATAAGAAGGAAAATATTTGTATCCACGCTGAGACATGCAGACAGATCAGATTGACACCCGTAATCTGTTATTAAAGGAAGAAAAGAATTAGTTATTTAGCATATGCATGTCCACAAAAAGGAAAGCTGATAATGGTGACTTGATTTAGAGAATATCTTCTATAACAAGTATGGAAACTGTTGTGTTAGAACTGTTTGTGAATGAAGTTTACATTTCCCCACATTCAGAAGCAGCTTGCAAATGAAAGATTTATCCATGGTCACAGAAGAACAATTTGTGCCTGCAGCTCCTTTCACAATTGTGCTAAAATAACCAAACCAATGAACACACTAAAGCAAAGTTCAATTGTTTAAAAGTCTCAGATGCAACTCATAAGCATATCAAAGAAACCAGAATTGTCCCAACCCAAGTAAAAATTTTATCTTGGGTTAAATAAAATCAATCCAGTTATCAGGTCAAATCATTCTTCATACAATTCTCTAGTTCCTTATTTCACTTCAAAAAAAACCTAAGCTGGTCTACATTGCAAGTTAAAGACGAAAAAAAATTATTGAGTAAAATTTCAGTATTTTTGGATGAATAATTAAAACAACAGAGTTGAGAAGGAATTAGAGCAACCCCAAATACAACGTCCTTATTGTCAAGCCAGTCGCATTTTTCACAAGTGATAAAGAACTGCAGTAAATAGGAGGTTTAATCAACACAACATATTATAGTTAAAAATTAAAGAAACCAACAAATCTCATTCAAATGTTAAGTAGATATCCAAGTACTTTAGTGAACATCAAGGAAAGGGCAAAGGGTACACAGGTTCAAAATCAAATTTTATGCTTATTCTATCATGAAATATGCATCTCCAAACGTATGTAACCAAAAAAATAATGCAACGTCCTCAAGGCATAGTAGACTTTTTATTCAGCTAGGTCATTTTTGCCACTAAACAACAAAGATAATGGACTTACAAAAATTTGCTACTTTGCAGACAATGCTGGAGATAAAATAATCTTATTGAAGTACTAGTACCAACAGTATCACCTAAGGTGGCATCTGAGTGGGGCAGGGCAGGGCAGGGCGGGTTTCTTCCTCCCCATATCCACCCCACCTGAAAGGATCCCTATCCTTGCCGAACACATTGCCGCACGTATCAAAGGCCATAAATTAAGGATGTATCAAGGCTTGTGATCTGTGTATATATTAGGGCAGCGTTTATTCACTTGTAGTGTGGTGTGTGGATGCACGTAGGTTTTACCCTTACTATTATTGCAAAAAAAAGTCACATTATCCTAAGACTAGGATTTATAGATCAGGAAGGCAGTGAGTGAGTGTATGTAGATAGATTGAAGATAGATATCTTAGCACTCCCATGTTGCATGACTGCAAAGCTTTATCATGCTTAGTGAAACTGCATGAGTAGCTTTAAGGCCCATTTGATCAGAAATTTCTAGTGATGTTGTTTAAGTGTTGTGAAAATATGAAAAATGTTATGGAAATACGTGTATTATTTTTTAAACAATAATACCAAACAAGCCCTTGATATCTTACCTTTAGCAACATGAGTTATCTTACTTAATGCAATACCTTTTGCTAGTCGATTAGAGGGGTTTCTATAAACCGAACAGGATAGCAAAAAATGGTGTGTCTGGTCTAATGTGACTAAAGTGAGTTTCTAAATCTACAGTTCCTCTTATTTCTCTCTCTCTTGATAAAAGCTCCAGCTTCCCTTGTAACACCCCAAGCATAAATATAAAATAAAATAAAAAATTTTAAAAAAGAATCAGAATCCCACCTACCCTATTTATTCCCCACCACTCAATTCTCACAAAATACCTCTCCCTGCCTCTTGGGAGGTGGTATATCATGCATCGGATGCAAGTTTCCTCCCTTTCACATGGAAGTGGACTCCACACATGTGAGATCCACCTCTATGTGACAGGGAGGATTATGACCTCGTTGAACATCGCAAGATTGAGTCACCAGCCATTTACAGCAAAAGTGTCACCTGAAAGCCAAAAGGGTCCAAAGTATGAAAAAAGAACCATTAAAATAAATTGTAGGGGATTTTTTTTTTTTTTTTCGATAAAGATAAATAAACATTGTGAACTCTCCACAATATAAGTCAAAGCTCTATGAGACATTTACAAACAATACAAATAACAAATGATGCCTCCAAATATACATGAAATTCCAAAACTCCAAATGGATCAACATATAATCACAAGGCAACCTTAACAACAGAATCTAGGCCTACCATGCCCAAGGCTAACAAATCTCAAGAGCCCAACCTCCGATAAAATTAGCTATGGTCTCGATAAATTTAGTAAGTTGAGTCACCAACCAATCATAGCATAAATCTCTCAATTAGCATAATGCTCCAATCACCACTAATAAAACAAGCTCCATGCTCCAGATATAGCAAATTTATCTGAAAAACTGTTGGAGAGTAGGATGAGCTAAAGCCCAATAAGTAGCATAATTAATGATGATGGGAGGAAATGCAAGTCTTATGATAATGAGCATTTTAGAAAATATGTCATACTTCGATAATTTCATTTTGATTTCTGAAAAAAAGCTATTTCAATAATGGGATTACAAGAATGCTTGAAACAACATAGCACAAAGCTTCTTTGAAATATCTCAACGCGAAACTACATAAGTATATATTTCTCAAAATATCTCAACATGAAACTACATACTATACATTATAAGCAATAACAACACCGTTCCAAACCAAAAAATCTAACCCAGGGCCCCATGACAATCGCCAAACAAAGCCGAAACTCATTTGCCGACACAAAGCTAGAACTTATCTACTAACACAAAGCCGAAACTCATTGCTTACACAAAGCCGGAACCAATCTGCCGACACAAAGCCAAAACTCATCGCGGATATATACAAAGCTGGAACTCATTTGCCGATACAAAGCCAAAACAAATAACCATCACAAAGACGGGTGCTAAGATACCAATGTCATACATACTATAATATCTAACTGGGTAATCACCAGATAATCACGTCATAGCCCAAGGGTAAAACATAAAGAGCTCACAATTTACATGAAATCAAAACATAGTTCAATTTCGAGTAGTTTCACAAAAACTTTTGAAATACCCAATATATTCACAAGGTTCTCAAAGCCTTCAAACTCATTCCTTGTCAAGAAGATTTTGTATCAATTTTTCCAGATATCACAAGTCAAGATAAAGCATCTTTAAATCTTTCAAATAATACAATAAATCCATAAAATCTATTCTCAAGAATTTAATCAAAGATGTTAATATTTTCCATGTTAACAAATCATGAATTTCCCTATATGCAATAATAAATATGATGCACTTTCAATGTTTCATGTGTTTTCCATAAATGATTAACAATAATAGTACACAGTACGTTTTAGGAAAGCCATGAATAATGTTCCAAAATGGGTTTAACCATTTAAATACTTTAGTGCAATAATGATTTCTTTTTAAAAAATCTAATTAAGACGCCACTTACCTCATAAAGCCAACCAATTTTACCTTAACCAAGCCTCACCTAATCAAGCAATCCAATTACTAGGTCCATCACCAAGATTCTTGAAACCTAGAAACACAATGATCAAGCCTATCAATAACAAGGTCTATCACAAAGTACCATCAAATTTTTATCCCTAGAACGAAAATGGTCCCCTAAAATCAAACCAATGGCCTAAAGCCTAACTTGACTATCCCAAGTCACCTATTCCCAATGGATATCAAACAAACATACAAGTGATCCAAAGGACCATAACACAACCAATGCATTATTAAAATTAACTAAGTGAGGCACATGTTGAAGAAAACGCATGAATTTACAAGCCAATCCACTCAACAAAGGTTTGAAGTAAATTCCATGTAGTAGCAACATACTTGTCATATTTTCAGATTCGTTACATAGCAAGTCAGCCTTTTGTAAAATTGTTTGGTCCATGAAAAGTTATCTAATTAATTTGAAATTAAATAGGGGTAAGCCCTTATATGTATACAACATACCACCGAAAAATCAGTCTAAAATCATTTTTCTATAATTTAATAGAATTCACTGAAAGTGGCTGACTTAAATCTATCCCTGACAGGTTTAGGGTCCCAAAAGAAAAATCATTATAATTATTTTACCAGTCCAAATGCTTTGAGACTTGAATCAGGTAAAAGATATGCGTATTAGCTTTCATTATAGTCATCCTTGGCTTCTAGATTCAATTTATGGTAGTTATTAAGTACTTTTAACTACAACGTGTGTAGAGTTTCTGCAGAAAACAAATTGAGTATTAAGTACGGTCAAATGGTCTTTTTGAACACCAAACTTCATATGCCCTTTCGAGAAATATCATATGTTCATCCTCAACAAACCATTTTATCATTGGTACTTTACATAAACACCAGAATTTTAAGAAATTAACACAACAAGTGACCACAAAACAAGGTTTAGCAAAACTCATACAAAACCAAAAATTGTACAAAACTAAAAGAAACATCTCACACAACCCATAATCTGAAGCTTGCATTACCCACTTTTGAAACATCCTCAAGATGAAATACCTATATCAAAACATTATCCCCACCCAAGAGATTGACTCTACACAAGCTTTAAACCATAACCAAAACAATAAGGAAGTAGATCCAAGAGAATTTCACCTTTACACCACTGTTTCACCTTTATCATGTGCAACGCGCAGGGTCTGCGACTAGTTATCTCTAAAATCAAAACTTCAACACTTAATAAGTAGTTAACACAAGATTTATATAATATCATCAAGAGACTCGTGACACCAAAATCATAATATTCTCCAAGACAAATAATATGAATTTTTAACTAGCTCCAAATAAATAATAAAAATTATATTCATCATGTATTTCACATTAGAAAGCCAAAACCCCCAAATCTTCACCATAATATACCTTAGATAGCCACCAATGTAAAAACCATAAACCCACTCATCAAATAAATCCACCAAGACAAAACCCATACATATAAACACATAAATATCACTTCCAAAGCTAACAAATCACATGAGTACCATTACCAAAGCTTAGATTAGAGAAGAAAAAAAAAAAAAAAAAAAAGCCTCTAGCAAAAACATACAAACCCACCAAAAAGATTAGGAATTTTTACCTTAAATAATAGATATGAGTGCCTTAGCTTTTCCTATAGAGTTTTCCGGTGATCTTGCCAAAAAAATGATGATGGAGATGGTGGTATGGAATGGGTACCGGTGGGAGAGTGTGATGGAGAGAGTGAGAAGTGTTGGTGAGAAATGAAAAAGAAAGAAAAGAGAATAAAGTAAAAGGGAGAGATGGCCAGTTAAACAAGGAAGGAGATATTTTTTGAATGTGTGGTGGGGAAATAATTAAGGGGTAGGTGGGGCACGTGGGCCTCAAAAATCTGAGCACATTTTTTATTTTTTATTTTTTTTTAACCTGAGCATTACACAAACACTCCTCTCTACCACTCCCTCACACTCTCCCATGGTACCCACTCCACACCACCATCTTCTAGGGGTGAGCAAAACGTCACCAGAGTTGACCCAACCGATCGTCATCAATGACACCGTCTTGACTCTAGCACTGACCGAATGAGCTGAGGCCGGCATTCTGACTTCGCCCTTCGTTCCAATGCCGGTGCGGTGCCGTCACCGGATTGAGAAATTCAAAACCGAGACAGCACCGAACCAAACCGATAAAGGATCTATCATTCTAATTTTTTTATATGAAGCTGATAAAATGACGTCGTATGTATGGGTGTTATTAAAAATAAAATTAATTAATTAAAAATAAATTATTTTTTAAATAAAAAAATAAGCAAAACAGTGCATTTTATGCTAGGTTTTTCAGATTCTCAGGGGTATAAGTTCATATTTTTCTCTCAGTATCTTTTAACTTTCTCTCTCTCTCTCTCTCTCTCTCTCTCTCTCTCTCTCTCTCTCTCTCTCTCTCGCTCTCGCCTCTCGAGTCTCACCCGATGCTGCGCCTCGCTTGACTCTTGCCGTTGCTCACCAATCACGGTAAAACAACAGTAAGCTTCTTCGTCTTTTCAATTTTGTTTGTCTTCGTGTTTTACTTTTTTTTTCCTTTTCATTTGTTTGAGAAAGCTGAAAGCATGAATGATTAAGTATTTAAGTTGGTTTGAATGTTTGATTAAGTTTGGCTGTTTGGGAAAGCATGATTTATATGTTAATTGTTAACCCCGAGACTCACTGTACCAAAACTTCCTTTGCCTACACACTTCCCGCTAACCCGAGAAAGTAGAAACCATGTTGATTTGTTTGAGTAAAGCTTTAGCAACTAAGCCAATAGCAGTATAGCACCTTTTAAAATCTCTCAAAGCAAAGCTTGTGTGACTGTGTCTTTCTATTTTGTGTGGGGGGGGGGGGGGGGATCCAACTCCAAGTAGCTGCTTACATATATAAATATAATATTATATATACATGGATGCTTACATATATAATATTAACTATTAAGGTTGGGTGTTTGTAGCTGCTTACATATATAATAATATAATATTATATATACACGGATGCTTACGTATATAATATTAAGGTTGGCTGTTTGATTAAGATTGTGATTTACTGATTTTTATATAAGACTTTAATAGTGGACTGGAAACTACTAGAAAGACTATTATATTATATAGTCTAATAAGTATCCGATTAGCCCCCCAAAAAAATAATAAAATAGAAAATAACTATGTCATTAGTCTATATTGTTACTTTGGTAAGTTTATAGTAACAGTAGAAACTGTGTCTTAACTATGTCATTAGTCTTAGTTGTTACTTTAGTAAGTTTATAGTAACAGTACAAACTATAAACTTAGTAAACTTAGTAATACATTGTTAGTTGTCACAGTCTACTAAGTACTAACTTGTTTTTTTCTTCAGCATTTTAATTTTTGAGAGAAACAGAGATTAAGAGAGTTCACGCTTTCAATCCTTCACGGAGAGGTAATCACTAATCACTCACTATATTCAGCATTTTGATTTTAAATTTTTAGTACTTAGTAACAACTACTTTAAGTTTATATATACATAAAATTAGCTTTTATTTTATATTTATATTGAGAACAATATAATAAATTCCTTATTAATATTAGTGACATGAATTCTTGAGTAATGACTAATGATTGTTAATTTGTTAGTTTGTTATTATTATAACTAAACTAATTAATTATAATTTGATATTGTTGTGGAAACTCTTTTTTTTATTGATTGGAAATTTTTTTATTAGATGGATATCAATACTCCACCTGGATTATATGCACCTGGGAATCCTAACCCACCTCCTCCTAGTTCTCGTAGTGCTAACCCTAACCCACCTGAACCTGCAGCACCAATTGGACTTAGTGCATCACTTCTCCCACCATCACCTAAACAAGGTGGTAAGGACCCGTCTATAGTATGGCATCACTTCATTAAGTTGGCTGGTTATGATTCCAATAATCCTAAGTCTGAATGCAAGTATTGTAAAATCAATATAAATGTCATGGTAAGAAAAATGGTACTTCGGGCATGTTGCAACACATAAAGGTGTGTAAGAAGTAGCCTTTTCCCCATGATGATAAGCAAAAAACTTTGTCTTTTCAAGCCAAGAAAGAAGGGGAAAGTGGTTCAAATGTGTTAGTGGTTGCAAATTATAGTGAAGAGAGGATAAGGTTGGAATTGGCCAGGATGATCGTCATTGATGAATTGCCTTTTGAATTTATGGAGCGTCAAGACTTTCAAGAATTTATGAAAATAGGTAAGCCTAGGTTTTCTATTCCCCATCGCACTACCATTGCAAGGGCTTGTATGAAGATTTATTCTAGTGAGGTGGATATTTTACAAAGGGCTTTTGTTGGGCAACGGGTTTGTATGACAACGGATACTTGGACATCCATACAAAACTTGAACTACATGGTATTCACCGCACACTTCATTGATGGAGATTGGACTTACCAAAAGAAAATCTTAAAATTTTGCCCTATAGCTAATCACAAAGGAGACACCATAGGTAGAGCAATTAAGTCATGTTTGTTGAAGTAGGGTATAGACTGGTTGTTTACAATTAACGCAGACAATGCTAGTTCTAATGATGTGGCAATTTATTATGTGAAGAAGAAAACAAAAGAAAGAGATAGTAGCATATTGGGTTGTGAGTTCATGCATATGCGTTGTTGTGCGCATATTTTGAATTTGATAGTGCAAAGTGAGTTGAAGTTCATTCATGAATCAATTGTCAAAGTTCAAAATACGGTGCGATATGTGAGAACCTCTCCCACAAGGTTTGAAAAGTTTCAAGAATGTGTTGAAAATGAGAAAATCAAAGCCAAATGTTTATTGTCCCTTGATATGCCAACAAGGTGGAATTCCACTTATCTTATGTTAGATTGTACTTTGAAATTTATGAGAGTATTTGATAGGTTGGAAGAGGAGGATGGACATTACAAACTTTATTTTTGTGAAGCAGATGGGAATGGGAAAAAGCCCATTAGACCTCCTAACTATCTTGATTGGTAAAATGTCAAGACCTTTGTGAAATTTCTTGGCATATTTTATGAAGCGACACTTAGATTTTCTATGTCCTTGTTTGTCACTTCTAATACATACTTCCATGAGCTATTTAGCATTGAAGATCAATTCGATACTTTTTGAAAAGTATGGCAGTAGAGATGAAAAAATATGATAAGGATTGGGGGAGTATAGATAATATCAATTTGATGTTTTTTGCTGTTGTTGTTCATGACCCAAGGTATAGATTAAAATATGTAATGTTTTGGTTTAAGGAGTGGTATGGAAAGGACAAAGGGGATGCAATGAGCTCTAAGGTTTGGGATGCATTGAATAGGTTGTCTATGGAGAGAGTGGGTCAAAATGGAGTTTCGAGTTCTAGTGGTAGTGGTGCTTCATTGTCTAGGGACTCCAAGCCAAGTATTGGTAATGCTTCATGGTATGATTATATTAAAAGTTATAATAATAGGTTTAAGTAACACTTGATGGACGAGGACAGTGTGGAAAGAAAATCTGAGTTGGATAGGTATTTGTTAGAATCTTCTGATGACCCTGATGTGGAAGATTTTGACATCTTGATGTGGTGGAAAATGAATTCTTTTAGATATCGAATCCTTTCCCAAATTTCCCGTGATGTGTTGGCTATTCATGTCTCTACAATTGCATCCGAGTCTGCTTTTAGTACGGGTGGGGTGTTTTGGATTCGTTTCATAGCTCACTATCTCCTAATACAGTTGAAACCCTTATTTGTACCCAAAATTAGTTGAAGGGTGCAAAGAAAAAATGAGCACTAAAGCTTCAGGAGTGCATAGATAACGTGGAGAATATGGATGGTTTTGAGATTGACACTGGTAAATATATATATATATATATATATATATATATATATATATATATTCATTTTGTTTGTTGTATGTATCAATCGTTTATTTATTTTCTCAATGCTTACGAATTATTTTATTTTGAATGGGATTGTAAAAATTGCATCGATTTGCCCAATACCTATGGAGGAGGATCCAAGCACCGTTGTGCTGGATGATGATGAGTGATGTGCTACTCTTTGCTTGAAGTTAATTAGTAGTTAGTATTATGTAAGTATGCTTGTTATTATTATTCGTTTGTGTTAATTATAAATATTTTATTGTTTATAAACGTTTTATTGTTATTAACACGTATTTATTTTGTTTTGTTTTGTGTTTTGTAAGAGTTTTAGAATGATGCATAGTGCACAGACTAACTGGACAAAGGATTTACAAGAATTAGCATTCTTTTACCTATATGCTAATTATATTTGTACATGTTATTATTAGTGGACTTTTCACTAATGGTAGTTATTTAGATATTCATGGGTGGGATTATCATTGGGGATACAAGCAATTAGCATCCTATTGCCTAAATACTAATTTAATTTATATATCTTTCTTTTGACATTTGTGGACAACGGCAAATGGTTCTATAATACGTTATTAAGTGGATACATTAACGCTTATTGTTATTGACACTGACACACACAGTGACACTAATGATATTATATGCTACATGATAGTATTTTGGGAGTTGAACTCTCATTGAAGCAATTTCAAAATATTTTTGCATGGCGAATGAAATGAAAAAATTTGGATCATTACTATTTGGGTGAACAGATTTTTTTTATGTGAACAGATTTTTTTATGTGAACAGATTTTTTGCACAGGTTTTGGATCATTACTGTTTGGGTGAACAATTTTTTTTTATAAAGTTTCTATTGAACAGATTTTTTTTATAAAAACAAAAACAGATTGTTAATATTTCAAATCAAGTTGGCCAAACCGATTAAACCGAGCCGATCAAACTGCACTGCTATAGGTCGAAAAACTTACCCTAATCGGTATGCATCAGTTTTAATTATTACAAAACTAATCCTTATCGGTTTAGTAACAAATTTGGAAAAAAAAAACCGAGCCAACCGAACCACGCACACCCCTCATCTTCACCATCATTTTTTCAACAAGATTACCAGAAAAACTTGTTAGGAACCTTAGCATTTTCACATCTTTTATTTGAGGTAAATATTTCTAATCTTTTTATGGGCTTTATGCTTTTGCTAGAAGTTCTCTTTATCTAAGCTTTGATAATAATATTCATGTGATTTATGAGCTTTGGATGCGATGTTTATGTGTTTATATGTATGGGTTTTGTCTTGGTGGATTTATTTGATAAGTGGGTTTATAGTTTTTACAATGGTGGCTATCTAAGTGGTGAAGATTTGGGGGTTTTAGCTTTTTAATGTGAAATAGATAGTGAATATAATTTTCATTGAGTATTTGAAGCTAGTTAAAAATTAAAATTGTTTGTCTTGGAGAATATTATGATTTTGGTTTCATGGGTCTCTTGATGATATTATATAAATCTTGTGGGAAGTACTTATAAGGTGTTGAGGTTTTAATGTTAGGGAGAATACCTTGAATGACTTATGAGTATAAATTGGAGTTTATGCCTTGTAATTTAAATTGTTGAGAAACTTTGGAAGTGAAATACATTATTTGTGAGGTTAAATACTAGGCTTGCTAATTAAGTGTTTATTTGGCAATTCCTAATTTATAGCTAGATACAATTTCAAGCTTGATGCTTATAGTGATAGGTTTGCTTGATATTGTTTAGGTTCTAGCTAGCTTATCTCTTTTGGAGCTTGGAGAATTAGGTTTTTTGCGGGTTGCAAGATAAGTAGTTTTTTAATGAGATTTTTGAAAAATAATCATGACATAAATGTTGTTTTTGGGTCGGATATGTTTTTGGAAACTACTTAAGGAATCTATTTTCCTAAAAACTATGTGTTGTAACCTTAAAGTATATGTCTATTTCTGAAAAGTGCATCATATTTGGTAATACATATGGGGAAATGCATGAATTGTTGACATAGAAAATATGAGCATTTTTTATTTAATCTTTGACAATGAATTCATGGATTTTATGGTATATTGGAAAATTTAAAGGTGCTTATGTTGTCTTGTATTATTTGAAAAATTGATAGAAAATCTTGTTTACAAGGAATGAAATTGAAAACCTTACAAACTTTGTGGAAATTTTAGTTATTTAAGGTTTTTCTAAAACTACATGGATATAAACTATGTATTTGAAAGTACATGCAACTTGTGAGATTTATGTTGTTTTAACTCTATGCCATGTGTGATTTCTCGTTGATCACCCGATTTGGTTTCCATAGTCTTTATGACAAAAGAATCAGATCTAGGTCAATAAGTTTTCACTTTGAATGACAAATTCTTCTCTACTACCCATGGAGGGAAGAGGTTCCTTGATTATGTGTGGGTGAGGCTGCTGCCAATGGGGCCAAAAGACCACATGCAAAAGATGTTCTATTTGATGCGTTCTCCCTACTACCCATGGGGGGAGAGATAAAACCTTAATGATATGGGTGAGATTGCTACCCAAGAAACTAAATACCAGAAAGGACAATATCATGTCAGTTGTGAATGGGTGGATCCCCTGACCGGTCTATGTGGTAATGTGGTATATTTGTGATACTTTGGCTTATGTTAGATTTTATGGTTTTGGAAATTATATTGTTAGTGCTCATATATTATAGTACATAGTTTCAAGGTATTTACTTTGAGAAACTTTGTATGTCATTATTTAATCATTCTTGTCATATTATTATTGAAAATGATCTTGCAGTATTCAGCTAGAAATTCCCAAACTAAGACATGCTTTATAAACTATTCATCATCATGAAGCTTGCATTTCCCTCACCCCCATTAATTATACTACTTATTGGTTTTTGTCTCACCCCATTCTTTTATAAACTTTTTTAGAGTAGGCAACGATCATTTTGAGACTGGTTTTTTTGTGGCTAGCAGTAGTTAGACTAACTACTAATAAAGGTTGGACTTTTGTAATGGTGATATTTAGATGATTTACATCCTAGAGTAGGCTTGACTCATTCTTTTGTATCTAATATTAGTTATGACTCTATTTCCACTGATGGGACAAGTTAATGATATGTAATTATATTTATTCAGACCTCAATTCTTTTGTGGCCAATGGTCCTCGTAATTATTGCATAGATCTCTGACTTACTTTTGGAATACCATTAATGAAATTATTATAATAATTCTTGACATTGGTACTTGTTATGAATTATTTGGATTGAATTTTCAAAAAGGAAAAATCTACATGTACATTTGGGATGTATTTCTCATGCTTTGGACCCTTTTGGGATTGGGGCATGACATCCCTCGCACCAAAGAGCAGCCATTGGAGCGAAGATCTGTACAAGAAGGACAAGGACTCTGAAGGACTACCACAAAGATTAGACCCTATTTTTTATTTTTGATAAAAGGTTACAATATACCCTGTTCTTAAATTAGTCCTTTTTTATATAGATACAATAGTATATCAAACGTATAGTGCTCGCTCTATGATGATTACTCTCTCTATGATGATTACTCTTTACAATCAGATAATTTTGATTTTTAGAGTAGACAGGAATTAAACCTTATATGTCTTATTTAACGACAAGAGATTTTACTAGTTAAATTAACAAGAATTCACTTAAACTAATCAATTTAAGCCAACTTATTATTGTTTTAAAAAAAAAAAAACCACATTATATCGGCATATTGTTGTACCGTCTTAGTCAACTACAGAGGTTGAACTCAAAAACAACAGCACGAGTTTTACATGCTAGACTATTTTCACTGGTTCTAACAATAAAATACAACGGACAACCACTGAACTCTTAGTCAACCATATAATACTTGCGCACCCAACTTTAATCTCACATTACAAAGCCAACATATAGTTATAACACAACTCTAAGATTTTCTTGATCAACAAACACTCACTTGACTGAGAAGACAAATAGCCAAGATAATTGGTACTATTTAGCACATGAGATGCTGATATTGTCCACTAGAAATTAATTGCTACTATGGGGCTTGATACTATGTGGCTATCTTCATCAATCCATTTGAGAAAACCAAATTTTACCATTGGAAATGGAAATTCTCCATCAAGCTCAATGCCCACAACAAAACTTCGACTCTGATATTTGTGGGTGAATGTAAGAGTCCTTGGTTTGACACTTATTCTCATTCCTCTGGGAATGTTCTCCAAATGTGCTTGGTAAACGGCTCCATCGTTTCCAACATTTGTCACTTCCCTTCTAAAGTTCATTCTCACTGGATATCTCGTTTTGTTTGCGAGTACAGCCATGAAAGAGGGATAATTTAAATCACGAATAGATTTGTTGTTGCAACTCCATTGAGTTCGTCTAATGAGAGCACTCATTTGCTCCTTAGTGTACCCCAGGCCACACACAAACTCAATATAATCTTGCAAACCCATGTCATAGATGAGTCCAGGATCCATGGCTTTGTTTGGATCGATATGTCCTGCGCCAAACTCTAGAGGTGAGGCAGAAGAGTTTGTCAGTTGGCTTTTAAAAATTGTGCCAGTATTGTCTTTGGTATAGGCTGTGGTCATCATAGCCGATCGGATAGCTGCTGGGCTCCACTCACGGTGGACTGCTTTCAGTAAAGCTCCAACCCCAGCAACATGTGGTGTCGCCATTGATGTACCTGACAATATTGCATAATCTGTAACCAAATCATAGTTACCTACTTTCACTAACGGTTTGATGGTTGGAAATGCGGCTAGAATATTAACTCCTGGAGCGAGAATATCAGGCTTTAAAACTCCTGGACTAATTTTGCTCGGCCCTCTTGAGGAAAAATCAGCAACTTGAGGTGCAGGCTTTGTACCCAACCTCGTTAACGCAAACTTCATGTGTTTCACCCTCGGGTTTTTCACCCTTGTCACATACTCTTTAATCAAGGTACCCGAAGCAGTTGGCAAAATAAGGCTTGGAATGGAGAACTTATTAGGCCATGAAGATTTATCTGTCAAGAAGATCGCCGCATAAGCACCTGCCCTCTCAAGCTCCATGATTTGTTGAGAAAAATTTAGCCTGTAGCTATCACAGATTACCACCTTTCCAGCAACCTTCTTTCTATCCAATGCTGAGTCCTTGCAAATAGCTTCGTTCATGTTACCTTTGCCATAGTACAAAGGTAAATCATTAATGAAAACGCTCTCTGGAAAGAAGGATGTACCTTCGAAGGAAACCCCATTTGCTAGAGTCACTGTTGCAAAGAAATTTCGATCAAGAGTGCCAGCCCCAACAGTTGTGATCCAAGGTGCTTCATTTTTAGTCGTTTTGAAATTATATTCATTGCCGGCGGCACAGACAACAAAAATGCCTTTCTCAATTGCAGAAAGAGAAGCAATGGCAATTAGATCCTTGAAATAGGGTGTCTGTTTTAAGCCAAGAGACAAAGACATGATATCAACCCCATCACTAATTGCTTGTTCCATGCCAGCAAGAATATCGGATGATGTAGCCAGTCCACGAAGCCAAGCTACTTTGTAAACAGCAAGACGTGCATGGGGAGCCACTCCTCTGGCTGTGCCTCTTGCATATCCAAAGTAACTTACACCAGGTACATGGTTACCTACCGCTGTGGATGCTGTGTGCGTACCATGACCTGAGAAGTCTCTTGCAGAAAGAAATTCTACTTCCTCATCCTCGGATGTCTCAAAACCTTGAGCTCGGATTCCTTTGACCTCAAAACCTTGAGCTAGGAGCCCATTGATAAAGAATCGAGCGCCAATGAGTTTCTTATTGCATGACGAAGGGCTAAATGCCTCGCCTTTCTCACACTTGCCCTTCCATCTTTTCGGCACTGGTGACATACCCTTGTCATTAAAACTTGAGCTCTCCGGCCAAATTCCTGTATCAATAACACCTACAATCACATCTTCTCCATATGAGGCAGCAGGCCATATGCCAAAGTTTTGTTGTAGACCGAGAAACTTTGGGGTGTAAGTTGTTAGGAGCTGGCCAAATGACTCAGGGTATGTGGCCAAATGAGCTGGAGATTTCTCAATCTCAGATAGCTGAGAGGGTGTAAGCCTTGCACTGAAGCCGTGCATGACATGATTGTATGAGTACAACAAGAGTTCTTTGTCATTAGCAGGAGATGACAACAATGATTTTAGGATGGAGCGATGCCATGACTCATGGGTTGAGAAAGATGCAGGCTTGAGAGTATGGTCCATATGGATTATGTATGTTTGGTGTTCTTCAGATTCGGACATTGCATTGACAAAAGCAAGCAGAAACAATAGCAAAAGTGCACACTGTGAAATTAGGTGGGAGAAACTCATCTTCATGGTTATGGTAGTGATGGGGTAGGATAGGCAACAACGAGAATCCGAAGGTCTATATATATAGTACCATGTGAGAGAAAAATATTGCAGGGTTAATTTCAAAGTTTTACCTTCAAATCCTCTTTTGCATGGACCCAAAAATATAGTAGAATGTCTTATCTGTGGACCGTTTAAAATCCTGCCTTGTGCGATTAATTTTTCTACGACAATATTGGTATCAAAAACTAATAATTTTACTAGTTCATGAATAGACATGGAATTCAACCTGAACTCATTAATCCAATTTGACCCGAAGAAAAATATTGAACTTAAATCCAAGATTTTTGGACTCTAGAAAAAAAAAAAGGTCAACCCCATAGCAGGTCAAACACGAACCCAATTGATTCTTTGTGAGTTTATCATTGATGAAATGTATTTTCTGTTTCAAACAAATGTAAGCAATGAATGGTAAAGGGTGTTTTTTTTTTAGGGGGAGCTTGTGGTTGTGGCAATCAGGTTTATTTGATTGGCGTAATGAAATAGCTACTGTAATAGAAAACCAAAAAACAAAAACTTGAATTGAGCATTACAAAAATACAACTGCTACGGTTCTTTGTAGCAAAAGACAACAAGAGGATAAGGGAAATTATAGCGGAGTCTTGGATGCATTTAACAATGGGATTGCACGAGGAGAAGGCTCTTTGTACCTTGGGGAACAGGTTCGAGCTGTACGATTATCAGTATATTGTAATTATTTATTTTTATTTTTTTTAAATCTATGATATTGAAAAAAAAAATAGAAATCCTACTAAGTTAATGAATGGATGAAAATATCTACCTTGCCACTTGTTTTGTTTGAATTGAACCGTTTCAACTTCCAACACTGGCTCAACATACAGACATATAGCAGGAAAGGAGAAAAGAGAACAGTACATCACCAGCTATTCACAAGACTACAAAACAAGACCGACTGAAACAACATGGACCCAAAACAAACAACAAAACAGAAGCTACATGACCATCCTTCTCCACACACAGCTCTCACTTCTTAATTTTCGTAGACAAAAAAACAAAATCTTTCTATCGTGAAGCCCATAGAGTTGTATTAAACATTGTAGAAGGAAAGTTGGACAGGTATCATATAACAAGAGCTGTCAACAATTTAGCAAACATGAAAAAGAGCTGCAGGAAAATGAAGCAAAATGGAGTTTAACCGAACATGCAACATGACACCTCAAATGGTCAGGTGTCAATCATGGACAAATCAGATCATTAGCAAATGGCATGATTTGGCAACAAGATAGTTGAGTCTAAGATGTATTATGTGCCAATGGTATCGCAAGATTGGACATGAATTATACTCCATTATGGAGAATATGTGAACTATGGAGCTCCCAAGGTATAGGCTGGAGGAGTTATCTTATTATAAGAGTGACTCTTCTATAAAACCATCCTCTCAGCATGAATGCTCAGGTCCCCCAAAAAAAAAAAAAAGCATTCTTTAGCAGTGCAGCTTACATTGGAATTATTAGCAAATCATATATCAAAACCCACTTCTAACAAAAGATGAATCAAAAGTTATTATTTTGAAGTTGAAAATCAATGTAATATACACCAAAGAGTAGTGTTTATTGCGCATAGTTGTGCAAATATACACTATCAAAATACACAGTTTAAACGAAACTTTAAGTCAAGTTTTCAAAGTTGAAGTCCCGTTTTCAGTGTATTTTTGCAGTGTAAAACAGTGTGCACTAGTTTTTTCCGCATTCTCCAAAATGTGTAGCAAGGGTGGATGCGCGGTTTTGTAATATCTAGTGGCTATATGACAGCACAAAGAGATTAATTAGCTAGGAGACTCGGACCAAAGGCCTTTTATAATATGTAGTAGTGGTGAATATGTGAAAGCACCAAGAGATTAATAAGTTAGCTATAGAAGATTGAACCCGTAAGCATGATAGATCTGGCCGTTTGGAAACACATGCAAAAAATAACATTCTCTACTTAAGGATAAAGAATGGAAGGATCATTGACTAGTGCAATGGAAAAGTCTTTCACTGCCAAGCAGAACTGCATGTTTTTAAATTTTGAGAGCAGTCACTTAATGCAAAAATTAAAAATAAAAATATTGAGGGGAAAAGACTATCCAAATCACCACTTTCAAGACCTCACTTATGTATAACCAACATGTTAGATAATGACTTCATTGAAAAATGAAGAGGAAAATGTACTATCCGCGCAGAAACATGCAGATAAATCAGATTGACACCAGTAATTTGTAGTCTAAGGAAGATAAAAATCAGTTATTTAGTATATCCATAAAAAGGACAGTTGATAATGATCACTTGATTTAGAGAATATCTTCTATAACGGTTTTGGAAACTGTTGTGGTTAGAACTGTTTGTGAACTAAGTTTACATTTCCCCACATTCAGCAATAACGCAAGCTAATTTAGGCCGGTTGTTGGGTCCAGCAGCTACATTCTCAATCTTCCTGACAACCAAAAGACCATCTCCAAGCACTCTCTGCATAGAAGTAGAGAAAATTAAATCTATTTACAAAACTATTTACTTGAGAAAAGAGGCTTGCAAATGAAAGTTTTAGCCATGGTCACAGAACAGGCTTGTTGATAAGAGCAGGAGAACAATTTGAGCTTACAGCTGCTTAGAAAACTGTGCTAAAATTAGACGCAACCTAATGAACACACTGAAGAAAAGTTCAATTGTTTACAAGTCTCAGATGCAACTCATAAGCATATCACAAAGACCTGAATTGCCCCAACACAAGTAAAAATTACATCTTGGGTTAACTAAAATCAATCCAGTAATCAGAAGAAATCAGTCTTCATACTGATGCCTAGTGTCTCATTTCACTTCAAATAAAATCTCAAATAAACCTAAGCTGGTCTACATTGCAAGTTAGAGTGAAAAACACATTTATTGAGTAAAATTTTGGTATTTTTGGATGAATAAAAAATTAATAATGCAATAACAGAGTTGAGAAGGAATTAGAGCATACCCCAAATACAACGTGCTTATTGTCAAGCCAGTCGCATTTTGCACAAGTGATAAAGAACTGCAGGAAATGGGAGGCTTAATCAACACAACATATTATAGTTAAGAATTAAAGAAAACAACAGACCTTATCAAAAAAATAAAAAAAATAAAGTAGATGTCCCAGTACTTTTGGTGATCTGTGTGTGTGTGTGTGTGTGTGTGTGTGAGAGAGAGAGAGAGAGAGAGAGCTGAAGTTGCTGAGTTACCTGACAACCATTAGTACCCGGGCCACTATTAGCCTGCAAAAAGAGGTGGAAAAAAGATGAACTTCTTTAGCATTTCAAATAAAGCTTTACATTGGAGCAAGAGTTTGTGCAAAAATTCAAGATAGAAATATGAGGTTTGATAGAGATATTAACTCATACAAACGAAGTCCAAGAGTTATTATGTTATTATCCATTCTCTTGATGATAATTTCCTTCTTTTATTTTTTAGTATCAAAATATATTAGAAGTGTACAAAAAGGGTGTACCAACAACCTAGTAGACAGGCAATATGTAAGCGCTTAATGGTTTTTTGTGTTATCAAAGAGTTGAACAACGAAAGTAGATGGTGAGTTCCTATTTGAATTGATGAAGTCATGTAGGAACAAGTTTTAAGTCTACCAATTTGTAATCAAGGAGAGATTTTTTCTTTCAACCATCTTCCAATTGTTAATACAATATACAAGGACCACTACTACAAACAGTACTACACCCTTGATCATAAAATATCAATTGCTTTCACATTCTCTTGATGAGCTTACATGTCAACGGTGGACAAATCCTTCTGTCCAGAAGTCCACTGACCTTTTTTCAAGCCTTGCAGGATGAAGTAATATCATTCAATTGCTTAATTGAATTATAACGTTGCTTTATATAGCTGAGATTCTAAGAGAATTCAGAGGAAGTTTTACAAATAAAAGTATGGTATTTCCTTTTAAAACAGGTAATAATAATCATGAATAAACATAGATACTTTTTTTTTTTTTGATAAGTAAGCTTATATATATATACACGCGCACACACACACACACACACACATTATATTGATTAGCAAAGCAGGCATTTGTTGCCTAACTGAAATCAAGATGCAACTAGAACAGTCGGTACATAAAAAAGACTAAATCTCAAATTACACACTCTAATTTTGACATGTTTTCATTTTAGTCCAACTTACATCTATTTCCAATCCATCTCTGCCTAAAACGTGTTGTTAACCCCATCTGTTTCCAATAGCAAAACTATGTTGTTTTATAGGGATTAAATGCAGGATATGGATGGAAGAGCTACATTGGAAACAAATGAAAGTCAAATGACCAAAATGAAAAACAATTGAAACTATAGGGACAAAAATGAAAACGGTAAAAGTTAAGAGTGTGTAATTTGTAACTTAACCTAAAAATAAATAAGACATTATGGGTATCCTAAGGACAACGTACAACAAGATTCAAGTCCCAAAAACTACTAAGCTCCAGTTAAGATGATGAACAAACATACAGTGATGGAAATAGCACAGTAAAAAGTTTTTTCAACTTCCAAGAACATAGGAAAAGCACAGCCACCAAACACTAAATCACGGCATATACATTTCAAGAAGAGAGATGTATACCATTGATAACAGACCAGCACCAGTGTGTTTGGCGACAAAATTTTCATCCTCAAATTTATGTCCGTAGATGGAAACACATCCACTGCCATCACCCTGCAAAGCAAAACTGTTATAATAAGAATAGCAAAACAACATTATAAAAAGTCTCATTATTATTATTATTATTATTATTATTATTATTAATGCAAACAGAAATGCATATGATCACAGAAGTAGAACTTCCAGAAATTAAAGCAGGGGCAAAACTAGGATTTACAGATCAAGAAGGCAGTGACTATGTGTAGATAGATAGAAGAGATAAGCATCTGGGGTGACTGCAAAGTTTTAGCTTGCTCGCTCTTCTTTCTATAGAAACTGCATGAGCAACTTTAATATCTTACCTTTAGCAGCCGGAGTCATCTTACCCAGTGCAATACCTTTTACTGGTCAGGTAGATGTGTTTCTACAAAAGGAATAGGATAGCAAAAAAAGTTGTGTCTGGTCTAATGTGATTAAACTCATTAAAGTGAGTTTCTTAATCTACAATTCCTCTTGATTCTCTCTCTTGATAATCGCTCCAGCTTCCCTCACTCCAAAGAGCAGCTATTGTGACAGACATGCAGGGCTTAGATTGAATATAGAAAGAAGGGTTTGTAACTGACAGATTTAGAAAAATCCCCAACCCATTATAAGGGCACTCAGCCCACTCCTCTCTCTCCATTCTTTAAGCACCCTTACCACTTTCATTCTCCAAATGAGAAATTGGGCTTTCCATCTTGTCTATTGCTGGTTGATATAAAGACCTGTGTGTGTGTGTGTGCGCGCGCGCGCGCGCGTGTGGCTTTTTTTCTTTTTCCTCTTTTTTTCGGAGAAGAAATGAAGATTAATTATTAATTTTAAGAATATGTAATGCGTAGCTTGTTTCACCATAATATCTCCTGTTTGAAGAACATGCAATATATCTTCAGAAGAGATATGAGATAAGTTTTTCTCCTAATAAATACTACCATGAATCCCCTCCCCCTCCCCCCAGTCTCTCTCTCTCTCTCAAACCCTACAACTTTTTTTTTTTGGCTGCACAAATCACAACACCAATGTCGGCCAATCAACAAGAGAGGGGCTGAGGTGGCATATCAGAGATCCCAAGGGTCTCAGCCATGCTGGAAACACCTTTATCCAAATACAGCAAGGAGATGCGAGAACTTCCAAAAGAAACTCCCCCAATACTCATGACCTCAAATCTTATCTAATGCTCTCTACAGTTTAGAGTCTTTAGACAGATCTTGAATCCAATCTAGAACTCAACCTATTTGATTAAATGAACGACGCTACAGCAAAGGCCAGTCCTATGAAGCCACAACAATCATTGAGCAAGCCACACAAAGATGAGCTGCAGAAGTGGGCTTTCACAAAGTTAAAACTGCTGGGCGGCCATCAAAACTCCCACAAACATAAGCGAGCTCAAGCTACAGTACTATAAAAATCAATGCCTAGTGTCCATGGATTACATTAAAAGTGCAGATTACAAGTTACAACCTTACATTTTCACTTAAAACTACTGTACATACAAATGGCACATAGTAAATAAAACAAGAAAACACACATCTAGCACCTTCCTTTGTTTCTTTCTTTTCTTTTTTCTCAACTCGAAATGCAAAACATTTTTTTTTTTTAAATAACATAGTAAACAAAGAGTTCTTTGGACTCGCTTCTAACCAGTAAAACCTATGTGCAACTGATCCCAACCTGCCAGAACCAGTTTCCGGGTAACCACAGAACTAAGCAGACTTATAAAGTTACATAAAAATTGAGGGTAATAGTATAGACCTTTAAGAAATCACCAGCTTGAATCATGAAATCCTTGATCACCCTATGGAACTGGCAACCCTTGTAACCAACAGGCAATCCAGCTTTCCTGCCAGTATTCAACAAACCAATCACCAAAATACCCTTGTTAATTGATCAAATTACGAATATGAGAGACTGAATTTGCAGTGTTTAATAAATTACCTGTATTCTCCTGTACAGAACTGCCTGCCAGATAACCAAAAATCAAAATTTTAAATTCGTTTTAGCAATAAATAAAAATTATAACAATAAGAGAGAGAGAGAGAGAGAGAGAGAGAGAGAGTTTTTTAAGAGATAAAGAGAGGGAATGGCAGGACCTGAAATTTTCGGCGGTTTTGGGGGCGATATCGGCGAAAAGCTCCATCTTGATACGGCCAGCGGGGATGTTACCGATGGTGATGTCGAAGAAGACAACTGGGTTCTTTGGGTTTGGTGGTCTCACGTGCCACTCCACCCCCGACCCTGTGTTTCCTGCCATTGATAGATAGAATACCTCACTGCTTCTCTGTGAGTCTTGCTGAGCTCTTTGCTTTGCTTGCTCTCTCTTTTGTTTTTATTTTTTGGTTTGCTTGTAGTGTTGTAACTATGAGTCTGTGCTTGTGTGAAGTTATTTGTGTGAGAAAATTTGAGCAATATGAAAATGGGTCACGTGAGTTGGAGAAGCTGTTTCACAAATATATATATATATATATATATATATATATATATATATATACTTTTTTTAATTTAACACAACCATTTAAAAAAATGGTCAGTGGAGAGGAGAGAAAGGGTCAGTGTGGAGAGGAGAGAGAGAGAGGGACAAAAAATAAGTAGAAGTTTTAGCACATTTATTTGTACCATGTCACACAAATCTCTCTCTCTCTCCCTTTCTCTCCATGTCAAACTATCTCCTAGAAGAATTGTTGTTGGATTTACTACATAGACAGGGGGCAGGGGCTAAGGCCCTGTAAGATAAAATATATGATATTATTTGTCTTATAATAATAATAATAATAAGGCCTCTTACTTAGGGGGAAAAATCTTCCATTGACTTATAGAATGTTTTGTCTATCTATCTTAAGATATAAAAAATTTTAATTGAATCCCAAAAATTTAATAAATAAAAATTATTTTAAAAATATTATACTCTTATCGAATATTTATCATTTTAATGCATTTCATTATGTTTGTGGTAATTTAAGAGCGTAAAAATTTTAATCTTCCAAAATTTTACTCTTCCTTTCTCTCTCAGTCAAAATTAAAATTAAAATTAATATTTTCGAGGCAAATTTATTACTGATTTTTTTTATAGGAAAAATTCATTACTGAAATACATTGTTCAATAACTAAATTATAACATTGCTAAAAGAGGCAGTGACAATCTAAATATTATATTTTATCTGATATTGATTGTTTCGATATTTTTAGAATTGAAAGTCAATTAATGAATTAAATTATATAAAAAAATTTGGATTCTATTTTATAATTCATGTGTCTCTTATAAAATATTAAGTAACAATATATTTTACATTCGCATATCATACTAGACTAGGCCCTATATATTTTTGCAAACCTGGATTGAAGTATTCAATAGAAACAATACCATTTTAAATTTACAAGTTTTTTTAAAAAAATTATATTCAAAATACTCTACACATATGAAAAATCTTTATAGAAATGTAGCCATATTTTGCATGAAAGACATTTAACATGCCAAGAATATGGTTAATATTTTATTTAACATGCCAAATTGGATTATTTTACAAATTTAACTAATAAAACTCTAATGATCCGTTTGAATTGAAAGAGATGAAGAGGGAGTAGAGTCGTTAGAGTAGAGTAGAATTAACCCAAAATTAGCTTATTTTTAGCAAACTCTACTCTATTCTCCTCAACTTCCCCTCCCTACCCCCTCAAACTAAAAAGACCCTAAGGACCAACCTTAAAAATGAGATAAACTTTAAGAACCAAAATGGTGTTTGCCCGAAAATAATGCTTTGTTTGGCTAAATGTATGACATAGACTCCTTATCTTTAGCACTCCATTGATTTACTTTGGTTGGACCTTCATCTACTTCTACAATAGATTTTTCTTCTTCTTATATTTTGGCTTTTTCAACGGAAAATTGATTATGGTTTTGCAAAGAGGATTTTAGAATAAAATTATGAATATAGAATAGGCTTGTACTTAAATCTCATCCTTTTTTCCTTTTTTCTTTTTTTTTCTAAAAGCTTTTATTTCACTGATCAAAAAATATAGGAGAAGAATATTTGATTGTTACATGGTCTGGTTTGCTGTAAGGAGAAAATCATATCTATGCTTATGGTATATAGAAGGACGATGATACAAGTGTAAGTAATTACAGGTTAATAAAAGAAGCAATCCCACCTCAAAAAGAAGAACCAAAGCTGTTAGACTCCTTCATTCAATTCCTAGAGAGGGATTGGAATTCTATTCCAAAAAGGAAAGCAATTTAAACAATTTTTTATATATATAAAAAATAAAATAAAAACTGAAAACTAATATAACCAAATAGGAAAAAGGAAACACAAATGCCCTGAGACTCATGGGACCAATTAACTTGATGTCAATGATAGGAGCAATTAATCTAATGATAGCTTTTTATTATCAAATAAAGACACCGATCAGTTTTTGGTGTATAGAGGATTGAACCATAGATCTCTTATTCAACCATCAGAGATTTTACCAGTTAAGTTAACTAGAACTCACCATTTTTAATGATAACTATATCAAATATAACAGGACATAATTCCAAATATATGAGGGTTGTTTTTCGAACCAATTCCTCCATCTAAACAAGAGATCATCTACCTTCCCTGGTAAGTAGTAACACCCATCAAATCCTAGAAGGCTCTAAAGACTACATTGATAAACATATGCAACTTCACAATAGCAAATGGTCCATCGTCACATCATTATATCAGTGCATATAACACCTCTCAACTAAAGAGAACCTTTGCTTGATAAGAATTTTACAATTTAGAATCTTTTATCAATACTATTGTTTAAATGAAGGATGGAACACTCCTTGGGGCCTTAACACACTAAATACACTTATAAGGGAAAGAGTTAGCCTTTTTACCCCAAATAACCTCATGCTAAGAAGTAAAATCGAACATCAAAATGACCACTCTCATTCAATCTCCATCTCATCCTATCAATTGCTAATCTCTTGGGGATATTTGAGCAAAGAAGATCTTTAAAAAAAAAAAAATCATTGACTCCAATTCCTAACACATGAAATCATTCTTAAAAATCTCACATTCGATGATAGTGACGTTATTATAAGCTGACGGCACATTAAGAAGCTGACGGGAATACCCAACCCGTCAGCCAATCTCATTAGGATGCCGCCTTTTCTGGCATTCAGGGCTATATCCCTTACGTAGCGACAATAAGCTGACGGATCACGTGGACGAGACATGGCTGACGACCTTGGCTGTAAGGTCCTTGGCTGACGTCCTTGGCTGACGGATCACGTTGATGTACATAAGCTGACGACAGTGTAGGAGGTACACGTGGGCTGACGACCTTGGCAGGCGAAAGCTGAAGGAGTAATCCAACTTTCATTTTTAGCCTATCTTGACTTCTGCTTATGTGAATATAAGGAGAGTTCTTACGCTACACGTTCGACTTTAGTCAAGAAGATTCCTATAAGGAAAGGGCTCAATACAATAGGCAAAGATCCGCGAATTGCTCTTCTAAAAGGAAAGTACTTCCTCGCCAAGGCGTTTATTTCGGCTCTACACCACTATATAAACCCCAAAAACCCTCATGACAAAAGGTACGCACTATTACCTCAACTCTGGCACTCTAGGGTTGTTTTAAAGACTCTAACTTGATCGTCGGAGGGTCTTTGGCCGGCACCACACCGGTGCTCTCTGTCGATCACCTACTTTCTCTTCGCAGGTGTTGCTTCAATCGGAGGAGTACTCGCAGCTCACTGGTGATTTCTTCGGCATCATCAGTTGGCGCCGTCTGTGGGAAGAACAAGAGAGACATTCAGCCTTGCTCTGTTCCTGAGACAAAGAGTTGTATGGTACTCACTCGATCGATGGCAACAATCAACAACCAAGGCGACGAACCGCATGCTACAGCGCTAGAAAGGCAAGTTCAGACACTGGCTGCTGCCGTCGAGCGCCTTACTAAACAGAATCACGACTTAGAAGAACAACTACGGCAGGTGACCGCGCACCAAAGTGCACCAGGGGAGGACCAGGAAGTAGCAAGCCCGGAAGGGAGGAATGCCGTCAGGCCTGAAGGTAGCACCGCACCAACAAGGCTGGAGCGGCCGGAGACAAACCCACCATCTGCCTCGGACTCCCTACCACCTCATATCGCGGCCAAGATGCAGGAGATGAGGGAACGCATGGATGTGATGATGAACGCCCTTAGAGGACGGGTGTCCAGCAACCTGGACGACCTAGTCCATAGAACAGATTCACCTTTCACAGCGTTGGTGAATTCATGCCCCGTTCCTCCAAAGTTTCGCATGCCCCATATGGAAAACTACGACGGATCCAAAGACCCGTTGGACCACCTGGAGTCTTTTAGAACCCTAATGCATCTTCAGGGTGTACCGGACGAAATCATGTGCAGGGCTTTTCTTACCACCTTGAAGGGGCCTGCGAGGGATTGGTACACCAGGCTGACGCCTAATTCTATCGGCACCTTTAAGGAACTGGGCGCACAGTTCGTGTCACACTTTATTGGAAGTCATCGGCACAAGAGGTCTATTGCGTGTATACTGGGCATTAAGCAGCGAGAAGACGAGACGTTAAGGTCCTATATAGCCCGCTTTAACAAGGAATCCCTCTCAATAGACGATGCGGATGACAAGATACTTGTGGCAGCATTCACGAACGGGCTACAAGAGGGTAAGTTCTTGTTCTCTCTATGCAAGAATGACCCAAAGACTATGTCCGATGTATACTACAGGGCGACGAAGTATATGAACGCGGAGGATGCCTTGCTGGCCAGAGACGACCATAAACCCAGAAAAAGGGAGAGACAGGAAGATACGAAACCCGACAATGGACGAAAAAGAGGGAGAACCAGAGAGGGACGAGATGATCGACGACCCAAGCCGCCTACAGGAAGGTACACGAGCTTCACTCCCCTGAATGCGCCCATCGACCAGGTGTTGATGCAGATTAAAGACGAGGAAACTTTGGCCTTTCCTGGAAAACTGAAGGGAGATCCCAACAGGAGACCAAGGGATAAGTACTGCCGATTTCACCAAGACCACGGCCATGACACCGCCGATTGCTACGACCTGAAACAACAAATAGAAGCTCTCATTAGGCGAGGGAGGTTACAGAGGTTCGTCAACAAAGAAAAGGCGGACCCGCCACAAAATCAAGCCCCTCGGCGAGATAATAATCGCCCCAGGCAACCTATAGGAGACATAAGGATGATTGTAGGGGGCACCACGAGGGCCAGATCTTCCAAGAAAGCCCGAAAGACATACATCAGAACGGTCCAGAACGTCCAGTCGGCAAGTCCTGCGCTTGGAAGGTCACGGATTGGAAATCCCCCCATTGAATTCTCGGAAGCGGACGCCGAGCACCTTCACCATCCCCACGACGACGCTTTGGTCGTCACCATACGGGCAGGGGATTACAACATACACCGAGTTCTCGTAGACAACGGTAGCTCAGCAGACATCCTCTACTATCCCGCTTTCCAACAGATGCAAATTGAAAGGGAGCGACTAATTCCGGTTAATGCCCCACTCATTGGCTTCGGAGGGGCGAGGGTACATCCACTTGGCACCGTCACTTTAGCGGTAACCGTTGGAGACTACCCACAGCAAGTCACCCGGAACATAACATTCCTGGTAGTCGATTGCTCGTCGGCTTACAATGCCATCATAGGGCGTCCAACCCTCAACTCATGGAAAGCCGTAACCTCGACATACCATTTAATGATAAAATTCCCTACTGATCATGGAATTGGAGAATTGAGAGGAAATCAGGTATCCGCACGAGAATGTTACGTGGCCATGATGGAGATGGACAGTCACATTCAAGCCATGAACATAGAAGAACGTCGGGTGGCGACAGAACCCGTCGAGAGGCTCGAAGACGTACATCTCGACGAAGCCCACCCGGAGCGAACGACAAAAGTCGGAACCCTGGCCGACCCGGCGGTACGTCAGAAACTCGCAACTTTTTTGAAAGAAAACAAAGATGTATTCGCATGGAGCCACGAAGACATGCCGGGAATCGACCCGTCGGTCATGGTGCACAGGTTGAACGTGTCGCCATCTTTTCCGCCCGTCCGACAGAAGAAAAGAACCTTTGCCCAAGAAAGAGACCAAGCAATAGCAGAAGAAGTCCGCAAACTGCAAGAAGCGGGATTTATCAGGGAAGTGTATTACCCCGACTGGTTGGCGAACGTCGTAATGGTCAAAAAGAACAACGGGAAATGGAGGATGTGCGTCGACTTCACGGACTTAAACAAAGCATGCCCCAAAGATAGCTACCCCCTCCCGCGGGTCGACGTCCTGGTGGATTCTACGGCCAAACATCAGTTGCTAAGCTTCATGGATGCATTCTCCGGGTATAACCAGATCCGAATGGATGAGGCTGATCAAGAGAAGACTTCGTTCGTAACAAGCCAAGGCCTTTTTTGCTACAAGGTCATGCCCTTTGGCCTGAAAAACGCTGGCGCAACCTATCAGAGGCTCATGAACAAGATGTTTGCACGGCAGATTGGAAGGAACGTCCAGGTGTATGTCGACGACATGCTGGTCAAAAGCCAAGAGGAAGAAGCTCATCTGGAGGATCTTAAGGAAACATTTGATACTCTTCGCTCCTACAACATGAAACTCAACCCAAGCAAGTGTGCCTTTGGAGTGACGGCAGGAAAATTCCTGGGGTACATGGTATCCCAAAGAGGGATCGAGGCCAACCCAGACAAGATTCAGGCCATTATGGGGATGGCCCCTCCTAAAAATATTAAGGAAGTACAAAACCTCAACGGTAGGGTCGCCGCGCTTAGCAGATTTGTGTCGAAGGCTGCAAATAGATGTCTACCTTTTTTCCGAACATTGAAAAAATCCTTTGAATGGACTGCCGAGTGTCAACAAGCGTTCGAAGATTTAAAGGCCTACCTCTCTTCCCCGCCATTGCTAAGCCCCTCGCAACCAGGAGAAGAACTGTTCCTCTATCTGGCCGTTTCCCCAGCAGCCGTCAGCACGGCCTTAATTAGAGAAGACGATAAGGTCCAACGACCTGTGTACTATGCGAGCAAGGCATTGCACGGTGCAGAAGAGAGATATCCCTCCATGGAGAAACTTGCCTTCGCTTTGGTTACAGCGGCCTGTAAGCTCAAACCATATTTTCAAGCCCATACAATAGTCCTCCTAACTGACAAACCTTTGCGGCGAGCAATGGGCAGCCCTGCGGCTGCCGGACGGATGGCGTTGTGGTCCGTAGAACTAAGTGAATTTGATATACAATATCGCCCCCGCGTCGCCATCAATGGACAAGCGGTGGCCGACTTCATTGCTGAGTTCACCAGCGCGCAAGGCGAAGAGGAAAGGATTCCCCAATGGGGCATTTTCACTGACAGGTCATCCAACAAGAAGGCTGGCGGGGTAGGGGTCGTGCTTAACTCTCCGGAAGGCGACGAGCTCAAATGTATGATTCGCCTCGATTTTCCTACAACTAACAATGAAGCTGAGTATGAAGCCCTGATAGCAGGTCTAGACCTTACTCAAGTTGTAGGGGCCACGAACGTGGTTGTTCATTGCGACTCCCAAGTCGTCACAAGCCAGGTAAACGACGAGTACGAGTGCAAGGGTGAAAGAATGAAGAGGTACTGGGAACAAGCAAAAAAAAGGATGGACGGGCTGCAAGCCAAGATAGTCCAAATTCCAAGAGGAGAAAACGAACATGCCGACCGACTTTCCAAAGCCGCATCTGCGGAAACTATGACCCCCATCGACAAGGTACTTTCTTTCATTCAACCCTCACCATTAATTGACGTTGTCTGCATACAGGAAATTGGTTCCGAAAACAGTTGGACCACGCCCTTGATCTCCTACCTAAAAGATGGCACGTTGCCTGATGAAAAGGAGGCTGCCAGGAAGCTGAAGGTCCGGTCTGCACGGTTTGTCTTGATACAGGACGTTCTCTACAAAAGGGGCTTTTCTCGACCATACCTAAGGTGCGTAGGCCCCGAAGAAGCAAACTATGTTATGAGAGAAGTACATGAGGGGATATGCAGCAACCACTCTGGATCACGGTCGTTGGTACAAAAGCTGATTCGGGCCGGGTACTATTGGCCAACAATGCAAAATGACGCCCAGGTTTATGTGAGAGCCTGCGACAAGTGTCAAAGGTTCAGCAACATCACTCGGCAACCGGCGGAAGAATTGACCCCCATAACTGCCCCATGGCCGTTCGCCCAGTGGGGGTTGGATATCATGGGACCATTCCCGATGGCAGCAAGACAGCTGAAGTTCCTCGTCGTCGGCATCGATTACTTCACCAAATGGGTTGAAGCTGAAGCCCTAGCCACAATCACTGAAAAGAATATAAGGGGTTTTGTATGGAGAAACATTGTCTCGAGTATGGAATTCCAAGAGTCTTAATTTCGGACAACGGTAAACAATTTGACAACGACTCCTTCCGAGCCTTCTGTTCAGAGTTAGGAATCAAGAACCATTATTCCTCCCCAGCCCATCCTCAGGCAAACGGACAAGTAGAAGTCACCAACCGATCCTTGCTCCGAATCATCAAGACTCGGCTCGAGGGGGCAAAGGGCGTATGGCCTGAGATGCTGCCCAGCGTGCTATGGGCATACAGAACGACAATACGAACCCCTACAGGAGAAACCCCTTTCCAGCTGACATACGGAAGTGAAGCGGTCATTCCAGCCGAGATAGGACTCACAAGTTATAGGGTGGCCAACCACGACGAGGGAAGAAATGATCAAGAGCTTCGTTTACAACTGGATCTAATTGACGAAGTAAGGGCGGCGGCTGAGTAGAGACTCGCGCGATACCAGGACCTCGTAAGCAAGCACTACAACTCCCGAGTCAAGCGCCGAGACTTCAAAGTCGGAGATCTTGTTTTGAGGAAAGTAATGGGCGCAGCCAGAGATCCCACACAAGGAAAGCTCGGCCCGAACTGGGAAGGACCCTACAAGATCGTATCATGGCGAAGAAAGGGCACCTATCACCTAGAGACTCTTGACGGGCAGAAACTGCGACACCCATGGAACGCCGAGCACCTCAGAAAGTACTACCAGTAGAAGATAGCAAGCAGAACGTTACTCCTCATTACCAGTTTATGATCCTTAATTATTTGTCTTAGCTTATTCTTGTCTACAGTATATTTTAAGTCCAAAGGGCTGAAAACTTATCTTTCCTATTTTTGAACAAAATTTTACTTATGCATTCATCATAATAAGAGGAGGTTCATTCAGAAACGACTAGTGAATTTTTGATGTCTTGAAGAAAACAACAGGTCCTCTACATCTAAGTCCACAAAGTGGACGACCTGCTTATAAGTCCACAAAGTGGACGGCCTACATCTAAGTCCACAAAGTGGATGGCCTACATCCAAATCCACAAAGTGGACGACCTACTTATAAGTCCACAAAGTGGACGGCCTACATCTAAGTCCACAAAGTGGACGGCCTACATCCAAGTCCACAAAGTGGACGACCTGCTTATAAGTCCACAAAGTGGACGGCCTACATCTAAGTCCACAAAGTGGACGGCCTACATCCAAGTCCACAAAGTGGACGACCTGCTTATAAGTCCACAAAGTGGACGGCCTACATCCAAGTCCACAAAGTGGACGACCTGCTTATAAGTCCAAAAAGTGGACGGTCTACATCTAAGTCCACGAAGTGGACGGCCTACATCCAACTCCACAAAGTGGACGACCTGCTTATAAGTCCATAAGTGGACGGCCTGCCTCTAAGTCCACAAGGTGGACGATCTACATCTAAGTCCACAAAATGGACGACCTATTCCAAAGTCCACAAAGTGGACGACCTGCTCCTAAGTCCAAAAAGTGGACGATCCCGTTACTGAGTCCACCTAGTGGACGGCGTCATAAATAAGTCCACAAAATGGACAATCTTGCACCTAAAATCCACAAAATGGACGATCCCAATCTAAGGACAACAAGGTGGACGGCCTCATTACTAGAAGGCCTTACCACCAAGCGCATAAGATGTACAAGAGCAATAAAATGCTGATATATTCCCTCTTGAGCTCGTCACCTTGCCATGATGCAACAAGGTGACGGTGTTATGCTCAAAGTGACGGTGTTATGTTCAAAGTGACGGCCTAATAACGGCGTTATGTTCAAAGTTAGCTGACGGCATTGTTCGTAGAAATAATGGGCGTATTGCCAAATGGATACGTCAAGCTAGATTAGCTGAAAGAAAAAGGTGACGCCGTTAAGAAACTAAGGCATACAATTAAGTTGTCCAACGACATCGCCCATGAAACTGACGGAATGATAAAAAACGACCCTGAGTTTTCATGGAAAAGAAGCTGACGCCGTCATCAGTTCAGAAATTGAATTGAAAGAGAAAAATCCCGTCACCCCTAAGCTGACGAAGCTCATAACGAACATAATTCTGAATTACAATAAAAAACACACATACTTGAAGCATAAAATGACATTAAAATTAAAGTAAGCAATGTCTTTACAAAGGCCCAGAAAAATGGGCGTCAAGTACTACTATTCCGTCTACACTTCTCAAAAAGAAAAGAAAGCTTTAAGTTCATAGGGGAGCGTCAGTGTCCCCCATCGTCTTCGGCAGTAAAAGGCTGGGCACAGGAGAGAGAAGGGCTGACGGCATTTGGGTCGCCATTGTGAGGATTTGGAGTCAGAGTGACAGAGTGATCCGCAGCTGGCTGGGCTAGGACGACGCTGTTGTCTCTCTGATTATTGTCTTCAGCTTCTTCATGAATGGCGTCGCCTGCAGGGGTTGACGGGATGGACTCATCCATTGAAATCCTTGACAAATCCAAGTCAGGATAGACAGATTTTACTTGCTTCAGACAGTCCTCAAACCCGTCACCATAGTAGGCGGCACAAGCGTCTATGAAGGCTGACGAATCTTTAAACTCCTTCACAGCGTCATTCCTAGCCGTTTCCACTTGGACTAGGATGGACCTTAACTCCTTTTCTGCCACCACCCTGGCCTCCGTCTCCAGCTCCCTTCGACGGGTTTCCTCCGTCAGCTTTTCCTTATAGTCCTTCAGCTCCGTGCCCAAGATTTTGTTCGCCTCCTTGAACTGCGCCTGACCGTCAGCTAGGTACTTGACGCGCTCGTTCAGACGGGTGATCACCCCCTCCTTGGCAGAGCACCTATTCGACAAGGCCTTCACGCGAACCATAGCCTACATTAAAAAAGATAGAACAACGTCAGGATGATTAAGACTGATCGAACACCAAAGTAAAGTAAAAAGAGACACATACCCTAGTGAGGTCAAAAAGGGCTGACGCCCCTATCTCGTCAGTAGTTTGCTCCGCACAAGGATCCGTCTCCTCATCCTTTAAAATGGATTCCGTCACCTCTACAGCATAATCCTTGTGGGTCAGCAGACGGCGTACGGATCCTTGGACAATGGGCCCCGACGAGGTCATCGGACCCTTGCCTGCCCCATGAGCAGACCTAGGAGGTGACGGCCTCCGAGAAGACTTGTCCCCGGGAGTGGGGGCAACCTTCTTCCCCGGACAGTCTTCCCTACCGTCAGGTTTCCTCTTGGCCGCGACCTTCTTGACGGGCCTGAGGGCTGACGGTGGGGTTGACCCACCCCTAGCCTTCTCTTGCTGCTTCTTCTTGGCCGCAGCGGCAGCTCGAACCCGTTGTCTAGCTGACTCCATTTCTGCAAAGAATAAGGGTTAGAAAGAGACAGCGTCAGGATAAAGACGAAGTTAAAAGACACTTACGACGACGGGAATAAGCGTTCAGTTTGCAAGCTTCCTCCGTCGGTTCAGGACCCCCACAATATAAGTGAAGAGTATCTAACGTGATTAGATCCTGACACTTCCTCTCGTCCAAAGGAATGGCCGTCACTCAACGAATGAACTCCTCTTGCTCCTCGGTAATACGTGGACGATTGTTAGCTGCAATGAAAAGTGACGGGTTAGGATAGCAAAAAAGCAGACGAGGCGAGGAGGGTCGACGAGATTAACCTGAATCTCTAACGTAAGCCCATGTGTTATCAAAACCATTGGGCATTGACTCCCACTCCTCCTGACGACATACCCAATTCGTTCCTTCTACAAAGAAGTATCTGCCCTTCCACTTCCTATTGGAGTCAGGCATATCTGACACTAACTTCAACTCCTTATCCCTCACTGCAAAATGATACACTCCTTTTGACGAAGAAATGTGCTGAGGACGATAACACCAAAAGAACTCGTCCAAAGTCAGCTGACGGTTCCCGCCGCTCAGACGACCCCACAAGATCTCGGCACCAATGAAGGTTCGCCAAGCATTGGGGGCAATCTGGCTGACGGATATCCCGAGGAAGTTAGCCAGCTTACGGTGTTATGCCGTCAGCGGCAGCCTTAGCCCTGCCGCGAACATGGCATTATACATGCCGACGTCCGCGGTTCGTCCCGAGTAACACTTCTCACCCTCCTCAGGAAGACGGATGGGAATGTCGTCTGGTATTTGGTAACGGGACCGCAAACTTTTGAAGACATTCTCCGACATCGTCGGGAGAAAATTGTTGACGGACCACTCTGAGGGTAAGATGAAGGGACGGTCATCACCAGAGGATCCCGAGGTGCTCTCTAAGGCTTCCTCGTCGCCGTCACTCTCACCCCCGTCACTGATACTTGGCTTTCCACGAACCTCCTGGTCTTCATCGTCTACGTCACCGCTCACCCCACTTCCTCTAGAACTCTCTACTTCACCGTCAGAATGAGTTGACGATTCTCTTTCTGACGACCAGGATAGGCCCTCTGCGGGCTCACGACCTGACGGGAAGACTTCGTCGTAACCCGCTCCGTCGCGGATCGACGACTGATCACTCGGCGTCTCCCTAGACATCTGACTACCTACAAACGACGGGTTTCTTTCTAAGATCCTAGGCAGACGACTTCACTAAAGGGAGACACTGTAAAAAGTAAAAAGTAAAGTAGCGAAAACTTACGTGTAGGAGGACGGTCTTAGGAAGCTGACGGCTGCGCGATTGACGATGTGATAAGGCTGGCAGTGACGGGTTCGTTCTCTCAAGATGAACAAGGCGAAAAAAGTGGGAAAAAGGTAAATAGTGAGATATATATAGGAGAGAGGAGGCGCGAAAGACGAAGCGACACACTCATCCAGACGCGGAGCCAATCAGTCTATGACATGTGTCCCACCATTTAATGAACATGGCACAAATCACCATGCAAACACCATTTCCCCGGTAACACCAACTCCATGACCCGTCGCCCATAGCTGACGGGATAATGGAGTGGGGGGCAGCTGATAGTGACGTTATTATAAGCTGACGGCACATTAAGAAGCTGACGGGAATACCCAACCCGTCAGCCAATCTCATTAGGATGCCGCCTTTTCTGGCATTCAGGGCTATATCCCTTACGTAACGACAATAAGCTGACGGATCACGTGGACGAGACATGGCTGACGACCTTGGCTGTAAGGTCCTTGGCTGACGGATCACGTTGATGTACATAAGCTGACGACAGTGTAGGAGGTACACGTGGGCTGACGACCTTGGCAGGCGAAAGCTGAAGGAGTAATCCAACTTTCATTTTTAGCCTATCTTGACTTCTGCTTATGTGAATATAAGGAAAGTTCTTACGCTACACGTTCGACTTTAGTCAAGAAGATTCCTATAAGGAAATGGCTCAATACAATAGGCAAAGATCCGCGAATTGCTCTTCTAAAAGGAAAGTACTTCCTCGCCAAGGCGTTTATTTCGGCTCTACACCACTATATAAACCCCAAAAACCCTCATGACAAAAGGTACGCACTATTACCTCAACTCTGGCACTCTAGGGTTGTTTTAAAGACTCTAACTTGATCGTCGGAGGGTCTTTGGCCGGCACCACACCGGTGCTCTCTGTCGATCACCTACTTTCTCTTCGCAGGTGTTGCTTCAATCGGAGGAGTACTCGCAGGTCACTGGTGATTTCTTCGGCATCATCATTCGAACTCCACCATACCCCATTGAATGAACTAAAACATCCTTTGTTCACTAAACATGCATATAAACTAGGATGCATCTCTTCTAAAGAATGATTTCCACAACAAAATATCTTGTGAAAACCTTACTTGGGTGACGTCCCCACCTTGAAACACTCAAACTGAATAAAGTTATCCCAATCTACCTTAATACTCCTCCATAGGTTACACCCATGTGTCTTTCTAACTGATTTTGAAGTCCAACCTCCCCGTTGACCCCTGAAGTTTTTAATTTTTGGACTAAGCCCTAATGTTTGAAATCAATTTTAATGTCAACTTTTCGTCCATTCTTATTAGTTACATGGCCATTAAATTCTGGATCTCCAATCTCCTCATATACATGAAGATGTGTTCCTTTTAGAGTACTTGCTTCGATGCTTGTATAATAGAAAAGTACCACATTTTAGTCAATCAAAGCCCAAAATTCACACATATTAGAGCATGCAAAATTATATAAAAATACATTATTACTATAATAACAATGTAAATTTAAACCAACAATATTAATTTTTCTTTTTGTTTTTTTATTCTTTGTTTACATATCTTGATGATAAAAGAAGAGAGTGAATAATGGTTGTGTGCGGAGAAAGAGAAAAAAGTCTTAAAAAATTGATATTTTAATTGAATATAGTGTAAAATAAAATGTGAGGTATTTTGAAAAATGAGTATATAGAATAGAAAAAATAGTTTTTTTTAAAACTAAAATAAACAATTTTTTTGCAAAAGCTGACTGCTAACCCGAATACTTAGAGAGGGTTTGGATAGCAATTATTTTTCCTGCGTTTACTTTTTGCGTTTTGCTTCTTTTTTTTTTTTTTTTTTTTCTTCGTTTGCTGCTGCGGTGGGGGACAAATGCACTGTGCGCGTACTGTGCACGCACTGTGTATGTACTTTTTTAGCAATTTTTTATTAAAAATGGGTCCCGCAACACTATTCACACATTTAAAAATTATTTTGCTACAGTATTTTCAGTTTTCAGCAATAAGTTCTATCCAAACGGACCCTTAGTTGCCTCAAGTTTTGATTAAAGGCTATTCTCAAAAAAAAAAAAATTTTTGATTAAAGGCCTTTTAAATTTCAACTAATTTAAAATTCCAAACAAGATCAAAGTGTTTGGATGGAAAGCGTGTAATGATATTTTGCCTACAAGATTGAACCTAACCAAGCGAAGAATTATATCAAACAATATGTGCCCGATTTGCTATAGATGTTCAGAATCAACAATTCATGCGATTTGGGAGTGTGCCACTGCACAGGATGTGTGGGCTAGCAGTGTTAAAATTCTGCAGAAAGGATGCACGGATCATAATGATTTGTTACATTTATTGGAGTACCTACTAGACCGAATATCTTTGGAGGAAGTGGAACTCTTCTTGATTCAAGCTTGGCTCATTTGGAGTAGGCACAACAGTGTTCTTCATGGTGGCAGATTTATTGATCCAGAGACTCTTAATTAGAGGGCAGTAGAGTATTTCGAGGAGTACAAACATGCTCAACAGCAACTTGATGCAGGACCGGTTATGCAAAACAGCAGAACAGATTGAGAACCACCTCCAGAATTGGCTTTTAAGCTGAATTTTGATGCAACAATTTTTTTTGACATGAACAAAACCTCTATTGGGACTATAATCCGTAACTACAAAGGAGAAGTCATGGCAGCCATGTCTGCAAGAGGGTCAGCAATACATAGCAGTGAGGAAGGTGAGCTGTTAGCATGTAGAAAGGCAGTTGAATTTGCTATTGACGCAGGCTTTTCCAGATTGGTTATTGAGGGAGACAATGCTAATGTAATAAAAGCTATTTCATCGCAAGAAGCCAACATATCTTTACTGGGGAATGTCGTGGAAGATATTAAATATCTCATGAGAGGTTTGCAGTGGGCATCTATTTCTCATATAAGGCGTAGCAGCAATAAGGTGGCTCACGTGTTAGCGCAACATGCTAGAACTATTATTGAGGGTTTGTATTGGATAGAGGATTCCCCTCCTCCGGTCATTGAACAATTGTATCAAGATGATTGCCTTTTATAAATGAATGAATGTAGTTTTCCTTTCAAAAAAAAAAAAAAATCAACTAATTCGATAAGATTTTCATTTTTATTAAAACTAGCCATGGTCCCGCGCGATACACGGATAATACTTTAAATTATTATGTGAAAATCTTATATAGAATATTTAAAATATTTTAAAGTAATAACATGAAGTAATGTTACAATAACATGAAGAGATTTTTATTAAATTAATGATGTAATACAATATTAAGGAGCTGAAGAACTTAAACTATAGAGAAAAAGATACATAAATTAGAATTAGTTATTATGTAGTACAATATCTTTTATATATATATATATATATATATATATATATATATATATATATAAAAAATAAAAATAAATAAATAAAAAAGTGGCATAATAAGTTGATTGTTTGTTTAATCATTTATTTTTTTGCTGAAATTTTTAATAATAATTTTTGTTTCTACATTGGCTTGGAGTTAGCATAAAAAATTTGTAATTTCATGTAAATGTTTAGTTTAATTTTTTTTTTTTTTTTTTGTGGAGAAAAATGTAAATTTTTAGTTGGCTTATGAAAATATCATCTAAAATTTATAATGTCACGTTTATGTTATTGAAGTATCATAGTATTAAGTTAAATATTTAGTGAAAATAGTGACATTCTATTAATGAATTTTGTTATGATCCAAATATATAAAGAAGTTAAGGTGTAAAGTTAAATGAAAAATTACTCTTACAAAGCGCCACATGACAGAATTGCATAATCTCTCATGTGATGTGTTTTTCTTTCTTTCTTTTATATATATATATATATATATATATATATATATATATATAATTAGTGCATACTTATAGATAATTAAGGTGTATTCACTTTAATGATACATTTAATGAATTATAAGTCTTACATAAATGAAAATTTTGATGAGATGAAAGCCTAAATAAGAGAAGATCAATGAATGTGCCACTTGACAGAACCTTATGCTCTCCCACACGAGGTCTTTGCTTATATATATATATATATATATATATATATATATATTTATTGGAAAAAAAATAAAGAAAAATAAAATAAGGATATTTCTAAAAACTGTTTTTAAATTTTAAGAGGCCTTCCATCATTTTCTAAACTCTCTGTTCTACTCTCTTTACGGTCTTATCTCTTATGTTTAGAACTTTCAAAATTGAGAATTTCCCAACAGTCAGAAATTGGATGAAGCTATAGATATGTCGGACTATCTGCCACACGAAGTGTTGCTGGAGATACTGCACAGACTACCCGTGAAATCCCTAATTCGATTCAGGTGCGTTTCAAAATCATTGAACTCTCTAATTACAAGTCCTGCCTTCATCGATTCCCATTTCACTCAATCACCACTTTCACTTCCTTCCAATTCCAACACACTAATTGTTAGGAGCTGCAATGATAGACCCAATATAGAGTACTACAGATTAATTCACAATGGCAATGACTCCTCCTCCTCCTCCTCATTCGATCAATCTCAAAACAACATTGAGTTCCCACTAATAAGTCGTTTTCTCGACTATTTTAAGTTAATTGGTTCCGTGAATGGATTGTTCAGTATTTGTGAACAAGACCGCTTTTTTCTATGGAATCCTTCCATTAGAAAATGTATTACCCTTCCTAAGCCTAGAATTGGGGTCAAAACTCACGGCCCCATTTCATGTCGTTTGGGGTTTGGGTTTGATCCGCGGACTAATGATTATAAGGTTGTGAGGATTGTAATTCTACCCAGTACTACTGTTATGAACAAAGCGGACAAACCACCTTTGGTTGAGGTTTATTCTCTTCGCGAGGGATGTTGGAGGATAACTCGTGGTGGCGAATCCTTTCCATCTGGGATTAGTTTTAATAACTGGTTGCGACCAGTAGCTACTTTAAATGGAGCTGTCCATTTTGGGGCGAATGATTGGGGCAATAACCGTTCCTTAGTTTTGTCATTTGATTTGGGTGATGAGGTTTTCCGCGTGATATCTTTGCCAAATGGTAAAGAATTCCAAGCAGGTGCTGATATTGGTACGTCAGTGTTCAAGGGATTGCTCACTCTAATATGTTATGATTATGAGTGTATGAAGATCAAGTGTTGTTCCGTTTGGGTGATGAAAGAGTATGGCGCTGTTGATTCTTGGACTAAACAGTTCACTGTTGACCTCAATAGCCGATTTTTTAGAGTGTTAGGTTTCTGGAAGAATGGTCATATATTAGCGGAGACAAAACTATCACTTGGTTGGAATCTCTGTTCATATGACCCTGAGAGCCAACAAGTGAAGAATTTGGGGTTTCATGGAAGCCCATTCCATTCTTTTGCTGATAATTATGTGGAGAACCTTATCTTACTTGGCAAACCAAATGATGCAGTTTCCAAGAGGGGAGTGACCAAGAAGAGGAAGTGCAGGTAAAAAAGTTTGATTCAACTCAAAATTTCAGCATTTACAATTCCTCAATGCTATCTTACTCTTGGTATATACTAAATATTGTTGTGTTGCTATATATAAGTATTAAGTTTCAAACCTCAATATATGGCTTTTGGATGTAATTTGTTCTTGAATGGCTATAAAGAGTGGTCATAACTGTTAATTAGTAATGAGAAAAAAAATTATTAACTTAGAGAAAACTGAAAAAAAAAAAAAAAAAAAAAAAAAAAAGGACCCCCTTGTACACAAGTAGTATTCCAGAGTCTTAGAGTCTAACAGAAATTACGTGAGTCCACAAACTCCTTGAAAGAGAAAAAAGACAGCTTGCTCAAGGCAGCCATCCAAACATACAACAATCGCAGCAAAACAGTTTCAACTCCAATGATGTAGACTCTGTCCCCTCAAAAGTATGCCTATTTCTTTCTTGCCAAATAGTTCACATTGTACTTGGAGGAATAGTCATAGCCCCCCAAATAACAATTGACTGATGATAGCCGAAATCACCATTGTGGTGGAAGAATGTGCTCTAAGAGACTAAAGAGTGGTCATATTTGTTAAATTTGGTTTTGTGGTTTTGGTTGATTACGGGATGAGTCATTTGCAAGCATGCAACGGTAAATATAAATGAAAGACTGATGTTATTATCTTTTTCTATGTGCTGAAGTTGTCACATCTAATCCATATTCAATATGAAAATTTGTTTCACATTCCATTTCATTAGGCATGCTAAAATTTTTCTGCTATGATCAGCTGTTGCCTTCTGATACTGTGTTGTGTACATGACAATAAGACATTGTTTTGCATCAATCTAAAGTCAATAAAGTGTACAATGAGGCCAAGCATTTAAAAGTTACTGTAACCATGTAACTGTAGGTAGAGTCATGGTGTTCTGTTAGGGGTTTTTATTGATTAAATATATTATGTTGTATTGAGTGTAGAAGTTGCATCAATCTGAGGTGATCCTAGCAACAAGCTTAGTGTTTCTAAAGTTTGCCTCATTTTTCCTATTTAGTCTAGATTTTCTAAAGTAGTAATGGAATCCTTAAATTTTTAAAAATGATCTAATTTGGTATACATGCTAATTTGGACACTGACATTTCATGTGATTGGGCACGTTTATGATTAAAAGAAAAGGGTTCTTAATGGTTTAAAAATTATACACTGGTAGTCTAGGTGGATTACAAGTGCCTTGGGACTCCCACAATGGCTTATAATTGTTTTGTGGTATTGACAAGGAACCAAAAAAAAAAAAAAAAAAAAAAAGAAGAAGAAGAAGAAGATAAGATTGCCCACTTTTCTGAACTTGATTTTGTTGAATAGTTCTCTATTTCAATGTTGGGAAAATACAAGGATATAAAAAGGAAGAAAATGGGGTAATTGGGAAAACTTCAATGACCAAGTTGGATTATTTTACAAAATTTAATACTTTGAAACTCTAAGCCGAAACTGAAAAATGGGAGAAACTTTAAGAACTAAAAGTGGTGATTGCCCAAAAATAAGTACTGTTTTGCTTTACGTGAGTTATGTGAAGTAGACTCTATCTTCTGCACTCTATTGATTGCCCAAGAACTTTTCTAGACCGCTCTCCGGAATTGTTTAGATTTGTTAAAGATAGGGGCCCGGATTTCAGATTACTTTGTGTGGGTTAATGGTACAGTGCATTTGAAATTTGTGTTAAGTTGAGAGGCACAAGACTGGGAGTTGGAGTCAATGACTGATTTTTTGGATGATTTGTATGCTGCACAGGTCAATCCTAATGTCTCTGACAAATTGATTTGGCCTCCTTCTCCCCAAGGAAGGATTTTAGAAAGAGGTATTATAGAGTGCTTCAAGTAAATTCTGAGGTTCTGTCCCTGTTTCCTTGGAAGTGCATATGGAAATCTCTCTCTCCTCCTAGAGTTTCTATCTTTGTTTGGGAGGCTGTGCTCTAGGGAACATATTGACAACAAACAATATCCGTAAGAGGGGTTTTGTTATAGCAGATTGGTGCTGTTTATGTAAATCTGATGGAGAATCTGTTAGTCATTTGTTCCTGCATTGTCCTTTTGCTTCTGAGTTGTTGGCATTTGTATTTTGCCTAGTTGGAATTGCATGGGTCATGCCTAAATCTGTTGAAGCCAAGCTAGAATCTTGGGTTGGAATTGCATTGTCCTTTTTGCTTACCAGTCTTTAGTGGTTGCTGCCCTCATCGAACTTGTTGATTTTAAAATGATGTGGGTCTCTTATATTCTTTGGAAAAGCTAAAAGAAGCAATTGTTAGCTTAAAGTTCAGAATATATACATTTCAAATGTATGTACAAGACAATATGATACTCTTAGCATTAACATGATTTGTCACTTTATCCACTTCCTCTCTCTAGAACTGTTTTATATACATCAGTACTTCTAATTCCGTTTCTATCCTGGGGATTCTCCTACCTGATCTAATGAATTATTATTGCACTTTGGCCATGTTTGTTTAATGGATAATCAGGCGAAAGAAAATGAATTTTTGGAATATTTTCTACTCGTCGACTATGTTCATGGAGTATGGTTGATAATGTGAGAGAATTTGCGTTGGCTCTTTATAGGATTATTGATTTGATTTGCGTGTTTTTCTGTATCAGTTTTGTCTAAGAATTGATTGGTTGATTGGATTATTGGTACCATAAAATTGGCACTTCTTGGACAGAACTTAGTTTGTAGTTTGTTATGGTTTATTACAATATCCTTAATGCGACTATGTTTTTGAAGTGATTATGAGATATAGTTTGTAATGTCACACAATTCTTGTCTTTTTATATTGTTGTGTTGGTAATTTGATTGTTGATATGATATGATTTTGGAGTATGGTTGGTAATAAGAGAAAATTTAATTTCTCTAATGATCATATGGATTGAAGATTAATATCTTTTGTGTTTGTCATATATGTTGCAGGTAATAACACTACATGGAAGGACTGAAGGATGCAGTCGTGTAATGTGGCAAGCTGGCAACTGTTATTCTTTTTCTAAAGAGCTTTTTCTTCTTTTTCTTTTTCTTTTTTTTTTGGGGGGGGGGGGGGGGGGGGGGGGGGGGTTGCCCTATGTCAAGCGTTTTTTTGATAATCGCTCCTTGTCAAGCCTTCTTTGTTTGGAAAGGATAATTTTAAATTTTAGACTAAATGTAAAGTATAATCACTAATATTAGGATAATTTTGATTTTTTTTCATATATAATTAAAGATATTTTATTAAAAGAAAAGAGTACTTCATATCTATGAATCACAATGATAAACACAACGTAACTTAAAAGATTTCAAAAGAAAGAAAAAAATAATACAAGAATAAAGTGATTCTATGAAATCTAAATGGAAATGGTACTAGCAAGACTCCATGCATGAGACCAATCAAACAAAGTTCAAAATATCCCAGATTCCAACTAAGCATATGATTTTTATGTATAGTAACAAATGAGTTTGACTTATCTTTAGTACTTTTTTAATTGAAATTTTCTTTTGTTTAAATAAGAAACTATTACTTGTCATTGTATATTTAAAACAAAATGACATGTTCAGTTAAAAAAGTATTGGAAGTAAGCTAAATTCATAAAAAATAAAACATCTACTTTGCTTGCTCTTTACATGATAGCCACATTAGACATAGACATAATAGAAAAAATTTCGGAGGGGATAAAGTTTTGGAGGATTTTCCTCATGTTACTACTTGATGTTTTATAAAACTATCCATTTATATAATTTAAGCAAGTCACGACTCACTCATTAAAAAAGTAATATGACTAAAACTACATAGATCTCTTCAATCATCATAGAAACCTTGATAAGATTATCTCAAAGTAGTGAGATCTAACATGCAAATAAGCACTAAATTACTAAACAACTTAAAATGTTTTGAGTTTTTTACCAAACAATTTTCTATTGGCCAGTATTATTGTGACTGTGAAGGTTGTACATGTGAGAAAATTTCATTCTAATGACTTGGCACCTAGATTAATTTGAGTGTTTAAATGGACCGTTTTTACATAAAACCTAGTTGAATCCAAAGGGTTTGTGACGACCCATTTAACCAAGATGGGATTTACTTTTTATCACTTGGCTAGGTTTGTAAAATTTGAAAAGCTATATCTATAAGTCCACTTTATTAACTTCTTTACTGTTTAATGGATTATAATATGATAATTTAGAAAAAACCTAAAGATTTTTTTTAAATGCACTTTTCTATCTATCTACTTTCCTCCAAGACTTCTATCCCATTCTCAAAAAAAAGAAAAGGACTTCTATCCTATCAAAAGACTAATATGTTATTATGAAACCTTAATTTTGAAGTATAATGGCTAGTTTAATGAAGGCATATGCCTATTTTTTAATTTAAATATTTATGTAACGATATTTTAAACTTATTTTTATATATGTTTCTTTTAAAAAAAATTGTACCAATAATAAAGTCACCTTTGGATGCTACAGCCGCTATCGCTTTGGCTGCAAGAGGGGAATGGTTAAGTGAAACTCTCGCCGTCTTGTTTGGTAAACGGGATGTTTACCCAGGCGCCGTAGTCTTGCCTAACTGTTCGGCCGGAGATGCCTTTGTATAGTATAGCAAGCTGTTTAGCTACTTGTATCGATTTGCTACAGTGTGGTTAGATATAATGTGCTGGCAGTCTCAGCTTGGCAGGATGGGAATGAAGGTCGAGGGAGCAGGGAAGAAAAGGTTATTCCATATTGGTTGGCCTACCATTGTATCAAGCCTTGGTATGGCCTATACATGATTGGGTCATGACGGTTTTGGCAAGGTTAAGAATGGATGGTACTTATAACCAGACCCAACCGTTGCAGTACTTGAGAGGAAAAAAAAAAGGATTTTCTTTTGATCTCAAGGCTGCTACCGATTCCTTACCTGTGTTATCCTTACGTCCTGTATGATTGCAGGGTTGCTCGGAAATCCCTTTGCAACTTCCTGGACGTTCATACGTTGTTCTGTAGTCTTTGAATTACCATATAGTTTTTTTAATCAAGGCTATGGGGCATCGGTTGTGACGTTCACGAAGGGTCAACCCCTCAGATTTTATAGTTCTTGGCCTCTATTCACACTTACACATCATATGCTTGTGTGGATAGCTGTTGAGAGGGTGTATGGCACGACGAAGCTTTGCGACTATGCCATTCTTGGAGACAGTGATCGCCGAAGAGAAGGTGGTGGCCACTTACCATAATAAAAAATTTCAGTGTACTATAATATATCTAAAGAAAAGTCTCTCATTTAAAACATTTTTTATTATAAGTCATGTTTTGGAGTTTGCCAAAAGATTTTGGAGCGACGAAGTTACTAGGGATTTCTCACCGCACCTGGTACAACACACTTGCCCGTAATTGACCAAGACCCTTGCCCTGCCTGTAGACCTTGAGACGGGCTTCCCATCACTATAAGTCCTAGAAGCTCGGAAAGGTTTCTGCGACCGCTTACTTCAAGTAGAGATTCTCTAAGCAAACTGCCCTAATGACTACCGAAAGAAAGACAAAGCCCTAAGCTCTCTCTTCAAAGCTCTCCGCCCCGGCAACCCGATAAAGCACTTTATCTCTGCCGGCTTTAGCTTGCCGACTCAGACAACGGCGGGGCTAGATACGAAAGAACGGTATGAGAAAGATTGACTTCCTGATCGATCCGCCTTCCGAGCCCGTCAACTGACTGACTGCTTTCATATGGATAGCTTGTTTATTAAAAATCAAAAGCGACTAACAGGAGCGTGCGAGTGGAGTGAAAAGCCTCCAAGACTACTTTGGGTTCTTCAACCCGCTTTGACCTAGCGCTTTCCCCCGCTTAAGAGCTAAACTACCGAAAGACAGAAATCATCACAGCACCCGAAAAGCAAGGAAGGGAAACGCTTACCAAACATGCCTGGCCCTAACTGAGTTAATTGATCAATCACCACTGCTACTTTGACTCGAGAACAGAATGGCAGAAGCGGAACATTTAATATAAGCAATCACCTATACCCTAACAGCTTAACCGAGTGTACCTTTAGAGCGACTTGCCCTCAAGTACAGGCTAACCAAAAGCTACAAGCGCACAGTTCGGCAAGCAAAGCAAATGGGAATCAATCAATCTTCAGGCTGCATATAAATAATAATACGACCTTCCCTAATTTCATGAGAACTGTTGCTCTTAGAAGTCAAAGAAAGCCCTAGATCACGGAACTAGAAGTCCTAGCAAGACCTTCTCCCCGGAACCAGAACCAGATAGATTGTCTTTGATCCGCTTTAACAACGGTTTGATAGAAAGAGCGAATAACCTAACTTAGATCAAGCAGTACGGTCCGGAAAGTCTCACTTTGATCTCCTTTAGCAACGAAAAAGCTTTACCAACGATCAAGCTTTCAAACAAAGAAAAAGCGTATTCGCCTTTTTAAGCGAGCCATACCAACAAGCAGGCACCAAGCAAGCCACAGGACTGAGAGCCTTATAGTTCATGGGAGTAGTTCTTATCAACTCAACATGTTGAGTAGTCTTTCTCAAGTATGAATAATGATAAACAATGCCCTAAGCAAGTAAGCTAATTCATTCAAGAAAGAATACCTATCTGTAAGCAAGCAAATCAAAGAAAAGCCATAAAGATAACCTGATATAAAGTATTCAATCAACAAGTCTTTTCCTTAATGAAATCAATAATGTCTTCTTAAAGAGTAATCTCTCTCTCATAACCTTCTTCTGATATCGTTTTAATGATACCTTAAGGCAACAAGCAAGCGATTGAGGCGCGAAGCGAGTACTCTTCTTTATTGATTCACTAGCCTTAAGCAATGAAGGTGCGAAGCGAGTGACTTGGCTTTTTGGAAAAATTAGGGAAAGCGTCAGCTCCTCTTTGGACGTCCTCCTTTTCAATAAGCCTTTCTTTGTGTGTGGTGAACCCATCATAGGTTCGGAGCAGCTTTTCAAGAGACGGACCCTAGAGAAAAGAAAGTCCATGATGACTAGAAGAGGGACTCCGCCATACCCTTACTTGTCTCCCAGGTCATTGTAAAGTAGGCCACTTACTTAGGTCCTATCCGTTGCTTCTACCCTATCAGTTTGTTCACTCAATGCGCTTCTCTTTCTTTCACTCTCACTTGACCGCAAAAGTACCTCTTTGTATGCCACCACTACTCCAAGCTATTGGACTACTAATAGGGCCAGAAGCACTGATCAAATAGGTCTGTAACCTCCCTTTGCGTACTGTAGGTTCCTTCTTGAATCTAGATTCACTTGGAAAGAAGTAATGCTTGTCTCTTGTGAGTACTATGGTATGGTCATGTCAGTCACAAAGACTTTCTCATTCTATTGATCGCGAGATTAGAGCAGGTCTCATTAAGAGCCCTTAGCAACGTGAGGGCGGAGGAGCACTCACTCCGTTATGCTTAGTGAGCATGTCCGGCTTGTCAAAAAAGACAGATAGGCGCGAAGTGAAGAAGAAAGAAGAAAACAACGAAAGCGTCTTAGCACAGGTGGCAGGAAGTCACGAAAGGTAAGGAGAAGAAAAACAGTACATTTGTAGGGGGTTTGTTTGATAGTTAGCATTCGGGCAGGTAAGGCAGTCGTGAGTGTGAAGCCAAAAATGAATGAGAAAGCCACAGGAGCCAGATCCACTATTAGAAGATGAAGTACTCGACTTTGTAAACCACACAGCGTCTTCAGCCCACGTTTCTCCCTAGTTTGCTCCTTTTATGATTCGATTGGACGGCTACCAAGCACTGTTCGCGCAAGCAAGCGCTATGACTGAGTGAAAAGGAAGCCATGAAGTAAGGCATTACATAAAGGGCACAGCCCCGGAAGACTAAACCAACTCCCCATGGGAAATACTACTTTCAAGAAGGGGTACCGCCAAGTGGCAAATCCAACAACTAATCGAGGACATACGACTACGACTACTACTCCTAGTCATTCATTTCTATATTATCTTTCTCGTACTTAGAAGACACTTCTCGTGGAAGTTCTAAAGGAGGTCTGTTTCAATCGTCGTATCCATGTTGGGTCCTCCTCTTTCTTCTGTATCGCTCTTCAACGATGAGTCGAATGCAAAGCCATGTCCGTTTCCCAGGCGTAAGGGGATTCTTAACTGGAAGGGAAGCTCAACAACCAGGAACATCACTAGTAGGCGCAGGCTTATGGCTCCAATCCATTGAACAGTAAAGAACAAGACCTCTCTTCCAACAACGTAGGATCCTACGATACAAGGAAAAAGTAGAAAAAAGGGAAATCATTCCTGTAACTCTTGCTATACCCCGGAAGCAAGCAACCTCTCTTCCGACAGCCCCTACCCTAACGCTAGGCCGATGCCGCCTAAAGCCGGGTATTTCGACTCTCCTACTAGAGCTAACCAAAAAGAGCACATATCCACGGTTAAACACAGATAGAGGAAGCCGACGAAGGAGGCTTAGTATCAAAAAACACAATAGAAAAGAAAGGAACTCTTTCTATCTAGTCTAGCTTCAATCCCTAAACTAAAGCAGTGGGGCTACTTTCTAACAGTAAAGGAGACCTCACTCTCCTATAAGGCAGGTCTGGCAAAGTGGAGCCCCGATGTCCAAGCGAGATAACGCTCACTGCCAACACCAACTGAGTCCGCAACCCCTAACTTTATAGCGGTAAAGAGGTTGAAAGCACCCAAGAATAAATTCACAAGGAATGTGGGGTTGAAGATAGTTGTCAATAAGGGTGCCCCCACGATCGAAGGCCCAGAACAACGAATGCAAACTGTGGCCAGTCGTCTTGAGTTGTCTTCTTAGGGGGGTAGGGCTCCAGGTGCACATTTTCATAGGTGCAATAGGTGCAGAGACTCAATGGCGGATGTTTCAAAGCTTGAATGAAGAAGACTATTATTTAACGTTTGTTTCAAAACCAACCCCATAATAAGGCCTCGCTAGCTCGCAGCTCTTTGGGATTAGTTGGTCAGAATCAATACCATTGAACGGAGCAATGCAAGACCAAGCTACATAATGGGGGCTCACCCTCACGTTGCTCTACGCTCCAAAACTCACTTGTACCGACTCTCGCGTTAATAAGCACTAGACTCGTTGCTCAATGGGTCGAGTCATTTCTTGATTTCAATGAGTTAGGTCCATACATAAGAAAGAGAGAACAGCGAAGCAAAGTCCTAGCTTTTTTCATATCAATCAAAAAGTAATATGTCTTAGGAGACTAGGAGGGCCAACCACGACTTCTTTATAAAGACCAAGTGAAAACAAGGGAAGAAGAAAAGGCTGCCTCTACTGCAGCGGACCGGGCACCACAATGCTTGATGACAAATATAGTGTCGTGAGAACATTTCCAATGTAGTGAGAGCAAGCACGGTTGAAAAGGCAAGTGTTGTGGGTTAACCCGGATTGTTGCTCCAAAGCGTTAATGAATATACCTTTTCGTGCCTGGGGAGAACGAAAAAGGAGTCGTCTATGAGTAGGGAGATACATACTGCTCTTGATATTGGGCCTTGCTCTTTTCAAACACAAACCTAAAGCAGGATTGAATAGCCCAGTACTTTTAAAAACAGAAGGAAGTGCACCTGTAGAGTCTTAGCTCTCTTGATCAATCCATCAATAAGTTTGTAAGTTAGTGAATAGTCCCACAAGCAAGTTAGTGGAAGAGTCCCATAAAAGAGTCCTACATAGTCCTAGCGGTGGCATAGTCCAAGCTTTGAGCATCAGGCACGAAGATATTGAGGCTTCGCCCCCACGAGACAGTCCCTAAGGGGTACTATGTTGACTGAAGCAAGCAGGTTTTTATCCCTATGGCTCGTTCCTGTGCTCCTTCATCAATCTAGGTTCGATTAGGCTCAGGGGACAAGCTTAAGCACTGATGCAAGCTGTCCATCATTAGATTGTTCTTTTGGTTTTATAAGGGCCGGAGCCTTTGATAAGCAAGAAGCCAATGTTGTAATTCTTGAGGATGATTCTTTGAAGCAATAATTTCATAAGCAAATACATGAGGCTCTTTTACTTTCAAGCTCCGAAGAAGACTAAAACTGACCCCACTTTCATTGACTAGTAAGTGATAGCTGTCAGGTTCGCAGAATGATCAATGAAACCAACTGAATCCACTCTCGTGACATGATCGAAGTTCGATCCACCACTTTGAGGAAAGAGATGAGATGGTCTACCCGTCTTTTTTACACATACGAGAAATCACTCACTGAAGAACAAGAGGTGTTGACAACGTGAGCTTTACTGCCTGGCTTTCGGCCTTCTTAATCCAACTTCATTACTCTTTGAGACTACTGACTGCTTGTGCTTGGTTTAGGATATCCTCCTTTCTGAAACGCTTTCTACTCAAGTGAGGAAAGCCTGATTTGGAATCCTTTTTCCCAGCCTTTTTGCCCATATGAGAGTTCCATTCTCAAGGGAATCGTAGGCTTCAAATTGATTCATCAACAGAGGGTGCCTTTCAAGGAAAAAGTCATGACACCACATATTCCCACTCTCTCATCTGTCTCATAGATGAGTAAGGCTGGCTAAAGCACCAAAACAAAGAGTTAGTAAGAGAGTGCCACCAGGATAAAGATAAAAAGGATTCCAAAATTCTCGAGCAACACAGGAAATGGGCCTTTTGTCCTTTTTAACCATGCATACATTTAGGTTTAGCTCAGCTTGGCCCTGCCTCCTTCTCTCCCAGACTTCTTGGAGCTAGACCAAAACTCATTCGCATCTCCTGTCCAAGTGAGAATCTTTCTTCCTGCCTCTCCAGCTCACATTTTAGCTTATCTTTCTTCTGTCATCGGGGATGGTAGGAATTAAGGGGCGGGTAGGTTTGATGCTAGCTTTGTTACCTTGGCATTGGCTGATTAAAGACATCCTCGCAAAGCCGCCATCTTTCTTAAGTAAAAACGTGACTTTCATAGGCCTCTAGGTCTTTTACTGGTGCTCTACTTGAAAATAAAAGAATTGAGTTTTTGAGACTCCGTTTTGTTAACAACAGGTACTATTTTTGCCTTCACGGGTAAGGATCATCTGTGCTATGAGTTTCTCTTCCTCGATAGTGATCTAAGGCAATAAAGTATGATCGATGATCTTCTACTAATGCTAGCGTCTTTTTCATCTCTAATCTCATCTATGCTTAAGGAAAAAGTGTAACCTACCTGCTAATAATTAATATAATAAAAAAGGGCTGGCTGCTCTCCTTAACTTCACAAAGAATGGAATGGTTTTTGCTCCTTGCCCTTAGCTCAACAAACCGTTACGCTCAGGTACCTTAGACAACCTTTAGCGTTGCCTCCACTTGCTGAAAACCCCTTCGCTCCACTCCCTTACAAAGACCGTAGGAGTCCCAACAAGGTTCAGTCATTCAAAAGCGAAAAAGGACAGGAAAATACCATTTTGGTCGAGCCTTCCTTCTCCCACGTGGGGCCTGTCTCTCAATTTCACCCTTGAAGAAATGGTTCACCCATACGTGATGGTCCACTTTTGTATATTGATTACGAAGCGCCAAGCGTTGGTACTTCACGAAGAGTTCCCGGGCACACTCCGAATGGTACTTCTCTTTCGAAATCTCGTCGAAGCCGTACAACTCTTCATTCCAAGGAGTATACTAGTCGTAAACTTGGCCGTAAATAGGAAGGCCGACGATTTTCTTCAGGTCCCACAAGGTTTTTTTCTTCAAATGTAGGGTATTCGTCACCCAGCTCCACTACTCACAAGCGCCCCTATAAATGTTTACGTCCCTTTGGTAAATACTCTTGCGCGACTCAGACAGCACCATAAATGCCAGCGTTATCCAAAGTCTCCCGATGATTATATTGATTCTGAATCCTTTTTGCTTTCTTCCCCGGTGTTTATTTATGAAAGCAAATTTCGAGTATGAAATAAAGATTCACACAAGAAAAGTGATCACAACAATCTCCCTTTTTTATGGTCTTTATTAATATGGTGGTGGGTTACACACTCCTGGGAAGTCTCTCGGCTTTCTTGTTAATTACATATACCATAGGAGAAGACATTTGATTCTAAGACCAGTGAGATCTTTACATTTTTAAATAGAAGAAAATGAGAAGAAGAATAGGGAAGAAGACGCAAGAATTTTCCGGTCTTCGAGGCCTTGCTACCTTGTCTTTGTCCTTTGGGTTCTTGGGGACTAAATCTCCTCCTTATCCTACTGAGAGCTTCTCTTTATTTCTCCTTCAAGCACTTGAGTGCCTCTTCAAAGCTCCAAGTGTGAAGTCGTTTGTAAAAAAACTTGTGCGCATCTATATGTGAGGTTTATGTATCCTATTTATAGCCTTCATATTTCTTTGAGAGAGTGGAGATCAGATTTCTCTTCCAATCTCCCTTAGGACCCATGGCTTCGCGCCAAGTATCATAGGGGACCCGGATTGGAATACTCTTCTTTCTTTTGAGATCTTATCACAGTTTTTTTGGCTAATGGCCTCTTGCCACATGGCAAGTAGGTCTCTCGAGCCTTTCTTAAAGGATAAGTACCAATAGAGGTATTGTTCAAACGCACTTCTAAAATGGGGATGCAGGATGTTAAACAACCCGAACAGCAGGCTTGTAAATCATTAGGTATTAAAATACCCACACTGCAGCATTTTCAATGCCAACACGCCTCCATAACTTTATGAGATCCACTTCTAACAAAGCCCATAAAGCCTGAATAAACCCTAAAGAGAAACCATCGTATTTCTTATTTTATTATTAGTAAGATCTTCCCTAGATTGAACATTGAACACCGCTTCTTCAATCTCTTCTTTAGATAAAGGGGCTGAAAATTTTCTCTTATTGTGAAGGACAAGCACGATAAAGGCGCCAATCCAATTTATATAACTTCTTGAAAGACTCGATGAATTGATTCTCCATACCCTCACCAGCACTACTACAAATTCCCGTTCGATAGGAATTATATTAAGGAGCTTGGAATGCCATCTAGCAATCATAGTACGATGGAGAAAAGTGATATTTTGACTAACTTTTATTAAACCAAGATATTCTTGACCTTTGCTTTCATTAGCTTTCTTCCTGGGACAATAAGTTTAGCCATTCCTATCTCAAATGAGTCTGGTAGGATTGTTCTTCTTCAAACAAAGGAACAAACTCTTCTTTATGATCCAACTCCCCCTTCAAAATGGTCTTAAGCCCTAGCACCACCCTTATTATATGCGAAAATTTTCCTAAAATCCTGAGGTTCTATCTTACACTCACCCCCTATCCTACTCCTCCACCCTCACCTAAAATCCGCCAAAGTAAGCCTTAGCCATGGAATCCAAGAGCTTGTGAGGTAGAGAGAGACCTTCCTTAAGTTCTCCTTTTTCACCTCTCTTTCCCATCAAGCCTCTTCAAGGAAGCTAGCTCAAGACCCTCTAGCGGATCAAGATGACTAACAAAAGAGGGGGGGGGGGGGGGGAGAAAGGACGGATCACCTATTGATTTATGATCAAACAAAACTACACCTGAAGAATGGGATACAGATTTACCGACCCAGCATCTCTTTTGTTCAATAATGCCTTCGCTTCAAGACGCTATTTACCAATAAGAATAGGAAAAAGACACAACCTTTTTGAATGGAAGAAGCTAAAGGGGTGAACGAGCACCACGGTAACGAGCCGTAAGAAAGAAAGATGAGCAGAGCATTCCTTCCGTCGGTCTTTATAGAAGTAGAAGAGTATGGCGAGATAGATAGACGTCCAATCCTGCAGCAACTAGTTGCTCGGCCTTAGTCTTGGGCTGATCTCACACTTCAAAAAACCCCTTTGTACTTCGATCCAATCAATCGATCGATCAAGAGGCTAATCTCTTTTGCTTGGGCCGGTAGCTAAAAGAAAGTCCTCGCTTTATCTTGAACAAGGGAAGGGCAGCATAGCATTAGCTTCAATTGAACAAGCTTAACCTTGAAAAAGAAAGGTGGTAGGCCGAAGAACCGTTGAACGCTTCAACTTGGCCACTGAAGAAGGCGAAGGCTGGGCAAGAGACTAAGCCAACTTACTGCTTACTGCCATGCCATGGGTTAAGCTTTAGGCTCCATAGACGAAACTTTTTTTAGGTATTAGGGGGGGGGGGGCACCACTCAGCACCTAAGGTGGGGTTCAATGCCTAACAAAAATGGCCAAAAGCAAAAAAAAAAAAGAGATGTATGGCTGAGGGGAGGAGAGAAAGAACGCATGCATGGGGATTCTGTCTGTCGGAGGTTCGAGAATCTATTCTATGAAAAGGCATCTAAGGCTAAGGAAGAATTGGAGGAAGTCCATTACTGAGAGAAATGGTGATCCCGTCTTGCTTGCTGGGAGAGAGGAAGCTTTCGGACCACCTTTTCCAGCCAGATAGCGAGCGATCACTCAGCAATGAACACTAACTGAAAATGGCCGAGAATGAGTACCTATCCCTTACGGGGATCGAACCCGTGTCTTCGACATGAAAAGACGATGTCCTAACCACTGGACGAAAAGGACCAAAAAGCCATTCATCATATACCTCAGCTCTAAGAATAAAAGTGGTTTGTTTTGTTTCTATACACAATTCAAGATTTCGTTTGTGTTCATGTTGGTGATTTCTGATGTGAATTCGGCGGGTCGTCCCCCTTCTTGCGGGTTCCACCAACCCAGTGACACACCAACCACGCCCCCTTTCTTTGTCTTTCAGCCCCCCCTGAACAGAGTAAGTAAGGCCTCGCTCTTTCTAATTAAAAAAAAAAAAAGGGGCGGAGCGCCCGTTTGAAGTGGCAAAGGCCTATGCTAAAGTAAGAAAGAAAGTATGTTAAGGTTACGAAATAAGGTGAGCTGGTTAAGGAAAGCTCAGGTTATAAAATCGCTTAGCCGTTAATGAATTAATTAAGTAGTAGTAAGGCGTCGGTACGAAGTTGCGTCAGCTGTAGGTATAGACTAGGCTAAGGGACGTACTTCATCTCTTCTATTCTCTTTACTTACACCTTAAACTTCCGCTAAGTCTAACGAGGCTCAGGTGCGGAGCCTTCCATTGTGGGCCGAGACTACGCAAAAGTAGAACACCATAGAAACTTCGCTGACTTTATCATAAACCTTGATTTCGCTACGCTCAATAAGAACCCGGAATAGCGAAAGTCGGTTTGTGTTCCGCTTCCAAAGTCAGTCGTCTTTGCCCAAGTGTGAACTGCAGACGACTCTCCAGTGGTTCCATTCCTTCTTACTTAACTTCTGGGTCAACCCAACCTGCATGGGAAGAAGAGGGTCAGCCAAACAGCGGGCAGCTCCACTTTGTACATTTGCTGAGGCAGACCCATTAGGAATTTTAGAAAAGGGAAGGGAGCTTTTCACTAAAGGAGGCAATAGGGATGAAAGAGGCGGGAAGCTACCGCTTTTAGAATGCAAGCTTATCCTTGACATTTTTTTAGAGCGTACCACTATTAAAATAATAAAAAAAAGATTTATGGATGAAGTAATCGGAGTAACAAATGATTACGGTTGCGGAAACCGGAGAAAGTCGGTTACCTTTTGAATCAAAGTAGCGATGAGCCGAGTACTACGACTACAGGGGGGGAGCAAAGCTTCGTAGACAGATTCGCTTCCTCATCGCTTCTTTCTGGCGACTAGCTTCTCAAGTGGGTGGCTTGGTAAGCAAGCTACCTTCAGCATCGGTAAAATCCTTAAAAAGAATAGGTCGGAATGGTGGGGAAGGAGGCCCTCCCTACTTCAATGGAAAGGGGGGAATCGCCGTTTCACAGCCGCTCCTCTACAACTACCTTTCGCCCAACATGATCACGAACGAAGACAGAGAATTGCGTAGATAGAAGGACGAAATAAACCAACCCACTTGTCCTGATCGGAACGATTGAAGAAAGAGAGAGAATGGTGCCCCCTTTCGCCCAGGGGGCATCGTCGGAGAAAAATGTCGGGGACAGGGTGAGAACCTTTTGTTGGTTATGCCCTTTAAGTGTTGGTTCTTCCATATTTAGATTAGATATGGAGATAGATCCAGATAAAGATCTATATCTTTCTCTCGATAGATAGAAAGATATATTGAGAAACGGATATTGATCTGCTTTCAAGATCTATGAGCAAGAGAGATCCCTAAATATCCATTTGAAAAAAGAGATGAATAGATAGGGCGAAGCCAGCTGAAGGAAGGGCGCTAACGCGCCCCTGCAATCTTTCTAAAGCAAGAAGTGCCTTAATATTCTAATATTAGTAAAGGCGCCTTAGCCTATCTAAACGTAAGGGGCCTTTTCTTGCTCGTTAGCGCCTACCTACCCCTATTTTCTTAGTTTTTTCATAAAGGAACTCAAGTTTAGCCTTTTGACAACCTTACTAATAGAAAGGGGCTAGCGCGCAATGGCTTTCTCTGATATGGGCTCGCTTCTTCAAGCGGAGCTTGCTACTTTACATTTTGATAGGAGTAGGTGCTTGCTGCTCGTCAAAGCCATAGCTTGTTGTCTACTAAACGAGCCTCCACTGCCCGCCCGGCCCCTATCTTTAATCTTAAGTAAAGTGAAGTCAAATCAATGAAGTGAACAGCCCAACCTCTTTGTTTAAAGCTTTGCCAGGAAGCTTCTACTTGTTGAAGCTTTGCTTCCCCTAATTCCAAAACACAACAGTAGACTTGCAACTATAGTATAGGAAAAAGCTTCTCTTTGATAGCGGTCAGGGGGGGTTCGGAAAGGATTTGATTGTAGATAGAGACTTAAACCTGTGCGGGGGTAGGGGCGGATGTAGCCAAGTGGATCAAGGCAGTGGATTGTGAATCCACCACGCGTGGGTTCAATCCCCGTCGTTCGCCCATCAATAAATGGACCATTTGTTACGGAGACACAAGACAAACCTAGAAATCATTTTTCTGCAAGTTATCTCGAGGCTTTCAAATGCATCCAAGCAATTGGTACCTGATTGAAACATAGAAAGCATAGATTCGCGTCGCCTACTTGCGGAAAGCACAAATGGAATGGCGGATCATTCATTGTATGAAGTTTTTAAGACCTCACTAATCAGCCTTACACTTTTTAGTTCATAATGAATGAAGTGAACCCCCGGATGAAGAGAAAATCTCCCTTCCCTTTTACTAAACCATGGGGAGCCCCGAGTAGTTTACCGAGCAAATTTTGTTGTCGTGACGATACCTTTCTTAGTGGAAGATCAGAAAAGACTTCTCTTCATCACAAGACTGATTAGGTCTGTCGTAGACACCCGAGAGACCCCCACAAGGCAGGCTAAAAGAGTAAGAGGACAACAAACAAAGAGTTATGCTTTCATTTCTTTGTTGAGATTGAAATCAAGTTCTTTAAAAAGAGGGTAGGTATAATGCACGCAGGCCAAGTCAAGAAAAGGACTTCCTTACTTTTCTTTCATAGTAGTCTTAATGACTAGTAGTTTAAAGCCTTAAGAAAAAAACCGGTTTTTTTCGGCACTCGGTTCCTTTGTCTTAAGTCAAGTTCAATTTAATTTTTCGATTCGGAACTCTTAGTCGAGTTGATGGCGAGATCGATTTTTTGTTCGAGGTTCAAGAGAAAAGAGAGGAACCATAGCCCAATGGTGCTTTTACGAAAGTACGGTTACCGGTAGCTAATACCTTCTCGACACTATCGAACCTTAAATCCACTCTCAATCACTCTTTTTAGTGGGGAGGAATTGTTTTCGTATCTTGGACTTAAGGAAAGGAAAAAAGTGCCCTATCTGCCTTTAAGTGAGAGGGGGGGGAGGGGAAGTGCCAGTTGTTTGTTTTCAAGTCAAGCTCCATATCCCTATCTCTTTTTAGGTTGGCATAACAAAGAAAGAGAGTGCCAAGAAAGAACACATACCCATCACTTTTGGAGGGTTCGGGACCGTCAAGGAGCCCCTATAGATGTAAAGACTTGACTTCCACTGAACCGGCACTACTATTTGTCGGCTCCTACCACTTGTCCCTCTTTTACGAAAATCCCGGGGTTTATGCATTTTTCGGAAACAAAAGTAGCTCGTCAAGCCAAAAACAGAGGAGCTCCCTCACTACGAAAGGTGTCCCGTGGATTGACGAGTTCCTAAACTACGAAAGATATGGAGCGGATGGCGTACTGATAGATTTCCTATGCGTTCTGGATCCAGCTGAAAAAGCCCTTTTTTTATTAGTAAAGCGCTAACGTGCCCCTTATTGAAAACTAAAGTAAAGCAAGAAGCGAGAAACTTGACTTGGAGAAAGAAATGATAATAAGTAAAAAATAGATTCTAAAATATGGCATTCAAAAGCAAGGAGAGGAGCATCCATGACCCATGACAACAAATTCTTCTTTTTGAAAGCCAATTCCTTCTTCCATTTCTCAAAGAGAATGTTATTTGGTAAGCTCTTTCTTTTTCATACTTATTGTCTCTTTCCTTATCTTTGTATCTCTTTGTTTATTCAAAATGGGTATTCCCATATGTTTTTCTTATTTTATTCTCAAGCGGGGGAGTTAGGTAAGGTGCGCTGAATGAGCGTTGACTTCTTCTTTCTTACTGGAAGAAAAAGAGTAACATTCTTAGTATTAATTACTATATTTATAATTATTTCAGTAAACTGATTGGGTCTATTTGGCTTTTACTCCGAAACTTTTTGATTCCTAAAAAGCCAATGCTCTCTTTCGTATAAATTATATTGATTGTGTTTTGAGTTTTTACTGCGCCAGTTTATCATATATAAACATAAAAACAGTGAAACTCTCTGCCGCCTATACGGAGAAGATCTTTCCTCTTCTCTGAAATGGTGAGGCCAAAATTTACAGGCTAAAAAGAGGGAAAGAAGCTTGTTGAAAGTAGGAATAAGGATTTGCCCCCCCCCTGGTCAAAATAAGGAAAGTGGCCCAGCTGAGTGGCAAGCATTTGTTGGAAGAAGAGGGCGGGGTTCCCACAGCAACCCAAACAATCGCTGATTTGGTATCCGCTTCATGTTATGCTTTACACTGATGAGGCGAACAGTGATCAACCAACTTAATGCCTTCCCTAACCAAAGCGAACTCGAGGGCTCTCGGTATTGATGGGAATGAACCCATTCCTCGAGACCAGGCATGCAGTTTGCTGGCTGCACTACGCCCTTTCCACATTCGTAGCTGTAGTGTAGGTGGGATTCAATCCCCGGCTGCCGAGCCCCTTTTCTCGGTATGCACCTAGAATCAGACGGCCTCTCCTTGGGCTCAAACACTTCATTCTTCTTTTTATTCATTTTTGTTTTAACGTGTAGTTGTTTGGTTTGTTGATCTTTTTTTAAACTTTTTTTCTTTCACTACGTAACGCTTCGCCTTTCATCTATTTCGTTGTTCTGCCTCTTTTATTTTTCTAGAAAATTTGCCTTGCTATAAATCTTTCAAGTCTCGAAGACGGGGGTGTCGCGTTCGGGTAACCGAGCGTGGCGACAGCCGAGGTAGTTCCTCGTCTGTAAGCCCGAATCGCCACTCATGGTTTTACTGTGATTGGGGTTCTAGCCTCCCCCTATGGCATCATTATCGGTTGTCCATTTGGATGATATGATAGTGACTACCACACCTGTTGTTGAAGGCTTGACAAACCTTCTACAAGCAGGACTTGGCATCTACCAAATGCCCTCCTAGGCCCCTCCATGAGAAGGGGACTGTGGGTGAGATCGACTTGATCTTAGGGGTGATGCAACTTACACTCTTGAAGGGTGTAAGGCAGATCACACAGTGGTTTCCTGGGGTCCAGATTAAAATAGTCTAGCCTCAGGGGTGCGATGAGAACCTCACCCAACCCAATAGGGGAAGGCAACGAGCTCTCCCTCACACATTTCAATAATAGATTTATGAGAGTGTGATAGGACTCAATGCCTAAAGCGTAGTGATTTAGCCTTGGTGGCAGTCACTGCTGGTTCGAAGATCAAACAAGCAATGAAACCATTCTTTAACTTATGTGTTAATTTGAGGCCCATACGGTGGCAGAGAATTGGAGAAGATTCTCGGGTGTTGAAGAGCCTCCTCTTGAAGGTGACTCTTCTCATCTAGGATGGGGTAACCAAGGACCAGTTGACTTACTTCTCGAGCGATAGTTCCACGATCCCGACCAGCAACTTGTTGGGAGTAGGGGTATCCAAGCTTGCCCAACCTAGTAAAGGGGCTTGGAGATAGAGGGTTTTCTGGGGGAGATACAGTTTCCAGGTTGGATTTTTTAAATCAAATAGGACTAGTTGGGTAGATAAAGGTGGTGAAATCTAACCTTTGCATCGATGTTTGGTAGGGCGGGTCGCTTGAGTGTCAAAACCAAGCGGTGGTTGTTTTTCCTTGGCTTATCGAACCAGCGTATTCCCATTCCTCCTTATGATGACTCCCAGTAGAGAAAGCCAAAATTTGCCGATGTGGATTGAAAGGAAGTTGGGGATGGACATAGATCCTTCTGCCTATCCGGAGTGTTGGAAATAAAGCAATGGTTTTTATATTTTTGATTTCCCGATCACTGGAAGCAATCTTCACTGGCACAAGGATCTCCTCACAGCAACAACCTCCACTATGATAGAACCCGACAATGAGTTTATGAAGGCTTCGAGTAATGCGAGATAGGCTAATCACCAGACTGCTTATGAATAGGTTAATCGTCGGAGACAAGAACGAGCGAATCTAGTTTCGAGAGCATGCCTTACTATAATAGGGGGCGTAGCGTTTATAAGTGAAGGCAAGCGCAACTATCTATTTCATATCCTCCCTATCAGCAAGGCAGGTCCGCTATAAAACCTACCGGTCATAAAGTCCTCAAGAACGGGAAAGCTGACCAAAAGACTATTCCATAACCGACTCTTGTTGTCGAATCAAGGGGGCTTGGCTTGTACTAGGCTCTAAAAGAGTTTTCTTCAAGCGAGCAGTCTTTCTATCTTTTTGGGTTGCATGTCCAAGGCAATGTTTTTTGTAGATTGAGATGAATTGATCTTCGCTATCGTGCCTCAATTCTTTTCTTCTTCCTTCTAGATTTGATTCTTCTTCTTCCTGCTTAATCTAGTCCTCTGTTCTTCTTCCTTTCCACTTCTTCTTCTTCTTCCTTCCTAATTTGGTCCTTAGTTCTGGATCTAACTGGTCCTCTGTTCTTCTTCTTTTGTCTTCTAGATCTTCATCTATAGAAATCAAGTCCTATAGACTTAGGTTTACTTTTTACAAACTTGAGTTTATAAGGCTCAAGATTTATATGGCAAAGAACCTCCAAATCAACGAGTGAAACTTAAGTCTTTGGGATTCGAGTTTCAGTCAATAAACCTTGAAATGCTACTTTACTGAATTGTTTCTTACCTATGCTAACTAAAGCTATTATCTCCCAAATGCATGTTGGCCTACAAATTACCTCCCATATTTTGTCCAGTTTATTAGTTACATTACGTGGCCACTAAATTCCAAGTCCCTAATCACATCTCATATTCACTAAAATGTATTTTGCCTTAAGTGTGTTTCTGGCAAAAGGCCTTTTAAGTTTCAATAAGATTTTTTTTTAATGAAATGCTGTAGTAATAATTTCATTTTTATTGAAATAAAAAAAGAAAAGAAAAGGGAAGGAGCATATATATATATATATATATATATATATATATATATATATATATATATATTAGAAAAAAGAAAAGAAGGATATAATTGTCTACAGTATGCCACAATCAACAAGTCCGCAACAAGTGCTTCAAATTGAAGATTTTCCCAACAGTCTAAAATTGGTAAAGCCGAAAAGAAAGAAAGAAAGAAAGAAAGAAAGATAAAGGAATGTTGGAGTATCTGCCATACGAAGTGTTGCTGGAGATCCTGCATAGACTACCCGTGAAATCCCTAATTCAATTCAGGTGCGTTTCCAAAACATACAACTCTCTAATTACAAGTCCTGCCTTCATCAAATCCAGTTTCACTCGATCGCACTCCGATTCCAACAAATTAATTGTTAGGTATTTGGATGTCAATTACCATGTAGAGCGCTACAAATTAATTTACGAAGACAATGACAATAATGACGAACAAATTCAAGATCTTGAGTTCCCACTAAGTAGTAGTTGGGCCAATTTTCGATTAGTCGGTTCCGCGAATGGATTGTTTTGCCTTCATGAAGGAAACCGCCTTATTCTTTGGAATCCTTGTATTAGAAAATTTATTACCCTTCCCAACCCTTCTGTAACTGGCTTCTTTCCTTGTCATCTAGCAATTGGGTTTGATTTGAGGACCGATGATTATAAGGTGGTGAGAATTGCCTATCAAAGTATAGATATTAGGTACGAAGGTGCCAAACCACCTCTGGTTGAGATTTACTCTGTGAGCGAGGGATCTTGGAGAGTAACTAGTGGTGGTGACTCATATCCGCCTATGATTACTATTAGTAATTGGCACCCACGAGCAACTTCTTTAAATGGAGCTGTTTATTTTGCGGCGAATGATTGGGGTGATGCCCAGAGTTCAATAGTTTTGTCATTTGATTTGGGTGATGAGGTTTTCCGCTTGATATCCTTGCCAAATGGTAAATTTGGATTGGATGCTGATATTAGTACCTTAGTATTCAATGGATTGCTTTCTCTAATATGTTATGAGCATCAGCATATGGGCGAGTATTATATGTTCAGTGTCAGGCGTTGTTCTGTTTGGGTTATGAAAGAGTGTGGTGTTGTGGATTCTTGGCAGTTCACTATTGACCTCGATATGATGCTACATTGGGAAGTGTTAGGTTTCTTGAAGAATGATCATGTATTAGTGCAGAAAATACAATCACATGGTTCGAAGCTCTTGTCATATGACCCTGAGAGCCAACAAGTGAAGAATTTGGGGTTTTATAGAAGCGCTTGTTGTTCTTATGCTGATAATTATGTGAGGAATCTTACCTTACTTGACAAACCAAATGATGTAGTTTCCAAGAGGAAAGTGAGCAAGAAGAGGAAGTGTAGGTAAAAAGGCTCGATTCAAGCATTCAACTAAAAGTTTGCAAGACATCGTCACATTGATGTTTGGAAATTAATGCCTCACTGCTTGATTTGTGCATTTGGCGAGAAATGAATACTAGAAGTTTTGAGGGTTGTGAACTCTCATTGCTGGAGATTAAGGCTTTTTTCTTTAACACTCCCTTTGAATGGAGTGTGGTTTTTTCTCATTCTTCTTGTTCTTCTTTTTCTATTTTTCTTGACCGTTGTTCTTTTGTTTCTTGATTTGTGCCCCCAGAGTACATCCCAATGTACTCGGCTTGGCAATTTTTTTATTATTAATAATATTCTTACGTTATTTATCAAAAAAAAACTAAAAGTTTCAGCATTTACATTCCTCAGTTTTATCTTATTCTTGGTATATACTAGATATTTTTGTGTTGCTATTAGTAAATATTAAGTTTCAAACCTCAATATATGGCTTTTGGATTTAATTTTTTTCTTGAATGGATATAAAGACTAAAGAGTAGTCATAATTTTTTAAATTTTTTTATAGGTAATGTAGCAAAATTTTATCAATTTAGAGGGAAAAAAAAAAGATCCAATGTACACAGGTAGTATACGAGAGAGAGTCTTAGAGTCTAACAAAAATAACACAAGTCCACAAACTCCTTGAGAGAGAAAAAAGACAGCCTGTTCAACGCAGCCATCCAATCATACAACAATCACAGCAAAAACAGTTTCAACTACAATGATGTACGTTCTGTCCCCTCAAAAGTATGCCTATTTCTTGTCAAATAGTCCACATTAAACATGGAAAGATATCCCCCCAAATAATATTGGACTGATGATGGCAAAAATCCCCATTGTGGTAGAAGAAGATGCTGTGAAGAGTGTTCAAAATTGTTAAATATGATTTTGTGGTTTTGGTTGATGACGGGATGAGTCATTCGCAAGCATGAAATGGTAAATCTAAATGAAGAATTATGTTATTATCTTTTTCTATATGCTGAAAGTGTCACATCCAATCCATATTCTGTATGAAAATTTGTTTCACTTTCCATTTCATTAGGCATGCCAGCCATTGCCTTCTGATACTGTGTTGTGTGCCTGACATATTGTTTGGCATCAGTGTAAAATCAATAGAGTATAGGATTAGGCCAAACATAAGTTGCTTTAACCATTTAACTTTAGGTAGAGTCGTGTTTTGTTAGGGGTTTTTATTGATTAAATGTGTTATGTTGTATTGAGTGTGGGAGTTGCATCAATCTGAGGTGACCCTAGTGACAACCTTAGGGCTTATTTTAAAAGTGTAAAATATATATATATATATATATATATATATATATATATATATATATTGAGCAAAAGCCATTTTTGGTCATTAAATTTTGCCTCATTTTTCCTATTTAGCTAGAGTTTCTAAAATGGTAATGGACTCCTTAAATTTTTTAGAATAAGATAATTTGGTCTACATGCTAATCTGGACATTGACATTTCATGTGATTGGGCACATTTATGATTTTTTTTAAAAAAAGGTTCTAAGTGGTTTAGAAATATTACACCGGTAATATTTCTTGCTTGTGCATTTGGATTTTTCTTGCGCAAGCTGGCTCCTTGTGGGTGGCTTGGATACACAAATACCTCTTAGAAGGCAAAGTTTTTGAGAGGTTAAACCCCCCCAGAACTGCTCTTGGGGATGGAGAAACTGAAGCTTAGGGAATCTGTGAGAGGTTTTTATAAATGAAGAATTGGAGATGGGAATGGGAATGGGGTCTCTGGGATGATAATTGGCTTTCTCAAGGGGTCCTTAGTCACAAATTTGATACTGAAGCCATATTTGCTGCAGGCAGCTATCCTTCAGCTAGGGTATTCAGTATTATTGTTAATGGTCATTGGCAGTGGAGGCCTCCTCGATCTATGGATCATAGTCTTTTACAGCAGGAATGTTACTTGGTGCCTATTCACGAAGAAGACACTTTAGTATGGACTCTAACTAAAAATTGTATATTTTCTTGTATATCTGCTTGGGAAGCTCTTAGATATAGAAGCAATGAAGTTGATTGGGATGCTGCTATCGTGCCAAATCATGCATTTATTTTTTGGTTGGCTATTCAGGATAGGCTTTCCACTTTTGATAGATTAATTAAATGTGGCTGGCAAGGAAAAATTTGTTGTGTGGATTCTGCAGAAACAAGTGTGAATCCAGGGATTGCATTTTCTTTGAATGTTCCTTTTCAAGCACGTGTGGCAGCAAGTAGTGTGGGAATGTTTATGGCAGCAGGTGCCTGATCACTGGGAAGCAGGAATTGATTGGGGGAAAAGTCTAACAGTCAGAAGTATACAATCAAGAGCGGGGAAAATGGCCATAGCAGCTGCTGTATATCATATCTGGAGGCTGAGGAACACTTGTAAATTTTCAAAAATTATGTTGACTGAAGAACAAATGGTTAAAAGAATTTTTATTTGGAAATAAAATGGAGAATAGGGGGCTTTGTGCCTAAAAGGATCACAAAATTGACAGAAGTATATGTGAAAGATTAGGTGTTAGGAAATTTTTTGTAGCATGGTTGTGACTGGTGTGGTGATGGTTGAGCTAGTAGTCATGTGCTAGTGGTAAATAAAAACAAGAAGATTTTGCAAATAGGAAGTGGAGCTGGAGAATCACTTATCCCCTACTTGCTTCCTTCAAATAGTTGCGGCTTCTATGCTAGTTTGCTGTTCTGGTCTTGTGCCTAGATGCTGTTTGCTGATAGTAGGTTATTTGACTAATCCTCTAGGTGGAGTGTAGTACGTTTTCTGGAGAGTTTGTATGCACCCCTTTCTTGGTATAATTTGCTAGTTTGGGGGAGTTGTTTCTGTTTAGTTTTCAAAATGGGGTTTGCAGTTTGTTTGCTGCTGGTTTGGTGTTTTGGACTTCACTCTATATATATTATCATTGAACTTTGGCAATGTTTGTTTCTTGGATAATCAGGGGAAAGAAATGACTTTCAGGATTATTTTCTAGTATGATTGATAATACAAGGAAATTTGCCTTCACTGTTTATTGATTTGATTTTGGTGTTTTATATGAATTTATTTGTTGATTATCTTTATTATCACGACCAATAAAAAAAAAAAGAAAAAAGACTGCAAATACAAATATTTAAAACGTGGGAATTCATTGGAATTCATTAGCTGGTTGTATTCTCTGTACGGTAGAATTGGCAGTCCTTGGACAGCACTGGTTAAGGGTTCGTTATAGTTTATTTTATATGGTTTGTAATGTGACACAATTCTTGTCTATTATTGTTGTATTGGTAATGTGATTGTTGTTAGTAGGTGATTTCAGAGTATAATTGGTAATAGGAGAATTTTTTTTTTTTTTTTTTCTAATGATTTTATAAATTGAAGATTAATATTTTTTATGATTGTCATTTGTGTTGCAGATAACAACAATACATAGGACTGAAGGATGCATTCGCTTAATGTGGCACTCTTTTTTCTTTTTGTCCAGATTTGTTTTTTGGCGTATGGATCTTTGTCAAGCCTTCTTTGTTTGGAAAGGATCATTTAAAATTTTAGACAAAAATGTAAAGTGTCTTTCTAAGGCTAGGATAGTTTTAATTTTAATTTTTTTTATAAACAAAGATATTTCATTAAAAGACAAGATTACTCCGTGTTCATGATGATAAACACAGTAACCTAACATGAATGAAGCCATTCTATAAAATCAAAATGGGAATGCAACTAGTAAGAAGCCACACAGGAGACCAATTAAAATTAGTTCAAATCATCAACGATTCCAACTTAAGATTAGAAAAAAAAAATTTATGTATAGTAAAACATATAATTGTTTCTAATGGTAGCCACATAAGACATACCGAGACATAATTTCAAATATTTAAGGGGTGCTTTTCAAATTTAATTCTTCCAATCTACCTTCCCTGGTAATAGCCATTAGAACCCAAAAGGCTCTAAAGACTACACTCTATCTCATCCTATCGGTTGCTAACCTCTTATTTGAGTTGAGAAGATCTAAATTTTTTTTCATTGACTGTAATTTTTAAACATGAAAACCTTTTAATAAATCTCAGATTCTAACTTCACTTCACTCCATCTAATTGACTATCCATGATTGATGATTGAAACATTTTTGTTCATTGAATATGCATGTAAATCAAGGTGCAATTCTTCTATAGATTCATGTGCCAATTATCATGCGGAAACCTTACTTGGGTGAATAAAAGTATCCTACTCTACTTTTTTTTTTTTTTAATATATTTTTATTTATACAAAGTAGAAAAAATAATTTTTGTTCGTAAAATTTAATGGTCTGTCACAAGGCCCACAACAAAGTGCTTTAAATTGACAAAAATTCCCAACACTCCGAATCCGGAATGATGGACTTGGTGTATCTGCCATACGACGTGTTGGTGGAGATCCTGCATAGACTACCCGTGAAATCCCTAATCCGATTCAGGTGCGTATCCAAATCATGGAACTCTCTAATCACAAGTCCTGCCTTCATCAATGCCGACCTCACTCGATCACACTCAGATTCCAACAAATTAATTGTTAGGTATTTGGATGTTGCACCCCATGTAGAGCGCTACAAATTAATTCACGAAGACGACAATGACAATAATGTCTCCACCTCATCTGAACAAATTCAAGACCTTAAGTTACCATTAAGGAGTAGTCGTAGCTATTTTCAGTTAGTCGGTTCCGCGAATGGATTGTTTTGTCTTTATGAAGGAAACCGCTTTATTCTTTGGAATCCTTGTATTAGAAAATTTATTACCCTTCCCAACCCTTCTGTTACTGCCGAATTTTCTTGTTATCCAGCGTTTGGGTTTGATTCGAGGACCAATGATTATAAGGTGGTGAGAATTGCCTATCGAAGTTTTACTGGGTTCGAAGGTGCCAAACCACCTCTGGTTGAGGTTTACTCTGTTAGCGAGGGATCTTGGAGAGTAACTAGTGGTGGTGATTCATATCCGCCTAAGATTACTATGAGTGATTGGCCCCAGCAAGCAGCTTCTTTAAATGGAGCTGTTTATTTTGTGGCCAATGATTGGGGTGATGCCCGGAATTTAATAGTTTTGTCATTTGATTTGGGTGATGAGGTTTTCCGCTTGATATCCTTGCCAAATGGTAAATTTAGATTGCATGCTGATGCTCGTGTTTTTACCTCAGAATTCAAAGGATTGCTTTCTCTAATATGTTATGAGAGTTGGCGTTATAGTTATTGTATTTGGGTGATGAAAGAGTACGGCATTGTGGATTCTTGGACTAAACAGTTCAATATTGACCTCAATATGGAAGATTGGAAAGTGTTAGGTTTCTGGAAGAATGATCTTGTATTAGTGCAGAAAATTCAATCAGGTGGTTTGATGCTCTTTTCATATGACCATGTGACCCTACAATTGAAGAATTTGGGGTTTTGTAAAAGCACAGGTTGTTCTTATGCTGATAAATATGTGGAGAACCTTGTCTTACTTGACAAACCAAATGATGTAGTTTCCAAGGAGGAAAGTGAGCAAGAAGAGGAAGTGCAGGTAGAAAGGCTCGATTCAAGTATTCAACTCAAAATTTCAGCATTTACATTCCTCAGTTCTATCTTATTCTTGGTATATGCTTGATATTTTTGTGTTGCTATACTTAAATATTAAGTTTCAAACCTCAATTTATGGCTTTTGGATTTAATTTGTTCTTGAATGGATGTAAAGACTAAAGAGTAGTCATAATTTTTAAAACTTTTTTTTATAGGTAATGTAGCAACATTTTATTAATTTAGAGGGAAAAAAAAAACCCAATGTACACAGGTAGTATACGAGAGAGAGTCTTAGAGTCTAACAAAAATAACACGAGTCCACAAACTCATTGAAATAGAAAAAAGACAGCCTGTTCCAATCATACAACGATCACAGCAAAAACAGTTTCAACTACAATGATGTACGTTCTGTCCCCTCAAAACTCTGCCTATTTCTTGCCAAATAGTCCACATTAAACATGGAGGGATATCCCCCCAAATAATATTGGACTGATGATGGCCAAAATCCCCATTGTAGTTGAAGAAAATGCTCTAAAGAGTGTTCAAAATTGTTAAATATGATTTTGTGGTTTTGGTTGATGACGGGATGAGTCATTCGCAAGCATGAAATGGTAAATGTAAATGAAGACTTATGTTATTATCTTTTTCTATATGCTGAAAGTGTCACATCCAATCCATATTCTGTATGAAAATTTGTTTCATTTTCCATTTCATTAGGCATGCTTAGATTTTTCTGCTGTGATCAGCCGTTGCCTTCTGATACTGTGTTGTGTAACTGACATACTTTTTTGCATCAATGTAAAGTCAATAGAGTATAGCATTAGGCCAAACATAAGTTGCTATAACCATGTAACTGTAGGTAGAGTCGTGTTTTGTTAGGGGTTTTTATTGATTAAATGTGTTATGTTGTTTTGAGTGTGGGAGTTGCATCGATTTGACGTGACCCTAGTGACAACCTTAGGGTTTGTTTTAATAATGTAAAAATAATAATAATAAGCAAAAGCCACTTTTGGTCATTAAATTTTGCCTCATTTTTCCTATTTAGCTAGGGTTTTTAACGTAGTAATGGAATCCTTAAATTCTTAGAATGATATAATTTGGTCTACTTGCTAATCTGGACATTGACATTTCATGTGATTGGGCATGTTTATGATTAAAAAAAAAAAAAGGTTCTAAATGGTTTAGAAATTGTACACTGGTAATCTAGGTGGATTACAAGTGCCATGTGACTACCAAGATGGCTTATAATTGCTTCGTTGTATTGACATGGAACAAAAAAAGAGGATAAGATTGTCCACTTTTCTGAACTTGAATTTGTTGTATGGTTCTCTATTCTGCTGTTGGGAAAATACAATTTGGATTATTTTACATATTTTTAACCATTTTGAAACTCTAAGGTCAAAACTGAAAAATGGGAGAAACTCTAAGGACCATAAGTGGTGTTTGCCCAAAAAATAAGTATTGTTTTGTTCAGCTGAATTATATGAAGTAGACTGCAGTCTATTGATTCACTTTGGTTGTTAGTTGATGTGGAAAGATTTTGACATTAATGGGGGCAATGAGGGTAAATTGGACCTTGTGTTACTTCTCCAATAATTTTTCTGGCTTTTCTATGGAAAATTGATAAGGGTTTTGCAGAAAGGACTTTGGAATTGAATTATGAGTATAGAATAGGATTGTATTTGGGACCTTTTTTTTTCTATAGAAGTTTTATTAAATGGAATTGAAATATGGTATAGTATCATTTGATTATTAAATGGCCCGGTTTGCTGTAGGGAGAAAATTATATCTATGTTTATGCTATATTATATAGAAATTAGAAGGAAATGATGTAAGTGTAAGTAATCACGGCTTAGGTTTCTTTAGGCAATTGGACTTAATAAAAGAAGGTAATCATAACCTCAAAAAGAACCAAAGCTGTTGGACTCTTTCATTCAACTTCTAGAGGAATTGGAATTTCTTCCTTTATGTTTCATAAATGTGCAAATACCCCAATTCTGCCATTACCTCAGTTAATGTGGACTATTTGGACTGAACGGACTCGGCGTTCTTTTGAGGATACTGGAAAATCTTTGACCCAGTTGTTAGATTTATGTCATCGGACCCTTTTTGGTTGGTCTCAGTGTTGTGGTCTCTCAGATTGTTCTACACTTATAAATTTTCTTTTGTCTCTTAGAATAGTTTAGTGACAATTCGTTTATTTTTACTTCTCTTTCCTCTTTATTCACTATCGTGAACCTTCTATTTTTTTCATGCTTTTCCAACTTTAATAATATTTTTTCTTACCTATCAAAAAAAGAAAGAAAAGAAAGTACTAAACTTAACCCAACCCAGATAACCTAACCTGGATAACTTAAAGCAGGTAAACTTAACCCCCTAACTAACCCAAGGTAAATAGTACTTAACCCAATTCTCCTCAGCCTTACTCACTCCTAGACTGATTTTGTTTTTCAAGCAGTCAGTTGGATGCCACATCTGCCCTCGCTGGTGCTCGGTTATTGTTTTCTCAGCAAAGTCAGCTCTTCGGCAAAAGGTAGTCCTCTCTCTCTTAATTTTCTGATTCCTTGATTGTGTTTAATTTGCTGGCCATGGCCAGAGTCCCTACTTCTTTGTTCATGCTTAACATGCTTGATAAATTGCCCCAATAATTGTGTGAGTACATCAAAACCGGTAGGTGCTACTAAGGGTAGGACAGCTAACACGTAAACTAGTCAAACACTGGAATACATTTTTTTTTGTACTTATAAAAAATAAAAATCTATTGATATGATTGAGATGTAGTACGTATCTTATAGATTATATTTTTTTGTTTCCTTGAACCATGTTAGAGAATTGATATGATGGAGACTTAATACATATCTTATAGATTATATCTTTCTTTTTCCTTGAACTATGTTAGAGAACCGTTGTTATGTTTCCTTTTTTTTGATAGGCAATAAGAATAATATTATTTAAGAAAAAAAAAAAGAAAAGAAAGGAAAATACATGGTGTTAATGATGATGAACACAGAAAAGCAAAAACAGAAGCAAAGAGAAAAGAAATCAAGAGGCTATTCTATGAGAAAAAATAAACTCTATAAAAGAGGAACAATCCGTAAAACCCCAGCACCATGACCAATCAAAAAGACTATGGTGGCACAAATATTTTAACTCAACCAACGTCTTAGTTTCCTCAAAGGAGCGATGATTTCGTTCCGTCCATACAGCCCACATTAAACTGCCTAGAATCAAATTCCAAATATCTGAACTATGGTTTCCATGCTAGTGACTCCAACAAAATAACAACCCTACCTCAAAAGCTTGGCATGACCCTCTCATGGTTTTCTTGGATAGGTGTAATGATTTTCTCTCTGCCCTTTCATGGTACCCTTTCTACCCCAGGATAGTTAGAACTGATGTGATGCAGTCTCTCTCATTATGTGAGTTCCATAAGAGAAACAATATGTGCTGCAGGAATGAGGGGTGTTTTTCAAACTAATTCCTCAAATCTATATTCCTTGGTAACAGCCATCAGATCCCGAAAGGCTCTAAAGACTACCCTTTATAAAACATATGAAATGGATCAGCAAATGGTTCACTGTCTCACCATTTATATAGCTGCATACATCACCTTACATGCTACTTTTTAAATGAAAAATGAGGCCCTCCTTTGGGCATTGAAGCTCTAAAGACTCATCTACTTTACCCCAAATAACCTCATACTAAGAAAAAACATCAAAATTATCAATCCCCTTAAATTTTCATCTCATCCTATCGGTTGCTATCCTCTTGGGGATATTTGAGTAGAGAAGATCTAAAAGAAAATTAATTGACTCCAATTTCTAAACATGAAAACCTTTTAGTAAATCTCACATTCCAACTCCATCGCACCCCATTTAATTGAATATCCATGGCTAAATGTATGACATAGACTCTTTATCTTCAAATTAAAATGCGTTTCATCACACTCTTTTTGATTGGTCAAGGTGTTGGGGTTTTTCCATTTGTTCATCCGTCCTTGAGTTCCTAGCTTTGAAGAGTGAAATTTTGTTCTCTGCTATACCAAAATTAGTGAAACAAAACAACAAATTCTTCATGTCTTACCTTTTAAGGAAGGGATTCTTCCTGTCAAATATCTTGGATTACCTCTCATACCAGGGAACTGTCTTATATGGATCGAAAGTCGGTTTTGGAGAAGATAGCCGCTAGAATAAATTCTTGGGCAACTAAAATCGTATCTTTTGCTGATATAGTCCAACTTATTCAATATGTTTTGTTTGGGATTCAGGTTTATTGGACAAGCTATTTCATTATTCCAGCTAAGCTCATTAAGGACATTGAGAAGCTTTTCAATCTGATCAGGCTGTTCAAATAGCTAAAGTAGCTTGGACTCAAGTTTTTTTGCCAACAAAGGAGGGTGACTTGGGGCTGAAAAGGGTTAGGGAGGGAGTGGAATAGGGCTGCAATAACAAAGCACATTTGGATGTTGCTTGTGCAAGCTAGCTCCTTGTGGGTGGCATGGATACACAAATACCTTTTGAAAGGGCAAAGTTTTTGGGAGGTAAAACCCCCCCAGAACTGTTCTTGGGCATGGAGATAGATTCTGAAGCTTAGGGAATCTGTGAGAGGTTTTTTAAATGGAAAATTGGAGATGGGAGTAGGGTCTCTGGCATGATAATTGGCATCCTCAAGGGGTCCTAAGTCACAAATTTGATACTAAAGCCACATTTGCAGCAGGCAGCTATCCTTCAGCTAGGGTGTCTAGTATTATTGTTAATGGTCATTGGCAGTGGAGGCCTCCTTGATCTATGGATCAAAGTCTTTTACAGCAGGAATGTTGGTTCCTATTCATGGAGATGACACTTTAGTATGGACTCTTAACTAAAAATTGTATATCTTCTTGTAAATCTGCTTGGGAAGCCCTTAGAAATAGAAGCAATGAAGTTGATTGGGATAAAGTGGTTTGGGATGCTGCCATCATGCCAAAACATGCATTTATTTTTTGGTTGGCTATTCAGGATAGGCTTTCCACTTTTGATAGATTAGTTAAATGGGGCTGGCAAGGAAATTTGTTGTGTGGATTCTGCAGAAACAAGTGTGAATCCAGGGATCATATTTTCTTTGAATGTTCCTTTTCAAGCAGGATGTGGCAGCAAGTAGTGTGGGAATGCTTATGGCAGCAGGTGCCTGATCACTGGGGAGCAGTAATTGATTGGGGGTTATATTTAAGACGTAGAAGTATACAATCAAGAGTGGGGAAAATGGCCATAGCAGCTGCTGTATATCATATCTGGAGGCCAAGGAACATTTGTAAATTTTCAAAAATTATGTTTACTGAAGAACAAATGGTTAAAAGAATTTTTTTTGGAATTAAAATGGAGAATAGGGGCCTTTGTGCCTAAAAGGATCACTGCAATTGACCGTAAGTATATGTCAAAGATTAGGTGTTAGACAATTTTTTGGTAGAATGGTTGTGACTGGTTTGGTGATGGTTGAGCTAGTTGTCATGTGCTTGTGCTAAAAAAAAAACAAGAATAATTTGCAAATAGAAAGTGGGGCTGGTGAATCACGTATCCCCTGCTTGCTGCTTTCAAATTGTTGCAGCTTCTGTGCTAGCTAGATGTTGTTTGCTGCTAGTAGGTTATTTGACTAACCTCTAGGTGGAGTGTAATATATTTGCTGGAGAGTTTGTATGCACCCCTTTCTTGGCGTAATTTATTAGTTTGGGGGAGGTGGTTCTGTTTAGTTTTCAAAATGGGGTTTGCAGTTCGTTTGCTGCTGGTTTGGTGTTTTGGACTTCACTGTAGATCTTTCTTTTGTTTTTTTGATATAAATCATTGTACTTTGGCTATGTTTGTTTCATGGATAATCAGGGGAAAGAAATGAATTTCAGGATTATTTTCTAGTATGGTTGATAATTCAAGGAAATTTGCCTTTATTGTTTATTGATTATTGATTTGGTTTTGGTGCTTTATATATCTTTATTTGTTGATTATCTTTATTATTACTACCTAATAAAAAAAAAAACAAAGACTGTAAATACAAATATTGGAATTCATAGTTGGTTGGATTCTTTGAACTGCAGAATTGGCAGTCCTTGGACAGCACTTGGTTAATAGTTCATTGTAGTCTAGTTTATATGGTTTGTAATGTGACACAATTGTTGTCTATTATTATTGTATTGGTAATGTGATTGTTATTAGTAGGTGATTTTGGAGTATGGTTGCTAATAGGAGAAAATTTATTTTAGCTAATGATTTTATAAATTGAAGATTAATAATTTTTATGATTATCATTTCTGTTGCAGATAACAACAATACGTAGAAGGACTGAAGGATGCAGGCGCGTAATGTGGCAGTAGATTTTTTCTTTTTGCCTAGAATATATATATATTTTTGGGCCTATGGCTCTTTGTCAAGCCTTCTTTGTTTGGAAAGGGTCATTTTAAATTTTAGACAAAAATGTAAAGTAAACTTTCTATTTAGAATAATTTTAAATTTTTTTATAAACTACGATGTTTTATTAGAAGACAAGATTACTTCGAGTTCAAGATGATAAACAAAGAACCCAAAAGAATTGCACATGAATGAAGCGATTCTTTAAAATCCAAATGGAAATGCAACTAGTAGGACCCCACACATTAGACCAACGAAACTTAGTTCAAATCATGAATGATTCCAACTTAACATAAGAGATATATATATTTCGAACCAATCGAGTCAAAATTCCAAATATTTAAGGGATGTTTTTCGAACTAATTCCTCCAATCTACCATCCCTAGTAATAGTCATTGGATCTCAAAAGGCTCTAAAGACTACCTTCTATAAAACATATTAAATGGATCAACAATTGGTCTATAGTCTCATCATTTATATAGGGGCATGCATACAACACCTCCCATACTACTTTCCAAATGAAAAATGAGCCCTTCTTCGGGCTTTAACATACTAAAGACTTCTATTTTACCCCAAATGATCTCATACTAAAAATGAACATCAAAATGACCGCTCCCCTTGAATTTACATTTCATCCTATTGGTCGCTGACCTCTTGGAGATATTTGAGAACGGAAGATTTGAAAGAAAATTCATTGACACAAATTTCTAAACATGAAAACCCTTAATAAATCTCACATTCCAACTCCATTGCACCCCATCTAATGGACCATCCACGATTGAATTGATTGAAACATCCTTATTCACTAAATAGGCATATAAAGTAGGGTTCAACTCATCTAGAGAATGAGTCCTGTGCCAATTATTATGCAAAAACCTTAGCTAAGTGAATAAAGTTATCCCAATCTACCTTAATCCTCCTCCATTGGTTACACCCATGCATTCCTCTAATTGATTTTGAAATTTAACCTCCCCATTGATGTCTAAAGTTTACAATTTTGTACATTAGCCCTAATGTTTGAAATCATTTTTAATATTAATATTTTGTCCATTTTACTAGTTAAGTTACGTGGCCATTAAATTTTGCATCTCCGATCAAATCTCATATTCACTAAAATGTATTTTGCCTCAAGTATGTTTTTGGCAAAAGGCCTTTTAAATTTCAACTAATTTGATAAGATTTTATTTATTTATATTTTGATGATATAAAATTTTGATTTTTATTGAAATTGAAAAAGAAAAGAAAAGAAAAATAAGGATATTATTATTTACAAAAGAACTTGTAGTGCCTACAAGGCGGTTTTTTTTTTTGGAAAATAACACTAAAACTCTAACTATTTTGTTAATTAGCACACTTTTGAAACTATTTAGAGAACTAACATTTCGAGTGCAATACACTCAATTTTGGAGTGCTAAAATCAAGTCCATTGAACTCGATTTCATTTAAATTGAAATTGAGTCTTACAAACTCAATTTCACAGTCTTGCCTTCTTCACTCTGTCTCTCTCTCACTCAAGAATCTCCCTCACTTAGGTCACTTAACAAACCCAATGAAACCCAAAAACCCAGTGAGAGTAACATCAAGAAACCCACCCAAAGATCTAGAGAGAAACATCATACCCCACTACCGTCGCATGCCTTTGCCGCCTGGGTTCAATCGCCACTACCTTCACTGTTGAGGGTTTTTTTTTTTTTTTTTTTTTTTTTTCTATCTTCGTGGTTTGGGTTTTCTATTCTTCATGGGTGTCTTCATTGGTTTGGGTTTTCCTCATCGGTTTTGGGTTTCCAGGTGTGAGTTTCTGTTATTCATGGATGAGAAATCGAGCCTTACAGATTCGATTTCAGTTCAAATGAAATCAAGTTTGCAAAACTCAATTTAGCACTCCCAAAATCAAGTATGTTACACTCGAGATATTTGTTTCCTAAATTGTTTAGAAAATGTACTAACTAACAAAATTGTTTGAAAATTAAAGTAATTTTGAAAAAAAAAAAATCCCTACAAGTTGCATACAATTTCAATTTTTCTAAGGGGGAAAAAAAAATTTTGTTTGTAAAAGTTAATTGTCTGCCACAGGCCCACAACCACAAGGACTACAACAAGTGCTTCAAATAGAAAATTTTCCCTAGTCTGAAATTGGTAAAGCCGAAAAAAATAAAGAAAGAAAGAGAAGGAATGTTTGAGTATCTGCCATTCGAAGTGTTGCTGGAGATCCTGCATAGACTACCCTTGAAATCCCTAATTCAATTCAGGTGCGTTTCCAAATCATGCAACTCTCTAATTACAAGTCCTGCCTTCATCTATTCCAGTCTCACTCGATCACTCTCCGATTCCAACAAATTAATTGTTAGGTATTTGGATGTCAAACCCCATGTAGAGCGCTACAAATTAATAGACGAAGACAATGACAATAATGACTCCTTATCTGAACAAATTCAAGATCTTGAGTTCCCACTAAGGAGTAGTTTGGCCTATTTTCAATTAGTCGGTTCCGTGAATGGATTGTTTTGCCTTTATGAAGAAAACCGCTTTATTCTTTGGAATCCTTGTATTAGAAAATTTATTACCCTTCCCAAGCCTTCCGTTACTGGCCTCTTTCCTTGTTATTTAGCGCTTGGGTTTGATTCGAGGAACAATGATTATAAGGTGGTGAGAATTGCATATCAATTAGTAAAAAATAGGTCCTTAGGTGCCAAACCACCTCTGGTTGATGTTTACTCTGTAAGGGAGGGATCTTGGAGAATAACTAGTGGTGGCGACTCGTATCCGCCTAAGATTACTATTAGTAATTGGCCCCATCAAGCAGCTTCTTTAAATGGAGCTGTTTATTTTCCGGCGAATGATTGGGGCGAAGCCCAGAGTTCAGTAGTTTTGTCATTTGATTTAGGTGATGAGGTTTTCCGCGTGATATCCTTGCCATATGGTAAATTCAAATTGGATGCTCGTTTTGGTACCTCAGTATTCAAAGGATTGCTTTCTCTAATATGTTATGAGCATTGGCATATGGGCGAGTATTATATGTGCAGTGTCAAGAGTTGTTCTGTTTGGATTATGAAAGAGTATGGTGTTGTGGATTCTTGGACTAAACAGTTCACTATTAACCTCGATATGCGATATTGGAAAGTGTTAGGTTTCTGGAAGAATGATCATATATTAGTGCAGAAAATACAAGTACCTGGTTCGATGTTCTTTTCATATGACCCTGAGAGCCAACAAGTGAACAATTTGGGGTTTTGTAGAAGCACATGCTATATTTATTCTTATGCTGATAATTATGTGGAGAATCTTGTCTTACTTGACAAACCAAATGATGTAGTTTCCAAGAGGAAAGTGAGCAAGAAGAGGAAGTGCAGGTAAAAAGGCTTGATTCAAGTATTCAACTCAAAATTTCAGCATTTACATTCCTCAGTTCTATCTTATTCTTGGTATGTACTAGATATTTTTGCATTGCTATAAGTAAATATTAAGTTTCAATCCTCAATATATGGCTTTTGGATTTAATTTTTTCTTGAATGGATAAAAAAAAGTAGTCATAATTTTTTGAATTTTTTTCAAACCTCAATATATGGCTTCGAAAAGAGTCGTGTTTTGTTAGGGGTTTTTATTGATTAAATGTGTTATGTTGTATTGAGTGTGGGAGTTGAATTGATCTGAGGTGACCTTGTTTTAAAAATGTAAAATAATAATAATAATAATAATGAGCAAAAGCCACTTATGGTCATTAAATTTTGCCTCATTTCACCTATTTAGCTATAGTTTCTAAAGTAGTAATTATGGAATCCTTAAATTTTTAGAATTATATAATTTGGTCTACATCCTAATCTGAACATTGACATTTCATGTGATTGGGCACGTGTATGATTTTAAAAAAAAAGGCTCTAAATGGCTTAGAAATTTTACACCGGTAGTCTAGGGGATTACAAGTGCCATGTGACTACCATGATAGCTTATAATTGCTTCGTGGTATTGACATGGAACCAAAAAAAAAAGGATAAGATTGTCCACTTTTCTGAACTTGAATTTGTTGTATAGTTCTCCATTCTAATGTTGGGAAAATACAAATTTGATTATTTTACAAAATTTTCACTATATTGAAACTCCAAGGTCAAAACTGAAAAATGGGAGAAACTCTAAGGACCATAAGTGGTGTTTGCCCAGAAAATAAGTATTGTTTTGTTTAGCTGAATTATATGAAGTAGAATGCAGTCTATTGATTCACTTTGGTTGTTTGTTGATGTGGAAAGATTATTGACATTAATGGGGCAAGGAGGTTAAATTGGACCTTGTATTACTTCTCCAATAAATTTTTTGGCTTTTCTATGGAAAATTGATTAGGGTTTTGCAGAGAGGACTTTGGAATTGAATTTTGAGTATAGAATAGGATTGTAATTGGGACCTTTTTTTCTATAGAAGTTTTATCTTTCTGATCAAACAAATATACGATAGTATTATTTGATTATTAAATGGCCCCGTTTGCTGTAGGGAGAAAATTAGATCTATGTTTATGGTATATTATATAGAAATTAGAAGGAAGATGATGTAAGTGTAAGCAATCACAACTTAGGTTTCTTTAGGCAATTGGACTCAATAAAAGAAGGTAATCACACCCCAAAAAGAACCAAAGCTATTGGACTCTTTCATTCAACCTCTAGAGGAATTGGAATTCTGGGCCAAAAAGGAAAGCAATTTAATAAATTTTTTTAATAAAAAAATGCTGGAAACTACTTAACTATTAGATTTATGGCTCAATAATTAAATTCACTATTTCTTAACAGTTTAAATTTTTGAGAGAATTGATTTTTTTTTTTTTTGGGAGGGTAGTTCAGAATTTCCCTCCATCTGTTTTATTTGGAAGCAACCAATTTCTTCTTTTATGTTTAGTAAATGTGCAAATATCCCAATTCTGTTATTACCTCAGTTTATTCTAACAGAATGTAGAATATTCTTTTGTGGAACACTTATAAATTTTCAAAAATTATGTTGACTAAAGAACAAATGGTTAAAAGATTTTTTTTAAATATAAAATGGGGAATAGGTGGCTTTGTGCCTAAAAGGATCACAATAATTGACAGAAGTATATGTCGAAGATTAGGTGTTAGACAAATTTTTTTGTAGCATGGTTGTGGCTGGTTTGGTGATGGTTGAGCTAGTAGCCATGTGATTGTGGTAAAAAAAAAAAAAAAAACAAGAACAATTTGCAAATTGAAAGTGGGGCTGGTGAGTGGTGAATCACGTATCCCTGCTTGCTGCTTTCAAATTGTTGCAGCTTCTGTGCTAGCTAGATGCTGTTTTCTGCTAGTAGGTTATTTGACTAATCCTCTAGGTGGAGTGTAATATATTTGCCTGAGAGTTTGTATGCACCACTTCCTGGTGTAATTTGCTAGTTTGGGGGAGGTGGTTCTGTTTAGTTTTCAAAAATGGGGTTTGCGGTTTGTTGGCTTCTGGTTTGGTGTTTTGGACTTCACTGTAGATCTTTCTTTTGTTTTATTAATAATTTTTTATTCCTATATGTATGTATGTGTGTGTATATATATATATATATAATAATTGTACTTTGGCTATGTTTGTTTCATGGATAATCAGGGGAAAGAAATGAATTTCAGGATTATTTTCTAGTATGTTTGATAATACAAGGAAAATTGCCTTTACTGTTTATTGATTATTTATTTGATTTTGGTGTTTTATATGTATTTATATGTTGATTACCTTTTTTTTTTTTTGGATAAGTTGTTGATTATCTTTATTACTACTACCAATAAAAAAAAAAAAAAAAATTTAAAAATCAAAGAGTGCAAATACAATTATTTTAAAAGGGGAAATTGATTGGAATTCATTAGTTGGTTGGATTCTTTTTGGTAAACTAGTTGGTTGGATTCTTTGTACCGTAGAATTGGCAGTCCTTGGACTGCACTTGGTTAAGGCCCTAAGGGTTCGTTATAGTTTAGTTTATATGGTTTGTAATGTGACACAATTCTTGTCTATTATTGTTGTATTGGTAATGTGATTGTTGTTAGTAGGTGATTTTAGAGCATTGGTGGAGCCAGGATTTTAATTTAGAGGGGGCAAGATGAAAATAAAGAATTGAAGAGAAAATCAATTTCAATTTTTTTAATAAGTATAATAAAAAAATACTTAACTAATTAAACAAAAAATTTGATTAACATATAAATATAAGGTAAGTGTTAAGTTTTTTTTTTCCCTTGTGCGTAACGCTAGATTTAGGTGACTATAAGTATATTTTTCAAACAAGTAAAAGTTAAAAAAAAAAAATCAATATATAATCATTATTATACAAAGTTAAAAGAGTATATTACAATTGGAGCTAAGAAATAGTGACAGCTCCGTAGCACAATTACATGCAATTGCAAAGTTGAAGATCATAAGCTTAAAGCAAACAAAAACTTATACAAAACAAATACTAAATCTAAATCTATATATATATAAAAGGGGGTGGGGTTTGGGTGAGGTCGGGGGGGGGGGGGGGGGGGGGGTGGCAATTGCCCCCTCTCGACCCCCCTACCTCCGCCCCTGTTTTAGAGTATGGTTGGTAATAGGAGAAAATTTATTTTTGCTAATGATTTTATAAATTGAAGATTAGTGTTTTTTATGATTGTCATTTGTGTTGCAGATAACAACAAAACATTGAAGGACTGAAGGATGCGGTCGCGCAATGTGGCAGTAGTTTTTTTTCCCTTTGGCTCTTTGTCAAGCCTTTTTTTTTTTTTTTTTTTTTTTTTTTTTGAGAAAACTGTCAAGCCTTCTTTGTTGGGAAAGGATCATTTTAAATCTATTAACCATATAAAAAGCCGCAATGCAGCTACAGTATAATTTTGGTTTAGTTCACTGGCACTGTCGCTACAGTGCCTAAAGTTTTTTTTTTCTTCACTAATCAGTTTGTGTGTGTGTGTTTTTTTTCCTTTAAAATATTTATGTAAGCTGGTATATATATTGTTATACTAATACAATAAATTTCACAATATTTTTACAATTATTGACATGTCAATTTCTTACAAGTCAAAATAAAATATGAGACTATAAAAAGCGGCAATGCCACTACAGTACAACTTTGGTTTAGTTAGCTACAGTGCCTAAATTTTTTTTTTTTTAGTTATCGGTTTGTGTTTTTTTTCTTCTTATGCGTGTATGCAATGTAGCTACAATTCTTTTGGTTTAGTTCATTGGCATTGTAGGCTACAGTACTTAAAGGTTTTTTTTTTTTTTTTTCCTTTCCTTTTAAATATTTATGTAAGCTAGTATATATATTGTTATGTTGACACAATAAATTTTTATAATATTTTCACATTTATTGACGTGTCAATTTCTTACAAGTCGAAATAAAATAATAAAATATGAGATTGTAACTAACTATAACTAAAAATAAATGTTTTGAGAAAATGTTACAACACTTATTGTGTAGTGCTTTTGGTTTATTCAACTAGCACTGTAGCTATAGTGCCAAAAGTGTTTTTTTTTTTTTTCTTTTAAATATCTATGTAAGTTGGTATATCTATTAATTATATAAAAAGAGCCAAAGGCTCATGAATAGTGTTTTTTTGGTTTATTCAATTAGTGAGGTGCATTTTTTTTTCCCTTTCAAGTATAAGGAAAACATATAAAGATGTTTTCTTTGTACTTGCAATGCAAGACTTTGGTTTAGTTAGCTACAGTGCCTAAATTTTTTTTTTTTAGTTATCGGTTTGTGTTTTTTTTCTTCTTATGCGCGTATGCAATGTAGCTACAATTCTTTTGGTTTAGTTCATTGGCATTGTAGGCTACAGTACTTAAAGTTTTTTTTTTTTTTCCTTTCCTTTTAAATATTTATGTAAGCTAGTGTATATATTGTTATGTTGACACAATAAATTTTTATAATATTTTCACAATTATTGACGTGTCAATTTCTTACTAGTCGAAATAAAATAATAAAATATGAGATTGTAACTAACTATAACTAAAAATAAATGTTTTGAGAAAATGTTACAACACTTATTGTGCAGTGCTTTTGGTTTATTCAACTAGCACTGTAGCTACAGTGCCAAAAGTGTTTTTTTTTTCTTTTAAATATATGTAAGTTGGTATATCTATTAACTATATAAAAAGAGCCAAAGACTCATGAATAGTGTTTTTTTGGTTTATTCAATTAGTGAGGTGCATTTTTTTTTCCCTTTCAAGTATAAGGAAAACATATAAAGATGTTTTCTTTGTACTTGCAATGCAAGTTTACATTGTAAATACACAAAAGTGGTTAATATTATACACATTTGCACAAAAAATGGTAAATATTGTACAAATTTTGTAAATGTGTACAAAATTTGCCATTTTTTTTGTGTCTACGATATAAATTTACATTGTAATTAAGTACAATGTATATATAGAAATATTGTGAAAATATTATGATGCATGGGTCAATTCCTTATGGGTCAAAATAAAATAATAAAATATCATACCGAGATCTAACACAACTAAAAATGTCGTGACATTTTGTTGTTATTACAATATATTCACAATTATTGAGGTGTAAGTTATAGGTCAAAATAATGTATTCATAGACTTTTTTTTTGCTGGTTTAGTCAAATTTAGTAATCTATATATAAAAAGAGTGAATGAGAAAAGTTATCATAGCTTTGCTACAGTAGTTTTGATTTGTTCAATTTTCACTGATTTGTAGGTCGCTTTTGTTTTTTGTTTTGTTTTTTTGTTTTTTTTTGTTTTTTTTTGTTTTTTTGTGAATGCGTAAAGCTGCAATAGATTTGCTATATTATTTTTGGTTTGTCTAATTTACACTGTTTCATATTATAATAAAATATTAACACAATAAATTGGCACAATATTTTCACGATTTTTGAGATGTTAATAAAGGTAATGTGAAAAAAGAAGTGTACATTCACAATATTTTTTACAATACTTTCATAACAAATTATAGGTGATAATTTGTTTTTGGTTCTAATTTAAACTTACTAATGAAATTACTTTTTTATCCACCAATAACAATCTGTAACAACCTATTACTTATGATTTATTGTGAAAATATCGTGGACATAACATTTTTTTGTGAAAAGGTTAAAACATTTTGTTGTCGTCACAATATTTTCAAAATTGTTGAGCTGCCAATTCTTTACAAGTCAAAATAAAATATAACAAAATTATTAAGGTATTATAAAAATGTTGTGTCATTTGTTGTGTTTTTAGAAATTTTTTGTGGGTTTAGTAAGCTTTGTTGAGCCAAAACTCACTATTTCATATACAATTTTCTTGGGTTGACTTTTTTTTTTTCTTTTCTTTGTGCACCATTTTAAGTAAAACTACATAGTTTTACACACAAAAACAAAAACTTAGGAAAAGAACACTTTTCATCCTTTATGTTTGGGGTAGTTTACAATTCCTCATTCTTAAACTTTAAAATCAAGCAATTTTTTCCTTAATATTTTGGAAAATAGCAAATATGTCATGTTATTATTCTCTCAGTTAAACCCTAATGAAGACTTATGATTCTTAAAATATTTTATTGTGTAATGTCAAAAATACTTCCACTAAATTTTAACATCTTAAAAATTTTCTTCCAGTATTTTAAGTTTTAGATGGTTATAATTCTTGGAAAGCTAGAATGATGATATAAGGTATTTTATTTGTTATCTAAAGAACATTGATTTCCTAGGTTTAAATTTTTTAAAACATATAATTTATCTAATGGAAAATTTGATAACACATGCCTTTTGTTATCTTTTTTTTTTTTTTTTTTTTTTTCTTAGCAAAACGTAGAAGTTTATTGTTGGAAGATGATGATATTCGTTATAATTCTTAGAAGTTTTTAGTGAGTGGATATATTGACCATAGCAAATAAGTACTAAAAAAAATATTATAGTAAAATAGATATTTATATGTTAAATAGCTCTCCTAATTTTGTGGTTGATCAAAATTCTTATATGAATGAGATTAAATTTTTATAACATAATTATCAAAATTCTTAAAATTAATATCTCTTTTAATTAATGTAAATCTCTATGTATTTTAAAAATCAAATGATTTATATCTTTATTTTACGATACAAATAAAATCTAGAATTGATCATAATCACTACTTTTTTTTCCCCATGGCTAGCACGTGCCTTGCACATGTTGCCTTAACTAGTTTTAGACAAAAATGTAAAGTACACTTTCTAAGTTTAGAATAATTTTCCTTCTCAAAAAAAAAGTTTAGAATATTTTATTAGACTACAAGATTACTTCGTGTACAAGATGATAAACAAAGAACCCAAAAGAATTGCACATGGATGAAGTGATTCTATAAAATCTAAATGGAAATGCATCTAGTAAGACCCCACACATGAGACCAATTAAACTTAGTTCAAATTATCAATAATTCCAATTTAACATAAGAATTTCAACTATTAAGAATTTATGGTATAAGGGTGTTGCAGTTGTAGATTGGTGCTATATATATATATACAAAAGTGAAGCTATAGCAAGGCTTGGGGGGGGGGGGGGGGGATGGCCCTCCCAAAATTTTAAAAAATGATTTTATATTATGTATAAGTATTAAAAACTTTAAATATTTTGCTACAAAAATAGAAGTTGGCCCCCCCAAATGTTTGAGTTTAATGATGCTCTTAAAAACCAATAGAATTTGTCAATCGGTCTAGTAGTTATAAAGACAAGATAGTTTTTGTTTTCTCTAATTCGGTTTTTCGTACATGTTTAATATCAAACTAAACAACTTTTGTATACTCGTTGGAGTCTAAAAGATGATAAGTTTCCTTAAAAAATTATCTTGTGAATATATATGCGAAAGTTGTTAATTTTATATACAATATATTTATAAATTACGACTTACTCTAGTATCAAAATATTAATGTTTATATTTGTGTATGCGCATTTACGCATGTGTGTGATAAGTTATCTTGACTCGAAACTCATATATTAGTACCAAAATTTGCCCCCCCCCTCCAAACAAAAAATCCTAGCTCTGCCCCTGTATGTATAGAAAGAATAGGGAATTGATGAATCATCTTCTTCTTCATTGTCCTAATGCTTATGAATTATGGTCTATGGTGTGGACACTATTTGGTCTTCTATGGGTTATGCTGCATGGTGTCTATGATTTATTTTGGAGTTGGCAAGGTTCCTTCGGTGGGCATTGGTGCATTGATTTATGGAGGGATACCCCATATTGTGTCCTATGATGTATTTGGAGTTCTTCCTTTAATCTCTTTCCTTGTTCTAATTTTTTTTAGAAATGTTTGGTCTTTGTAATTTATATGTTTGATGTACTGTTATCCATGCACACCCCTAGTGTACCAGGACTTTTGATTAATACAATTTATTATTTATCAATATATATATATATATATATAACTATTTCTGATGATAACCACATAAGATATAATGAGTAAAAATTCCAAATATTTCAGTGATGTTTTTCAAACTAATTCCTCCATTCCACCTTCCCTAGTAATAGCCATCGGATCTCAAAAGGCTCTAAAGACTACATTCTATAAAACATATGAAATGGATCAAATGAAAAATAAGGTCCTTCTTCGGGCCTTAACACATTAAAGACTCTTTTATTTTACCCCAAATAACCTCATACTAAGAATGAACATCAAAATGATCTCTCCCTTTGAATTTTCATCTCATTCTATCGGTCGCTAGCCTCTTGGGGATATTTGAGTAGAGAAGATCTGAAATAAAATTCAATGACTCCAATTTTTAAACATGAAAACCTTTTAATAAATCTCACATTCCAGCTCCATTACACCCCATCTAATCGACCATCCATGATTGAATTAATTGAAACATCCTTATTCACTGAATAGACATATAAATCAGGGTGCAACTTGATGTGCACTGATAATAGCTTAATTTTGCATATTTATATCATTGTTAGAAAGCATTATCATACTTATTTTGAGGTAATTCATGCATTTTATATTTGGTTTTGGAATAATGGTGAATAATCAATTTTGTGCTTAATTGAATCTTATTGCGTGAATTTATCTTTTGTAGGAGAATGGAATTAAATAAGTGGATTTATGCAAAGAAGAAAGCTAATGGACTTTACTTCTACAAGGGCCATGATGAAGTTAAAGAAGACCAACCCAATTAAATTTAAGTCCAATTGGAGCAGGGAATTAAAGGAAATTTGCATCAAATCCAAGTTCAATTCGGATTAGGATTCCAGCCTGCATATCAGTTAGTATTTTTGGCATAACTTTTGGTTCAGATGTCCAATCGAGATGATTCAAGTTGACTTGGAAAGTTAACTTAAAGGGTTACAACTTTGTAGTTTACCAAAAGTCCGAATTCTGATGTTAAATGGGCCAAAATTGTCGATTAAGTGAAGCCTAAAAATCTGGAATTTTCCCCAAACTGGAATTCAACTTGTAATAGGATTCCTTAACCTATTTAAAGGCTCTTTATGGCAAAATTCAAGGGAGGCCAGTGCCAGGGCTGGGGGCTGAACATAGAGAGTGCGGTTACTTCTTTGGTTTGCTTCCATGACAGTTAGTTTTATTTTATTTGTCTAGTTTAATGTTTTGTATTTTATTCTTGTGTTTTATTTTAATTATTATGAGTAGCTAAATTTATAATTAGGGTTGAGGATGAAACCTTGTTAAGAATTATTAGTAATATTTATGTGATTTGATTTCTCCCACAATAGTTTTTCTTTAATGATTTAAATTGTTCTTACTTCATATCAATTGACTAAGATGAGATTCTAGATATAAGTTCAATCATGTTTTTCTTATGATTTAGGATTTATCTTAATTAATTGAATGCTTGGTTTATTAATTCCTAATTATAAAATTGGATATCGCTTGTGATCTGTCTATCAATGGATACAATTTATGATTTGATTTTTAGAATTTGATATATCTTGTGATTTGTTTGGCTACGGATACAATTGATAATTTAATTTTATACTTAAGAAGCGAAGAAGAACATGCTTTTAATTTTTAAAATAAGGATTTTAATGAGAATATTTTCCATGATAGCAAGATTGATTTCTAGATTATCATGTAGTGAGTTGGGAAAAATTTATGATCATAAATATATACTGATATGACTTACAAAGCGGATTCCAAAACCTTAATTCCTTTCCCTTGATTGTTTACATCTTTTTATTGTTTTATATCTTTTGCTTAGTTTAACTATTTGCTTAATTTTATTATTTGCTTAGTTTATTTACTTTCAAAACAACCAATTTTTATTAAACTAGATTAGGATTAATTTGGTTAAGATTTAATTAATTTTCCTACATTCATTCAAGTCCCTATGGGTTCGACCTCGTTCTTGTCAAACTATACTTCGGTACGGTTCGTACACTTGCGAGTATTTTAAAATTTCACAACACAACTCTTCTAGAAAATGATTCCCGTGCCAATTAACATGCAAAAACCTTACTCAAGTGAATAAAAAATGAGGATAAGATTGTCCACTTTTTAGAACTTGAATTTGTTGTATAGTTCTCTATTCTAATGTTGGAAAAATACAAGGATATAAAAAGGAAGGGAATGGAGTAATGGGGGAAACTTTAATGACCAAATTGGATTATTCTACAAATTTTAACTATTTTGAAACTCTAAGGTCGAAACTGAAAAATGTGAGAAAAATCGAAGGACCATAAGTGGTGTTAAGGTTTTGCAGGGAGGACTTTAGAATAGAATTATGAGTATAGAATAGGATTGTAATTGAGACCTTTTTAAAAAAAAAAAATTTATAGAAGTTTTATTTTACTGATCAAAAAACTATAGGATAGTGTTATTTGATAATTAAATAGTCCGGTTCGCTGTAGGGAGAAAATTAGATCTATGTTTATGGTATATTATATATATAAAAACTAGCACGTAACCCATGCAAATGCATGGATGCATTTAAAATTAAACACAATTTAAAAAAAAATAAAGATAAATAGTCAAATTATTTTACCCAGTTAGTAATGGACCAAATATAGTCATGGTGTGTGTGTGTCTATATATATATATATATATATATATATATATATATATATATATATATATATATATATATATATATATAATTAGGTTTTTATGGTTTATTTATATTGAACTCCTCGTTTTCTACATTGAATTAACTCACTTAACACAAAAATTAAAAAACTTACATTAGGTGAGACACATAATGCAAAATTAAACTCTAATTGTATTCCAATTTTTACACTGGATTAACTAAACACAAATTTTAATAGATTAGATAGGACACATGGCACAAAATTAGAGTTTCATTGAATTTCAATTTAAAATCTAATTGGATTTTCTCTTAGATTCACCTAATAATATATATATATATATATATATATATATATAGATTAGAAGGAAGGAAGATGATGTAAGTGTAAGCAAACACAGCTTAGGTTTCTTTAGGCAATTGGACTTCACACCCTAAAAAAGAACCAAATCGTTTGGACTCTTTCATTCAACTTCTAGAGGAATTGGAATTTTGGGCCTAAAAGGAAAGCGTTTTATTCAATTTTTTTAATAATTTTTTTTTGAAAAGAGTTGGAATTTTTTTTTTTTTTTTGTTTAGTTCAGAATTTCCCCCCATATTTTATCTTTTGGAAGCAACCAATTTCTCCCTTTATGTTTTGTAAATGAACAAATACCCCAACTTGTAACACCTATAAAAAAAATTAATTACTACCTCAGTTAAATCTAATGGAATCTAAGATATTTTATTGTGAAAGTTTTAAACCTAACCCAACCCAAATAACCTAACCCGGATAACTTAAAACTTGGAAAACTTAACCCTTTTAACTAACCCAAGTTAAATAGAACTTAATCCAATTCTCCTCAGCCTCACTCACGCCTAAACAGTTTTTTTTTTTTTTTTTCAATTAGTTAGTTGGATGCCACATCTGCCTTCGCTGGCGGTGGGTTACTGTTTCCTCAGCAAACTCAGCTCTTCGACAATGGGAAGTCCTCTTTCTCTCTCTTAATTTTTTTGATTCTTTAATTGCGTTTAATTTGTTGGCCAAGGCCAAAGTCCCTACTTCTTTGTTTGTGCCTAACATGCTTGATAAATTGGCCTATTAATTGTGTTGAGTACATCACACTGTGAAGATAATGCTCCATGGACGAGACTATTTATGGACGACATAGTCACAGATGAGTAAACAACACTTGGAGAATTTCATGGAAAAGTTTACACAAGATTCACATAAGCAAAATACGACACGTTGCATGACACATGGAAGTACTTCCACGTACAACGCGACATGTGGAAAGAATTCCACATACAACGCTTCATGTTACCCATTTTCCCTGGTAACCACCTACATAACCCACGATAGTAATGGATCCAAACAAGTAGACCCACGTCTAACTCTCTATAAAAGGAGAAGATTCCATTCACACAAGGTAAGTTCTAACCATTCGCTATTTTCTTTTCTGTTGTCTTAGAAAGAAAACTTATTTGACCGTCAGAGGGTCCTTGGCTGGGGCACATCGGTCACCTTTGATGTCTAACTCTCTATAAAAGGAGAAGATTCCATTCACACAAGGTAAGTTCTAACCATTCGCTATTTTCTTTTCTGTTGTCTTAGAAAGAAAACTTATTTAACCGTCAGAGGGTCCTTGGTCGGGGCACACCGGTCACCTTTGACAGTTCTTTCTTTCTTTCTTTTAGGCCTTCCAAGCAATCAATAGCCCATTGAAGCCCGGAGCATTTAGCCTACTGATTTTCTGTGCTTCATCAGTTGACATTGTCTGTGGGGAAGATTAAATTTGTGCTTTGCAATTTATCTTTCTTTGACAAAGGGCTATATGGTTCGAACAAGATCAATGGCCACTAGTCTAGGCTAATAGGAGAGTGAAAATGCTTCCAGTAAACCCAACCACGGTCACCAGTCAGCACCTGTCATGCAACTACCTTCAGTACAACAAATGTAGTCCATGGCAGCCGCCGTGGCAAAGCTAACCTATTAGAATCAAGAATTGACTCGAGAGATCAATCAAAGAAAGCAATGTCATGAACGATGCATGGCAGAGCAAGCTCAGAGTCAAGAACTTAAAGAAGGAGAAAATGTTGAGCACAAGAACCGCTCAGGGGTACCGCTTCACGAAGGGTGCCACACTTGGAGAGGAAAATGGATCAAATGAGGAGAGCTATAGACAAGATGAGGGAGAATATGAGAAGGACAAATCACGTAGATGATTTAGTTCATCGAACTGATTCCCCTTTCATGGCTTCCATCAATAGTCGTCCCCTGCCTTTCAAGTTTAAGATGCCTCCCTTGGATTCATATGATGGAATGCATGACCTGTGTGATCATATAGCAACTTTCAAGACTACAACACACCTTCAAAGAGTTCCAGATGAGATAATGTATAGGGCCTTCCTAACCACCCTTAAGGGGCTAGCATGAGTGTGGTTTAGCAAGATACCTCTGAACACTATTGGTTCCTTTGAGGAGTTGAGTAAGTTGTCCGTCAACAACTTTATTGGAAGACAAAAGCATAAACGCTCCTCGTAGCCTGCTGACTATAGAACAAGGAGAAAATGAGAGCTTCTGGTCCTTCATCACTCACTTCAATAGGGAAGCCCTGACGGTAGACAAGATGAATGACAAATTTGTTATTAGCAGCCTACCACAATGGAGTTGGTTTGGATTTATTTATCCATAAGCTCTATGATCAAGAATCGTAGACCATAGTTGAACTCGTCCATTCAGTTGAAAGCTTCATGAATGCGGAGGATGCAATCATTGCCAAGAAGAGGAAGAGAGCAGAGAGAATGGAAGCAGACCTCCCACGCCAAATTGAACAAGGCCCTCATCCAAAGAAGTCCCGGACGCGAGAAAAGAAAGACAGATATAACAGGAAGGCAAGTTCATCTTCAGGAAGAAGTCAACACTACACGCCCTTGAACACTCCATTTGAGCAAGTGCTAATGCAAATCAAGAATGACCCATCCTTGCAATGGCTAAGGAAGATGAAGGGAGATCCCAATAAGCGCAATAAAAACAAGTATTTCCACTTCCATAGAGATCACGGGCATGACACGAACAAGTGCTATGACTTAAAGCAGCAGATAGAGAATCTTATCGGACAGGGAAAGTTGAGACATTTTATTAGATGAGATCATAAAGACGAGAAGTTAAAAGGAAAGGTAGAAGAGCCATCACGGCCCCCACTTGGAGAAATAAGAGTTATTATAGGAGGAACTTCGACAGGGCAATCTTCCAAGTCAAGGAAGACGTACCTGAAGGTGGTACAGGACATCCAACTCTTTGGACGACCACCAAGGACGAGGGGGGCAGACAAGCAAGTCATTACATTCACAAACGAGGACGCTGGAAGGGTCTATCACTCACATGACGATGCAATCATCATCACTTTGCTTATTGCGGATTACATGACTAGAAGGGTGTTGGTAGATAATGAGAGTTTGATAGACATCTTGTATTGCCCCGCCTTCCAACAAATGAGGCTTGGACAAGACAAACTTAGTCTAGTAAATTTGCCCTTGGTAGGATTTGGAGGAATTAAAGTGCAACCTGTGGGCACTATTACACTACTTGTAGTGGTGAGAGCATATCCACAACAAATAGCTAAGGAAGTAAATTTCCTCATTATGAATTGTTCATCTTCTTATAATGCCATCATTGGATAACCAACTTTAAACAGTTGGAAGACAATGACATCTACCTATCACCTATCTGTCAGGTTCTCAACAGAGTATGGAATATGACAAGTACAAGGAGATCAGTTAGCAACAAGGGAATGTTACTTAGCCATGTTGGCTATGGACGAGCACGTGTAGACGATGAATATAAAGGAGACAAAGGTTATCGCAAAGCCCATTGAAGTACTGGAAGATGTTCCTCTAGACGAGAATAACCTAGAGAGGTTTACTAGGATTAGAGCAAGCATGGAAAAAAAGACAAAGCAAGACCTTGTCTAGTTCTTAAAGAAGAGCATTGATGTTTTCGCGTGGAGTCACGAGAACATGCCAGGGATTGACCCAAGTGTCATCACCCATCGTCAAAACATGTATCCTTCCTCCAAGCCCATACGTCAGAAGAAGGTCTTTGCCCCTAAACAAAATAATGCTATCAAGGAAGAAGTCCAGAAATTGACCACAACAAAATTCATTCAGGAAGTTTATTACCTGGATTGGTTGGCTAATGTGGTGATGGTTAAGATGGTTAATGGCAAATGGAGGATGTGTGTGGATTTCACTGACTTAAATAAGGCTTGCCCTAAGGATAACTATCCATTACCACGTTTTGACCAGCTGGTGGACTCAACTACAGTTCATAAGTTGCTAAGTTTCATGGATGCGTTCTCAAGTTACAACCAGATATGGATGAACGAGGCAGATCAAGAGAAAACATCCTTCATTACTAGCCAAGGCCTGTTTTGCTAGAAGGTGATGCATTTTGGTTTGAAGAACGTGGGGGCAACCTATCAGAGGCTTGTTAATCATATGTTTCGTTCATAGATTGGACGAAATGTAGAAGTGTAAGTAGATGATATGTTGGCGAAAAGCTTGGACGAGGAAAAACATCTGGACAACCTTCAGGAGACATTTGATTCGCTTAGATGATATAACATGAAGTTGAATCCGAGCAAGTGTGCCTTTGGAGTTTTGTTAGGAAAATTTCCTAGGTTCATGGTTTCACATAGGGGAATTGAAGAAAATCCTAATAAAATCCAAGCGATACTGAATATGGAGCCACCAAGAAATATCAAAGAAGTCCAGTCTCTCACTGGACAAGTTACTACCCTTAAAAGATTCGTCTCAAAAGCTACTAACAAGTGTTTACCATTTTTTAAGGTTCTCAAGAAGGCATTTGAATGGACGGATGAGTGTTAAAAGGCCTTCCAAGACCTTAAAACCTACCTTACAACACCTCCTCTACTAAGCCTGTCTATACCAGGTGAAGAATTATACTTGTACTTAGCAGTATCCCCACATGTAGTGAGTTTAGCATTAATTAGAGAAGAAGGGAAGATACAAACGCCTGTCTATTATACAAACTGAGCGCTAAGAGGAGCAGAAGGACGATATCCCATGATGGAAAATCTAGCATTTGCATTGGTAACAACTTCTAAGAAGCTAATACATTATTTCCAAGCTCATGTCATCAATGTCTTGACAGACCATCCACTCAAGAAGGCGATGAACAAGTTGGAAGCTGCAAGACTACTAATCCAATGGGCCATAAAGCTCAGTAAGTTTGATGTCAAGTATCAGCCAAGAAGCGTGATAAAAGCTCAAGCTTTGGCGGATTTCATTGCATATCTTCCAGAAGTACAGCAAATTGAAGGAGAAGAAAATTGGATGACCCCCATTGTAGTTTACTTCAAGGATGGAAGTCTTTTAGAGGATAAGGATGAGGCTAGAAAGCTAAGGATCAAAGCAACTAAGTATGTCCTCAAAGACCTGGTGCTATGTAAAAGAGGCTTCTCTTTGCGCTATCTAAGGTGCTTATCTCCGAACGAGTCAAACTATGTATTGAGAGAAGTTCAGGAATGAGCATGCCGAAACCACTCAAGAGCAAAAACACTTGTCCATAAGTTCGTCTGTGTAGGTTACTCCTGAACAACCATTCAAGCAGATGCTAAGGCTTATGTGAAGGTGTTTGATCAATGTTAATGCTTCAGCAACATCCCTAGACAACCATCGAAGTATCTAGCCTTGACGATGGCCTCATGGCCCTTTGCATAATGGAGATTGAATATTTTGGGTCCCTTTCCAATTGGAACCAGACAGATAAAGTTTTTGGTGGTAGGGATTGATTACTTCACTAAGTGGGTGGAAGCTGAACTCTTAGCAAAGATCACACAGTAGAACGTCAAGAACTTCGTCTGGAAGAGCATTGTATGCAGGTTTGGGGTACCTAGAGTACTAGTGTAAGACGATGGACGACAGTTTGATAACACACCCTTCAGAGATTTTTGTGAACAATTTGGAATAAAAGATCATTACTCCTCACCCATAAGCAAATGGAAAAGCAGAAGTTGCAAACCAATCATTGTTGAAGTTCATCAAGACTTGGCTTGAGGGGGTAAAAGGAGTATGGCCAAACGAGCTATTAGGTGTACTATGGGCTTACAGGGCGACTATGAAAACCCCCACAGGGAAAACTCCTTTCAAACTAGCCTATGGAAGTGAAGCAGTCATATTTGCAGGATTGCACATGGCTAACCATAAGGTGATGACGTATCAGGACAAGGAGAACGAAGAAAAACTTCGTCTTAACCTTAATCTGATAGACGAGGTAAAGATGGACGTGGAACTAAGGACAACAAGGTATAAAAACCTCATGGCTAAACAATATGATGCAATGGTGAAACCCAGGCGCTTCAACATTGGGGACCTCGTCTTAAAAAGGGTCTCTTTGGCAACTAGAAATTTAGCCCATGGGAAACTTGGACCTAATTGGGAGGGACCCTACAGGGTTATTAATTGCAAGAGGCAAGGATCATACTACTTGGAAACCCTGGACGGAAGAAAGCTAGAGCACCCCTAGAATGTTGAGCATTTAAAAAGATATTACCAGTAGGGTATCAGCTTGGACGAGCATCATTCTAGACGAACGTCACCCTGAACGAGATCATCCTGGACGCCATGATCATCCTCGACGAGCCAAAGTTATGTGTTGCTTTCTGTTAATTGCATTTACTTGAGTTTGTTATTAGTACTATATGTGGTTTAGTATTTCAATTCCCTAAAAGTGCATTAGTTTCCAGCTTGTGCACTGTCTATGGACGAAGTCATGGACTTGGTTTGTTTGTTTATACATAAATATTTTCAATTCCCTAAAGGCACCGACTTCTAAGCACGTGCCAAAAATTGTGGACGATGTTTATGTTATGTAAATACTATCTGGATTTCCAATATATATATAAAGTTGTGTGAATTTCCAATTCTCATGTTGCTGAAGTTCTCATTAAAACTAATCCACAAGAAGGCTAAAGGTCCAAGATGAGTAAAATCTCTGGACGTAGGGATGTAACGTCTATAAAATTTCCTTAAATAAGGTAAAAGCAAACGAGGTATATTCATCTAACTAATGGACAAGGTAAAGTGTGCACAAGAATATTCTAAATCCATGGATAAATATAACCAGCCAAACAATCCAAGCTTTGGACGAGTGAATGCTGGAAACGTCTTGCCCAAAGACAAGTATAAATCGTCCAGTCTATGGACGAATAATACAGCAAGCTATAAGTCAAATTTATGGATGAATAAAGCTAGCAAAAGAAATACCATTCATAGACGAGTTATACTTGTGAAATTTAAAGAATGGTAAAAGCGTTGAACATGAGGAAATTATTCTAATATGGATGAGCTAAATGCCTTCATGAGTGGATAGACCACACCTAAAACCATAAGATATAATATGGACGATGTAAACAAAGGAAAATTTGTTCATACACAAAATAACATGTTCAACAATAAATAAAGAATGAAGATGGAAATAGACATTCATTCATAAAAATCTAAAAAGGGGTAGACAACAACTATCCAAAAACCTTCGTAAAGTTAAGCTTAAAAGGTAATTGTATCAAAGCTCATCTCAAAAGATATGGACGAGTTAAATGTACTTGAATAAATTCAAATGGTCCAAAACAACGGACCTCATACTTAAAAAAAAAAAAAAAAAGTTATGACAGGATAAAATCTCAAACATCTTTTGCTGGGGGGATATCTCCAGAATTAGGCTCGTCCTGAACAGGTTGGGTGGTAGTATCGTTCTCAATGTTGATATTTTCAGAGCTCGTTTGAAGGAGAGAGCTTGCAGCACCAATATTGAGCTTGATGGAGCTGAAGTCAACTTCAGGGAAGCGTTCTATAGAGTCCATACGAAAATCCTCAAAACCAACAACGTAGTTCCTGTCCAAAAGATCAGTAAACTGGCTGGAAGTTCTGAACTCCTTAACAATGTATTTTTGTCTTTTTCAAGAAAGGCACGAAGCTCGCCATTCACCTTTTGCAGATGGTTAAGACAGGTATCTTTCTCGATGGCATCGGCCTTAAGCTCTTCGACAAGGTTTTTTTTAACTCCTTAACCTTGTCCATAGCCTTGGCTGCCACCTCAGCCCTATCCCTATATTTAGCCTGCACCTTACAGGCTGGGATTGAGTCTCTAGCAAGGTCTCCTCGTCCACTAATCCTTTTCCTTTGTTTTCCTTCATGGTTGCAATCCCTATGAAGAAAAGTGTGAGTTTAGTTGAAAAAAATAATAAAAAGAAATTTTATACGTAAAAAACTCACGCCTACGGGTGGCAAGCTCATGAGCTAAAGCTTCAAGGGATGGTTCAGGTCCAAGTCCCCAAGTAGCAAGACGTTGGAGAGTAACGAGAGAGTGAAAACTCCTGTCAGCAAATGGATGAGCCCTCTGGACGCGTTTGAGATAGAATCTGTTCAAAGACAACCATCTAACGACTAAAAAAAATGTTAGAAAATTGCAAAAAAGATAGAAAATATTGAATGGAAAAGGAACATACCGTTTGGATGAAGGTTCCCTAGTTCTCTAGTATAGGGGCGAATGGATCTCTGTCAACCTCAACAGAGTTTTTTAGCCCAAAAACTAGAGATGAAGAAAAACTCTGTCTTGCAATTTCTATCAGATGTAAGAAGGTACTTTATTAACCTACAATCTTTACCCTTGGCCATGAACTGATAAAAGCCAAGGGACTGACTAATTTCTGAGGGTTTGTAATAATAAAGGAACTCGTTTACAGTAAGAGGAAGGTCCCCTTCAAACACCTCCCTCCACAAAATTTGCATAGAGACAACCAGCTTCCATGCATTGGGGTTGAACTGACATACTCCTAAACCTAGCCTAGAAAGTAACTCTCTATCAAAAGCATTGAGAAGAAACCTAAGTCCCCCCAAGAGATAAGCTTCATTATGAGAGGCAACCATTCACCACAAATGGCTAACCTAGGGTTAAGGTCATCTAGAATTCGGTACCAACTTCTAACGGAAGTAAGCCTTTTTTCGTCCGTCTTGGAATGGATGCCTATAGCATAACTATACGCGGTCTCTACCTCGTTTAAAGTTGTGGACGAAGGAATGCTCGTGGAGGTACCAGCTTGCGAACTAGAAGCTGCCCTCGTCCTAAGTTGTTCCTGAAGAACGTCTAAAGAGATCCCTGGAACTCTGGACATGTATTGCTCATCCGTAGTGTTCCCTCCACTACTACTACTACTGTTGTTACTCCTGCTACCATTATTACTATTGGAACCACTATCACTAGTACTGTTATGATACTCGTCTAACTCCCTATTATCACTATTACTAGATGAGGATATTACAACCTCAGACATCTAAGAAAAAACTTAAAGGGAAAGCCTAAAGACGAGATGAAGAAAATACTTGTCTCTAAACGAAGGCCTAAGGACGCAAGAAGACTTCTAGACGAGGCGCTAGATGACAAATGTCAAATGAGAAAATTTTGAAAACGTGAAAGGGTAGGAGAGGAATTCTACTATTTATAGGTAGTGGGGCCTGGCATCTGAAACGAGGCAACCAATCAGGTAAAGCCACGTGGCATTTTTTCTTGAAAAATGAAACAACATGATTGAACTACATCAGATTAGGCCACGTGTCAAAAAAAATGTTTTGACTCACTACAACAAAATGTATTTTTAGTGACGAAAATTAGTGAGGAAATATTTTTCGTCACTAAAAATACAGCTTTAGTGACGAAATATGCATTTCGTCACTAAAGCTGAAAAAAATTATAACATTTAGTGACGAAAAATAAATTTCGTCACTATTGTGATCTGAAAAATGGGCGCCAGGGGAGGGAAACTTTGGCGCGAGTTTAATTAATCTATAGTGACGAAATATTTCGTCACTAAAAGTTGAAATTTTTAGTGACGAAATATTTCATCACTGCAGGTTTTGCACTTACATGTTTTTAGTGACGAAATCACAAGTCGTCACTAAAAGTATGATTTAGTGACGAAATATTAATTTCGTCTCTAAAAACCTTAACAAAGTATAAAAAACTAATACCTTTAGCAACAACAAAGTAGGTATTAGCGACAGAAAAAGGTTCGTCGCTAAAGACCTAAGTATATTAGGTCACTTAAACCCTTTTATTTTGCCATTTCCCTCTTTTATTTCAGCTCCCAAAAGAACCTTCAGACCAAGAGAACCTTCAGACCAAAAGAACCTTCAGCTCAACACACAATCGGCGACGGCGACGGCGACGCCTCAGTTCTATCGGTGACGGCGACGCTTCAAACGCCGGTTCGTTCTCTCTCTCTCTCTCTCTCTCTCTCTCATTTGTTAAATTTAGCTTATTTGATTTTGGATTATTGATTTGTGTTTGTGTTTTTGTTGAAAATTTTGTTTTGGTTTGAATTGGAGATTGATTATTTTTGGGGGATTCGATGGGTTGGTTTTGAGATCAGAATTTTTGGCTTTGATTAGTTTTTTTTTTTTTTTTTTTTTTTTTTCAGGGGTTAATAATTAGAGGTTGGGCTGTGTTTGGTTGCTGAGAAAACAAAGGAAAATCATAGTTTTTGATTTGCACATACTAACCCTTCTATTTAAGGGCTCAAGTTTGTTCCTTTCTTTCACTTTATGAAGTTTTAATATTTTGGGTATCTTCAATTTCGTTTATTTATGGCTTTGAATGCATGATTTGGTGGTTGGTAGATCTGGGACTAATTGCTAAAAAAATGTATGGAAATTTTGAGAAAGCAAATTTCTGGGTCTCATAATTTGTTGTTGTTATTGTTTCTGAAATGGAACATTTCAGCTCCACTAAGTCATAAATATGGGTGTTTTAAGTTCACCTGCGTCATATATGGGTGCCAACCAAATGGAATCTAAGGTTGAAATTTGTGTCTCTATACGTTTCACACTTTCTCAGCTATCAAACTAGTCTTAGTGAATAACATTCTATTAAGTATGGAGGTGGTTCAGAGTGGTTTTTTATAAAGTTGTTTACTTTGACTTTCTGAAAGTGTATTGAATACTGGGTAAGTTTTGTTTTAAGTCATATGATGCCAAATTCATTTTTGTTTTAGCATAAATAATTAATTGTTATAAATTAAGTGAGTTTGCTTGGTGTTTTTAACGGAGTGATTGGTATTCCCTACTTATCTGGGATGTGGAGTAATTTCTGTAGTTGATTGCATCTTCCACTTTCTAGCCATTACCATTTGTTGAACCATGTTGGACCTCTATATTGTCAATGTTTGTGTACACTATACAATTTAAATGGACCTTCTAACCTTATTTTTTTTATAAGTAAATAAGTATCTAATGAAACTTTTAACCAATTTATGTTTAAATTTTTTAACCAATAGTGCTTGGCTAAATGCCAATGGTTAATTAGGTTGGGTGCTGAAATTCTTTGGTTTTTGTCTTTTTTTCTTTTTAAATTTTTTCAAGGCCACGCCTAATTACAATGATTCTTTCCTCACTCTTCTACTCATCAAATATACTTGTGCTATTCCTGCCCATTAAATTCATATTCTTATGTGCTGCCCTTAATTTTCAGGGATATATTTTTGAGTGGGTTGCTTATTATATTAAAATTGTGAGGAAAGTAGTCTGCTCAACAATGAGAACTGGAAAAGATTGTGCTTGAACTATTTTGATATACTTCAGTCTGATATAAAATGGAAGATGAGAACAGACTTGACCTTGGCTTGGGTCTATCTTGTGGTGGATTGTCTGTCAAGTCCAAGGGTAAAATTGGTAGCTCATCAGATGTTAGGACAGAAGAAGGTGATAGAGGGAATAAATTAGTAATTGGCTTCACTGTTTTTGATTTACACTCTAAAGATGCACTGTATCAAAGACTGCAGCCCTTAAAGTCATTAAAGCACTTTTGTTACATTAACCACATTCTGTTCCTATTAAAATAATTGTCTCCTGGTTGGTGAGCTTTCATATAAACTTAAAGCATAATCTCAATGGTTGAGATTGCAATTACTTTGTGTTAAAAAAATACTTATAGTTTACATTTCAAGAAAATGTTTAAGTTAATAAACTGGCTTAAACATTAAGCCAATTCACACACAGTTTTTTAAAGTTTCATATCTTTAAGGTAAAGGTGCTCCTACATGATTTATGTTTCAAGTCAAATAAACTAATAAACTTAAGTTATTCCATACAAACTTTAGTGTATTTTTGGCAATATTGTTGTAGAAAGTAAAGGTTTAGTTGTAAAGCTTTAATTGTAGAGCTTTTGTGATATAAAGTTTTAATTGAAAACCTCTTTAACATTTTAATTGTGCAATATATAAATACAAATTTAAAATTTTGGATTTATAAAGATTGAAAAATAAATTGTAGAACTTTTTTTTCTTTCTAAAAGTTATAATTTAAATTTTATTTCATTTGTTTGCTGAAAAACTCTTTAGAACTCTAAAAACTCTTTTTCTACTAGTGACTAGACAAGCTTATAAAACCTTAGAAAACTCTATACGTGTGATGTTGGAAATTGTATTTGTGGTGGTATGTTGTGTTGGAGCAAGCGGGTGGCTTGCATGGTGTTATAAGGTGGGTTAAACTAATATTGGGAGTGTTTTTCATTTTTTGCAAATGTTAATGAGTATTGTTGATTAGATGTGATGAATAGTATTTTATTTGATTTAAATACTTGTAAAACTCTATACTTGTGATGTTTGTGATTGGTTTTGTGATTGGTTTTGTGGTGGTATGTTGTGTTGGAGCAAGAGGGTGGCTTGCATGATGTTATAAGGTGGGTTAAACTAATATTGTGAGTGTTTTTCATTTCTTGCAAATGTTAATGAGTATTGTTGATTAGATGTGATGAATAGTATTTTATTTGATTTAAATACTTGTAAAACTCTATACTTGTGATGTTTGTGATTGGTTTTGTGGTGGTATGTTATGTTGGAGCAAGCGGGTGGCTTGCATGGTGTTATAAAGTGGGTTAAACTAATATTGAGAGTGTTTTTCATTTTTTGCAAATGTTAATGAGTATTGTTGATTAGATGTGATGAATAGTATTTTATTTGATTTAAATACTTGTAAAACTAGAGATGTGGTGCTTCAAAATATCGCGGTAAATTTACATTGATAACGTCTAACTCGTCTTTGTTGTCATTAAGCATATTAAATTCATATAATAGTATTTTTATAATACATATACACTTCATTTTACAGGATCAGTTTGAGCTACTAGTGGATTCCAACTTGGTAACGAAAACATTAAATACAAAATGTGGAAGATTATTGAGTTCTAGCTCCTACAAGTTGCATCAAGCTTATAAAAAGCTCGTACAATCTCATGGTGCTGACTATGCAAGAAGCCACCCGCCAAAGAATGCCAAACTTGAGTTATGGACTGAACTAATTGATAAGAGATGGACCAATAAGGATTGGCTGGTAAATTATTTATGCATATATTATTATTATCCAATGTTTACTATATTATGTTGTAAACTAATTAGATTAATACTTAGATAAAGTAAATATATACTGTTTTGTTCATGATCTAATAGATATCTTGAATGTTGTTTATTTGGAAAAATCAATAAAGAACTCTGAAAATAGGAAGAAAACTTCAGGCAAACATAGATGCGGGACAAAGGCACTTGCTGTTAGGGTTGATGAAGAGGTGCGTATTTTTTCATTTTTCTTAAACTTTAGTATATTACATGTTGTGATTAATTAAGTATAACTATCTAACACTTGAATGTTAATTAATCAGACAAATAGTAATGATGGTCAAGTTCCTGAATTGGCAAAAATCTTCAAAGATGTTCATTTCAATCCAAATACTAATATGTGGATACACCATGAGGATGAAGCGACATATGTATGTATATCATTCCATCCTTATCATTCCATCTCTATCATGATTGTAAAACTATAACATATGTATTATTAATGTTGTGATTGTTTATTTGTTTCTCTTTTTCAAATGATAGGAAAATATTCTCAAAGTGCAAGAGGATCATTGTCAAGATCTTAATGCAATTCCCCTTACACAAGAGGAAATCTCAAACTTGGTTTTTAAGAAGAAGTCCGGTATTGTAAAAGGACTTGGCATGAGACCTTCCTCTTCTCTAGTAACCACCGCCTCATCTAATTCCTCGGTGGAGTATATTCAACGGTTAGAAAATGAGATCATTGAGCTCAAAGAGGCAAGAGCTAGGGACCAAGAGGAGCGAGCTAGGGACCAAGAGGCACGAGCTAAGCAAGAAGAGGTCCAAAAGAATATTCTTAACTTTTTAAGGAGAAATGGTTATGATGACGCTCTTACCTATGGGGGTGATTCAACTTCAAGTTAAAACATGTTTTGGTTAGTACTTTCTTCTAGCAATTGACCCACATTACATGGTGTGACTACTCTTAATGTATTATTAGAAATGTTTCTCCTAACATAATTAATGTTTTTACTTTATGATTTTAATGTAGTATTGGTTTTATATTTGTGCAGATTTCTTATTGGTGGTTTTAAGGAGATTTACTTTTGGCATTACTTGAAGACATATGAGGACATCTTCCGTTTGTTCTAATTATATTATGCTACACTTTTTATATTGTTATAAAACATCTTGAGTTATTTTATATGTTGAAAACAATTATTGTATGGAAGGAGTTTGAATTAGATATTTGTTTTATTTTTTACTTGTGGAATGTATGGATCTTTTTTTATAAATGTGTTGTTGAAATAAATGTATTATTCAAATGTGAGGTTTTAGTAATGTAATAACAGGTTACAAGTTAATATCAAAACCATGAAAAAAATAAAAACAGAAAATAAGTTTTAATGACGAAATATTTCGTCACTAAATGTAACAAAATTTTGTAAGAAATAGTTTTAGTGACGAAAATTTTCATCACTATATGTGCATGGATTTTCTTAAAAATAGTTTTAGTAACGAACTTTTTCGTCACTATATATACCCAATAAATAGTTTTAATAATGAACTTTTTCGTCACTATATGTACCCAATAAATAGTTTTAGTGACGAAATTATTCGTCACTAAATATGATTTAATAAACTAAAGTGTTTTTAGTGACGAAATATTTTCGTCACTGAATGGTGTTTTTAGTGAGGAAAACATTTAGTGACGAAACATTTTCGTCTCTAAAAGTTAAAAAAAAAAAAAATCAAATCGGACTTTTAGTGACGAAATTTTTCTTCATCAAGACTTTTAGTGACGGGGTTTCAGCGACGAAATGAATTTCGTCACTAAAAGTCCAATTTCGTCACTAAAGGTTCTTAGTGACGAAATACTGGAATTTTAGTGACGAATTTTTTCGTCACTGAAAATACATTTTGTTGTAGTGACTTAACAAACAACACAAGGACAAGGGGGCAACTGATGGGGAAGAATGTTAAGAATAATTCGTCCTTGAGTTGTCGTCCATAGCGTAAAGAAGCTACCTCAGCTTGTCTAGGAACAAGAACAACTAAGGAAGCTCATCTAATGATAATCAAGCCACACCGTGAAGATAATGTTCCATGAACGAGACTATTTATGGAAGACATAGTCACAAACAAGTAATTAACACTTAGTGAATTTCACAGAAAAGTCTACACAAGATTCACATAAGCAAAATACGACACATTGCATGACACATGGAACACGACATGTGGAAAGAATTCCACTTGCAGTGCCCCATGTAACCCATTTTCCTTTGTAACCACTTACATTACCAATGATGGTAATGGATCCAAACAAGTAGACCCACGTCTAACTCTCTATAAAAGGAGAAGATTCCATTCACACAAGGTAAGTTCTAACCATTTGCTATTTTCTTTCTTGTTTTAGAGAGAAAACTGATTTAACCATCGGAGGGTCCTTGGCCGGGGCACACCAGTCACCTTTGACAGTTCTTTCTTTCTTTTAGGCCTTCCAAGCAATCACTAGCCCATTGAAGCTTGAAGCATTCAGTCTACTGATTTTTTGTGCTTCATCATATCTTATAGATTTTTTTTTTTTTGTTTCCTTGAACCATGTTACAGAGCTGAAATGATGGAGATGTAGTATATATCTTATGGATTATACTTTTATTTTCCTTGAACTATGTTAGAGAACTATTGTTATGTTCCCCTCTTTTTTTTTTTTTTATAGATAACAAGAATAATATTATTTATGAAAAAAAGAAGAAGGAAAATACATGGTGTTCATGATGAGGAACACAGAAAAGCAAAAAACAGAAAGCAAAGAGAAAAAAAAATAAAAATCAAGAGGCTATTCTAAGAGCAAAAATAAACTTTATAAGAGAGGAACAATCCATAAAACCCCAGCACCAAGACCAATAAAAAAGACTATGCTGGCAGGCTGGCACAAATCTTTTAAATCAATCAACGTCTCCTCAGTGTTCTCAAAGGAGCGATGATTTCATTCCGTCCATACAATCCACATCAAATAGCCTAGAATCAAATTTCAAATATATGAACTATGGTTTCCAAGCCTGTGTCTCCAACAAAATAACAACCCTACCTTAAAGCTTGGCATGACCCTCTCATGGTTTTCTTGGATAGGTGTAATGATTATCTCTTCCCTTTCATGGTATATTTGCTATCCCATTGTATAGTTGGAACTGATGTGATGCAATCTCTGTCATTATGTGAGTTTCATAAGAGAAACAATGTGCTGCAGGAAAGAGGGGTGTTTTTTGAACTAATTCTTCGAATCTACATTCCTTGGTAACAGGCATCGGATCCCAAAAGGCTCTAAAGACTATCCTCAATAAAACATATAAAATGGATTAGCAAATGGTTCACAGTCTCACCATTTATATAGGTACATACAACACCTTACATACTATTTTCTAAATGAAAAAAGGCCCTCCTTTGGGCATTGATGCACTAAAGACTCTTCTATTTACCCTAAATAACCTCATATTAATTAAGAACATATGTAAAAATGATCAATCCCCATTAATTTTCATCTCATCCTATCAGTTGCTAACCTCTTGGGGATATTTGAGTAGAGAAAATCTAAAAGAAAATTCATCGACCCCAATTTCTAAACATGAAAACCTTTTAATATATCTCACATTCCAACTCCATTGCACCCCATTTAATCTTCTTTTTATGATTTAATTAATTGAAACATCCTTATCCATTGAAGAGGCATATAAATCAAGGTGCAACTGTTCTAGAGAATGATTCATGTGCCAAATATTATGCAAAAACCTTACTCGAGAGAATAAATTTATCCCAATTTTACCTTTTAATCATTCTCCATAAGTTACACCCATGCATCCCCCTAACTTATTTTGAAATATAACCTCCCCATTAATGTCTGAATTTTACAATTTTGCGCATTAACCATAATGTTTGAAATCAACTTTAATGTCAATATTTCGTCCATTTTATTATTTAATTTACTTGGCCCTTAAAATTTTTTGCCTCTGATTCTATTCATATGACCTTTTTTTTTTTTTTTTAATTATATTTTCTTTTAGTATGGCAACATAACATGTTGACTAACAATTATATTTTCAATAGGATTTAAATTTTGTATCAAACTAATCGCAGACCCGCGCAACATGCGGGAAAATTCGATATAATTACTTTTTATTGGAATATATTATTGAATTAATATAATATAGAGTGTGTATATTTAGAAAGTCAATATGTGTTATTTGAAATTGTATTTTAATTACAACATATGAAAAAATCCCACAATATATTTCCCTTGAAATTCATAAATGAATTACATGATTACTTGCATTATATACTAAAATAAGACCAACCCATCCATCATGGCATTGTAAAGTCATCTAAATATAATCATATAAAACCACGGTTTTGTTGATCTTGTATCATAAACCAAAAGTACCGTCTATACAATTGATAAGATCTTTAAAAGGTAATATATGATAGAGAATTCTAGTAGACTGCCCTCAACATTGAGATCAAGATTTTTTTTTCTAGAGTGTACATGTTCAACCAAGAGGAATTAATTAAGGAATAGTTAATCACTGTCAACCATGTGAGTTTTCTCTTTAATTTTCCTGGTTTCTCAGTTTTCAAAATGAAGATGACATTGGCATATACAAATTACAACAATTGTAGAGTAGTTATGCAAAACTGTTTAATACATTATTATTCAAAACTTTTTACAGATAAATTCAACCTCTTGTTCCATGTGTTGTATGTGGTGCAATGCTTAAGCTGGTGCTAAATGTTGTAATAGAAGTTATGCAATTTCAAAACTTGCAAAGAGACTAAAATGGGAAAATGATAAACAAAATATTAATTCAAAAATGTTAAATGAAATAAGCATTTCATATATGAAATATGTAAGTAAATAATGGGATACCACAAAGGATGTTATTATTGGTAGGATATCACTTGAAGTCTTGAACCCCCAAAAATTAATCTAAGGGGCCAGATATAAGGATAATTGGAATAATAATAAGTGCCAACATAAATTCGTAAGCTTCAATAACTGATTGAGCTTGATTGTTTCCAACAACAAAACATTTATAAATTAGTTTAAAAGGAACATTGGTTGCTTCAAATCAAATTTTTTGGTTCTTTTGCTGTTGGCAATTGTCCCCCCGTTGTGTTTTTTTTTTTTTTTTTTTTTTTTTTTTTTTTTTTTCCTTCAATAAAATCTTGCAATTCATCAACAAAAAAAATTACTTGTATAGTTTGGTCATTTTTTTTGGTTTGGTCATTTTTTATTTTTATAATTAGAAACTTTTATAGTTTTTTCGCTTTTCAAGTCATGTCTATAAAATTATGCAAAAAGTGTAAAATATAGTTTTACAACTATTGAACGTTGCAAACCCACATACCCACATCAAACATCTTATTTCTACTACTAACAAAGCAGGTCTGTTTCCCCTTCAATCTTATTCTTGTAATTACTTGCTATTGTGTATTTAAAATAAAAAGCGACTTCTAATTAAAAAGTACTGAAAGTAAACCAAACCCAACAAAAAAAACCCAACAAAAAGAAAGTTCATATGCAAATGTGACCAATAGAAACAAAAGCAATAGAGACAAAAATATTAAAATCAAAACTCTCACCGTAAGGAGCTGTAAGCCTGTAATTCATGCAATATAGATGGCATTTATGGACATAAACTTAAGAAACTTCTCCCAACCATTACATGCCACAAAAACATTTGAAGCTCAAAGGAGAATAGGGTGCCCAAGTTTAGAAATAGCGTTCAAAAGTATTCTCCCCATTGATTACTTGCTACCACACATCTACAAGAAATTTCATTAAGTATATGTCATGCAACAATAACCAAAAAAAAATTATCGACATTCCACATGGGATAAAAAAGCGAATGGGTGACAACTAAAATGTTTTTATTAACAAAAAGAAGAAAAATAATTGACAAAAAATCGGGTCTAAAGATTGATATCTTTTTCAATATGTCTCTTTTGTTTTTGCACTGGTTGATTGAAGAAGAGCAAAAAAGACCGTAGCATTACTAAGTCCGATGGTGTTTCGTCAGATTGTGTAGAAGTGGAGGGGGGGCAACTGTAATATATAAAGAAAATAAATCAATAAAGAGAGAATAGGAGTTGAGATCAAAGAATTGAAGTAGTGCTGAATTGAGGTTAAAATGGATTTAATAAGGTGGTGGAAAAGTGGAGAAAGTATATAGTGTTTCAGGGATTCCACATCAGCACTTAGTTGGTGTTTCTAGGCCCAATAAAAAAGTGACATCTGTCTAAAAGAAACAGATCAGCATACTACACCCTTATACACCTGAGAAGACAAAAATACCCCTGAAAATTTTGAAGCCCCGCTTTAACATCCTCTTCCCCTTCTTCAGCAAAATCAAAACCCTCTTCCCCTTCTTCAGAAATTTTGAAAATTTCTGCTTTTTCTCACCGCACCACCATATTCTCTCTCTCTCAACTCCAAAGCTCCACAGCCACTGCCTAGCGTTGCTGCTGAAATTTTTTTCTAATACTCGCCCTCTCTTGCTTTTCCCCTTTTCGCAAAATCAAAAAAATTTCATCTCTTTCTCTATCCGTTTCTCTCGACACCACTAGAGCACACCAGCACCTCCATGACTCCATCTTCTCTCTCTCAAGTCTCAACTCTAAACCTTGACAACCGCTGCCTAGCATCGTCGCTGGAGACCGACCTTTGTCTCGTCAGAAAAACGCCCAAAACTGTCTCTCTTTCTCGTTGTTTCCAACCACCGACGCCAGAAGTTTTCTTGCCGCTTCTAACACCTGAATTTGCAAAGAGAACCAGTACAATCAACTTCTTCTTCAAGAACCCAGTTCACTTGAGTTCTCAAGGACAACGGTCAAAAGCACGATTCCCATCCAAGCTCTCGACCCTCAAAGAGATGAAGAAACAGAGAAACCAAACATCAATGACAAAACCGGTGCTTTCACATCCCATGTCGCTCTCTTTCTCTTGTATAATTTTCCCATACATGTCAAATTTGCCATTTTTCTTTTGTGGGTAACTTTATATTTGGCCAAAATGTATTTTTTCGCATAGTCCATAATTTTACTAAATTTTTTGTGAATATTAAGAATAATTCTTGCATAATATTATGCTACTTATAATGGGTTTGTGACATATTTCTACAAATTTGAGGTATTACAGCAGAATGATATGTGTTAAGGTCACCATGTTTGTTCGGGTACATTGTAGCTAATGATTTGGATATCAAGAAACACTTGTATTCCATAGTCAGTTCTACCATTTTTGTTAGCAAATTCCTAAATTAGAGAAGATATGAACTTTAGGTAGATGCATGTCTTTTGAGTTTAAGTCCAGTTAAAGAGCATGTGTAGACATAAAATGTGGCCCAACTTGTGATGCGTTTAGCTTTTATTTGGATATCTATCTTGCTTTTGTTAAGATTAGTGATGAAAATTAGCTATAACCTGTTCTACATTGTCCAAATTTTTTTTAAAACACTGGTTATCTATGTTTATTGCTTCCTCTATTGGATGATAGGATAAGTGCTAATCTGATGGAATTGTTGAATACAGTGGTGAGTACCTTTTTCCCCCAATCAGGTTCAACTTCACCCATCATGTCCCTTCACTTGTCTTAACCAGTGTTGATAAACTTTCTTCATCATCCACAGTCCACATGAATGAGTTATGTCTTGAAGTTGTAACTTATTTGGTGAGGCTACTTTGAAATTAGGGAAAAGTGATTCCAAAAGGTCTAGCATCATCATTGGTTCTCTTTGTGTATATTTACTGCCTTGGTATACTATATGAGTATAGCATGAGACTGAATAAACTTTGCTGGATCTGATTATTTACTTGTCCAGGTTAGCCATGAATGCAGGGCAATTAGCTACTAGTTTACATTGAAAGGATTCTTTTAAAGTATTGTTTTCTATATTCCTTATGAATAAAAAAATAGTTTAGATTTTGAGTTTATTTTTAATCAGTCTATTGGTTGGGTGAGTTTGTCTAGCTTTCCTTTTTATATCGTACACTGAGTAGATGTAAACTGGCAATGCCTGTCCGCTATAATATGCCATGTTATTTATTTTTCAATGTTTTTACAACATAATACAAGATTAACATGTAGATGGATGAATGGGAAATTTTTTTATTGATTAGACATATACTATTTGTGATTGTAAAATTCCATGTCTGTTTAGATGTGAAATTTTTAGACATATACTTACATTCGTTTCACTTATTCTTTCAGCCATGATTTTCTATAATACCAACATATTTTCTTCTGAAATTCAATTGAGAAGATAAATGTTTAGACCATTTTTCTTAGTTTATTCTATTGTATCTTCTGCACTTGAATAATGGCTCAAACTATTTACAATGTTTTATAAGCAAAAAGTTCAGTTAATGATCCTTGTATTCTAACTCTAACATGATATCCAGGTTTTCCATCGTTGAGTTTTTTTACTTCTGCACTCTTCAAGATATCACACAGTTTGTATTCCCACATATTAGTTTGCTATTTTTTATGTTTCTTAGCACATTGCCTGCTTTGTCTTTTTCTTTGTACTTTTTCATCATAATGGCAGAGGAGTTTTATTTACCTATCCAAAAAAAAAATCTGGTATTGTTGTTGGCTATACTAATTATTAAATTTTTGTTTCTTGTTGGATTATTGTAGGGGGTTGTCAACTATGTAAGATTTTTCACTAAAGCGATGAAGATAATTATGGATAATTACAAAATAGTTGTGAAGCAGCTGAAGTAGGCATCAATAGGGTCTTGGCTATTTTTTGTAGTTTGTTTTGGTGTGTTTATGTATGCTGGCAAAACAAAAGCACCTATATGTTGTTACCTTGATGTAACTTTTTGAATATTGATGCCAATAATAGTGATGTATTATAAAATTTATCTTTATGTTAGCTTTTGGTTCAATGAAAATTTATTTTTATGTAAGCTTTTGATTCAATGAAAATTCACCTTTATATAATCATTGGGTACCAAAGACAAACAGCACCATTGATTAAGGAAGTTGCATTTTATATAATCTAAATTATAGGTATTACAGCAAACAACAACACAATATATAATCTAAATTCCAGAATTGTGTCCAGGAAAAAAAATCTTGCTCAAGCTTTGATAGAATAAGTATTTCAATTTGCAATGACATATTTTCAAGTTTGACAAAATAGGTATTCCCATAAGAGTTTCCGTGCTATTGATGTAGCAACATAGTAATGTTGCAGGTACATACTCCAAAGCTGCAGAATTATATTAAAGACCAACAAAAGAAAAAAAAAATCCATAAATATTTGCAGGTACATACACTATATCACCTAAAGCTCCAAAATTATCACCACTAAATGTATGTGGATTACATAAAACAGCAGCAACTCCAGCACTTGTAGCAGCAGCACTTGTAGCAGCAACTCCAGCACTTGTAGCAGCAACCCTTGCTTCTCCATCCCTTGTAGTAGCAGTGGTGTCAACAACCTTCACACACAAAATGAACCTGCCATGCTTCTAAAAGTCTTCTTGTAAACACAACCCTGGAAACATAAAAACAATCCCCTTCTCTCCCCCTGTAAGAAATCTAAAAAAAAAAATAGTCTGGTTCCTAAGTTTACAAATCCCATATAAATACATCATCTAATCAACATTTTTTAGGTGTAACAACATATTGCCATTCACTACATTATCAAAATAACAAAAAAAAAAAAGTCTAGCACCAAAATATTGTCATTCACTATATCATTCCCTTAACTGGAATAATATAACACCTGCAACAATCTAGCATTGCAATTCCTCCACCATGCACATATAGAAACTAATATATAAGAATAAAAAGTACTCTTGCATTAAAAACTTTGATCATTTGCATATAATTAGTCCTTAACTAGAAGTTACTCAAACATATACAAAATCTATCATGTTTGAGTAATTTCATTCGTTACAAAAGCTTGACAAAATGACAGCTATAATTAGTGTTTGGCTAAGCAATTACTTGTTCAAATTTTCAGCTATGTTATCTATAAAATTTTCAAGTCAAATATACTATCTAAGAGGTTCCTCCACTGTGCAATAATGACCAAAATGCTGTCCAAAAAACTGTCCAAAGATGCTGTCCATGAGCTATGCAGTATATTGTCCAAAATACCATCCAAAAGAGTTTTTCTTCATACTTCAGAAATTTTTAGTAGGGCCCTAAAAAAAAGAAAACAATATTAGGGTAAAAAAAAAATAAACAAAAGCACATATTAAAGCTTCTTCCCCTCTAATAGAAAAAGTTTAAGGTTATAGAATGTACTTGATTCAAGTGTGACATTGAGGTACTTTCTTGAAACATTCTTGTAGAGTTACACATGGGATAAGCAACAAACATTTCCGGGGGAAAGAATGATGTTTGAACATCTTCTATATAAAATAAAAACAGTAACAAATGATTAAGCTCAACAAGCAAAAATAAGAAAAATAAAAATTGAAATATTAGTCTTGTACTTACTATGTACCATACTATCTTGAAGCGTTGTTGTAGAGCTAACCACATGATTAACAATAGACATCTCCGGGGGAAGAAATGATGATTGAACATTTTCTTTAAAAAAAAAAAAAAAAAAAAAAAAAAAAGAAGAGAAAGTAAGAACATACAGTTAAACTTAACAAGCAAAAAATAAGAAAAAGAAAGCTTGAGTGCTAGTTTTGTACTTACCATGTACCATAGAAATAGCTTTTGGAGCTTTTGAAGTGGTTGCATCTTTCACTTTCTTTTTTCTTTGCTTCTTTTCCAGTTGACTTTTTATTCTAAAATTGGTTATCCCTTTCTTTCTCACATGTGGCGGATCAAGGATTGGTCTCTTACCATCTAAGCAAGGTTGCACATCATCATCATGTATGAGATCTTGAGGACATTTTTTACCAATATCTTCCATCTTATTTGTATCTCCTGAACTCTTTTCAAGCTTGCATAATAGCTCACTTAGACTATCCATTGCTATTTTGGTCCCATGATCACTCAATGCAGCCATATCACAACATTTATACCACAAAAGACTTAAGTTGCTCATACGTAATACATGAGTAGATTTCTCATTTGATTTAAATGAATCGATAGAACAACACAACCTTTTCTTGGCATCTTTTGTCCATCTACTTGATATGTATTTGTCGGGTATATTATTCACATTATTCACAAGAAAAACCCTTAAAGCATGGCAACATAACAACCCTAAAGTCTCAAATAATTTGCAATCACAACAAATACTTAATTCAGCCCGGTTAAAATGCACAATATGAATCCTTCTACACTCCCCACTACTTAGTGAATATGTAAAGTTATCCTCACTATGATTAGTTTCAACACAATTCAATCCCATACCTAAATCAAACTCATCTTCAAACATTCCAAACAAAGCAAGAGTATAAACTTTAGCAGCATGACTTAAAATGCCCCCATGCTTATGAACTTTCCCAGGTGCACCATTCTTACAACGAAAATCTTCATTTATTTCATCTTGTCGCATTTGTGTTGCCTTTTCCTCATAAAATTTAATAACTTCAATAAGAGACATAGATGCTTTCATAATTTGATGAAAAACACTATTTGTACTCTCACTTCTTTGGGTAGACTTCATCTTTGCAGAAAAGAAATCGAGATTGAAAGTTGGGCACCACTTTTCTCGAATTTGGTACAACCTATTCAGCCATGTATTGTCCTTTAAATTATGCATCTCAATCATTTTGCTCCAAGTTGACTCAAACTCCGTTTCATTTGAACACCCACCATATAAGCAATGATTAAATCTTTGATTGAAATCTGGAACACCATAGATTCCAACAAGATTTTTTTGAGCATTTTTACTAATGTGCCATAAACACAATCGATGACGAGACTCATTGAAAACCATATTAATAGCATTTGCCATTGCTTGGTCTTGATCTGTAAAAATAGATTTTGGTTGTCGACCTCCCATTGCAGCCAAAAAAGTCTCAAACAACCAAATAAATGACTGAGTTGTCTCATTTGATAAAAAAGCACAACCAAACAAAACATTGTTCCAATGATGATTGATTCCCACAAATGGTGCACAAATTAAGTTGCACTTATTGGTTCGATAAGTGGTGTCAAATATAACAACATCCCCAAAAGAGTCATAATCTAATTTTGATCTACCATCTCTCCAAAAGAAATTTGCAATTCTATTATCTTGGTCTACTTGCACCGAATAAAAAAACATTGGATCTTCACTTTGTTTTTCTTTGAAATGATTAATAATACTTTGCCCATCACCAGCTTCCATAATTTCTTTTCTTTTTGTTTGCACAAAATTATGACAATCTCGCCTAGAGAACCCAACATTATTTGCACCACCAAGTTCTTTTGACAAAAATGAGTAAGACTTTGTTGCTTTTATACCTGAACTAACCATTGTGCTAATTATATTCCCATGAGCAGGTAGCACTTTCCTTCCTGATCTCAAGTTACATCTTTCTTCTGGAGTTGCAAATTCATGATTGTGTGTGTCATTAAAGTGTGAAACACTCCAAATATCATTTTTTACATCAAACCGGATCCTAGCACGACAGCCCGTTCTTACATCTAAATTATGATACTTTTTAACATTAGAAGGGTCTTCAAACTCTTTAAAACCTTGTTTTGAACACACAAATTCTCGTTGCCTAATAACACCATTATACTCTCGTTTAACCGCTTTTCGAATGCTAAATCCCCTTTTTAAAGCATACTGATTATAAAGGTTATATGCTTCTTCTTCAGACCTCACTTGCATTCCAATTTTAATTTCATCACATTCACCCAAAGTTACATTTTCAAAACTTTCCCTTTTATCATTGTCCCCAACAGCAACAAAATCATTTTTTGAAAAATCCATGACTAGTCGAACCTAATCATGGAAAAAAAGATATATTGAATAAACATCATGAAAAGATGACTATAAATATACATAAATCACCGTAAAGTCATAAAAAAGAATTGCTACCAGCCACCCACTAGTCCTCAGCCATAAACACATTGAAATTCCAGTTGGCTTTATACCAATTATCAAATATCATAATTTTTCATAATAAATCAACCAAAGACTTAAACTAAAAAAATGACAAAAAGATAGATTAAATACCTCAGAGGAGACTTTTAGGACGAAATTATTTATTAAAATCAATTCTTTCAGCAAAAACAACAGAACAAAAGCATTGCATCCATCCCTGCACCATGAAAAAAAAAAAAAAGAACCATTACAAGGAATGAAAAAAATTGTGAAAATTCCAAGTAAGCCAACACATATTGCAAACTTAAATGCATCTAAAAGAAATCATCTTTAACATGAATAGCTGAAAAAGAAAGAAAGAAAATCTAACAAATAAATAATACCTGAAAATTAAGCACAACCATCAAATACATTAAATCAACTAATAAACAAAGAAATAAGCTTTATTTCTCTGCTTATAAAACTACATCATACTAACCACTTTTAATCTAATCCAAAAGAACAATTTTTTGAAAAGAAAAAAAAAACCTTTTACTGTATTATTAGTGTATCCATCCTCACTAAGCATTTTAGTAAACAGTACAAGTTTTCTTTTTACAAAAGAATGTATTTGTCAAATTTTTTTTTTTAATCAGGACATGTATGTAAACAGAAAATTCAGAAAATAAAATGAAAAAGAGTGAGGAGAAACCTTCTTGCAAAGTCAGATTTGAAAGCGGCAAGAAAACTTTCGGCGTTGTGGTTGGAAACAACGGAGAGACAATTTCAGGCGTTTTCTGATGAGACCGATGATGATCGGCGATGCTAGGTAGCGGCTGTCAAGGTTTGGAGTTGATAGAGGGAAGATGGAGGTGTTGGTGACTGGTGTGCTACGGTGGTGCGAGAGAAACAGAGAGAGAGGGCATTTTTCGACGAGACAAAGGTCAGTCTCGTCGGAACTGATGATGACCGGCGATACTAGGCAGCGACTGTCAAGGTTTGGAGTTGAGAGAGGGAAGATGGAGGTGATAGTGAGTGGTGACTGAAGTGGTACAGTGCGGCGAGAGAAACAGAGAGAGAGTGAGAGAGAAAGATGAAATTTTATGTTTTGGAGAAGGGGAAAAGGAAGAGTGGCGGGATGGGGGGAAAATTAGAGGGATTTCTGTCTTTTTGTTTAATGTAACCTGAGTTGCTGAGGTGTATAAGGTTTAGACAGATGTCACTTTTTTATTGGGCCTAGAAACACCAACTAAGTGCTGATGTGGAATCCCTGAAACACTATATACTTTCTCCTTGAAGTTGTAACTTATTTGGTGAGGCTACTTTGAAATTAGGGAAAAGTGATTCCAAAAGGTCTAGCATCATCATTGGTTCTCTTTGTGTATATTTACTGCCTTGGTATACTATATTTACTGCCTTGGTATATATATATACTATATGTAAAGTCATGATATATAGTAAAGTTAGAAGAATATGTAGCAAAGCAAAAGAATTAAGCCTATTTAGAATGTGTAAAGTCAAGAGAATATGTATAGTCATCATATATTTTGCATTCTTTTAAAAAGGTAATAAATTAACAAAAAAATAAAAAGATGAGCTGAATAATGACGTAGCTCAACTAAAGCGTAGCAAAAATAAATGATACGCTTTAACTTTTAGTAATATATAAATATAAATATAGATGAGACTCTAACAATATGTATGCTTTCATTCTCAATTCTCAAATATATATATATACATATATATATATATATATATATATATATATATATGCTTTGTTTTATTCTAATTTTTCGTGGGATAACAACAAACACGTAAATTAGAAATCCTAATTACAATGGATTAAAAAAATACTTAAATTAGAAATCCTAATTATAACAGGATACAGTAATATACAAATATATATTGTCGGTCACAAGGCCGACAAGAAGTCCTATAAATTGAAACTTTTCTCGACACTCTGAATTCGGTAAAGCCGAAAAAGAGAAAAAGAAAGATACGGAATGACGGAGTATCTGCCATACGACGTGTTGCTGTAGATCCTGCATATACTACCCTTGAAATCCCTAATCCGATTCAGGTGCGTTTCCAGATCATGGAATTCTCTAATCACAAGTCCTGCCTTCATCAATTCCAATCTCACTCGATCACACTCCAACTCCAACACATTAATCGTTAGGTTTTTGGATGTTACACCCCATGTTGTACATGGTTACGCATTAATTCACGAAGAAGACAATGACAATAATGACTCCTCATCTGAACAAATTCAAGAACTTGAGTTACCGATTAGTTTTCTTTGCAATTTTCAAATAGTCGGTTACGTTAATGGATTGTTTTGCCTGTATAAACAAAGCCGCTATATTGTTTGGAATCCCTGTATTAGAAAATTTATTGCCCTTCCCTAGTACGGCCTCCTTTGATTGTTATCTAGCGTTTGGGTTTGATTCGAGGACCAATGATTATAAGCTGGTGAGAATTGTATTTCAATCTAAAAATATTCGCGCCGAAAAACCTCTAGTTGAGATTTACTCTGTTAACGAGGGATATTGGAGATTAACGAGTGGTGGGGACTCATATCCGGCTGGGGTTTATATTAGTGGTTGGTCCCTTTCAACAGCGGTTTCTTTAAATGGAGTTGTTTATTTTGCGGCTCATCACTGTGATGCCCGGGGTTCAATAGTTTTGACATTTGATTTGGGTGATGAGGTTTTCCGCGCAATATCCCTGCCGAGAGGTAATTTCAGATTCGAGGCTGATATTGATATCTCGGTATTCAAGGGATTGCTTTCTCTAACATGTTATGAGTATAAGGGCGAGCGTTGGGTAGGCGTCAAGTGTTGTTCTGTTTTTGTGATGAAAGAGTGTGGCATTGTCGATTCTTGGACTAAACTGTTCACTATTGACCTCAGTCGTAGGCAATTGTGTAGAGTGTTAGGTTTCCGGAAGAATGGTCATTTGTTAGTGCAGAAAGAACTATTACTTGGTTGGGAGCTCTGTTCATATGACCCTGAGAGCCAACAAGGGAAGACTTTGGGGTTTTGTAGAAGCCCATATTATTCCTTTGCTGATAATTATGTGGAGAATCTTTTCTTACTCGACAAACCTAATGATGCAGTTTCCAAGAGGAAAGTGAGCAAGAAGAGAAAGTGCATGTAAATAGGCTCGATTCAAGTATTCAACTAGTATTTTATTCTATTTCAGCATTTACATTCCTAAAATCTAAAAGAATTGCCCATGAATTGCCCATGAATGAAGCGATTCTGTAAAATCTAAATGGAAATTCAACTAGTAAGACCCTACACATGAGACCAATTAAACTTAGTTCAAATCATCAAATGATTCCAACTTAACATAAGTATTTTTTTTTTTAATGTATAGTAAGAAATATAATTATTTCTAATGATAGCTACATAAGATATAACGAGTGAAAATTCCAAATATTTGAGGGATGTTTTCGGACTAATTCCTCCAATCTACCTTCCCTAGTAATAGCCATCGGATCCCAAACAACTCTAAAGACTACCTTCTATAAATCATATGAAATGGATCAACAAATGGTCCACAGTCTCACCATTTATATAAGTGCATAATACACCCCCCCTCCCCCCATACCACTTTTCAAATGAAAAATGAGGTCCATCTTCAGGTCTTTTACCCCAAATAACCTCATACTAAGAATGAACATTAAAATGACCACTCCCCTTGAACTTTCATCTCATCCTATCGGTGGCTAACCTTTTAGGGATATTTGAGTAGAGAAGATCTTAAAGAAAATTTATTGACTCCAATTTCTAAATCTCACATTCCAATTTATTAAAAAACCTTTTGACAAATCTCACATTCCAACTACATCGCACCCCATCTAATCGACTATTTATGATTGAGTTAATTGAAACATCCTTGTTCACTGAATAGGCATATAAATTTGGGTGCAACTCTTCTAGAGAATGATTCCCATGCCAATTATCATGCGCAAAACCTCACTCAAGTGAATAAAGTTATCCCAATCTACCTTAATCCTTCTCTGTCGGTTACACACATGCATTCCTCTAACTAATTTTGAAATTTAGCCTCCCCATTGATGTTTGAAGTTTACAATTTTGGACATTCACCCTAAATTTTAATGTCAATATTTCGTCTATTTAATTTGTTACGTTAAGTGGCTATTAAATTCTACGTCTCCAATCACATCTCATATTCACTAAAATGTATTTAACCTCAGGTGTGTTTTTGACAAAAGGTCTTTTAAATTTCAACTAATTTGATATGATTTTATTTTATTTTTTTGAAGAAATAAGATTTTCATTTTTATTGAAATTGAAAAGGAAAATAAAAGAAAAAGAAAAATAAGGTAACTTTTTTTTTATAAGGAAGAATATTACTTATTAGTATTATTTACTTAAGAACTTGTAGGGGCCTACAATGCACATATAATTTCAATTTTTTTAGGGGGAAAAAATATTTTTTGTTAGTAAAAGTTAATTGTCTCCGCAGGCCCACAACAAGTGCTTCAAATTGAAAATTTTCTCAAAACTCTGAATTTGGTAATGGCGTAAAGTCGAAAAAAAAGGAATGTTGGAGTATCTGCCATACGAAGTGTTGCTGGAGATCTTGCATAGACTACCCTAGAAATCCCTAATTCAATTCAGGTGCGTTTCCAAATCATGTAACTCTCTAATTACAAGTCCTGCCTTCGTCAATTCCAGTCTCACTCGATCACACTCCAATTCCGATCTCACTCATCACACTCCCAAAAATACTCCTCATTCAAGTATTCAACTCAAAATTTCAGCATTTACATTCCTAAATTATATTTTATTCTTGGTATTGTTGGAAAAACATGGTTTGCATCTCATACAATACATACGTAGCAGAAAATTAACGGATCTACTTCATTCGTAATTGATAACATGTACTATGTAAATTTCAGAATTCAAGATCAAGAAAGCGTACCTTCGTGCGGTGAAATTCAAAACAAAAGATCAGAAGTACTCGGGAATACTTTTAATTTTTACTCTAATTCCACTTTACGCCTAAGAAGTGTGGTCTTTCAATCAGTTTTCAAAGGGAGAATTAGAGAGTGTCTTATACTCACATCCACACCATTTCACAATAGTGTCTCATACTTATCTAAAATTCTGTATGTTTTTCCTTTTATATCTAACTGATTATCTAATTGGACTGACCTTTTGGGTCTTTCTAATTAGGCTTTAGTGTGTGGCTTGGAGTGGGACCAATAAGACACTAGCTCCAATGGGTCTTGGGCTTTTCTGTCAACTCTTGACAAGTCCAAAATTACCATTAACTATATTTAATACCACTATAAAAATATAGTTGCACTCTAGACCTTATTTATAAATTATATCTCAAGACTTTATTGTACATGCAACCCCTTCATAAAATATTCATAGTAATACAAAGTCATGAAAGTAGACTGCCACTTCGAAGATTTCAACATCTTAATTCCCTAAGTACCTGGTTTAATCCTTTAAGTTATTCATCATATATTTATGAAATCCAATTCCATAAATATATACTTTAGTAACTTTTTACTAAAATGGTTAGGCTTAACTTTTTAAATAACCAAACTCATTAAACTTATTTCAAGGGAATATTTTATATCTCCGTTAAGAGACAATGAATTCCATCTTGAGAATATATGTTCCATCATCACTAAATGTGGCTGCCTAACATACTGAGGTTTTGATCGTGACTTTAAATCTCACTCCTGATATATCAAAACAACCTACATTTCATGATCAGATTCATTATCCTCTTAGGATTAAGAATTCATGTAAATAGAAATCGTGAGATTTATTATTCATTTGATAGTCGTTAGGAGAATAATAAATCTCACAGCGGCCCAGATCAATATGTCTTAACTCTTAAAACATATTAATATACCAACTAGAAATCTCAATTTCCATTTAAGTTATTCATCATATATTTATAAAATTCAATTCCATAAATATATACTTTAGTAACTTTTTACTAAAGTGGTTAGGCCTAACTCTTTGAACAACCAAACTCATTAAACTTATCTCAAGGGAATATTTTATATCTTCGTTAAGAGACAATGAGTTCCATCTTGAGAATATATGTTCCATCAACACTAAATGTGGCAGCCCAACATACTGAGGTTTTGATCGTAACTTTAGATCTCACTCCTGATATATCAAAGTAAGTTACATTTCATGATCAAGTTCATTATCCTCTCAGGATTAAGAATTCATGTAAATAGAAGTCGTGAGATTTATTATTCATTTAGCAATTGTTAGGAGAATAATAAATCTCACAGCGGTCCAGTTCAATATGTCTTAACTCTTAAAACATATTAATATACCAACTAGAAATCTCCATTTCTATGATCAAGACAAATCATCTTAGTTGATATGTTATAGTCTTCATAGATGAAATGTCCAATTTCATTATCGATTACAAACTACAATTTTGAGTTTACAAAGAACTTGTGATTTATATCTTCTGTGACTAAATCACATACTATGCATCTCATGGACTTTATGATAATATCTCAATATTCCTGTTACCATTATTTTTAGATAATAATAAAATAAATATATTAATTACAACATCAAGTCATACATAATGTCATACATAGCATCATACAATAAGATTTAAGGGCACACATCCTAACAGGTATATATTAGATATTTTTTTGTTGCTATACTTAAATATTAAGTTTCAAACCTCAATATATGGCTTTTGGATTTAATTTGTTCTTGAATGGATATAAAGAGTGGTCATAATTTATTTAATTTTTTTATTGGTAATTTAGCAAAATTTCATTATTTTAGTGAAAACGAAAAATAAAAATAAATATAAAAAAGACCCCATTTACACAGGCAGTATATTAGAGAGTCTTAAGAGTCTAACAAAAATAACGTAGAAAATGATGGTTTCTAGAAAATAAGTAATTTTTCAAAATGTATTTTCTGTAAAACTATCTCATTTTTCAATATTTGGTAGCAACTTTAAATGAGTTGAAAAACAATCTCTTAACTTCCCTTATTTAGCTTGTTATGAGATAGAGTTGTTTTCCAAAAAAATTTAATGGAAAACAACCTCTAAAAATAAGTCATAATTTTATGTTGACAAAATAAGTAGTTTTCCTTTAATGCTTATTTTTTTTATGCTATCAAACAATAGAAAACACAGAAAACTAAAGAGTAGTCATAATTTATTTAATTTTTTTTATTGGTAATTTAGCAAAATTTCATTATTTTAGAGAAAATGAAAAATAAAAATAAAAATAAAAAGGACCCCATTTACATAGGCAGTATATTAGAGAGTTTTTATAGTCTAACAAAAATAACGTAAAAAATTATGGTTTCTAGAAAATAAGTAATTTTTCAAAAAGTATTTTCTTTAAAACTATCTCATTTTTCAATATTTGATAGCAACTTTAAATGAGTTGAAAAATAATCTCTTAACTTCCTTTATTTAGCTTGTTATGAGATAGAGTTGTTTTCCAAAAAAATTTAATGGAAAACAACCTCTAAAAATAAGTCATAATTTTATGTTGATAAAAGATAATTTTCCTTTAACGCTTATTTTTTTTATGCTATCAAACAATAGAAAACACAGAAAACTAAAGAGTAGTCATAATTTATTTAATTTTTTTTATTGGTAATTTAGCAAAATTTCATTATTTTAGAGAAAACGAAAAATAAAAATAAAAATAAAAAAGACCCCATTTACACATGCAGTATATTAGAGAGTCTAAAGAGTCTAACAAAAATAACGTAGAAAATGATGGTTTCTAAAAAATAAGTAATTTTTCAAAAAGTATTTTCTGTAAAACTATTTCATTTTCCAATATTTGGTAGTAACTTTAAATGAGTTGAAAAGCAATCTCTTAACTTCCCTTATTTAGCTTGTTATGAGATAAAGTTGTTTTCCAAAAAAATTTAATGGAAAACAACCTCTAAAAATAAGTCATAATTTTATGTTGACAAAAGATAGTTTTCCTTTAACGCTTATTTTTTTTTTTATGCTATCAAACAATAGAAAACATAGAAAACTATCTTTATACAAGGTTTTCTATCAAAACAAATGGAGGTTCACAAACTCTTCGAAAGAGGACAAAGACAGCCTGCTCAAGGAAGCCATCCAATCATACAACAATCACAGCAAAAACAATTTCAACTAGAATGGTGTACTCTCGGTCCCCTCAAAAGTACCCCTATTTCTTGCCAAATAGTCCACATTAAACATTGAAAGATAGCCCTCCTGAATAACAGAGGTCTAGTGGTAGCCAAAATCCCCATTGTAACGGAAGAAGATGCTCTTAAGAGTGGTCAAAATTGTTCAATACTGTTGGTGCAAACACAATGATAATGAAAATAACACGAAGAGAAACTGAATAATACTTCTAAATTTTTTATTAATTTAAAGAAAGAGATTACACAACACCATTTAGACTGAGGCGCGGCACTCGCTCTCTTTAAGGAGATTCAAGCCCTTGGTTGACTAAACTTTGTAACCGATGCAGACCGTCAAGTAGGAGGATCCAAGGTGCTGATTCATTTCCAAATTTGACACCTCCACCCTTCACCTCCCCCTTGCGCACGTATCTGGCCCAATATTTGAAACAATTCATGTTAGCCCGGCCATTAATCACCACAATTAAAAAGAACAAAATAGTCTCTCTCCTTTTCAATGTGGGATTAAATATTTTCACTAACTCCTTATCTTCCACATTCACTCCCACATCTTTATATTTATGTTATAAAATTTATTCATTTTAATTATTTAATATTAAAATGCTCCAACAAATACGATTTTGTGGTTTTGGTTGATGATGGGATGAGCCATTTGCAAGAACAAAATGGTAAATGTAAATGGAGACTGATGTTATTATCTATTTCTGTATTTTGAAATTGTCACATCCAATTCATATTCTGTATGAAAATTTGTTTCACTTCCATTTCATTAGGCATGCAAAATATTTTCTGCTATGATCAGCCGTTGCCTTCTGATACTGTGTTGTGTACATGACATATTGTTTTGCATCAATGTAAAGTCAATGGCCTATAGGATTATGCCAAACATAAGCTGCTGTAATCATGTAACTGTAGGTAGAGTCGTGTTTTGTTAGGGGTTTTTATGTATTAAATGTGTTATGTTGTATTAAGTATAGTTTTGTTTTGCTGAATTATATAAAGTAGACTGTAGTCTATTAATTCACTTTGGTTGTTTGTTGATGTGGAAACTTTATTGACATTAATGGAGCAAGGAGGGTAAATTGGACCTTGTATTACTTCTCCAATAATTTTTTTGGCTGTTCTATAGAATTTTTTTTTTGAGAGTCAAATTTTTTCAATGGAAAATTGATTATGGTTTGGCAGAGAAGACTTTGGAATATAATTATGAATATAGAATAGGATTGTAATTAGGACCCCCATTTTATCTTTAAAAGCTTTATTTTACTGATCAAACAAATATAGGGTAGTATTATTTGATTATTAAATGGTCCAGTTTGCTGTAGGGAAAAAATAAGATCTATGTTTATGGTATATTATATAGAAATCAGTATGTAACTCATGCTTACGCACGGAAATGGTCAATTGTAATTGTGCTATTATTATTAGCTTGTGTTATTAAATATAGAGGACATTAGTTCGATCAGGACATTTGAAGGTATTTAAATGATTTTCCTTTGCAATTTTAATGATATTGGTTATGTCAAGTTTCTCATCACATTGCTCGATTACATTTATGAATAATCACAATTAAATATATAAAATTTTTTGCCTAATATATATATTAAGGAAAATTACAATTTACCCACCTATAGTTTGGCCAAATAACAAAAGACTAAGAAAGCCTGTTTTTGTTTAGAGCCTAATATGGGCTTAATTATACCACATCAACTACATTAACCAGATTTGGAAAAAGAAAAAGAAGAAGATGAAGAAGAATAATGATCAAACTTTGCGATCCATGATCAACGATATTACTTTGGCATAAATGATACTTGGCCATTGAGGCCCATACGCCACTTCCAATCTCTTAAAGCAAACTTTGAGAAATAATTATAGATTGGCTCTCTTTATAGATTTAAGGGATAAAGTTACAATGAGTGGAAAAATATGTTTAACATTATTTCTCACTGCCTGTCTTACAATTTTAAATTTTGACTTGTAATTCTTTAGATGAGATTGAACTATGTCAGCAAGTAGTCTCTTTAGATCAAGAATGAGATCCTTCTTCCTCAATGATCACAGATTCTCATGGGCTATCACACCGTCTCTTAGTTTTCATAATAATTTAAAGCCCCCCCGCCATGCTAGGTCATCTCATGGGCTACATATAAATGTAAACTATCAAAAATAAGTATTTGTTCAAATAAATGTTCAATTAGACAAAACTCAAGGAGAAAATTTGCAAATGTGCATGTCCATGTTCATGAAATGTTTCAACATAGGCAACAGAAGAGTCTACAATCGATAAATGTGTATGGGGCTTTAATTTGTAGAGAGGTGAATTATACCATTCTTGTGTTCTAGATTAGTCTTGTTTTCATTTAGTTAAAGTTATGTTTCTTCAAAATTCAAATGGAGCTTTGTCCAAAGCACTATCGTGGTTTTTACCTAAAATGTCACCAAAATAAAAAAGTATGTGTCAGTAACTAAGTCAAAGTATGGAAACTATAAGCTTGACCAAATCTGTCAACTTGAGATCTCTATTTACCACCGGTAAACCTACAACGCCCACCAATTTCGAAACTCTAAAAAAATTGAATAAACATCTACAGCATGAATAACAACTTAGCTCAATAGATGAATAAACACAACAAAAAAAAAATTTTTAAAAAAAAAATTGAAATCCCTTACAAATGGTGGTAATAAAGTTAATCATAATAATATTTTAAGGAAAATATTTAAAAAGAAAGCATAGATACTTCCTGCTGAACTTAGTCAAGGTAGCAAGCATAGGAAAAAGTTTATTTTCTTTATAATAACAGAATCCATGACCTGCAACATTCTAAGCAGATTTTAGAAGCTTAGATATCACTGCATATCTTGAAATTTATAATCTACATGTAGCACTTGGCCATTCTTTGGAGGCTGAAACTTTTAGAGTATGCTGAAGCAGAAATTTATAACAGTAGCACAAAAACACTCTCACAAGACCCAAGTCCCAAATACACCCTTAACTCCTTCACAGAAATAATAAAGCATCTTATTGTATTTACCAAAACCAAGTAGAACTTGGTTTTCTACTATCACTAGAATAAAGCCAAACCGACTTTGGCAATCCACATAAGAGCCACACGCACAAGTCACAACAACCCACAAGGCGCACAACAAGTGCTTCAAATTGAAAATTTTCTCGACACTCTAAATTCGGTAAAGCCGAGAAAAAAAGAAAAGAAAAAAAGAAAGATACGGAATGACGGAGTATCTGCCATGCGATGTGTTGCTGGAGATCCTCCATAGACTACCCGTGAAATCCCTAATCCGATTCAGGTGCGTATCCAAATTATGGAACTCTCTAATCACAAGTCCTGCCTTCATCAATTCCAATCTCACTCGATCACACTCCAATTCCAACAAATTAATTATTAAGTATTCGGATGTCTACATGGGTTACGAATTAATTCACGAAGAAGACAATGACAATTATGACTCGTCATCTGAACAAATTCAAGAACTTGAGTTGCTGAATAGTTTTGGTCGCAAATTTAAATTAGTCGGTTACGTTAATGGATTGTTTTGCCTTTATGAACAAGACCGCTATATTGTTTGGAATCCATGTATTAGAAAATTTATTGTCCTTCCCAACCCTTCCGTTACGGCCTCTTTTGCATGTTATCTAGCGTTTGGGTTTGATTCGAGTACCAATGATTATAAGCTGGTGAGAATTGCATTTCAATCTAAAAATCTTAGCCCCAAAAAACCTCTGGTTGAGGTTTTCTCTGTTAACGAGGGATCTTGGAGAATAACGAGTGGTGGGGACTCGTATCCGCCTGGGGTTTATATCAGAGATTGTTCCCTATCAACAGCAGTCTCTTTAAATGGAGCTGTTTGTTTTGCTGCAGATCGGTGTGATGCCCTCGGTTCAATAGTTTTGTCATTTGATTTGGGTGATGAGGTTTTCCGCGTGATATCCTTGCCAAATGGTAGTTTCAAATTTGAGGCTGATATTGATATCTTGGTATTCAAGGGATTGCTTTCTCTAATATGCTATGAGTATATGGGCGAGCGTTGTTCTGTTTTTGTGATGAAAGAGTATGGCGTTGTTGATTCTTGGACTAAACTGTTCACTATTGACCTCAATACGCGATTCTGTAGAGTGTTAGGTTTCCGGAAGAATGGTCATTTATTAGTGCAGTACGAACTATTACTTGGTTGGGAGCTGTGTTCATATGACCTTGAGAGCCAACAGGTGAAGAATTTGGGGTTTTGTAGAAGCCCAGGTTATTCTTGGGCTGATAATTATGTGGAGAATCTTTTCTTACTTGACAAACCAAATGAAGCAATTTCCAAGTGGAAAGTGAGCAAGAAGAGAAAGTGCAAGTAAAAAGGCTCGATTCAAGAATTCAACTCAAAATTTCAGCATTTACATTCCTAAATTCTATTTTATTCTTGGTATATACTAGATATTTTTGTGTTGCTATACTTAGATATTAAGTTTCAAACCTCAATACATGGAAAAAATAACATTAAAGGTCCGTTTGGATACAGCTGAAAACTGAAAACTGAAAATATAGTAGCAAAATAATTTTTAAATATGTGAATAGTATTATGAGACTCATTTTTAATGAAAAAATTGTTGAAAAGTGAAGTTTATGGATTTCGTGAACAGTGCACGAGACTCATTGATGTGCACTGTACACTGAAGAAAAGTCAACAACTACGACTAAAAAATAAAGGATAAAAAATGTGGAAACGCAAACGTGAAGAGCGCAAAACGCGCTTCTCAAACAGACACCAAGTCCACAAAATCCTCAAAAAAGGAAAAAGACAGCCTACTCAGGACAGCCATCCAATCATACAACAATCACAGCAAAAACAGTATCAACTAGAATGATGTACTCTCTGTCCCCTCAAAAGCACCCCTATTTATTGTCAAATAGTCCACATTAAACATTGAGGGATAGCCCCCCGAATAACAGAGGACTGATCGTAGCCAAAATCCCCATTGTGGTGGAAGAAGATGCTCTAAAGAGTGGTCAAAATTGTTAGATATGATTTTGTGGTTTTGGTTGATGATGGGATGAGTCATTTGCAAGAACAAAATGGTAAATGTAAATGAAGACTGAATTTATTATCTTTTTCTGTATTCTGAAATTGTCGCAGCCAATTTATATTCTGGATGAAAATTTGTTTCACTTTCCACTTCATTAGGCATGCTAAAATATTTTTGCTATGATCAGCCGTTGCCTTCTGATACTGTGTTGTGTACATAACATATTGTTTTGCATCAATGTAGAGTCGTGTTTTGTTAGGGTATTTTATGGATTAAATGTGTTATGTCGTATTGAGTGTGGGAGTTGCATTGATCTGAGGTGACCCTAGTGACAACTGACAACCTTAGGGTATATTTTTAAAATATAATAAATAAATAGAAATTAATGAGCAAAAGCCACTTTTGGTCATTAAAGTTTGCCTCATTTTTCCTATTTAGCTAGAGTTTATAAAATAGTAATAGAATCCTTAAATTTTTTAGAATCAGATAATTTGGTCTATGTGCTAATTTGGACATTGACATTTCATGTGATCAGGTCTGTTTATGATTAAAAACAAGTTTCTAAAACGGTTTAAAAAATATAAACTAGTAGTCTAGGTGGATTACAAGTGTCATGTGACTACCATGATGGCTTATAATTGCTTCGTGGTATTGACATGGAACAAAACAAGAGGATAAGATTGTCAACTTTTCTGAACTTGAATCTGTTGTATAGTTCTCTATTCTTATGTTGGGAAAATACAAGTATTAATTAAAAGAAAGAAAATGGAATAATGGAGAAAACTTTAATGACCAAATTGGATTATTTTTCAAATTTTTAATTCTTTTAAAAATCTAAGGTCGAAACTGAAAACTAGGAGAAACTTTAAGGACCATAAGTGCTGTTTGCCCAAAAATTAAGTATAATTTTGTTTAGCTGAATTATATGAAGTAGACTGCAGTCTATTGATTCACTTTGGTTGTTTGTTGATGTGGAAAGATTATTGACATTAATGGGGCAAGGAGGGTAAATTGGACCTTGTATTACTTCTACAATAATGTTTTTGGCTTTTCAATGGAAAATTGATTATGGTTTTGCAATAATTTTTTTGGTTTTTCAATGGAAAATTGATTATGATTTTGCAGAGAAGACTTTGGAATAGAATTATAAATATAGAATAGGATTGTAATTGGGACCCCTTTATGGTATATTAGATAGAAAGAAGGAAGATGATGTAAGTGTATGCAATCACAACATAGGTTTCTTTAGGCAATTGGACATAATTAAAGAAAGTAACCACACCCTCAAAAAGAACCAAAGCTATTGGTTGGACTCTTTCATTCAACTTCTAGAGGAATTGGAATTCTATGCCAAAAAGGAAAGCAATTTAATCAATTTTTTTAATAAAAAGATTCTGGAAACTACTATAACACACAAACTAGTCAAACACAAGTATACAATTTTTTTTTTTTTTTACTTGTCCAAAAAAAAAAAAACTATTGATATGATGGAGATGTAGTATATATCTTATAGATTGTATTTTTATGTTTCCTTAACCATGTTAGAGAACTGATATGATGGAGATGTAGTATATGTCTTATAGATTATATTTTTATGTTTTCTTGAACCATGTTAGAGAACTGTTGTTATGTTTCCTATTTTTTGATGGGTAATAAGAGTAATTGATGAAAAAAAGAAAAGAAAAATACAATGTGTTCATGATGATGAACACAGAAAAGCAAAAACAGAAAAGAAATCAAGAGGCTATTCTAAGAGAAAAAAAATTAATTCTATAAGAAAGGAACAATCCGTAAAACCCCAGTACCAAGAGCAATCAAAAAGACTATGCTGACACAAATCTTTTAACTCAACTAACTTCTTCTCAGTATCCTGAGCGACAATTTTGTTTCGTCCATAAAGTCCACAACAAACAGCCTGGAATCAAATCCAAATATCTGAACTACAGTTTCCAAGCCAGTGACTCCAACAATTTGACATCCCTGCCACAGAGCCTGGCATGGCCCTTTCATGGTTTTCTTGGATAGGTTTAATGATTTTCTCTCTTCCCTCTAATGGTACCCATTCTACCCCATTAGTTAGAACTTAATTATGTGATGCAATCTCTCTCATTATGTGTGTTAAAGAATAAGTGCTACAGGAATGTGAATTTTTATTGCTTAGTTATTTACCAAAACTATCATCTACACAAATACTTTCTACACGTCGACTATGTTTATGGAGTATGGTGGTTGTCATTGAAATGGTCATATATGGTTAATTGTCCCCCATTGTTTAATGCGGTGTCTTTAGAGGGAAAGAAATAGTTGGTGTTTTAAAGATAATGAGAGATCTATACTAGACCTCTAATTATTTTTCTTTAGAAATTTATTGGATTAGTTGGTTGCTTTGCAAAACCAATCATTCACCTATTTCCTTGATTTTCTTGATTCTTGTAATTTTTGTACTTGATTGTTGACCCCTTGTATACTCCTTGTGTACTAGTGTGTCCCTTTTTAATATCAATAAAACTTATTACTTATTAAAAAAAAATATTGGAGTATGGTTGATGATGCGAGAAAATTTGTGTTGGCTCTTTATAGGATTATTGATTTGATTTGGGTGTTTTGTTATATCTTTATTCGTTGAAGAATTGATTGGTTGATTTTTTCTTGGTACTGTGAAATTGGCACTTCTTGGACAACACACTTTGTTATGGCTTATTATAGGACACAGCTTGTCGACTATGTTCGTGGAGGATGGTTGATAATGCGAGAAAATTTGTGTTGGCCCTTTATAGGATTATTGATTTGATTTGGGTGTTTTGTTATATCTTTATTTGTTGAAGAATTGATTGGGACTCATTGGTTGTTGGATTCTTGGTACGTACCATAAAATTGAAACTTCTTGGATAGCGCTTGATTTATGGTCTGTTATAATTTATTACATTATCGGTAATGTGACTATAGTTTTGAAGTGATTATGAGATATGGTTTGTAATGTGACACAATTTTTGTCTTCAATTGTTGTGTTGGTAATGCGATTGTTGGTGATGTGATTTTGGAGTACGGTTGGTTTTTTTCGAATGATTGTATAGATTGAAGATTAATATCTTTCATGATTGTCATTTGTCATTTGTGTTGCAGGTAATAACACTACATAGAAGTATTGAAGGATGTAGTCATGTAATATGGCAGTAGTAGTTCTTGCGGTCGAGATTTTTTTTCCTTGCCTGTCTCTTTGTCAAGATTTCTTTGTTTGGAAAGGATAATTTCAAATTTTAGACTTAAAAGTTAAATGTAAAGGATCCTCTAAGTTTTGGGCAATTTTAATTTTTCTGTAGGTAAAGAAATTTTATTAAAAGACAAGATTACTTCATATTCACAATGATGAACTCAATGAAACCTAAAAGAATTACAAAAGAATTATGCACAAGAATGAAGTGATTATGTAAAATCTAACTAGAAATGCTACCAGTAAGACTCCATGCATAAGAGTAATTAGACAAAGTATGAATTAGCACTGATTCCGATTGAGCTTGTGATTTTTATGAATAGTATAAAGTATGACTATTTTGCTCTTTTCACAATATATAGTTACATTGTGCATACTTAATCAAAATTTTAAAGTATATGACTAAATAATTAAATTTATCATATCTCAATAGTTTAAGTTTTTGGAATAATTAGTAATTTAGCATGATATTAAAGTAAAAGATCTTGAGTTCCTGTAAGGCTATATATCCTAATAGTTTAAACTTTTGAGACAATCGGTAATTTAACACTAAATATGAAAACCTTGAATGAACTAAGAAATTCTTGTCCATTGAGCATGCGTATAAATCAGGGTGTAACTTTTTCTATCGAATGATTCCTACCACAAATATATATATGCCAAATCCTTACATGGGTGACATTCCCCACCTTAAAACACAAACTAAAGAATATTATCCCAATTGATTCTAATACTCCTTCATAGGCTACACCCATGTATCCCTCTAACTAATTTTAAAGTCCAACCAAACCATTGATCCCTTAGGGCCTGTTTGGTAAGATGATTTAAATATAGTAATTTTGTTTTGCAAACTATAAAATGGTGGTCTCACACTTGAATCTATTATTTGGCTAATATTCTCTAAATTAAGGATTTTGCAAATGGTAGAAAGGATGTTTAATGGTGTACCTACATAGATTTGTCCAAACTCTTCTGTCTCTTAAGTTAAGGAACTTATCTTTATCACACACACTCACACAACAACAACAACAACAACAACAACAAAAATCACACTTCAAATTTGAAACTTATCATTATAAAAAATAAAATAAAAAGTGCTACATTCACAACAATTTCACAACAAATCATAAGTGGTAAATTGTTATTAATTATAGCTAGTGTGTAACTCTGTGCATATGCACAGATATATTTAAAAGCAATCACAATTACATATATATTATTTAGAATCTAATTAGATCTAGACTCTTCTGTTTATGCATTTAATAATTTACTTGCCACAAAAATTAAAAAATTAGATGGAATACATGCGCAAAATTGAACTTCAATTAAAATTCAATTTAGAATCTAATTAAATTGAATTTTTTTTAGTTATACAAAAAATGCTCATAAATATAAAATCATTCAAAAATTATATTTCTATGGTTTACTTATATTGGACTTCTCGTTTTTTACACTAAATTAATTTATTTGACACAAAAATTTAAATAAATTAAAAAAAAATTAGATTAGATGGAACACATGGCATAAAATTAAACTCTAATTGAAATCCAATTTTTACATTGAATTAACTCACTTGGCACAAAAATTTAAAAACTTAGATTAGATGGGACACATGACGTAAAATTAGACTCTAATTTAATTCTAATTTGAAATCTAATTGGATTTTCTCTCAGCTTTACCTATTATTATTATTATTGTAGGGACACAATTTGGCTTCAAATCCACAGTGAGCAGGGGAAGGGTCCAAAAGGCCTGATACAATAAAATTTGTAGAAAGTGAGCTTGAAATCTAGGTTCTAGTGATATTAGATAACAAAAAATGATGGGCTTGATCACAGTGATACACACAAGGAATTGTTTATATAAAAGAAATTTCTCCTCGGACACCAGCCGAGGATGATTTATATTATCTCTTCCCAAGATAGATTACAACTATGGATCTGGAAGTGTACAGTGTTTTTTTCTCTTTGTTTCTCCTCCCCTTTCCTGAGCGCTTTGCTCTTCCTTTTATATCACCTCCTGCCCATGGATCAGATTCTTTATTTAGATACTTGTCCCATCCTCCTTCCCTCAAGTCTTTGGAAGTAGCTGTAAAACTGAACCCTGATGCTCGGGCCTCACTTCCCCATTAATGCGGCCAGAGAAGCAGTTGCAGAGCACTCAACGCAGTGGCAGTGGTAGCAGCTTTATCTTAAATATCCCACCACCCTTCTTCTTATATTCTACATATACCATGCTTACCCTTACCTATAGGATCTTCTAGAATAGTGTCGATGGAGGTCAACCAGTCTTTCTTTTACCTCGGCTTTAGATAGCCGAGAACATCTTCCTCCTCGGACCATTCTCTTAGATATGCCTGACCAGATATCACTTCTTTACCTTTTGGCATTGCTTCGTGGGCTGACATTTACATATCTTCGGACCATTTAGTGTCCTCGGATTGGGCCATTTGCTCAACAAATACTTTTTGGCCAACCCAATACGTGTTACTGAGCCCATTGACCCTACAATTATTATTATTATTATTATTATTATTATTATTATTATTATTATTATTATTATTATTATAGATTTGAATTCACAACTTGAATTACTTTTTTTCAATCCATAACAACCAATAATAACATAACAACTAACCACTTAAGATTTGTTGTGAACATAGCATTTCTCTATTAAAAAAAAAAAAAGTGAACTCTATTCTTTTATCATTATTAAAATAAAATAAAATAAAAAGTAATTTCTTACTTTTGTAAATTATTTTTTATAAAAAAATTCAAAAATAGAAATGGTCTCCCAACTATATTTTTCTTTTTCTTTTCTTTTTTTTTTTTGGTATTTTGAAAATTGTTCTTAAAAGTAGGAGCCAAAAATGTATAATATAAAAATTTATTAAAAACTAGTTTTGGTTTCAATTTTTTGAAAATTATTATCATACTGTTTTGAAAACAAAAACAAAAACTCCTACCAAATTGACCTTTAAGTTTACAATTTTGGACTTTAAGCCTTAATGTTTGATATAATTTGTCATATCAATTTGTTCATTCCTATTAGTTACATGCCATTAAATGCTTCATCTCCAATCTCGTCTCATATTCTACGTTCATTTTAATCTTGTGCTTGGCTCAATTTTTTGTTAAAAGGCCTTTTAAATTTCAACTAATTTGTCAAGAGTCTTGTAACTTAATTAATACCTCCCTATACACAAAATATTTGGGGTTCTATGAGGAAAAGAGTTGTAACTATCTAAAAAGAAAAAAATTACTAATTTGATAAGAGAAAAGGTTTCTACTATTTTTTTTAAAGAAACCTAATTTGGAGAAAAACCATTCAAACTTCTATATCTTTTTGTTGAATAAGAATTTTGAAGATCTAACCGTTGGATTACATGTTTTTATTTTAATCTCATACTTGCAAAATTTCAATAAAATTAAAGATCAATAGTTATCTATCTTCTATACTATTAATAAGAGGATTCCCTTGTTTCGTTTTCAATTTTTGGTTTACCAAAATATTCTCATACAAATTCTGAAATAACATACTCTTTAGTTTAATTTTTTTTTTCCTACAAAAAATGTTAAAAAAATAAAACTATCTCACATAAAAAAGGAAAAAAAAAAACTGTTATTCTCACCACCTATTTGTATTTAAATATCTTATTCTTATCTATATTTGTTATCTATTTGAATTTAAATACTTTAATTATCTTCATAAAAAAATTTAAAAAAAATACAAAATTACTTCTTCAAAAAAAAAAACCACTACCTCACGTAAAAACTACTCATTCCTACCTCGAAATTTCTAGGGTTTTTTTTTTTTTAATTCTTTATAACATTCCAAAATTTTTGTTATCTAAATTCTATACAGTTATCACAAATCCCCATCCATATCTTCTTATTCTTATCCCAATCAATAAATTCAAATGTCTCATTGGATTTCAACTTCTTACAATTCTCTATCTCATTTTTAAACACTATTCCACATTACCTGACCTCTTTCTTTTTAAAAAAAGACACCATTATTTATATGTTACTTTTAAACATTATAATTCTAAACCAAATAAAAAATTAAATAAATAAGAGCATTATTCCATGCGCAAAGCGCGTGTAATGAGTCTAATGTTATCAATAAAATATTTAAATTTCAAGTAGTAAATAACATTCAAAATTTGACGTGCATTTTAAAAATATAATGAACATGAAATTTAATTGTTAGATTTTCAAAATTTACATTTAATATAAAAAAACTATAGGGTGACTATGAAAACATATAGCAAAAGCATTTTTGATATTGCTTTCTCCTAATTTTTTATGTTTTTGTTTTCTCTTGGTTTTTTATGTTTTGGGAGCAAAGATACATAAAAATAGTGCATAAAGACATATTTACCCTTAAACAAAGGTGGGATAATGGAGGTAATTTTATGTGGGTAAAGTGTGGCAAAATGGTAACAGTTGGGTTTATTGTAATTCGCCCCTAAACTTTTTTCACAAAGTTTTTTATTAAAATTTTTTTAAAAAAAAGGATAAAATTTTTTAAATTTTTTTTGGCAATTCTTATTAACGAACTTGTATGTCTACAAAGCAATGCAATTTCATCTCCCTACCATCTATTACGTCATTCTTTCAAATTGAAAATTCCCCAAAAAGCTTGAAACTTAGGTGAAGCAGCAGCAGCAGCAGCAGCCGCCAAAGGGAGAAAGAAAGAAGGATAGATATGTCAGACTATCTCCCAGAGGAAGTGGTGCTGGAGATATTGCACAGAGTACCTGTCAAATCCCTAATTCAATTCAGGTGCATTTCAAAATCATGGAACTCCCTAATCACAAACCTTAATTTCATCAATTCCCACCTCATATTATTTGATAAGAACATATTATTTGTTCTTATCAACTTTTTTTTTTTCTATTGTTTTACACTTCTTAGGAAAAAGTTGTGTTGTTCTTTGTGGATTTTTTTTTTAATTTTCTACATTTGATAATTAGGTTTTAATTAAAAAACATATCCTATGTCCTTACAACCATTAATCACTTTCTTCTTCTTCTTTTGCCTTTCATTCTATTCATAAGAGCTTTCTTTTTTTATTAACTCCATTTTTTTTTTAGAATGGCTATATAACATGTTGATTAACAATTCTCTTTTCTTTTTCTTTTTTTCTTTTTTCAATAGGATTTAAATTTTATATCAAATGGGACTCTAACAATATATATCCTCAAAAAAAAAAAATCTATCTTATATCCTTATTGCCTCAACCATCAATCACTTATTTTTTTGCCTTTGATTCTATTCATATGACCTTTTTTTTCTTTTATTAATTCTATATTTTTTAGTATGACAATATAACACGTTGATTAACAATTATAATTTCAATAGGATTTAAATTTTGTATCAAATGAGACTCTAACAATACGTATGCTTTCCTTTTAAGAAAAAACAATATATATGCTTTTTTTATTCTATTTTTTCATGGAATAACAACAAACACGTAAATTAGAAATCCTAATCATAATAGGATACAGTGATATACAAATATACTGTCGGTTGCAAGGCCCACAACAAGTCCTATAAATTGGAACTCTTCTCGACACTCTGAATTCGGTAAAGCCGAAAAATTTTGGTTGCAATTTTCGAATAGTCGGTTACGTCAATGGATTGTTTTGCTATAAACAACGCCGCTATATTGTTTGGAATCCCTGTATTAGAAAATTTATTGCCCTTCCCACACCTTCCGTTAGGGCCTCCTTTGCTTGTTATCTAGCGTTTGGGTTTGATTCGAGGACCAATGATTATAAGCTGGTGAGAATTGTATTTCCATCTAAAAATATTAGCGCCAAAAAGCCTCTGGTTGAAGTTTACTCTGTTAACGAGGGATCCTGGAGAACAACGAGTGGTGGTGACTCGTATCCGCCTGGGGTTTATACCAGTGATTGGTCGCTATCCAAAGCAGTTTCTTTAAATGGAGCTATTTATTTTGCGGCGGAGCAGTGTGATGCCCGGGGTTCAATAGTTTTGTCATTTGATTTGGCTGATGAGGTTTTCCGCGTGATATCCTTGCCAGAAGGTAATTTCAGATTCGAATCTGATATTGATATCTTGGTATTCAAGGGATTGCTTTCTCTAACATGTTATGAGTATATGGGCGTCAAGTGTTGTTCTGTTTTTGTGATGAAAGAGTATGGCATTGTTGATTCTTGGACTAAACTGTTCACTATTGACCTCAATAGGCAATTGTGTAGAGTGTTGGGTTTCCGGAAGAATGGTCATTTATTAGTGCAGAAAAAAGAATTTCTTGGTTGGGAGCTCTGTTCATATGACCCTGAGAGCCAACAAGTGAAGACTTTGGGGTTTTGTAGACTTTGGGATTATTCTTTTGCTGATAATTATGTGGAGAATATTTTCTTACTCGACAAACCTAATGACGCAGTTTCCAAGAGGAAAGTGAGCAAGAAGAGAAAGTGCAGGTAAATAGGTCCGATTCAAGTATTCAACTAAAAATTTCAGCATTTACATTCCTAAATTCTATTTTATTCTTGGTATATACTAGATATTTTTGTGTTGCTATACTTAAATATTAAGTTTCAAACCTCAACATATAGCTTTTGGATTTAATTTGTTCTTGAATGGATGTAAAGAGTGGTTATAATTTTTTTACCTTTTTTATAGGTAAAATAGCAAAATATTATTATTTTAGGGAAAACAGAAAAAGTAGTATATCAGAGAGTCTTAGAGTCTAACAAAAATAACGTTAGTCCACAAACTCCTCAAAAGAGGAAAAAGACAGCCTGATCAAGGCTGCCACCAATCATACAACAATCACAGCAAAAACAGTTTCAACTAGAATGATGTACTCTCTGTCCCCTCAAAAGTACGCCTATTTCATGCCAAATAGTTCACATTAAACGTGGATGGATAGCCCCCCGAATAACAGTCGACTGATGGTAGCCAAAATCCCCATTGTGGTGCAAGAAGTTGCTCTAAAGAGTGGTCAAAATTGTTAAATACGATTTTGTGGTTTTGGTTCATGATGGGATGATTCATTTGCAAGAACGAAATGGTAAATATAAATGGAGACTGATGTTATTATCTCTTTCTGTATTCTGAAATTGTCACATCCAACTCATATTCTGTATGAAAATTTGTTTCCCTTTCCATTTCATTAGGCATGCTAAAATTTTTCTGCTATGATCAGCCGTTGCCTTCTGATACTGTGTTGTGTACATGACATATTGTTTTGCATCAATGTAAAGTCAATAGAGTATAGAATTAGGCCGAACATATATAAGCTGCTGTAACCATGTAACTGTAGGTAGAGTTGTGTTTCGTTAGGGATTTTTATGGATTAAATGTGTTATGTTGTATTGAGTGTGGGAGTTGCATTGATCTGAGGTGACCCTAGTGACAACCTTTAGGGTTTATTTTAAAAATGTAAAAAAATAATAATAATAATGAGCAAAAGCTACTTTTGGTCATTAAAGTTGGCCTCATTTTTCCAATTTAGCTAGAGTTTCTAAAACAGTAATGGAATCCTTAATTTTTTTAGAATGAGATAATTTGGTCTACATGCTAATCTGGACACTAACATTTCATTTGATTGGGCACGTTTATGATTAAAAAAAAAAGGTTCTAAACGGTTTAAAAATTATACACCAGTAGTTTAGGTGAATTACAATTGCCATGTGACTACCATGATGGCTTATAATTGCTTCGTGGTATTGACATGAAAAAAAAAAAAAAAAAAAAAAAAGAAGAAGAAGAAGAAAGAAAGAAAGAGGATAAGATTTTCCACTTTTCTGAACTTGAATTTGTTGTATAGTTCTCTATTCTTTTGTTGGGAAATTACAAGGATATAAAAAGGAAGAAAATGGAGTAGTGGGGAAAACTTTGATGACCAAATTGGATTATTTTACAAATTTTTAACTATTTTAAAACTCTAAGTTCGAAACTGAAAACTAGGAGAAACTTTAGGGACCAGAAGTGATGTTTGCCCAAAAATTAAGTATAGTTATGTTTAGCTGAATTATATGAAGTAGACTGCAGTCTATTGATTCTCTTTGGTTGTTTGTTGATGTGGAAACATTATTGACATTAATGGAGAAAGGAGGGTAAATTGGACCTTGTATTACTTCTCCAATAATTTTTTTGGCTTTTCAATGGAAAATTGATTATGGTTTTGCAGAGAAGACTTTAGAATAAAACTAGTCGTAGACCCATGTAATGTGTGGGAATAATAATTATTTTGTATTGTAATATAATGTATAATTTTTTCTCTAAACTTTTATGAAGATAATTTTTTCTTCTTAAAAATTAAAAAATTTCTACTCAGTCCAATTAGTTTTGCTTTAATCCACTCGGTCAATTTCAGTCCCCATTCAGTCCATTTTAGACTAATTGGGTTTTAACTTGATTCTTTTTGTAGGTTTTCTTTTCAAGTTTAGTTCAATTTATTTTCTTCATTTTTGAGTTGAAAAGTATGAAATTTACTATATTTGGGCTAAAATCTTTAGTTTTGAGTTAAAAAAAAAAAAAAAAACTAAAATAGACATTTGAAATTAGATATATGAACCTTAAAATGCAATAAAAATGATAAATATTCAAAAGTTTTATTTGGTCCATATCGGTTCTGTTTGGTCCATTCAATCCTCTTTGGTCTAATTTGGTCATATTCGGTTCATTCAGTCCTATTTAGTCCATTTTGTCCACTAAAGTTCTATTCAGTCTAATTCAGCCCATTCGGTCTTATTCAACTCACTTCGGTCTAATTCAGTCCTTTCTATTTACCTTGGTCCTATTCCGTCCTCATTAGTCCTATTTTCTCCACTCCGGTCTAATTAGGTCTAGTCAGTCCACATTGGCTCTATTCAGTCTATTCTATCCACTTTGATCAACTTAAGTCCTATTCAGGCTATTTAGTCCACTTCGGTCTGATATGGTCTATCTCGTTCACTTTGGTTCTATTCAGTCCATTCTATCGACTTCAGCCCAATTCAGTCCAAATTACTCCTATTTGGTCTACTTAGGTCCAGTCTACCACCTCAGTCCTATTTGGTCTAATCTGGTCCCGTTTAGTCCATTCTATCTACTTTGGTCCTATTCGATCCATTCGTTCTAATTCAGTCCATTCAGTCTTATTCAGTCCTCCTTTTCCTATTGTTGATTTTAACAAAAATTATATTTACTGTCACATTAAATTACTTTTTGTTTTTGTTAATAAAATTAGTAGTTCTATAACATTTTTTTTGCAATGACTTTTGGGCCCTCAAATTTCGCCTTTAGCCCATTTCATTGTAGTCATACCTTGCATGGGCCCGAAGGCTGGCATAGCCCTCCAATAAATGATAAACAAACTAGATAACAAGTTATAAATTTATAGTAATTCATGTATTCAACACTTTTATTAGCAACCTATAAATATCGTGGTACTCACCCTGGTCCCTGTAGTTTATCAAGTCTTAAACTACAGAGTTCATGGTAGCTAGAATTTTGATTTGTTATAAACTCTCTTTTAGTGCCTTTGCAAAACTATATATTATCCAATGATTTGTTGTAACAATAAACAATGATTTGGTGTTTGATTGGGTTGGGTCATTGGGTGAGTACCTCATCTTATCATTTTCTTTAACATATTGAACCAAAGATGCATATCTAACGTCAGTATGAATATGCTTATTTGTTGCATTTTTTATTTTTTAAATTGGGTTTGGATTTAGGACCAATGTTTCAATGTATTGGATTCAACACAAATAAGAACAATTTTTATTTATTGAATTTAAATAAAATATTATGTGTTTAATTTTTTTTAAATGAGACAAAATATAAATAATTTAATGATATAGAGGATGTTGTTGAATTTAAATGTTGAATAAAATATGATGAGAAGAAAAAATAGTAAAAATGAAATGTATAGCAATAAACACCAAATTATATTAGTATTGCTATGTAATACAATAACATTATATTTTTATATACTATTTTTATAATGCAGTAGGATAACATTTAACAATCAATGAGAATAAAAAAGATAACAACATAAAACACAAAACTAAATCGTATCAATCCAAAAGAGAATTCTAAAGAATATAAAAGTTCATCAACCTAAAGTAGAGATGCAAGAAGAAAAACACCAAAAACTGAACATATATATATATATATATATAGAGAGAGAGAGAGAGAGAGAGAGAGAGAGAGAGAGAGAGAGAGAGAGAGAGAGAGTCTTTTGTGTGTGGAAAAATGAAAAATTATGCATGGAATATTGAGAGAGGAAATGACAAATTTATCGTATGAGGATAAAAATAAGAAGAGTAAAAAATAAAGGAAAATAAAGGGATAGAAGAATAGTAATATTAAGGTAGAAAGTAGTGGGGATATGAAAAGTTAAAATGGAATGAAAAAAAGTTGAAGAAAGTTAAAATAAAGAGTAGTGGGGATATGTAAAGTTAAAATGGAATTGAAAATTTAATAATAAATAAGAATAGTTAAAAATAAGATAAATATGATATTTTAATTGTAAGACAAAAGAGTTTTTAATTCACTTTAAATGTTAAAAAATCATATAAAAAATTGGAAAAAAAATAATAATGACATGACTGCTGATGTAGCTTAACTGGAGCGTAACAATAATAAATACTACGTTTTAGCTTATAGAATAGGATTCTAATTGGGACCCCTTTTTTATCTTTTAATGTTTTAAGCAATCTCAACTTAGTTTTCTTTAGGCAATTGGACTTAATAAAAGAAGGTAACCACGCCCTCAAAAAGAACCAAAGATATTGGACTCTTTCATTCAACTTCTACAGGAATTGGAATTCTATGCCAAAAAGGAAAGCAATTTAATCAATTTTTTTAATACAAATATTCTGGAAACTACTATAACACGCAATCCAGCAATCCAGTCAAACACAAACATACAATTTTTTTTTTTACTTATCAAAAAAAAAAAAATATATATATATATATATATATATATATATATATATATTGATATGATGGAGATGTAGTATATATCTTATAGATTATATTTTTATGTTTCTTTAACCATGTTAGAGAACTATACGATGGAGATGTAGTATATATCTTACGGATTATATTTTTATGTTTCCTTGAACCATGTTAGAGAACTGTTGTTATGTTCCTGTTTTTTTATGGGTAATAAGAGTAATATTATTGATGAAAAATAAAGAGAGGAAAATACTAAGTGTTCATGATGATGAACACATGTACAGAAAAGCAAAAGCAAAAAACAGAAAGAAAAGATATTAAGAGGCAATTCTAAGAGAAAAGATAAACTCTATAAGAGAGGAACAATCTGTAAAACCCAAGCACCAAGACCAATCAAAAAGACTATGCTAGCACAAATCTTTTAACTCAACCAACTTCTTCTCAATGTCCTCAAAGGAGCGACAATTTCATTTCATCCATAAAGTCCACAACAAACAGCCTGTCTGAGACTCTGAACTATGGTTTGCAAGACAGTAACTACAACAATTTAACAACCCCGCCACAGAGCATGGCATGACCCTTTCATGGTTTTCTTGGATAGGTTTAATGATTTTCTCTCTTCCCTTTCATGGTACCCATTCTACCTCATTGGATAGTTAGAACTTATGTGATGCATTGGGACTTTATTTGTTGAAGAATTGATTGGGACTCATTGGTTGTTGGATTCTTGGTACCATAAAATTGAAACTTCTTGGATAGCGCTTGATTTATGGTTTGTTATAATTTATTACATTATTGGTAATGTGACCATAGTTTTGAAGTGATTATGAGATATGGTTTGTAATGTGACACAATTTTTGTCTTCAATTGTTGTGTTGGTAATGCGATTGTTGATGATGTGATTTTGGAGTATGGTTGGTTTTCTTTCGGATGATTTTATAGATTGAAAATTAATATCTTTCATGATTGTCATTTGTGTTGCAGGTAATAACACTACATAGAAGGATTGAAGGATGCAGTCATGTAATATGGCAGTAGTAGTTCTTTCGGTCTAGAATATTTTTCCTCGCCTGTGTCTCTTTCTCAAGTTTTCTTTGTTTGAAAAGGATAATTTCAAATTTTAGACATAAAAGTTAAATGTAAAGGACCCTCTAAGTTTTGGGCAATTTGAATTTTTCTGTAGGTAAAGAAATTTATTAGAAGACGCGATTACTTCACATTTACAATGATGAACACAACGAAACCTAAAAGAATTACAAAAGAATTATGCGCAAGAATGTATTGATTATGTGAAATCTAATTAGAAATGCTACTAGTAAGACTCCATGCATGAGACTAATTAAACAAAGTATGAATTAGCACTGATTCCGATTAACTTTGACTATTTTTCTTTTTTCACAATAGTCACATCATGCATACTTGACAAAATTTTAGAGTTTGTGGTTAAATAATTAAATTTATCATATCTTAATAGTTTAAGTTTTTGAAACAATTAGTAATTTAGCATGGTACTAAAGCAAGTGGTCTTGAGTCCCTGTAAGGCCATATCCTAATAGCTTAAACTTTTGAGACAATTGGTAAGTTAACACTAAATATGAAAACCTTGAATAAACTAAGAAATTCCTGTCCATTGAACATGCATATAAATCAAGGTGTAACTTTTTTCTATAGAATGATTCCTACCACAAATATATGCCAAGTCCTTACTTGGATGACTGATGATGCCTAAGAGATCACCAGTAAGCTGCTAGTACTCCACCAATTTGAAGCAACACCTGCGAAGAAAAAAAAAGTAGGTGATCGACAGAGAGCACCGGTGTGGTGCCGGCCAAAGACCCTCCGACGATCAAGTTAGAATCTTTAAACAACCCTAGAGTGCCAGAGTTGAGGTAATTGTGCGTACCTTTGGGTCATGAGGGTCTTGGGGTATATATAGTGGTGTGTGGCCGAAATATGCGCCTTGGTGAAGAAGCACTTTCCTTTTTAAGAGAGTGATCCGCGGATCTTTGCCCATTGTATTGAGCCCTTTCCTTATAGGAATCTTCTTAACTAAGTCGAACGCGTAGCGCAAGAACTTTCCTTATATTCACATAAGCAGAGGTCAAGATAGGCTAAAAATGAAAGCTGGGTTATTCCTTCAGCCTTCACCTGCCAAGGTCGTCACCCCACGTGTAACTCCTATACTGTCGTCAGCTTACGTACGCCAACATGGTCCGTCAGCCAAGGACGTCAGCCAAAGACCTTACAGCCAAGGTCGTCACCCCTGACTCGTCCACGTGATCCGTCAGCTTAATGTTGCTGCGTAAGGGGCATGGCCATGAATGCTAAAGAGGTGTAAATGACAGTAGTTGACGGATAGCGTATTGCCGTCAGCTTCTTAACGTGCATTCAGTATGTAACAAGTGAACTTCCGTCAGCTTCTTAATGTGCCGTCACCTTGTAATAACGTCACTATCAGCTGCCCCCCACTCCATTATCCCGTCAGCTATGGGCAACGGGTCATGGAGTTGGTGTTACTGGGGAAATGGTGTTTGCATGGTGATTTGTGCCATGTTCATTAAATGGTGGGACACATGTCATAAGCAGATTGGCTCCGCGTCTGGACGAGTGTGTCGCTTCGTCTTTCGCGCCTCCTCTCTCCTATATATATATCTCACTATTTACCTTTTTTCCACTTTTTTCGCCTTGTTCATCTTGAGAGAAAAAATTCGTCACTGCCAGTTTTACCACACCGTCGATCGTGCAACCGTCACCTTCTTGAGACCGTCCTCCTATACGTAAGTTTTCTTTACTTTACCTTTTTACTTTTTCTAGTGACGCCCTTTTAGTGAAGTCGTCTGCCTAGGATCTTAGAAAAACCCGTCGTTTGTAGGTAGTCAGATGTCTAGGGAGACGCCGAGTGATCCATCGTCAATCCGCGACGGAGCGGGTTATGACGAAGTTTTTCCATCAGGTCGTGAGCCCGCGGAGGGCCTATCCTGGTCGTCAGAAAGAGACTCGTCAACTCCTTCTGACGGTGAAGTAGAGAGTTCTAGAGGAAGTGAGGTGTACGGTGATGAAGAAGGGGTAGCCGACGAAGACCAAGGGGTTCGTGGAAGGGAAAGTAGCAATGACGGGGGTGAGAGTGACGGTGACGAGGAAGCCTCAGTGAGCACCTCGGGATCCTCTGGTGATGATCGTCCCTTCATCTTACCCTCCGAGTGGTCCGTCAACAATTTTCTCCCGACGATGTCGGAGAACGTTTTCAAAAGTTTGCGGCCCCGTTACCAAATACCCGACGACATTCCCATCCGTCTACCTGAGGAGGGTGAGAGGTGCTACTCAGGACGAACCGCGGACGTCGGCATGTATGATGCCATGTTCGCAGCAGGACTGAGGTTGCCGCTGACGGCATTACACCGTCAGCTGGCTAACTTTCTAGGGATTTCTGTCAGCCAGATTGCCCCCAATGCTTGGCGAACCTTCATTGGTGCCGAGATCTTGTGGGGTAGTCTAAGTGGTGGGAACCGTCAGCTGACCTTGGACGAGTTCTTTTGGTGTTATCGTCCTCAACACATTTCCTCGTCAAAAGGAGTGTATCATTTTGCAGTGAGGGATAAGGAGTTGAAGTTAGTGTCAGATATGCCCGACTCCAATAGGAAGTGGAAAGGCAGATATTTCTTTGTAGAAGGGACAAATTGGGTATGTCGTCAAGAGGAGTGGGAGTCAATGCTCAATGGTTTTGATAACACATGGGCTTACGTTAGAGATTCAGGTTAATACCGTCGGCCTTTCTCGCTCCGTCTACTTATTTGCTGTCTTAACCCGTCACTTTTCACTGCAGCTAACAACCGTCCACGTATCACCGCGGAGCAAGAGGATTTCATTCGTCGAGTGACGGCCATTCCCTTGGACGAGAGGAAGTGTCGGGATCTAATCACGTTAGACACCCTTCACTTATATTGTGGTGGCCCTGAACCGACGGAGGAGGCTTGCAAATTGAACGCCTATTCTCGCCGACGTGAGTTGTCCTTCAACTTCTTGTCTTTATCCTGACGTTGTTTCTTTCTAACCCTTATCCTTTGCAGAAATGGAGTCAGCTAAGCAAAGGGTCAGAGCTGCAGCCGCGGCTAAGAAAAAACAGCAAGAGAAGGCTGGGGGCGAGTTAACCCCACCGTCAGCCCTCAGGCCCGTTGAGACGGCCGCGGCCAAGAGAAAACCTGACGGCAGGGTAGACCGTCCGGGGAAGAAGGTTGCCCCCACTCCTAGGGACCAGTCATCTCGGAGGCCATCACCTCCTAGGTCTGCTCATGGGGCAGGCAAGGGTCCGATGACCTCGTCAGGGCCCATTGTCCAAGGACCCGTACGCCGTCTGCTGACCCACAAGGATTATGCTGTAGAGGTGACGGAATCAATTTTAAAGGATGAGGAGACGGATCCTTGTGCGGAGCAAACTACTGACGAGATAGGGGCGTCAGCCCTCTTTGACCTCACTAGGGTATGTGCCTCTTTTTACTTTACTTTTGGTGTCCGACCAGTCTTAATCATCCTGACGTTGTTCTATCTTTTTTAATGTAGGCTATGGTTCGCGTGAAGGCCTTGTCGAATAGGTGCTTTGCCAAGGAGGGGGTGATCACCCGTCTGAACGAGCGCGTCAAGTACCTAGCTGACGGTCAGGCGCAGTTCAAGGAGGCAAACAAAATTTTGGGCACGGAGCTGAGGGACTATAAGGAGAAGCTGACGGAGGAAACCCGTCGCCGGGAGCTGGAGACGGAGGCCAGGGTGGCGGCAGAAAAGGAGCTAAGGTCCATCCTAGTCCAAGTGGAAACGGCTAGGAATGACGCTGTGAAGGAGTTTCAAGATTCGTCAGCCTTCATAGACGCTTGTGCCGCCTACTATGGTGACGGGTTTGAGGACTGCCTGAAGCAAGTAAAATCGGCGTATCCTGACTTGGATTTGTCAAGGATTTCAATGGATGAGTCCATCCCGTCAACCCCTGCAGGTGACGCCGTTCCTGAAGAAGCTGACGCCAACAGCCAGAGAGACAACAGCGTCGTCCTAGCTCAGCCAGCAGCGGACCACTCCGTCACTCTGACTCCGGCAAATCCTCATAATGGCGACCCAAATGCCGCCAGCCCCTCTCTCTCCTGTGCCCAGCCTGTTAATGTCGAAGACGATGGAGGACACTGACGCTCCCCTAGAACTTAAAGTTTTCTTCTTCTTTTTTTTTTTTTTTTTTTTTTTTTTTTTTTTTTTTTTTTTTTTTTGAGAAGTGTAGACGGAATAGTAATACTTGACGCCCATTTTTCTGGGCCTTTGTACAGACATTGTCTACTTTAATTTTAATGTCGTTTTATTCTTCAATTATGTGTGTTTTGTGTTGTAAGTCAGAATTATGTTCGTGATGAGCTTCGTCAACTTAGGGGTGACGGGGTTTTTCCCTTTCAATTCAATTTTTGAACTGATGACGGCGTCAGCTTCTTTTCCATGAAAACTCGGTCATTTTTTATCATTCCGTCAGTTTCATGGGCGACGTCATTTGATAACTTATTGCATGCCCGATAGTTTCCTAACGGCGTCAGCCTTTTTCTTTCAGCTAATCTAGCTTGATGTATCCATTTGGCAATGCGCCCATTTTTCTATGAACAATGCCGTCAGCTAACTTTGAACATAACACTGTTATTAAGTCGTCACTTTGAACATAATGCCGTCATTTTGAACATAACGCCGTCACTTTAGGTGTAAGACTGTCCACTTTGTGGACTTATTTATGACGCCGTCCACTTTGTGGACTTAGATGTAGATCGTCCACTTTGTGGACTTAGAGGCAGACCGCCCACTTTGTGGACTTATAAGCAGGTCGTTCACTTTGTGGACTTGGATGTAGGTCGTCCACTTTGTGGACTTATAAGCATGTCGTCCACTTTGTGGACTTAGATGTAGGCCGTCCACTTTGTGGACTTAGACGTAGGCCGTCCATTTTGTGGACTTATAAGCATGTCGTCCACTTTGTGGACTTAGATGTAGGTCGTCCACTTTGTGGACACAGACGTAGGCCGTCCACTTTGTGGACTTATAAGCATGTCGTCCACTTTGTGGACTTAGACGTAGGTCGTCCACTTTGTGGACTTATAAGCATGTCGTCCACTTTGTGGACTTAGATGTAGGCCGTCCACTTTGTGGACTTAGACGTAGGCCGTCCACTTTGTGGACTTATACGTAGGCCGTCCACTTTGTGGACTTATAAGCATGTCGTACCTGTTGGTTTCACCAAAAAAAATTCACTAGTCGTTTCTGAATGAACCTCCTCTTATTATGATGAATGCATAAGTAAAATTTTGTTCAAAAATAGGAAAGATAAGTTTTCAGCCCTTTGGGCTTAAAATATACTGTAGGCAAGAATAAGCTAAGACAAATAATTAAGGATCGTAAACTGGTTAGGAGGAGTAACGTTCTGCTTGCTATCTTCTACTGGTAGTACTTTCTGAGGTGCTCGGCGTTCCATGGGTGTCGCAGTTTCTGCCCGTCGAGAGTCTCTAGGTGATAGGTGCCCTTTCTTCGCCATGATACGATCTTGTAGGGTCCTTCCCAGTTCGGGCCGAGCTTTCCTTGTGTGGGATCTCTGGTCGCGCCCATTACTTTCCTTAAAACAAGATCTCCGACTTTGAAGTCTCGGTGCTTGACTCGGGAGTTGTAGTGCTTGCTCACGAGGTCTTGGTATCGCGCGAGTCTCTGCTCAGCCACCGCCCTTACTTCGTCAATTAGATCCAGTTGTAAACGAAGCTCTTGATCATTTCTTCCCTCGTCGTGATTGGCCACCCTATAACTTGTGAGTCCTATCTCGGCTGGAATGACCGCTTCACTTCCGTATGTCAGCTGGAAAGGGGTTTCTCCTGTAGGGGTTCGCACTGTCGTTCTGTATGCCCACAACACGCTGGGTAGCATCTCAGGCCATACGCCCTTTGCCCCCTCGAGCCGAGTCTTGATGATTCGAAGCAAGGATCGGTTGGTGACTTCTACTTGTCCATTTGCTTGAGGATGGGCTGGGGAAGAATAATGGTTCTTGATTCCTAACTCTGAACAGAAGGCCCGGAAGGAGTCGTTGTCAAATTGTTTACCGTTGTCCGAGATTAAGACTCTTGGAATTCCATACCTGCAAACAATGTTTCTCCATACAAAACCCCTTATGTTCTTTTCAGTAATTGTGGCTAGGGCTTCAGCTTCAACCCATTTGGTGAAGTAATCGATGTCGACGACGAGGAACTTCAGCTGCCTTGCTGCCATCGGGAATGGTCCCATGATGTCCAGCCCCCATTGGGCGAATGGCCATGGGGCAGTTATGGGGGTCAATTCTTCCGCCGGTTGCCGAATGATGTTGCTGAACCTTTGACACTTGTCGCAAGCTCTCACATAAACCTGGGCGTCATTCTGCATTGTTGGCCAGTAGTATCCGGCCCGAATCAACTTTTGTACCAATGACCGTGACCCGGAATGGTTGCCGCATATCCCCTCGTGTACTTCTCTCATAATATAGCTTGCTTCTTCGGGGTCCATGCATCTTAGGTACGGTCGAGAAAAACCCCTTTTGTAGAGAACATCCTTTATCAAGACAAACCGTGCAGACCGGACCTTCAGCTTCCTGGCAGCCTCCTTTTCATCAGGCAACGTGCCATCTTTTAGGTAGGAGATCAGGGGCGTGGTCCAATTGTTTTCGGAACCAATTTCCTGTATGCAGACAACGTCAATTAGCGGTGAGGACTGAATGAAAGAAAGTACCTTGTCGATGGGGGTCATAGTTTCTGCAGATGCGGTTTTGGAAAGTCGGTCGGCATGTTCGTTTTCTCCTCTTGGAATTTGGACTATTTTGGCTTGAAGGCCGTCCATCCTCTTTTTTGCTTGCTCCCAGTACCTCTTCATTCTTTCGCCCTTGCACTCGTACTCGCCGTTTACCTGGCTTGTGACGACTTGGGAGTCGCAATGAACAACCACGTTCGTGGCCCCTACAACTTGAGCAAGGTCTAAACCTGCTATCAGGGCTTCATACTCTGCTTCATTGTTAGTTGTAGGAAAGTCGAGGCGAATCATGCATTTAAGCTCGTCGCCTTCCGGAGAGTTAAGCACGACCCCTACTCCGCCAGCCTTCTTGTTGGATGACCCGTCAGTGAAAATCCCCCATTGGGGATTCTTCTCCTCTTCGCCTTCCGCGATGGTGAACTCGGCGATGAAGTCGGCTACCGCTTGTCCCTTGATGGCGGCGCGGGGGCGATATTGTATATCAAATTCACTTAGTTCTATGGACCATAACGCCATTCGTCCGGCAGCCGAAGGGCTGCCCATTGCGCGCCGCAAAGGTTTGTCAGTTAGAACGACTATTGTATGGGCTTGAAAATATGGCTTGAGCTTACGGGCCGCTGTAACCAAAGCGAAGGCAAGTTTCTCCATGGGGGGATATCTCTCTTCCGCACCGTGCAATGCCTTGCTCGCGTAGTACACGGGTCGCTGGATCTTATCGTCTTCTCTGATTAAGGCCGCGCTGACGGCTGTTGGGGAAACGGCCAGATAGAGGAACAGTTCCTCTCCTGGTTGCGAGGGGCTTAGCAATGGCGGGGAAGAGAGGTAGGCTTTTAAATCTTCGAACGCTTGTTGACACTCGGCAGTCCATTCAAAGGATTTTTTCAATGTTCGGAAAAAAGGTAGACATCTATCTGCAGCCTTCGGCACAAATCTGCTAAGTGCGGCGACCCTACCATTGAGGCTTTGTACTTCCTTGATATTTTTAGGAGGGGCCATCCCCATAATGGCCTGAATCTTGTCCGGGTTGGCTTCGATCCCTCTTTGGGATACCATGTATCCCAAGAACTTTCCTGCCGTCACTCCAAAGGCACACTTGCTTGGGTTGAGCTTCATGTTGTAGGAGCGAAGAGTATCAAATGTTTCCTTAAGATCCTCCAGATGAGCTTCCTCTTCTTGGCTCTTGACTAGCATGTCGTCGACATACACCTGGACGTTCCTTCCAATCTGCCGCGCAAACATCTTGTTCATGAGCCTCTGATAGGTAGCGCCAGCGTTTCGAGCCGAAGGGCATGACCTTGTAGCAAAAAAGGCCTTGGCTTGTCACGAACGAAGTCTTCTCTTGATCAGCCTCATCCATTCGGATTTGGTTATACCCGGAGAACGCATCCATGAAGCTTAGCAACTGATGTTTGGCCGTAGAATCCACCAGGACGTCGACCCGCGGGAGGGGGTAGCTATCTTTGGGGCATGCTTTGTTCAAGTCTGTGAAGTCAACGCACATCCTCCATTTCCCGTTGTTCTTTTTGACCATTACGACGTTCGCCAACCAATCGGGGTAATACACTTCCCTGATAAATCCCGCTTCTTGCAGTTTGCGGACTTCTTCCGCTATTGCTTGGTCTCTTTCTTGGGCAAAGGTTCTTTTCTTCTGTCGGACGGGCGGAAAAGATGGCGACACGTTCAACCTGTGCACCATGACCGACGGGTCGATTCCCGGCATGTCTTCGTGGCTCCATGCGAACACATCTTTGTTTTCTTTCAAGAAAGTTGCGAGTTTCTGGCGTACCGCCGGGTCGGCCAGGGTTCCGACTTTTGTTGTTCGCTCCGGGTAGGCTTCGTCGAGATGTACGTCTTCGAGCCTCTCGACGGGCTCTGTCGCCATCCGACGTTCTTCTATGTTCATGGCTTGAATGTGATTGTCCATCTCCATCATGGCCACGTAACATTCTCGTGCGGATTCCTGATCTCCTCTCAATTCTCCAATTCCATTATCAGTGGGGAATTTTATCATCAAATGGTATGTCGAGGTTACGGCTTTCCATGAGTTAAGGGTTGGACGCCCTATGATGGCATTGTAGGCCGACGAGCAATCGACTACCAGGAATGTTATGTTCCGGGTGACCTGCTGTGGGTAGTCTCCAACGGTTACCGCTAAAGTGACAGTACCAAGTGGGTGTACCCTCGCCCCTCCAAAGCCAATGAGTGGGGCATTAACCGGAATTAGTCGCTCCCTTTCAATTCGCATCTGCTGAAAAGCAGGATAGTAAAGGATGTCTGCTGAACTACCGTTGTCTACGAGAACTCGGTGTATATTGTAGTCCCCTGCCCGTATGGTGACGACAAGAGCGTCGTCGTGGGGATGGTGAAGGCGCTGGGCGTCTACTTTCGAGAATTCAATGGGGGGATTTCCAATCCGTGACCTTCCAAGCGCAGGACTTGCTGACTGGACGTTCTGGATCGTTCTGATGTATGCCTTTCGGGCTTTCTTGGAAGATCCGGCCCTCGCGGTGCCTCCTACAATCATCCTTATGTCTCTTACGGGTTGCCTGGGGCGATCATTGTCTTGCCGAGGGGCTTGATTTTGTGGCGGGTTCGCCCTCTCTTTGTTGACGAACCTTTGTAATCTCCCTCGCCTAATGAGGGCTTCTATTTGTTGTTTCAGGTCGTAGCAATCGGCGGTGTCATGGCCGTGGTCTTGATGAAACCGGCAGTATTTATCCCTTGGTCTCCTGTTAGGATCTCCCTTCAGTTTTCCAGGGAATGCCAAGTTTTCCTCGTCTTTAATCTGCATCAATACCTGGTCGATGGGCGTATTCAGGGGAGTGAAGTTCGTGTACCTTCCTGTAGGCGGCTTGGGTCGTCGATCATCTCGTCCCTCTCTGGTTCTCCCCCTCTTTCGTCCATTATCGGGTTTCGTATCTTCCTGTCTATCCCTTTTTCTGGGTTTGTAGTCGTCCCTGGCCAGCAAGGCGTCCTCCGCGTTCATATACTTCGTCGCCCTGTAGTACACGTCGGACATAGTCTTTGGGTCGTTCTTGCATAGAGAGAACAAGAACTTATCTTCTTGTAACCCGTTCATGAATGCCGCCACAAGTGTCTTGTCGTCTGCCTCGTCTATCGAGAGGGATTCCTTGTTAAAGCGGGCTATATAAGACCTTAATGTCTCACCTTCTCGTTGTTTAATTCCCAGTATACATGCAATAGACCTCTTGTGTCGATGACTTCCAATGAAGTGTGATACAAACTGTGCACCTAATTCCTTAAAAGTGCCGATGGAATTAGGCGTCAACCTGCTGTACCAATCCCTCGCTGGCCCTTTCAAGGTGGTGAGGAAAGCCCACACATGATTTCGTCGGTACACCACGAAGATGCATTAGTGTTCTGAAAGACTCCAGGTGATCCAGCGGGTCCTTGGATCCGTCATAGTTTTCCACATGGGGCATTTTAAACTTTGAAGGGACGGGGCATGAGTTCACCAACGCTGTGAATGGTGAATCCGTTCTATGGACTAGGTCGTCCAGATTGCTGGATACCCGTCCCTTAAGGGCGTTCATCATTGCATCCATGCGCTCCCTCATCTCCTGCATCTCGGCTGTGATATGAGGTGGCAGGGAGTCCGAGGCGGATGGCGGGTTTGTCTCCGGCCGCTCCAGCCTAGTCGGTGCGGTACTACCTTCAGGCCTGACGACATTCCTCCCCTCCGGGCTCGCTACTTCCTGGTCCTCCCCTGGCGCACTTTGGTGCTCCGTCATCTGCCGTAGTTGTTCTTCTAAGTCGTGATTCTGTTTAGTAAGGCGCTCGACGGCGGCAGCCAGCGTCTGAACTTGCCTTTCTAGCGCTGTAGCATGCGGTTCGTCGCCTTGGTTGTTGACTGTTGCCATCGATCGAGTGAGTACCATACAACTTTTTGTCTCAGGAATAGAGCAAGGCTAAATGCTTGTCGAATTCCCCACAGACGGCGCCAACTGATGATGCCTAAGAGATCACCAGTAAGCTGCTAGTACTCCACCGATTTGAAGCAACACCTGCGAAGAAAAAAAAAGTAGGTGATCGACAGAGAGCACCGGTGTGGTGCCGGCCAAAGACCCTCCGACGATCAAGTTAGAATCTTTAAACAACCCTAGAGTGCCAGAGTTGAGGTAATTGTGCGTACCTTTGGGTCATGAGGGTCTTGGGGTATATATAGTGGTGTGTGGCCGAAATATGCGCCTTGGTGAAGAAGCACTTTCCTTTTTAAGAGAGTGATCCGCGGATCTTTGCCCATTGTATTGAGCCCTTTCCTTATAGGAATCTTCTTAACTAAGTCGAACGCGTAGCGCAAGAACTTTCCTTATATTCACATAAGCAGAGGTCAAGATAGGCTAAAAATGAAAGCTGGGTTATTCCTTCAGCCTTCACCTGCCAAGGTCGTCACCCCACGTGTAACTCCTATACTGTCGTCAGCTTACGTACGCCAACATGGTCCGTCAGCCAAGGACGTCAGCCAAAGACCTTACAGCCAAGGTCGTCACCCCTGACTCGTCCACGTGATCCGTCAGCTTAATGTTGCTGCGTAAGGGGCATGGCCATGAATGCTAAAGAGGTGTAAATGACAGTAGTTGACGGATAGCGTATTGCCGTCAGCTTCTTAACGTGCATTCAGTATGTAACAAGTGAACTTCCGTCAGCTTCTTAATGTGCCGTCACCTTGTAATAACGTCACTATCAATGACATTCCCCACCTTTTTTTTTTTTTTTTTTTTGATAAACATGACATTCCCCACCTTAAAACACAAACTAAAGGATATTTCCCAACCGATTCTAATTCTCCTTCATAGGCTGCGTCCATGTATCCCTCTAACTAATTTTAAAGTCCAACCAACCCATTGATCCCTTAGGGCTTGTGTTGGTAAGATGATTTAAATATAGTTTTTTTGTTTTGTAAACCATAAAATGGTGGTCTCACACTTGAATTTATTGTTTGGCTAATATTCTCTAAATTAAGGATTTTGAAAATGGTAAAGAGGATGTTTAACAATGCACCCACATAGATTTTTCTAAACTCTTCTATCTCTTAAGTTAAGGAACTTATCTTTATCACACACACACATCAAAAAAAAAAAAAATCACACTTCAAATTTGAAACTTATCATTATAAAAAATAAAAATAAAAAAGTGTTAAGTTCACAATAATTTCACAACAAATCATAGGTGGTAAGTTGTTATTGGTTATAATTTGAATCCACAACTTAAATTACTTTTTTCCCCATCTATAACAACTAATAACAACATAACAACCTACCACTTAAGATTTGTTGTGAACATAACATTTCTCTTAAAAAAAAAAAAAAAAAACATGAACTCTATTCTCTTGTCATTATTAAAAAAAAAAAGTAATTTACAGATTCTTACTTTTGTAAATTTTTTTTACAAAATAAAAAAATCTCAAAAATAGAAATGGTCGCCCAACTATCTTTTTTTGTTTCGAAATTTTGAAAATTATTTTTAAAAGTAGAAGTCAAACACATATAATATAAAAATTATTATTTGAAAGCTAGTTTTAATTTTAATTTTTTGTAAATTATTTTCATATTAATTTGAAAACAAAAACAAAAATCTTCCTACCAAACTAACCTTTAAGTTTACAATTTGTCCATTCCTATTAGTTAGGTGCCATTAAATGCTTCATCTCCTATCTCATCCCATATTCTATTTTCATTTTAATCTTGTGCTTGCCTCAATTTTTTGTTAAAAGGCCTCTTAAATTTCAACTAATTTGCCAAGAGTCTTGTAACTTAATTTTACACAAAGTACTTGGCGTTCTATGAGGAAAAGAGTTGTAACTATTTTTAAAAATATATATATATATACTAATTTCATAAGGGAAAAGGTTTCTACTTTTTTATTTTTAAAAAAATCTAATTTGAAGAAAAACCATTCAAACTTCTATATCTTTTTGTTGAATAAGAATTTTGAAAATTATACCATTGAATTGCATGGTTTTATTATAATCTCATATTTGCAAAATTTCAATAAAATCAAAGATCAATAGTTATCTATACTATTACTAAGAGGATTCCCCTGTTTCGTCTTCAATTTTTGGCGTACCAAAATATCCCCATACAAATTCTAAAACAATGTACTCTTTAAAGTTTAATTTTTTTTCCTACAAAAATGCAAAAAAAGTTAAAATAGTAATACTATCTCACATACAAAGGCAAAAAAAATAAAAAATAAAAAGTTGTTATTCTCACCACACATTTGTATTCAAAATATCTAATTCCTATTTGAATTAGTTATCTATTTGAATTCAAATACTTCAATTATCTTCATCAAAAGAAAAAATATATATAAAATTACTTCATTAAAAAAAAAAAACCCACATCTCACATAAAAACTACACATTTTAATCTCGAAATTTCTATGGTTTTTTTTTTCAACATTCCAAAATTTTTGTTATCTAAATTTTACACAAATATCACAAATCTCCATCCATATCATCTTTTTTTTTGTTAAAATCTCAATTTTTTTTTATTTTACTTATCACAATTCTTATTGCAATCAATAACTTCAAATATCCCATTAGATTTCAACTTCTTATGATTCTCTATCTCATTTTTAAACACTATTCCACTTTACCTTACCTCTTTCTTTAAAAAAAAAAAAATACACACGGTTATTTATATATCACTTTAACATTATAATACTAAACCAAAAAAAATAATAATAATAAATAAGAGTATTATTGCGCACGCAAAGCGCATATAATGAGTCTAGTGTTATCAATAAAATATTTAAATTTCAAGTTTGGTGGTATTAAATTATGTATCAAATAAATTTATAAATCAAATAGTAAATAACATTCAAAATTTAACTTGTATTTTAAAAATATAATGAATATGGAATTCAATTATTATCTTTTCAAATTTTACATAATGAAAGGTTTATAAAAATATAGCAAAAGCACTTTTTGATATTGTTTTCTCTTAATTTTTTATATTTTGGAAGGAGAGACATAAAAATAAAACAAGAAGACATATTTACCCTTAAACAGTGGTCAGTAGTAGGATACGAGGAGACTAATGAAAGTAATTTTAGGTAAATAAAGTATTAAATTTTAAATTACGGATAGAAAATGCATAACTTCACTATAATTTGCCCTAAACATTTTTCACAAAGTTTTTCATATTTATTAAAATTAAAAAAGGAATTTTTTTTTTTTTAAATTTTTTGGCAATTCTTATTAACGAACTTGCATGTCTACAAAGCAATGCAATTTCATCTCCATCTATTACGCTATTCTTTCAAATTGAAAATTTCCCAAAAAGCTTGAAACTTAAGTGAAGCAGCAGCAGCAAAGGGAAAAAGAAAGAAGGATAGCTATGTCAGACTATCTCCCAGAGGAAGTGGTGCTGGAGATATTGCACAGAGTACCTGTCAAATCCCTAATTCGATTCAGGTGCGTTTCAAAATCATGGAACTCTCTAATCACAAACCCTAATTTCATCAATTCCCACCTCACTCAATCACTCTCACTTTCCCCCAATTCCAACAAATTAATTGTTAGGCACTGCACTTCTAGACCCAATACAGAGCACTACAAGTTGTTTCACGATAACAATGACTCCTCATTTGAGCAAATTCAACAGCTTGAGTTCCCACTAACCACTCGTCGTATCCACCATTTTATGTTAGTCGGTTACGTGAATGGGTTGTTCAGTTTTCACGAACAAGACCGCTTTATTCTTTGGAATCCCTCTGTTAGAAAATTCATTACGCTCCCCAAGCCTCGCATTAACGCCAAGACTCACGGCCATGTTTCCACTCATCTAGCATTGGGGTTTGATCCGAAAACCAATGATTATAAAGTGGTGAGCCTCGCCTTTCCATGTAACAATCATCGCCTGCCTGAGATACCTATGGTTGAGGTTTACTCTCTAAGTGAGGGCTCTTGGAGAATAACTAATGCTGGCGACTCATTTCCGCCTTGGACTAGTTTTAACAATTACTTGGTTCCAGAAGCTTCTTTAAATGGGGCTGTACATTTTGCAGCTCATGATGGCAAAACCTTTAGTCCTTTAGTTTTGTCGTTTGATTTGGGTGACGAGGTTTTTGGTGTGATTTCGGTGCCAAAGGCTGCTTTCAGTGCGAATGATGATGTTCATACCTCGGTAATTGGGGGATTGCTTTCGCTGTTATGCCATGATGCTCGTAAGGATACAGTTAATAAGCGTTGTTCCATTTGGGTGATGAGAGAGTATGGAGTTGTTGATTCTTGGACTAAACTGTTCACTGTTGATCTCAACGGAGAAATTTTGAGGGTATTAGGTATGCGGAAGAACGGACATATATTGGTACATACAAACGTACCAGGTGATTGGGAGCTCTCTTCATATGACCCTGAGAGCCAACAAGTTAAGAAGTTGGGGATTTGTGGGAGGCAAAACTATTTTTGTGTTGATAATTACATGGAGAACCTTGTCTTACTTGACAAACCAAATGATGTAGTTTCCAGAAGGGGCAGGAAGAGGAAATGCAGGTAAAATCTTCATTTTACTCAAAATTTCAGCAGTTATGTTCCTTACATTAATTTTCAAATCTCAATAATACTGCTTTTGGGTGCTAATTTGTTCCTGAACCTGAATGGCTACAAAGACTAGTCAAATTTATTAAATATTATTTTTGTGATAATTTTGATTATGAGATTAGCATTTGCAAATTAGAACAGTAAATATAAATGAAAGACTGATGTTACTATCTTGCTGTATGTGCTAAACTCGTCACATCTAATCCATATTCAATCTGAAAATGTGTTTTATTTTTCCTGTTCCATTAGACTTTCTGAGATTTTTCCGTTATGGTTTGTCATTGCCTTCTGAACTTTGTTTTGTACCTGTCATACTGTATTGCATCAATGTAAATTCAACAAGGTATGGGTTCAGGCCAAACATGTAAAAGTTGTTGTAACCAACTGCAGCTAGACTGGTAGAGTCATGACATTTTTCATGGGTTTTGATTGATTTAATGAATTATGTTGTCTTGATTGTGGGAGTTGCATCAGGGTGGGTGATATAACAAAGCTAAGTTTTGCTTTTTTAAAATGAAAAAGTACGTAGTGTTCAGCATGACTGAATATTACTTTGATACGTAAAAGAAATGGAATTCATGCAAGGTAATGCATAGAACTTAATAACTCTATTGAGGATAGAACATAGGTTTGTATGAAGAATCAAAATGGTTGGACAGGTTAAGGAAGATGAAAGTCAGAAAATTTATGGGGTTTGGCGGAATACTGGAATTTTTATTAAAGTCTTGGGTGATATGGGCATAGGATAGTTGATTAATTTTTAATTGGGATTTTAAATGCTAAAAAAGGCCTGATGAGTGGAGGAAAAATACTTTTTTCATAAGTAAATATTTCTTTAATGAAACATAAAGATGGTAGCCATGTACAGTATGGAGGAAAAACACTTTAATTCCCACATATAAGAACAAAAGAGATATCCAAAGCCATATGAATTATTGTAATATTAAGTCACACAATAAAACTTCGGGAGAGTGATTGAATATCTGTTAAGACGTTAAAAAATAGTATTGGCATTAATTAATTTGATTGGACAAGTTTTGGCCCCAAGGGTTGGCAAATGTATTGGAAAAATCAATATAGTTTTGTGTCAGGACAATGCCATTGGACAAAATTTGTAGAGGGCTTTGATACCAATTTAATTCAGGATTTCTTAGAAATCCAGCACTGCCACTTCATTTGTTTCAATGGAAAGTCTTTTGGAAAATGACTCCTTTTGTGGAAAATTGACTCGTTTAACTATGTTTGGTTGCGATCATGAATATGAGCCAGGAAATTGGCTTGCATGGAAAATCGTATATATTTTTTGTAATTTCAAATAATTTTATGAACACATAGTTTCATTTATGAAAATAATTCTAAATAGAGAGAATGGGGGTGATGAGAGGTAAGTTCCCATTGGAAGAGTTTTTTTTTTTTTTTTATAATTATTTTTTCTGTTGGTGTGAAGTTTATTTTTGTGGTCTATTGAGAGTGTAACATTGTCGAAAACATTTTCCCTACAATTGGATTTATTTTTTGTTGACTTGTGTTTTGCCATACCAAAATATCAAAAAATTCAGAAAACATTTCCCTTTGATATGGATGGAGTGTAAATTATAGCTCTGGTTAAGTTCTTGTTTGGATCAACCAGTGGAGGAGGAAGTCCATTGTGGAATATTAGTTTTAGTTTTCAAGTTAATGATTGAGAACTGGAGTGAATTGAGTCTTTCTTTAACATCTATTATTCCTTAAAACCCATTCAACCACTTCAGTAAATAGGTTTTGAAGAATCCATTAAGAAAGAGTTTATTCAAAGGACATCAAATAGGGAGAAGGATTTTATTGGAGGAGGCTTTAATGATCATGTTGTGATAGATGGTTGGCGAATTGAAAGAGGACATAGAGGGCAAGGATATAAAATAAGACATGAGGTGCTTTAAGCAGTCTTCATTCTCTACTATGCTGGATTTTTTGGACAAATGTATTTTTCAATGACTCTGTAATGAACCTTGTACACTACCTGTGAATAGTGGTTGCATTGTTTTTTTTGTTTTGTTTTGCTTTTTTTTGGATAAGTAATAGTAGTTTTATTGATGAAAATACTCACCATAATGAACACAAAAGTATCTTAAAAAATTACAAAAACTGCATTGCTTTTCTTCTCCATTGAATATAAATATAAATATATATATATATATATATATATATATATATATATATATATATATATATCTTGATTTCATCTGGATGAAAACTTGGTTGAAGAGGAGGGAGTCACACTTACCTTTAACATGGATTCAAACATTAGTTAGGTAAATTTAATTGTTATTCCAAAGGTTGATAGGGGATGTTGTAAAGTTTTTAAAGTAATATCAAAAGAAGGCGTAACCACACAATATGGGTTGGTGATGCTTGATTTTTGTATTGATGGAAAAGAATGGATAAAGGTGGGGGAAACACAAGAATTAGGTGCTCGAAGTTGAAGGAGATAAGTTAGTTCTGCATAAAAACAGAATGGTTTAAGAAGGCAATGAGGACTTGGGTGAACATGTTTATAAAATTTGGTATACATATGTAATAAAATGTTTATAAAATTTGGAATGAAATGGTTTGCTGTACTATAAGAGTTGCCAAAGAGGTACTTGTAGAATCTATAGGATGCATGCCATCATCCAAGAAGTTTTGGTGTTAGAATGAAGAGGTTTAGACAACAATTTGGTAAAGAGAGATAATTATTTAAGTTTACTACACGCATAAATTAGGAAGGCTTATGCAAAATACAATGTGGTGAAGAAGGGAGCAAAAAAGGAGATTCTAGAGGCTAAATTTTAGGCTTTTTAGCATGTTAGGAACAAGGATAGATGGGAAGTATTTTATATGTACATAAGGGAAGGGAAAAGAAAGCGAGTAACTTGAATCATGTCAAGTGTATCAAAGATGGGAAATCAAATGGTTTTAGTAAAGGAAGAAGAGAATAAAGAAAATTGAAGAAGCTATTTTGACAATATTTTTTATTTAATTCATGCAAGAAATTGGGGAGAACTTATTATATCTATTGAAATCATAGGTTCGAATGAAGAATTGGGACAGTTGAAGGACACATTAAGGAAGATGTAAATCAGAAAAGTTATGTGGTTTGATAGAGTTCCTATTGAAGCTCGGAAGTTCATGGGTGGTATGGGTATTAGATTGTTTAATAATCTGTTAAAAGAGATCGTAAGTGCTGAAATCGGAATTATAAGATGGTCAACTAATTCAAAAGCTACCATTGCACATACAATACTGATAAAAAATGGCTATATTAAGAAAAAAAAAATTCCAACATCCATTAGTACTCTGCCATACACCTACCCAATGTGACTCCCTGGCTGCATCTATTGCCCCTTCCAAATGATTTCCATATTTTACTTAAAGAGATGCCTCAATTCCTCTCTATTCAAAACCTACAATCATTTCCCTAGAAGAGGTTGATTAAATGTACTAAACTTATGCAGCACAATCCTCCCAAGTTTAATGAGGAACACACCAATCCATAGTCCACTAAATGAAAGTTGTTAGGTTCACCCAAGCCCCCTTAAGTTCTCTTATTAATTTTTGATCTATTAGCAACATGAATAGGGATCGTCAAAATTGAAATAAAATATACTTATAAAAAAATTTGAAAGAAATACATAAATTTTTTTTTTTAAGAAATACATTGGTAGACTAGATAATGTATTTTTGATAAGAGTGATCCTTCCTCCTTCAACTTGCTTTTGTTAAACTTGATAAAATACCATATTTTCCTAATAGAAATCCAAACCCACTTCCTCCATTTTCACCAAAATCAAGTCTTTCTAATAGATATATGAAATATCGATGGTTAAAATGATCATATAGCATTTCTGTGTCCAGCTTACCAATTAGGCAATTACTCCAAAAACACTGCTATCAAGTTTGCTATCAAGACATTCATTGGCAATAAACACCAAATAAGGGATTTGCCAATCTTCAACATTTAAGTGATCCATGAACACTTTTTTTTTTTTTGTTAAGTAAAGAGATTAGCCAACATCTTTGCCATAGGCACAGACATTTCCAAGGTAATATGGTGAAAATCATTAATACTGACACCACCACTTTTTTTTTTTTTGGAAAATCAAAGTGACATAAATAGCATTAAAGAGTTCTCAAACTTGTGATTATAGAATTCCATTTCCCCAAAACTTAATCTCTGGCCAACATCCACTTCAGTATTAACATTCAATTTCACTATTCTCTAACACTTAATCTCTGGCCACCATCTCTGGTAGAAAACAATTTATCTCTTACCCTTTTCTCTCTAACAGTTGCATTGCACATTTTCTTTCAATTTCTTTGCTTCAAATTCAGGTCCCCAAAAAGAAAGTTATTGGAACCCAATCCACCACTCTTATTGATCTGCATTTTTCTTTGTTTACATTTTGATTTTCACATGGATTTCTTCTAAATTTTGTTCATTGATTTAGGCATTATTTTTATCTTTCACTTTTTATGATTAGGTTTGATTCTCACTTGGCAATTAGAGCTTTATTTTTACAAATTTGAGATCTATTAGTGCTTTCAGGTACCCTTTTTTTTTTCCAGGCTTTATTTCTTTGATCAATTACATTGACTCAGTTTCGGAATTTCATTGGGTTTTTGAGATTTGTTTATTTGATAGAAATATGTGTGTTTATTTTTGGGTTTGGGGTTCTAGTTATTTTTGTAGTTGGGTTTTGTATCTCATTTTTTCTTTAGTAATACTCCTATTCGATGCTTCTTCATGCCCAAAAGATTCAGAGGATCCTCTCTGAATTCACTTCAACTGAGTTGAGGTCTTTTATACTTATATTTGTTCTTCATTCCCAAAAGATTTAGAGGATTCTTTCTTTGGTCACACTTAATCTGCAAGAAATTCACTTCATGACTTCCTTTTTCTCTGGTTTAAATGGTTGATTGTGTGGATTTTCTATAATGGGTTGTGATCTAATATGATATCTGTTGGTATTACTTGGTTGTTCAAATTTTTTTTGTATCTCAACCATCTAAAGCCTTTTGGTGTATCTATTCCTTCCAAATTTCCAGGTTGACTGCCAACGAAGAGAGAGTACGCATGCTACAAGAGGTAAGATGCATGCTACAGAAGACAATACAACATGAAGAGAGATTCCGCCATCTACAGGCGTCAATACTACATCAAGAGACAATACCATTGCCTGTACAAGAGGCAGTACAACATCAACAAGAGACAATACTACAACAGCATATGGAGGAAATGCTTAAATCAGGCTTGGAGGAAACAGACACTGTAAAATCAAGATTGCTAGTTTTGATTCAACAACTAAGTGACCAGGTTATTACTTCTGTATGCTTTTATTATAAATATATTATTTTCTTTTAACATAAATGTATTGTTTTATGCAGCATTTAGGGTTGTGTTATAATGTTAATTGAAGTTATTCACTATATCGTTTAGGCTGGACACGTTTAGTGGTGCTGCAGATCAAAGTTCAACACAAGTTCAACAAAGATCCTCTTTTGTAGGTCAAGAAATGTGACCTTGTGGTGGGAGTGATATTTTGATGTGATAATGTGATATTTTGTTATACTTGGGAAAAAAGTAGAGTCTAAATTTTACACTGGTGGAATTTGTGATTGATATGAAAAGTAGTTTGTTGAATGTTTAGAAGTAATCTTTAGTGAATTTAGAGGAATTTGTATTATGATAGGATATTCTTTATTAGATGGTTTGATAAGTTTTTCATTTTTAGTAAAATTGGGGGAAAAAAGAGAGAGAGAAGAAAATGATACTTTCTGTGACCAAACATATTGCCTCAAAAATTATGGTTCATAATGATATAGGAAACTTGACAATTTACCCTCAATATTTGCCTAAAAAGTCGTCCTCTTTCATTTTGAATTCTCTTCTTGATACCGTGTACCTTGTTTAGTATTCTTTATCTTGCCTAGTGTGCTTATTGACTAAAAAAAGATATAATGGTAGCCACTTTGGATCCATTTACCATGGAGAATTTTGATTTCAGCTTCCCAAAGCATCCATGTCTTACAACTGAATATATGTAATCATGACAGGTGTCCCTGGCCTCAAGATCATCTCCTCTCTGATCCCTTTGTCGATGCACACAGGAGACATGCATTGCATGCTCTCCATTGTTCCATTGTTACTAATAATTAATAACAGAGGTGCAATAATATACTTTCGATTATATATATAAGGTTTCAAACTAGCAGATTGCCCACGCAGTGTGTGGATAATGCTGTAAGGTTTTATGTAAAATGGTTGTGGAAATTTTTGTACATATATTATAGCATAAATGGTAGATATTTTCATTACCAAAATCACCTACAATTATAGTAGAAACTTCAAAGCATGTAGGCATATTTTGTTGCCTACCATCAGTTGATCATAAACCAATTAATTGCAAGCATACATTATGTGTGTCAAACTCCTTGAACCTATCCTTTGTCATATGAAATGTCTAACTAAGGCATTGATCTTATGAAGCATCTTCAATGGTATTTTAATTGCTAAGGTTGCATAGTGATTCATGTCTACGCAAAGCAACAAACACACTTTGATATTATCAAGGCTCTTGAGGACAACTGTACATGATACTTGACCAATAAATAAATAAATAACTAAAGCAAGCAACTTCAATGATGGTTGAGCTAGACATGATTAAGCATATTCAACAAATTTTTAACAAAGGTGTATTAGTATAATATATTTAACAATATTTTTAATACCATTTTGAGTTAATATATTTTTGAAAATATTTAACAATATTTTTAGTAAGACAGAATATGTGTAGATTGTGGTGATTATTTTAAAACTTTGCTTCCAAATAATACTTAACCCGTCAATAGGTAAAAGACATTTATGCACCTAAAAATAATAACTTCTTTCTTAACCGTAGTTAAGTTAATTTGTTTCACTCATGTCAATTATATAGGCTGCTATATCATACAACCAAATAAAAATTAGGGGAAATTACCACATGTGGTTTGGCCCATTTTAATAGTGTCCACCCGTGGTTTAAAAATTATCACTTTACCCACCTGAGGTGGCTTCCATTAGACCCTCGTTACCCACCTCTGCCATTTCCGTTAAAAAATCTCCTTTACTATATAAGCCAAAATCAGAACCCAAATAAAGTCCTAAAAGGAAGAACGAGCTCTCTCCCTCTTTCTACCTTAGAATCCCTAAAAATCCCCAAACCCAAAATCCCTTTCTCTCTTCACTTAGATTGCCAAAGTGAAATCTGAACACTTGCAAGCAAGGAGGTGTATTGAAGCTTGGGTTTTCCTCTCCTATAAATTTTCTCACCAACCAAACAAGAGTAAATCCCTAATTTTATCAACCTGTGTTCACCACGCCCCAAAAAAAAAAAAAAAGATTGCAGGTAGAGAGAGAATTGCAAGCAAGCAAGTCTTAGGTCTTGGCGTCAAAGCACGCAAATATCAGGGCCATGGAGCAAAGGTGCTTGATACTCGACCAAAAGATCGCATCTCAAAATTTCAAGATATCAACCCTCAAGTCCCAAGTTGAAGGCCTCGATGCGAAATACAGTTCAGAATCGCAAGATTTGAGGTGCGTGAATTTAATTTTAGCCTAGTCCCCTTCACACTCTCCATCAAAGTCGCCAACACAAGCACCTACTACTAAAGCTTCAACGTCGTCGCCTACAATTAGAAAAACTCCAGTGCCTGCTCCGTCTCCGGCAATGGTGAACTCTCCACCATCTCCTCCTCTAGCTTCTTCTAAGGCTCCAGTAAGTCCTCCATCTTCGATTAGTACTCCACCTACTGAAGCTCTTGGACCGGCTCAAAGTGGCGCCGTTTTGAACAGAGTTAGGTTCGCTACTGGATCTGTGGCTGTAGTAGTATCCGCTGCCGTTTTGGTGTTTTAGAAATTACAAGTGTTCGTTCTATGTTTTTTTGGGTTTAGGTGTTTTATCATGGTATTGACTATACCCATTAATATAATTCAGCCAAAAAAAAAAAATTACCTATTAATATAATTTCTTCTTTATTCTTTTAATTCCACAATTGGTGTTAAATATTGTGAAATTTTTATTTTTGAAATTCTAAGGAAACCAACTTTATGGGTTTGAATTGTGATTACAAGGAAATCAATTGGTGCTTGAGTTCAATAAAATATAACACACAAAAGGATCAGGTTGCTTTTATATGAGGTTGCTTGCAAGTGTTTAGATTTTACTTTGGCAATTTAAGTGAAGAGAGAGGGATTATGGGTTTGGGGATTTTTAGGGATTCTAAGGTAGAGAGAGGGAGAGAACTCGTCCTTCCTTTTAGGGTTTTATTTGGGTTCTAATTTTGGCGTATATAGTAAAGGGGATTTTCTAATGAAAAGGGCAGAGGTGGGTAACGGAGGTCTAACAAAGGCCACCTCAGGTGGGTTAAGTGATAACTTTTAAATCACGGGTGGGCACTGTTAAAACGAGCCAAACCACAAGTAGGTAAAGTGAAATTTTCCCTAAAAATTATAAGCTTTTGTCAAGCATTTTATCAAACACTATGGATTCAAAATAAATTATATAATTACTCCTAGGCTCTTAGCACTTCGAATCTCACAAAAGTTTTGTCTCAATTGGCATTTCGAATGTGACCCAATCCATATAGATACATGGTATGTGCTCCGACTACATGTGACATGGAGGAGCTTGATTTGTTGATTAAGCTTCTTCCTTATTGATCTCTCTACCTGCCCAACAAAACCAAATTATTTACTCAACTTATCTTTGCCTTTGGGTCTAAATAGTACCCAATTCAACTAATTTTCTTAATCACATCCTCATGTAACATATTTAAATCACTCACCAAAAGCCAAACCATAAATTACAAAAACGGTGTGGCTCAGTAAAATCTCAACCAGTAAATAGTTCAAATGAAAAGAAACAAACCACCATCTAGTTCGATTATTAAAAACCCATTACCTCTTAGATACTAATGTAGAGTATTAGTATTTTGTACCTCTTGAATACTGAATAAGGGTTTGATAAATTTGAAGCTTCAATCTCCTTGAGTCTGTCTTCCCTCAAACATTGCAAACCACAAACTTGGTACCTCAAATAAAATTTTGAAAAAAAAAATGAAAGAAACAAAGAGAGAGAGAGAGAGAGTCTGCAATATTTATTTATTTACAGACACTGAGAAAGGATTCTTTGTCCATGAACTCGTAGAGGAATTGTTGATCCATCAAAAGAAGGAAGATCCATCAATATATAATTGTCAAAAGAAACAGGTACATTAGTGTGCATTTAAATTGAAAGGGAAAGTGAAAGAGTTTTTTTTTTTTTTTTTGCTAGAGAGAGAGGGAGAGAACTGAAAAGTTAAGAGAGAGAATGAGTGAAATTAAAATTAAAAAAAAAAAGAAAGATGGGTTTGATCTAAACAGAAATTACTTGGAAAGTATAATATTATTGTAAAGGTGCAATAGTGCAAATCTTGGTCTCACTTTGCCAGCAGGGGCGGCGCCATGCCTTACTTTGGGTGGTCACTTGACCATCCTGACCTGTTTTTTTAAATATATATACCTTAAATAATTGAATTTTAAATTAATATGTGTTGATGACCACCCTAGAAAACACACTTGACTGCCCTAAAAAAACCTTGAACACCTTAAATAAAAATTTGACCTCTCCAAAATTTTGGTCCATTGAAGGTCGAATCAAAGAAATTATAAAAAATGCTATGTTCACAATATTTTCACAATACTTTCACAACTTTTTCATATTATGATTACGGACCAAATTATTTTTTTTTAGTTATTGTGTATTTAATTTTTTTTTCTTTTTTTTTTTTTAGTTGTGGTCCCTTCTAAAACTTTAGGTCCTCCATTTTCCTCAATAAGCCTAGCAAGCTTCACTCAAATGGCAACTATCTACTACCAATTACAAACCGTTAAAACACATCCATTTGACACCCCTAATATCAAGTTATAAAAAGATTTGTTTCTCTGTAGCTAAGAAAGGTCTCTATACTTCTCTTAGGCAGTAGAATTAGCCGTACCTTCTTTGAAGGCTGTTTTGTTTTCCACGATCTAACAGTGTTAGTTCGTTGGCTAGTTGGGTTTTTCTTCAAGGGACTTGGGAAACACTTTGTTTTTTTTGCTTTCTATTCACTGCCTAGACAAATTTTGACATGGAAGAACTATCACAAAGCTGGACAAGGTTATCGCTTTCGGAAAGGGAGGGACCAGGTTGCTGTTTGGAGGATGAATTCAGCTCCACAGAACACATCATAGCAGCAAAATTCCTTACGAAACGGGCACTTAATATGGAAGCCATTGCAAAAACATTTACCCCATTATGGCACTCAAGAAGTGGATTCAAGATCAAGAACTTGGGTGACCATGTGATGCTGTTCATTTTTGAAAACGAGCTTGAAGTAGAGAAGGTCCTTAAAGCTGAACCATGGTGTTTTGATAAGTACTTAGTGCTTATGCAGAAATATGACAAGAGTATGGCAATGGAAGAATTGAAATTTGTGAAGACTCAATTTTGGGTGCAAGTTCATGGCCTCCCCTACAAATTCATGAATGTCAAGGCAGCCGAGAAGGTTTGTGAAGTTGTTGGAAAAATTATACCTTCTACTGATCCAGCTGAAACGGAGGGTAAAAATTTTATGAGGATTCGGGTAGAGATGGATGTATCCTTACCGCTGTGTCGTGGTCGAGTAGTGTCCATGGATACCGGAAAAAAAATTTGGGTAACGTTCAAATATGAACGATTACCGAATATTTGCTATTGGTGCGGTAAAATGGATCATTCAGATCGTGATTGTGAGATATGGATAGAAAGCGAAGGAACTCTAGTAGACTCGCAAAAACAGTTTGGACCTACACTTCGTGCACCACCATTCTTTCCGTCAAAGCGAAGTGTGGTAGATGTTCCAGGCTTTTACAGTCAGAAACGGTCAGCAGCAAGGAATCATGTCACTGAGAATAGAGCAGCTGGTGGTGGTGTAGACGGTGGAGGATCACAAGCCATGGAGGAGGTCACGGTGGTGCAAAATCTGGACGAGGAGGACAACACAATCAATGCTCATTCAAAGGAGGAAACCGACAAAGTTAAAGCACCTATTCAATTAGGAAACGGCTACACTGAAGTTTTCAACCAAAATCATATCACAGCTCCTCATAATCCGGACCAATTCAATGCAGATATTTCAGGAAGCAATCAAAAGGGAATTATTGATGCTAGCTGTCCAACGAAGCCAACGGCCCAAATTGGAATTATTCCAATCACTAATACTAGTAAATGTTCCAATTACAATGAATTATGGGAGGCGGCCCATGCACAACCTGATGATCAACCTTTCAACCCTCCTCATTTGCCACGTGAGCACCATGAGTTTAATAGGGCAATAAAGAAAAATGGCACATGGACAAGGCTGGACAGAGACAAGCAGGTGCAGCCGGTTGAACAGGGGTACACCGTTGGTCCGTGTAAAAGAAAAATATCAACAAGAGGAGATCATTTTGAATTACCTTGCAACAAGAAAAAGGTTTTGAAGGATGATGCTGAATTCTATTCTCAAATGGTGGAGGCTGTTAAACAGCCCCGCCAAGAGCCATGAATCTCTTAGTGTGGAACTGTCGTGGGCTTGGGAACCTACGTACAGAGAAGGAGCTTGGAAATATTATCCGAGCAAAAGATCCCTCTGTCGTGTTTTTGGCCGAAACATGGGCAGACGAAGTGAGGCTAGAACGAGTACTTCATAGCATAGGTTTTGATCACAAATGGGAGGTTTGTAGTGGGAGGAGAGGTGGAGGATTGGTGTTATTCTGGAAAAAAGATGTTCATGTAACTGTGGAGGAGTCACATAGATTCTTTATTAATGTAACCCTAAATAAAAATAAGGAGTCAGAATGGAGGTTTACTGGATTCTACGGAGAACCGGAAACTCATCGGAGAATGGAGGCTTGGAATAAATTAAGGAGGTTGAATAATAAAGAAGGCAGTCCATGGCTTTGTGCGGGAGATTTCAATGAAATCTGTAGACAAGATGAAAAACTGGGGGGAGCATTGAGAAACCACAACCAAATGCAACAATTTCGAGATGTAATTGACGAGTGTGGTTTCATTGATTTGGGGTTTGAGGGATCAAAATTCACATGGAGTAAGCATTTTACTGATGGTCATTCAGTGTGGGAACGGTTGGATAGAGGATTGGGGAATAGTGAGTTTCTCATGAGATTCCCAGGTACAAGGGTGTCACATCTCAGATGTATGTCATCAGATCATACTCCACTCCTAATCAACCTTACGGGTTTGGAGTCTCCACCCAGGAAGAAAGTGTTTCGCTTTGAGGAGATGTGGCTATCGAACACTCGATGTGGAGAAATTGTGGAGGCCGTTTGGAGGAATGAGGAGGGCGGGGATACCATGAAAAAAATTGAAAAATGTAGTAAGGCATTGGAAGAGTGGGAAAAAAATGAATTTGGTAGTATAAGGCGAGAACTGGAAGATAAAAAGAAATTGTTGGCCAGGATTAAGGCCAAGACTATGAGAGGGGGAGATAATTCACGGCTTAGAGAATTGAAAGCCGACATTCATGACCTCATGGATAAGGAAACACGGATGTGGTGCCAAAGATCAAGGGTTTTATGGCTGAAACATGGGGATAGTAATTCAAAATTTTTCCATAACAAAGCAACTCAGAGATTCAGAAAGAATTCCATTAGTGGAATAGAAGATAAAAGGGGGAACTGGCAAGAACAACCAGAAGCGATTGGAGACATCATTGTGGAGTATTTTGCAGAATTGTTCACCGCAAGGAATTCAGTAATTGAGGAAGATGCTCTCTCCTTTATACCAAGGTTGGTCACAGATGAGGTTAATGAACAACTAATGGGAGAGTTCATGGAGTGGGAAATTCAGGAAGCACTAAACCAAATGGAGCCCCTAAAAGCACCAGGCCCTGATGGGATGCCACCATTATTCTATCAGCACTTTTGGGGGATTATGAATGGAGAGGTAACTTCCACAATACTAGATTGGCTAAATTCAGGTAACTTACCTTACCCAATAAACCATACTTTTGTTACTCTAATTCCTAAAGTGAAGAATCCTGTTTCAGTTTCTTAATATCGCCCTATCAGTCTATGTAATGTATTGTATAAGATATTTTCAAAAGTCCTTGCAAACAGATTAAAAAAATTCATGCCAGATCTTATAACTGAGCATCAATCTGCATTTGCAAAGTATAGGCTTATCTCTGATAATATCTTAGTAGCTTTTGAAACTTTGCACTGTATGAAAAATCATAAATCAGGACAAACAGGCTTTATGGCGCTAAAACTAGACATGAGCAAGGCGTACGACAGGGTGGAATGGAATTATCTCCAAAAGCTGATGGAAAAAATGGGTTTTTGCTCAAGGTGGATCGGTTTGATTATGGAGTGTGTTCGTACAGTCTCATACTCAATTCTGGTGAATGGTGATCCAAAGGGGCTAATTAATCCAACAAGAGGCATAAGACAAGGCGACCCACTATCTCCTTTCCTTTTCCTATTATGTACAGAAGGATTACATGGCTTAATCAAAAGAGCTGCACGGGCAAAGGAGATCAATGGCTTCTCAATATGCAAAAGAGGTCCCAAATTAACACACTTATTTTTTGCAGATGACAGCTTGCTTTTTTGTAAGGCAAATCCGCAAGATTGTGGAAACGTGCTCAAAATTTTGGCGGAGTATGAGGAGGTGTCGGGGCAAAAAATAAATAAAGAAAAAACTTCTCTGTTCTTTAGCAAGTCCACAAATGATGATGTTAAAGAGGAGATTAAAAATATGTTAGGGGTGAATGAGATAAGGTCTTATGAGAAGTATTTGGGGCTGCCCTCTTTTGTAGGAAGAAGAAAAAAAGAAAGTTTTAACTATATCAAGGAGAGAGTGTGGAGGAAATTACAAGGGTGGGAGGGGAAGCTCCTATCTCAGGCCGGCAGAGAAGTCCTAATCAAAGCTATTGTGCAAGCCATCCCTACTTATGCCATGGGTTGCTTCAAATTACCCTTGAGCCTTTGCCATGATATTGAAGCAATGATTAAAAAATTCTTTTGGGGGCAACGAGGTGACAAGCGAAAAATACATTGGGTTAAATGGTCGGAGTTGACAAAATCTAAGCTAGATGGAGGAATGGGTTTTCGAGAACTTGCTCTTTACAATGACTCACTCCTTGCCAAACAAGCATGGCGCCTCCTACACAATAAAGATACTCTATTTTACAGAATTTTTAAGGCAAGATTTTTTCCCAATAGTTCTTTCATGGAAGCAAAGGAATCGAAAACCGGTTCCTACGCTTGGAAGAGCATTTTGAAGGGTCGAGAGGTGATACAATTGGGAGCTAGATTCAGGGTGGGTAATGGGAAGAGCATCAAAATATGGCAGCATCATTGGTTGCCCATAAAACACCCTCCATTGGTCTCATCCCCAATCATAGAGTCTATGGAAGATGCCACCGTGGACTGCCTTATAGACCATACAACCGGTAAATGGGATGCTGAAATTCTTAAGGGAGTGCTCATACCTGCTGAAGCGGAACTTGCTCAAAGGATTCCATTGCCTCATCGCCAAACCGAAGATGTTTTGTATTGGCCCTTCACTGCTAATGGGCAGTACACTTGCAAATCCGGATATAAATTCCTAAAAGATTTGGAGGAGAACTTAGGGGATGACAATCATTCGGAGGAGGAAAAGACTTTGTGGAAGGGCATTTGGTCCATGGCAATTCCAAACAAATATAAAAATCTGCTGTGGCAGGCTTGTAGAAACTCACTTCCAACTAAGCAGAATTTGGTAAGGCGAACTATCATACAAAATCCCAGTTGTGACCGTTGCTCCCTACAAGCAGAGGATACAACCGAAGATACCTTACATGCCTTATGGAGTTGCACGAGCTTGAATGAAGTTTGGGTAGGTGACAGATGGAATTTCCGCTCAAGGATGTCTTTTGCAGACTTCAAACAGCTGTGCAAGTGGATACTTGGAAATGGGAAGCCGCTGGAATTGTTTGCTATTCAGGTGTGGAGTATATGGAATCAAAGAAATAAAATGAGATTGAATCAACCTTGCTGCCTTACCAAAGAATTGCAAAAGATGGCAGAAGATAGTTGGACAGAAATTAGTAGACACAATCTCCAGCTGAACCGTTTCAGCTCAAGCCCGACGCATCAGAGAATGTGGACAGCACCTGCACCTGACAGCTATAAGATCAACTACGATGGAGCACTTTCCACCACGGACAACAAATCTGGAATTGGCATAGTGGTTCGTGACTGTCATGGAGAGATCATTGCATCACTCATTCAGCAGCTAGACCAAGCTTACCAACCCGTGGAAGTTGAATCAATGGCAGCTTGTAAGGCTGTGGAGTTTGGCAGCGAGTTGGGTATTCAGAGAGCCATTATTGAGGGTGACTCGGAAGTGGTAGTTAAGTCCCTAACAAGCAAGGAATGTGGGTTGACTCCTTACAACCAGCTGTTGAATGACGTGTCCCTATTTTCAGGTTTTTATCTTCAATTGTCATACTCTCATGTTAAGAGAGATGGGAATAAAGTTGCTCATAGTTTAGCTAGACTAGCTTTGACAACACAGAGTTCTACGGTGTGGATGGAGGATGTTCCACCTTGCACCTTACCTTTTGTTCAGGCAGATTTGGCCGCTCTTTAGTATTCTTAATAAAAAGTCTTCCTTCTCAAAAAAAAAAAAAAAATGGCAACTATCTAACCCAAAAACTTAAAAAAAAAAAAAAAAAAAAAAAAAAAAAAAAAAAAAACTATATTACCACCAAAGAACCAAAAAATTATGTTTTATTGGAGAAGTTAAAGCTAAATTTTTTGTAATTACAGTAAACTGGTATAAATACCAGTTGACTGTAACAAGTTGTTAAAAAAATAAAATATTTTATTAAGATTATATATCTTCCTTCGATTAAAAAACTCAAATTATCTCTCTTCCTTTATTATTTTAATGATTTGTTTATATTATTTTAAATGGAGTGATAAAAAAAATAGAATATTTGATATTGGGTGTATTGTAAAGTGACATGGTAAAATAAATAAAATAGCTTTTTGAGGTGTTAAAAGCTCAAATTTGTTACAATACCACCGTGAATACTCTAACTTCAACAACAACAACAAAAAATCATAGCCAACCTAGTATTAAAAAAAAAAAACATTATTTTGTTTTTGTTTGTTTTTTTTTTTTTTTTTGTCTTTGTTGGTAAATGGTTACATTTTAATGTATTTAGAAATAACGATTTGTGTATTTATAATTTTGTAATACTATATGGATGCTTATTAGAGTTTTTTCTTCTTTATACTCTGGCCCCCGCTAACTTAAAATCCTGGGTCTGTCCCTGCAATAAAGTAATTTCAGTGATAGGATTAAATTAGAACCAATAACAACTTTTCATTTAAACTTCATTGTGAAAGTGTTGCTAAAATATTGTAGAAGTAGCACTAATCAAAAATTGCCCAAACAAACAAATTAGCCTAAAAGCCCAAATTAAATGTTTAATTTTGATTTTTTAAATTGTGTTTTCTAAGGCATAATTTAAAATCACTATTTTTTAAAACACACATTTTCAAATAGTTAGTCTATTAATTCTTGCTTTAATCTTTAGTTAAGTTTGTTGGATTTATGTGATACATGCATATGCACTAAAATAATGCTTGGATACGATATTGAACAATACAATGGTTGAATGCCTAAATTGAATATGTTGAACGAATTTATAGTTTATCCTTTACTCTTTTACTAACACTATGGAAAAATTTCTTATAAAGAAGTCACTTATATTACAAGATTCATCTTCTAAGCAAATTTGTATTTACTTAAATAATTTTCTTTTAGATCTTAAGCTATAAGAAAATGTCTTGTCTTTTCATATTAATGATCAAGATGAAATAAAACTATTATATTTACAAAGAGGCTTCTTTCAACCTTTTGCCCATAACTTCCTTTAAAAAGAAATTAATGGAGTATTGCATCGATTTAATCCTAAACTTTATGTATTTGCACTTTTGTTTTTTTGTGAAGTCAATATATTTAAGTTTTATTTTATTAAATTTTGTTTAATTTAAGACCTTTAATGACCATCCTAAAAAAAATTCATGGAGCCGTCATTGCTTTGCCAAGAGCTTATCCATAGGGTGCATTTAAATTTGAAAGGAGAAATGAAAGAGTTTCTTGTTTTTTATTTTGTCTAGAAGAAGTGAAGAGTTAGGAGAGAGAAAAAAGTGAATTGATTGTTGCTGAAGCAATAAGTGCTAAACATAAACATGGCATTGTTTTAATTTTTGAGGTTGGAATGAAACGATATTGTTTCATAATAAAAACGATTGCAAAGAACTCATATAGAGTGCCACATAGCGAAACCACATGTACTCTCGCATGAGGCATTTGCTTTTATATATATATACATACACACTAATAAGTTGCTCGTGCGATGCACGAATAATGTTGTAATGCTTTATTTAAGATAGCTTTAAAGAATGCTATACATATATTACATAACATAATTATTATAGAATTTTGTTAGTAATGAAAATTTTGGTCATATTTGGTCGTATTAGATACACTTCATTCCATTTGGTTTTATTCAGTCCTATTCAGTCCACTTTGGGTCCGGTCCAGTTCGGTCCATTTGGTCTTATCCAGTCCATTCGGTCTAATTTGGTCATTCTTGGTCCACTACGGTCCAATTGGTCTAATTCGGTCTTATTCAATCCACTTTGGTCCTACTTGGTCAATTATGTTCAATTCAGTTCACTTCAGTCTTATGCAGTCCAATTTGGTCATTCTCGGTCCACAATGGTCCTATTCGTTCCATTTGGTCTTATTCGGTCCACATCGGTCCGCTTGGTCTTATTCAGTCCTATTCTGTCCACTTGGTCCTATTTGGTCCATTATGTTCAATTCAGTCCTCTTTGGTTCATTTGGTCTTATTCGGTCCACATCATCCATTCAGTCCAATTTAGTCATTCTCGGTCCATTATGTTCAATTGAGTTCTTGTCGGTCGACTTGGCCTTATTCCGTCCCTTTGGTCTTATTCTGTCCACATTGGTCCATTTGGTCTTATTCCTCTGCGGAGTGGCTGTTGCGTTGGAGAGCGCTGATGAGAATTGCACAATCCCCCCTCAAGAATGACTCTGTTTACTCCTATCTCAATTACTAGTTCCAGAGCTCTTCATGCCGCTAGGGTCTCGACCTCTAGAACAGTTGAAGGCAAAGGAATTTGCTGCGTGAGGGAGGCCATGACCAGGCCAGCCTCGTTTCTTATCACCACACTGATACCAGCACGTTTTTCCTGACTGAAAAGTGCATTATCAAAATTTATCTTTAAACTGGAGCTATCTGGAGGTCTCCAACATGAATTTGTCCTCATCGTGGATGAAGGAGCAGGATTGAGGTGTCTGAAAAATTCCAGCAACCTATCTTTTGCTTGATCCAGGAGCTGTGAGTGAAATAGTTGCTTCGCCGAGTCCTATGTTATTACGGCGATTCCAAAGTGCCCAAACAGTCATTGAAAATAAAGTAGGATTTTTATCTTCAGTGAAGATAAAAGCCATATGTCTATGAAGTTCTCGCAATGTTGCAGTTTGCTGTGTTTCCGTTGTGGAATTTTATTCCAAAGTTCCATCAGCTTCGGGCAGAAGTATATAGCATGTGCCACATCCTCTTGGTGCAATTTATAAAAATCACAGTTAGCATCAGTAATCTCCTTTCGTTTGACAAGGTTTGTCTTCGAAGGGAGAGAGTCCCAACATGCTCTCCACACCAAATTTTTTACTTTGGCAGTAAGATTAAGTTTCCAGATAGCTTGCCAAAAGTGTTTCACAGCTTCTGGATTTAAGGAACCGGGTTGCTGGTATTGATGCTCATTTTGCAGAAACTTGTATCCTGATTTTAAGGTATACTCACTCGATTATGGGGCCACATCAGGGAGTCTTGCTGCTGAGTTTGACACAAGGGAATTGCTTTAATCGAATCTACCTCGAAATCCCGTAAGTAGTAGTCCAGAATTTCCTCCTTCCACCTGCAATTTTCAGAAACAATAAACGTGCTCACCTTAACATCTCCATCTTCGTCCCTACAAGGAGATAGGATCCTAGCCATATTTTTTCCTGGTAACCAATTATCCCTCCACACCTGAACAGATTGTCCATCTCCAACCCTCCAAATGGCCCCCCTTCTAATCACCTCCCTACGTTTGATAATACTCTTCCAATCGTAAGATGCAGAGCTTGGGTTCTTAGCTTCCATAACCGAACAATTTGGGAAGTATTTAGGTTTAAGTACCCTGCAAAACAAAGAGTAAGTATCATGGAGAAAATGCCATGTCTGCTTTGCTAGAAGTGTGTCGTTAAAGCTTGACAAGTCCTTAAAGCCGAGCCCTCCTTGGGATTTTGGCCAACACAGCTCTTGCCACATAGCCCAGCGAATTTTTCTATTGTTACCCCTCTGTCCTCAAAAGAAACGTCGAATAAGAGACTCGATGCCCTGGCATAATCTTTTTTTTTTTTTTTTTTTGAGAAAGAGGACCCAACGTATTATTAATGAAGGCTAGTGGAATCAGCCTGCAATAGATATAAACTCTGGTGGTACATTTTCATCCAGACTGACATATGGAGTAGGAATTGTGATTTCCTTGCTGAAGAGTGCGCCAAATTATACCAGAGATATTTTAAAGTCTGATAAATGTTGACCGAGGAAAAGTAAGTCTTGCATTATGTGTCCGTACGGTGTGAAGTTGCTGCTCTTTGTCTTCATAGCTTTATCCAGTGTCTCTAGATCCCCTTCAAGAATGATCCACTCAAAACCCAATTCCAAGGCAAACTTTAGAGCCCGTCTTGCTACTAGGGTCTCGACCTCGATAACTGAAGATGGCAGTGGGATTTGTTGTGCCAGAGACGTCATGACGAGGCCATCACTGTTGCGAACAACGATCCCTATTCCTGCTTTGTCCTTGTCTGCAAATGTGGCGCCATCAAAATTAAACTTGTACCAGTGTTCAGGAGGCGGTGTCCAAGTGGCTTGCTGCTTACTCCCCAGTGTGGTTGATGCTAAGGGGCTGGAGTGGGACTCAATCCGTTGCTCCCGAGAGTGCTCCAGCGCCTTATTAAGTGGGATTGTAGGCTTGCCTAAGCGGAGATTATTCCTACGCTTCCACAAATTCCATAACACCACCATGAGAAGCTCGGGTTCCTTCTGACCTGCAAACACAGAAACAACAAAGTCAGTGAAGCATGTGTTCTGCTTGAGGGTATCCTTGTTCGAAGACGGTGTCGTCGTCCACAAAGTCTGCAATTCTGGGCAGTGGTAAAGGGTGTGGAGGGTATCCTCTTCGTGCTGCTTACATATCTCACAAAGGCCATCGGAGACGATTTTACGTCGGACCAGATTTGTTTTGGTGGGAAGTGAGTCTTTGCATGCCTGCCAAATAAGGTGTTTTACCTTATTAGGAACATCAAGGCTCCAGAGCTGCTTCCATAAATGTTTCAGGGGGTTTGATGTTGATGAACTAGGCTGTCGGGCTAGGCACGAGTCCTGCAAGAATCTATAACCCGACTTGACCGAGTGTACACCATCCGGATTAAAGGGCCAAATCAGAACATCATCTTGTAAGGATCGGCAAAGTGGAATATTTTTAGTAGTTGAGGCTTCAAAATCATAGAAAACTCTGTCAGTCAAGTCTTCTCTCCATGTCCTGTTCTCTTGATCAATGAAATCTCCCATCTTAGTCGTCTCACAGCCCTCTGCCATAGGTGAAATGACTTTCGGACATCCAAGCTTAGGCAGCCAGTTATCGCCCACACTTGCACCGAATTTCCCGACCCAATGCGCCATAATCGTCCTCACAGTTTTAATAATTTTTTAATCGCAATATCTTATTACACCGTATCTTAACTTTTTAAAAATTATCGAATCTCACACCGTACTCACACTCACCCGAATTCTAAAACACATCCGTGCTTCATAGGTTGCGGTGAGTCTCTTCCATGTACCTGGGGAGTGAGTATTGTTACGAAGTTTGTTTGGAGCGATGATGTCAGGGAGAGTTTCGGGATAAGAGATAGGTGGTAACGTTGGTGCATGGGAACTTGGGAAGGTATTAACGTGGGCTAAAATGGGCAATTAACCATAGTTGCTGAAGAATATAGTTAGTAGGCATTTGTTCGAAAGTAAATATAATTCTAACATCTCGAGTTTAAGAGAGTCGATTTTGGAGGCCAAAATCAAGTCTTATAGACTCGATTTTTATGGTTGATTTTGTCTGATGTGTCATTTTTTCCACGTGTCATCCACCTGAAAATCAAGTCTCTAAGACTCAATTTATAAGCAAACATTCTTACGGGATAGAGCATAACAACTTTAAATACAATTTTCATTATTTTTCCTTCTTTCTCTTTCTTTTCCCCTTTGTCTCTTTCACTTGAGTTTAACAAACAAAGAAGAAGAAGCCACAGCCACAGTTCGAGCCTCCCTTCAAATTTGCTAGTTTTTCTCCATCCTTTCGTGAAACCGACGTTGCAAATCTCTTCTTTGGCCTCCGATTTGCAAAACCCAAGAGTTCGATCTCTATTTAGGAAACACGCGCCGCCATGCGTGGTGGCCGTCAACCCACGAGCCGTCACAGATTTCCAATCGACTGGTGGTTCATGAAACCAACGCCATGGATCTCTTCTTCGACCTCCGATGTGTAAAACCCAAGAAGCAGGCGTCCATCTTCAGCCTGACGCGCCTCCACATGCGGCCTGAAGTTTTGTCATCGACCCACACGCCATCGAAGATCGCCGTTGGCTGTGTTGCTCTGATTCCAAAGAACCCATGCCTTCTTCCTGCACATGCAGATTCTTGTGGGTTCTGGGGTTTTCATCACTTTGTATTTTGGGAAATTAGAGACAAAAGCATGGAGAGACTTGGGAGGAAGAAGAAGAACAGCTGGGTTTTTTTTTTTCCTTATCCTCTGTGGCTTCTGGTTTTATTTTTTTTCGTATAAGTCTTGTAGGATAAATCGAGCATTTAAATGTCAAATTATAAATCGAGTCTCTAAGACTCGATTTTCAAGTAGACGCCACGTGGAAAAAATGCCACATCAGACGAAATCGGACCATAAAAATCAACTTTCAAAAACTCAATTTATAGCCCAAAATCGACTCTCTTAAACTCGAGATGTTAGAATTATATTTACTTTCAACCCAATACCTACTAACTATATTCTTCAGCAATTATGGCTAATTACCCATTTTGGCCGGAAAACGTGGGATATGGGAGGGAATTTCGGGCTGAGGTGTTATCTGAGTGGTCGAGAGGGCTTTTTGGGTATTTGCGGGGTTATTTTGGGAAGGCATGGCACCTGGTATATCATTTTGGGCGAGATTTCCTCCATCAGGTATATCCAACTTCTTCAAGGTGCAATCAATGTCATTAATGTGTTCCTCAAACGTGTCTGTGGCTTTAAGTGTGGGCGTCAACTCCTGAGAACGTTGGGCATGGCCAGCTGGGTTACTCTCTTTTTGGAAAGGTGATTTGAAATTTGAAACCGACGTGTCCGCCTTCAATGCACTTGCCTTTTCCGTGTCAGTATGTGTCTGGTCTAATGTCCCTGTTTCCGCCGCCGGCGTCCGCCGGGGAGTGCGTGTGGGGCCGTTTCGACCTGCGGCTGCCTCCTTTCTCTCATAGAAACCTGGGACCCTTAACACTGCCTTGCGTGAACCCATGAAAGGAGCAGCTCGTAACCAAGAACCATAGCGTTTATCTTTCTCCTCCAGGGTACCTGCACTGCCAGAAGGTATTAGACAACCACACCAATAGCAAAGATTAGGCAAACGTTCATTGTTCCTTTTTATCTCCAAGGGCCACCACCCTACCTCGACATAAGGGCTGTGATATATCGACCCGTATGCGAACTCGCATGAAGCCACCTCCGTCGTCAGTTGGAGTGTTTGGGTGGCATATAGTACCTGCCGTCAGTTGGAGTGTTTGGGTGGCATATAGTACCCGCCCCACTGTTTAGGACAACCCTTCTGCCACTCTCGGATTCATGAATCTGATCGGGATATCATGCACTTGCACCCAAAAGTGAGTATGGGTAAATGACATATTCTCCCCTTCTGAGTCCTTACTGTATCGTTGAAGCACCATAAGGTGTTTGTCAAAAGTCCAAGGTTTATTTGCCATAATTGTCTCCACCTCTGCATCATTGTCAAGGCATAATCTAATATCAGCATACTATACTTATCATATTTAATAAGGTTTGCAGAACCAATATTATTGTGGCTTGAAGGGACTAGAAAAGCTTGAAGACATTAAAAATAGAAGCATATTAAAAATTTATTCCAAGTAGTGGAATACATATATGATAATTAATTCAAAAAAAACAAACTCAATTTTCCAAACGGTTTCCTCCTGTACCAATTACATAAAGTAGAAACCATAGGTTACAACAAAAAGTGATAATGAAAATTGATTAGTCTAATTTGATGCAAGCAAATGTACTTCTATTTCATTTCAATTAGGTGATATTAAGTATGAACATTTCATAAATAAAGTAGTCATTGAGCTGAAAAGTAGTCAAATTTTTATTTTCAGACAAGTAAGCGACTGCATTTCATCTATCACAATCGGGTAAAAGTAAAACTGGTGAAAAGTAACAAATCCTTGATTTACCCAAAATACAAAGGTACAAGTAGCTTTCTGAACAACAAGAAGTTAGAAGCAAACAACTAGACCAACACAAATAGCTAACCCACTTAAGGGCAACAAGATGCTACTGTGAAGCCTTTTTAAATCACATGATATTGTGTGTGATAAACAAGATTGGGAAACCCATACAAGGACAGAACACACACTGTCGAATTAAACCAGCAGCACCATACATGACTGCTTTAGGACTAATTCTGTTACTTTATTTGAGTACTTCTACATAAATTTTCACTTGTATCATGTATTAGGTCACGCATTAATTTTAGAAAAACACACAAAAAGGGAGGGGAAGGTCATTGGTTCAAAACCCACTAGGTGCATGCATAAATTTATCAATAAAAAAAAGGAAAACACACAATAAAAAAGAGAAAGCAAACCAATCTAAATCTGATGCATTCAACAATTCTTTACAACCCATGTTGGTGTTCCTGCAAGTTTGACTGGCAGAAATTGATTAATAAATTTATGGATCTGAAACAACAGTTACAAAGGCTGAGTATATTCCTAAATTCTACTATGAATTTATATGCTCTTAAATTCTAGTCTAAATCCACTGTAGCGTTATAGTGTTTGAAAGAGCTCTTTCTATCCTAATTGAAAATTAAAGTACTAATAGCGGCTGAAAATTATGCTGTTGGTATCCTCTATTCTTATAGCTACAAACATCAGCCACCCTTCCCAAATAGCTTCATCCCAAGACATTACAGTCACTATCAATAAGCTTCATCCCAAGATGCTACATAGGAGGAATAGAACACATGTATTATCCAAGTAAAACCTAACACAATTTGTGTAAAGACCCATTAAATTTCAGATTAAACTCGATAAATAAATATAAATAACCCCAACCCATCAAAATACTAACAATTTAATTATATTCTATCCAAAAAGAACCCATTTCTCCGACTTAATCATAAATATTTCTAACCTAATTTGCAAAATATATTCGAGACCCACTTGCAATTTCAGTATATTGACAAAGAGATTTCTAGAAGTAAAACAAAAATTGAGAGAGATAAAGCTGAATTGAATTGAGAAGCAGAGGTTTTGAGATAATTTCTGCTTACGTTCTACTATTAGTTGTGGGTCTTAAATAGGACCTTTAAATGATAGAAATTCCATAGTAACAATGAGATCGAGATAAACTTAAACACTTATTTAACAAAGTGATAAAGATAATCACCTTTCCTAAACAAATACTCTGTTTTAAAAATACTAAACAGAGAATAATTATTCAAAAATAATTATCCTCCTATTGCTAAAAGAAGTAGTATTACTACTCCTAATCCTAGAAGGAATAGTAAATTAGTCCCAATCCTAGTCCTAAACGGATTAGGAAAGTCCGGTAAAAAACGAAACTTCCCACTTAGAATTTTTGAATCAAAGTCGGCGTATCAAAACACCAAAAACAAAGTGGTGCTCAGTAGTGTTTTCAGTTATAAATAAGTCAGTCTTGAGTACAAATTAAAAGAAAAACTCCAGATAGGAAATACGTAGTCGATAGAACACAAAATCAATCATGGGTGAGAGCTTTAGAAAAAGAAGAAAAATTTTGGGTGAGAGGTTTAGAAGAAGAAGAAAATTTTCAAGCAAAGCATGGAAGGCTGAAACTGAAGCAAAGTACTCATCATCATCATCATCTTCATGGTCAGATCTCCCTGCTGAACTCTTAGGACTCATCCTAAGAAAGCTTCCCTTTGTTGACACTATTCGCTGCAAAGCTGTCTGTTCTTCCTGGAGATCCGCAGCTACACAATTACAAGCACAGTCTCATTCCATTCAAAGTACTCCATGGCTCATGCTTCCTAGTGACCAAGAAGGTGACTTTACAACAAGCCACTTCTTTAATCTTGCAGAAAAGAAGGTTTACAAGATGAAGGATGTGTTTGGGGCTTTTGGTGATGATGTTTGGTGCGTGGGTTCTTGTCACGGCTGGCTGGTAATGTTGGATGATGAAGCCAACCCAGTTATCTTTAATCCCTTCTCCAGAGTTCACATCCAACTGCCATTGATTCCTGTTGAATTCTTCAACCCAATTGATAGGTCCAAATTTGCCCAAATTAAGAAATATTTTATCAGCAAAGCTATCTTGTTTGCAGACCCATCACATTCCAACGACTTTGGGGTGGTGGTGATGATCTATGGCACTCTCTCAAGCCTTGCATTCTGTAAGCAAGGAGACACAACATGGACCAACTTTGTGGGTGAAAATCGAGGCTACTATGACATTATATGCCACGATAATCGGCTTTACGCATTAAGATACAACTGTTCAGTGGAAGTGTGGGAGTTTCAGAGTGCTCTTCCAACGAAAAGCTTGAGCATTGAACCTAGAACAACACTGAAATATGTTGATGGTAATCTTCCCAGAGACAAAGTTTCAACTCAGTTGTATTTGGTGAAGACATCAAGTGACTTCTTGATCATCCAACGCACCATTGGAAATTTTGTAAATGCAGAAGGAGATGTTGTTGATGAATCTTACTTACTCAGTTCCAGTGACACACAACCTTTGGTTTGTCCATACCGTACAATGTTGTTTCGTGTCTACAAGTTAGATTTGAGCAAGAAACTGTTGGTAAAGGTGGAGTCTTTGAAGGATCAAGTTCTGTTTTTGGGCGGAAATCAGTCGATGTCATTGTCTAGTCATGATTTTTCAGAGTGCATATCAAATTCAATTTATTTCTCGGATGATCGATGGTCTGAGATGGATGTGGACTACTTGTATGGTGGCCATGATTTTGGATTGTTCAATTTAGATAATGAAGAAATTAGGCCAATTTACGATTCTGATTTGGAGAAGTTTGATCCGCCACCTTTTTGGATTACTCCTAATCCGTGGTGATAAACTGAGCTATATGGTTGTATTTTTTTTTTCTTGAATCTTTGTGGTTGTATTCCTTTTCTTTTCCCCTTGAATAAATTGACTTTGTGGATATATTTTTATTTTTTTTATTATTATAAATTTACAGTATTGTGTGTGTGTGTTTTTTTTTCTTTCTTAAAGAAATAGTAATTGTACATAATGTTATAATATATTACTGTTTGACTGTCAACATGTATTAAGAAAAGAAACAAGAAACAAAAAGAAATTTGGTTTCCCATATGAAATTTTGCAATATGCAGTCATTTAACAAACTGAATCCACAATGGTTGAAAAGTGATTCCAAAACACATATATTTGGATGCCCCAATAAAACTTTCTAATTTTTGTCTGCCATAGAACATTTTGTACTCTAACATAGCAACTTGCCAAATATAAGCATGTACATGCCTTAAAACTATACGTTATTATTAATTAAGAAGGCAAAGTCTCTTCTAGCTAGAAACTAGGAATGTAATTTTCAATCTTTAAATTATTATAGCATCATTGTTCGAATGCTCCATCTTCTAAGGAAGATCGCATAAATTTCTTCTTCAGCACAACTAAACTTAGACCTTTTAACTCATTTTCTTACACTAAGTTCATTTAGAACAACATGAACTAATATGAGATCTACTCCCCTGATGCTTAATTACATCCAAATAACATTCAAAATTGATCAAGAATGAAAGGATTAATATCTTCTTTTTTTGGGAATGGAAGGCATGTCCCTTAAAAATGAAAAAGAATCAACATTGATAAAGAGCTAAATTAAAATCAAAGAAAACTTGACTGAAATAGGCATGAACATATAAATTTATATTGTGTGAATATCTTTTTTGGTTTCCCAAGGTGTCCCCAGGTTTTTATCCCAGGACTAATCCTTTGAGGTACTGTCGGGTGCCAATGCGAGGACCTCTTCCAAGAAAGTTTGTTGCATCCACAAGGGCTCAAAACTGAGACCACTTGCTTAAGTGACTAGAGTCCCTTCCACTTAGGCCAACCTTCGTTGGTTATATTGTGTGAATATCTTGCAAGATAATATAGTTAAAACCAAGAATTTCATGTAAGGCCTTCAAGCCCTGTAGCAAAACCAGACATCACTTTGTCCATGGAAAAGCATAAACCTCTACACACACAATCATTATTTCTATTTAAACCCATATGCTTTCAGTTACATCTTATGGACAATGAAGCCTTACCCGATCAAGAACCAAAAGTCTCTCAAACATCCCCACTTCTATGGGTCAAGAATCCAAGCACTATACTCTTCATTTGGCTTTTCAAGAAATGCTTCATCCTTAAAAAAATATTAACATGTCTGTAAGGATAAAAAGATATAAATGCAATATTTTATTCCAATTTTGCATGCTCAAAAATGTCCATAAGGACATGACAAATGCAACATATCAATAATTATTTTTTCCTAGATAATCATTTTGATTTTCATCTATCTGATTTGAACTAGATTAGTTTATGCATTTGGTATAGAATGATAGATGATTATAATTTTAAATTGAAATCTACAAGACACGACAATTTCACACTTACAAGTATGAAATTATAGTTTAATAGAGAGAATATTAGAGCATTCTCATTTGGTCCTTTAAAACTGGATGAAATGGAAAGTACGTAAGGATTTTCATAAATAAAAAATAAATAAAATAAAATAAAAACAGAAAAAAAAGGTGCCTTACATACCCGACTTGCTATCGAGTCCATGTAGCATAAAAACCAAGCGAACCCATTGAGGACGACGCCGTCCTCAATTGATCAAAAGCTTTACTGATCAGAACTCTCCATTGAGTGAAACACTAGTGATGAAAAGTTTGAGAACCATTATAATTATAGGGGTATTTATAGTCGGTCGCCTAAAGTCTGAAAGAAAGCGATGTGTCAATAAAACAAATGCTAAAATATTAATATGAAAAAAATGCTAAAATATTTAAAAATCAAAACTCATCTCACAAACTAGGGAGCACATGCACTTTATTTAGATGTCATACTTGTTTCGTATCCATATCATACCAGTATTATATTAGCTGTTTTATGTTATAATTTTCAAAAATGACATATATCACTGTGCCGTACTTGTACCTGTACCCAAACCACTATCGATATCCGTGCATCCTAGCTCACAAATCCATATAGGGACAAATTTTAGTTACAAAATTAGTTATAACCTTAGGTTATAAACTTACTTAATATTTTTTCATTGGAGGAGAATTTTGACAAATCCACTATTGGATTACATCTTCTTCTTATATCCTCTATACTTGCAAAATTTCAAGAAAATTAAAGATCAATAGTTATGTCATCAATAAATTCTTTAAATTGCAAGTTTTTGTAATTTAAAATTATACACAAAATATAAGCTTATAAATCATATAATAAATAATATTTGATTGATACAAAATTTAACATGTATATTAAAAAGGTAAATAACATGTAATTCAACAGTTAAAATTTTAAAATATGTTGTAATATTTATTTTATTGAATGAATTTGGCTACAACCAATTTTGTAGCCTTAAGCTACAACCAATTTTGTAGCTAAGTTTTGTCCTCTATATAATCCTCCCTAGACCAATATAAGCTAAGTCATGGGTTAAATCATAATGTTAGAGAAAGGAAAAAAATAATATAAAACCAAATAAATAACTAAATATTAGTGTGACATTGGAAGAGGGTTTCAATGGCTGGAGTCTTCCCCTTTTTTTTTTTCTTTTTTTTTTTATAAAAGTTAAAAATCTTCCCACTAATTTGTTTGATCATTCTTTTTAGTTAAAGTAATTGGCATTTTACAACAAAACCGTGGCACAAAAAACAAAAACAAAGCAAAACAATGAAAAAAAAAAAGGCGATATCGTGTTTTCAAAAAGCTCATTCATCTCCATCTATCTTAGTTTTCCAAATTGAAAATTTTCAAAAAAAGCTTGAAAATGTCAGACTATCTCCCGGACAAAGTGGTACTAGAAATTCTGCACAAACTTCCCGTCAAATCCCTAATTTGATTCTGGTGCGTTTCTAAATCATGAAACTCTCTAATTACAAGCACTGTCTTCATCAATTCCCATCTCACTCGATCACTTTCACTTCCCTCCAACTCCAACAAATTAATTGTTAGACACTACGTTGATATAATTCTTCTGTAGACTACTACAAATTAATTGACGATAACAATGACTCATTTGATCAAATTCAGAACATTGAGTTCCCACTCACTAGTTGTCGTATCCAACATTTTATATTAATTGGTTCCGTGAATGGCTTGTTCAGTCTCTATCAACAAGAGTACTATATTCTTTGGAATCCCTCTATTAGAAAATTTATTACCCTTCCAAAGCCTTGCATTACTGTCAAGGCACATGGCTCATACATTCGGTGTTGTCACCAAGCATTTAGATTTGATCATATAAAAGACCAACCCCAAAACCGTTAACCCTCTATGGTGATTGAAACCGCTAAACAACCCTAATGGTCTTAGCACTTTATTAGTACCATATGTAGTGTCAAATGTCACCACATCACCAAAATTAGCATAATCAATAACCATTCTAGCATCAGCCCAAAAAATGTTAGTTATCTGCTCAATGTTATCTAATTGTACTCCATATTGAAATGATGGATTTTTAGTCAATTGTTCCTGAAAGTACCCTAATAAACATGCAGCTTGACCATATATCAAGTTTTCTTGCTATCTTGTTCTAAGATAATTTTTCTGATCAAGCTCAATGAATCCAAGATTAGTTCTCCCACTAGCCTCTCTACTCATCAACTCATGTGCTGCTTTTGGCTTGACTCCAGAAGAGGATGCTAACTCAATTAATCCCACATGAACTTCTGAATTTTTTCATTGAGATCTCTTCATATCACTAACCATCCATTTCTATTATTTTGCTAGACCATATTTCACATATCCATTTGAAAATGTACAATATTCAAGTTGCAGCAAAAAAACAACCAAAAAATATTTCTCAAAACATAAACTAAATAATGATTCCATGGTGAAATAAATATCACTAGTAGAACTAAAATCAAACCCCAATTATCTTGACCCTGGACCTAACTCTCCACTTACCCAAAAAATAATTTTTATTTTGATTCAATGTATACAAAAGAGAGAACTCACCTCCTTGAGTCGGTTTATGTCGGAAGCAACCTAAGAATCAAAGATGGACCCACGGTGACTGTGCCAAATGGGATTTTGGGGATTTTCCAATGATACAATGGCCAAGAACCGTTGGAACCACCAATATGGCCATTGGCTGCGTTGCTTCAGAGAGAGCTTCAATCCTTGAGAGTTGAAACACTTGGAGACAAAGAAAGAGGGAGAGTGTAAGTGTGAGTGTTTGGGGGTTAAGAAATTTCAAATGGTAAGATGTAGTATTTTCTTTGTTTTGGTTGATAGGTCTAAGTTGGGTGATGCTGGCAGCAGTGATAGTGGGTTGAGGAAGAGGCAGAAGGCAATTGTAGAGGAGCTACGCAGGAGAGAGAGAAATTTGATATTATCAAATCTCAATCCTAGTCTTAAACGCATCAACACAAAGGAAACGGCAGGACTCCAAAAATTTTAAGGGTAAAAGGGTAATTTTAATTTTGGTGAGGTGTCGAAATAATGAGTCATTAGATTAAATGGATGGCTAAGATTTGTGTTATTGCAGGGTATTGCACGAGATCTCAATCCGTAAGGTATTATGCAGTATATGGACATCATTTTTTTTTTTTTGAAAGTTATGGTCTTAATTTGACGCTCATAAAATTTGTGATTGATATGATAGGTAGGTTTTTTTTTTGTAAGTAATCTTCAATGAACTTTGAAAATTATGTATTACGATGGACATTCATTTAGATGGATTTATTTTATTAGTTTTTTTTAATACTAAAATCGATATAAATAAATAAAATAAAAGATAATAAGGCTACTTTCAATGACAAAAGGTATTGCCTAATTGGCTAAACAGTAATGGTTCGTAATGATTTAGGAAAAATAACAATTTACCTCATATAGCATATAATTAGGGGAAACAAAGTCAGTGCTGACTTTATAGTACCAATCAATGAGAATTTGCCATTGTGATAAAAATGCTAATCTGACATCCACATCAACTCAATAACAATAGTTGTTCCTAATTGTTTCTAATAAGTGACAACAGAATTGTAAACTGACAATTTTGTTTTGCTAAATATCTAATAATATATTAACCAGAGAAGTAATGCAATTGAAAGTGTAAAAGTTAAATTAAAAGGAAATATGACTGGGGAAAACGTCATTTTGTGCTAAGCTGGTAAGGGGTAACAAATGTGATTTCAAATCTGTCTCAATACTTTGATACCCCTACTGACTAGCATAAAAACAAAAACAAAAAAAGTGACAAAACACTCCCCCCAAGTCCCTACAAAGAATAACCTAGTATTGTGCTACCATATACCATTTATAAAGTTAATTAACTTCCATCTCAAGTAACGTGTCTATGCATTCTTATTTGGTAGTCAAAGACCTATATTATTTATGGAGAATGGAAAGATGGGGTAATATGGCCATAAAACTAGATATAAATAAGACTTATGATAAGATAGTTATGAGTGCTCCATGAAAAGTTGATAAAAAGAATGTGTTTTCGTGAACATTGTATACCAATTGTTAAGGAATGTGTCTCCATTGTTACTTAAACAGAGAACCAAAGGGTTGAGATAAGACGACCTATGTCCCTTAACCTTTTTCGTCTCTGTGTTAAAGGATTACATGCATTTTCGTTAGATGAGAACGAAAAAAAAAAGTTTGCATAAAGTATATTAGTTGAGAGATAGGAGGTAATAAAAACCTTGCTATGAGTTTGAGCTCTTATTGTCCTCATTGAATTTGAAGAATAAAACAAAACAAAAAAACAAAACAAACAGTATGAAGTAAGTTCAAAGTGGAAAGAGAAGCTACTATGTCAAGCTTAGATATACTAATCATGCTTGGTTAATATGTCAATAAGAGAGTTGTTTATTGACATATTAACTAGAGAAAGAAAAGAAAAAAAATATTTGAACCTTGTATATGGCTCCTAATTTCATTTATCTATTGACATGGAATAATAGAGTTTTCTATTGACATATTATCTATTGCGGTGTCTAAATTTATTTATAAAGTGGAAAGAGAAGATGCTATGTTAAGTTAAGAAAAATATATTAATCAAGCTTGGTTAATATGGCAATAATAGAGTTTTCTATTGACATATTAACTAGAGGAAGAAATAGAAAAAAGATTTGAACATAGTGATGTGGTGCCTAATTTATTTATAAAGTTAATTAACTTCTCTATCAACTAGCATGAAAATGCATTCTAATTTAGTAGTAAAAGACCTAAATTAGTAGATGGGTGGATGGATTCATACGGCCCTAAAACTATCTATGAATAAGGTTTATGACAAGGTAGGATGAGTGTTTCTTGAAAATGGATAAGTAAATGAGTTTTTGTGACTAATGGATATCATTGACCAAGGACAGACCTAAGGGGGGCTTGGGCCCCTGGCCCAAAGGAAAAAAAATTTTGGCCCCCCCGACCCAAAGAAAAAAAGAGAAATTTTATTTATTCGTTATATATATATATTTCTAGAGCTGCACTTCTTGCTTCCAAAAACTCATACCTCCTCCTTTTTAATTAGTTTAGCCCAACTAGCAACTATCAAACTCAAAAATATAACAAAAACAAAAATTTTAAATAAAAGATAAAACATCCTAGTTAGCCCAATATTAGAGTACTAGTATTAGGTGTTCTAAATGATAAATATTTTGTATTTAGAACATCAAATACCCAAAACACTACTATACGAGACATTTCAAATGCTATATTAAAGTAGCAAAAGTAAGTTTTGGTTTGTGATTTTTTTTTTTTTTTTTTTGCAACAGCTGATACTCTTAAAAAACAATATTATATTGTAATATTCTGTCTTTGTTGGTAGATGATTACATCTTAATGTATTAAGTAACAATGACTTTGTGTATTTATCTTAGTTGATATTTTGTTAGTATTATATAGATACCTATTTGGATTTTTTTTTTTTCTAATGCTTCGGCCCCCCTAGCTTGAAATCCTAGGTTCGCTCTTGTCATTGATAATCTTTTATCTAAGAAATCATAATGAATATTTTGATAATAATCTTTCTAAATAATCTCAATTACCTATCTAAAAAATTTATAGCCATAACAGGGTTAGCTACCTCCTTCCAAAATCCACAAGCAAACTCATATTGGTTTTCAACTGCACAACTCCACTAACTCATTTGCTCTTGTAGCCAATGCACTTTTTATATATAATAGAAGCCTTAAATTCTCTTCCAATCAACTATCCTTATAGCAATTATTGTTGCAATCACAACCCCTAGCAAATCTCACGAACTTGGAAGCACATGTATTTCATTTAGGGTGTTGTACTCGTGTCATATCTATATCATATTGGTATTGTACCAACTGTTTTATGTTATAATTTAAAAAAAAAAAATGACACGTCACCGTATCATACTTTCACTTGTTCCTATACCATTGTCAGTATCTGTGCATCCTACCTCACAAAGCAACACATTGTGAAGTATCACACGAGCACCAGCGCATCCTAGCTCACAAAGCGACACATTGTGAAGTATCACAACGAGCACCAATATAAGGCTAGAGAGAGGAAAAAAAATACAAAACAAAGTAAATAAGAGCATCCACATCAGTGGGTGGATAGTTATGTACAATACAAGAATTCCTCAATTTTACACATTTTGAGCAAAAAATCTCCTACATCAGTAAGTGCAAAGTTGTGCAAAATTGTGAAAATTCATCCATGAGCTACAGTAACCGTGTAAATATACACGGCTACTATAGCTCCTTCATTTATTTTTTTATCAATTTCCGGTTCGCTCTTTTTTTTCTCTCTTTTCAGAGCTCAACAAACTCAGTAATGTCTCTCCCCATCTTCTTCTTTTTCCTCAGATGCACACAAACACAAACACAAACACATCCACACAGAAAAATTAGAGAATCAACGCAGATATACACATTTGCTCAGGGGAAAAAAAAAACAGAGATACACACACAGATTGGAGCTTGTGGAATGATCGGTGCTCGTCGGTTGGGGGTGGGAGGCGAATCGGTGCTTGTGGATCGGAGCTAGGGAGATCGATGCTCGTCGGTTAGGGGTGGGAGGCGAATCGGCGCTTGTGGATCGGAGCTAGGGAGGGGCGAAGGAAAGAGAGGGCTGAGGCGGCGAGCTAGATTGGCGGCAAGGCGGGTTGGGTAAGGCGGCTGTGATGGAGAGAGTGAGTGAAGGAGAGAGAGAGCCGAAAATGTAAATGGTGTACCGGTGAGAATGAGTATGAGTATTAATAAATAATAATAATAAATAATATTATTTAATTAGAATAGAAGTGTAAAATAGATAAACTGATGTGAGTATTTTAGAAATGTGATAGTGAAAAATAGAAAAAGTAAGTTTTTAGTGTAAAATAGACGAAATTTTAAAACGGACTAATGTAGTTGCTCTAACTAAATATTAGTGTGGTATTTGAGGAGGGTTTCAATGGCGGGAGTCTTTCCCGGTTTTTTTTTTTTTTTTTTTTTTTTTGGATTAAAGTTAAAAATCTTCCCGCTAATTTGTTTCAATATTCTTTTTAGTAAAAGTAATTGTCATTTTACCACCAAACCGCAGTGCAAAAAAGAAAAACAAAGCAAAACGGTACCAAAAAAAGAAAAGACACCGTTTTCAAAACACTCGTTCATCTCCATCTATCTTAGTGTTCCAAATTGAAAATTTCAGAAAAAGCTTGAAATTGGGTTAAGATTAGGAATGTCAGACTATCTCCCAGAGGAAGTGGTGCTGGAAATTCTGCACAGACTTCCCGTCAAATCCCTAATTCGATTCAGGTGCGTTTCTAAATCATGGAACTCTCTAATTACAAGCTCTGTCTTCATCAAATCCCATCTCACTCGATCACTTTCACTTCCCTCCAACTCCAACAAATTAATTGTTAGACACTACATTGATAATTCTTCTGTAGATTATTACAAATTAATTGACGATAACAATGACTCATTTGATCAAATTCAAAACATTGAGTTCCCACTCACGACTCGTCGTATCCAACATTTTATGTTAATTGGTTCCGCCAATGGCTTGTTCAGTCTCCGTGAAAAAGAGCGCTATATTCTTTGGAATCCCTCTATTAGAAAATTTACTACCCTTCCAAAGCCTTGCATTACTGTCAAGGCACATTGCATTTGGCGTTGTCGCCAAGCATTTGGGTTTGATTCGCGAACTAATGATTATAAGGTAGTGAGGATTGCATTTCCAAGTCGAACTAATGTGTTTGAACAGGCCAAACCACCTCTAATTGAGGTTTACTCTCTTAATGAGGGGTGTTGGAGAATTACTAGTGCCTCTTTTCCTCCGGGTATTGCTTTTACTAATTGGCGTCATCCAGCAACTTCTTTAAATGGGGCAGTCCATTTTGCTGCGGCATATGAGTACGAGCCCGGTGGTCCTTGTGGCCCATTGGTTTTGTCATTTGATTTGCGTGATGAGGTTTTTCATGTGATACCATTGCCAAATGGTATATCCAGATGGATTAACAGTGTTCATACCTCAGTAATTGGGGGATCGCTTTCTCTACTATTTTGTTGTGGTAGGCATGCAGACGACACGTGTTTTGCCATTTGGGTGATGAAAGAGTATGGCGTTTTTTATTCTTGGACTAAACAGTCCACTGTTGACCTCAACGGAGGAGAAATTAATTGGGTATTAGGTCTTCAAAAGAATGGTAATATATTAGTGGAGGCAAATGTAGAAGGACCATCTCTTTGTAGTGAGCTCTCTTCATATGACCCTAAGAGCAAACAAGTTAAGAATTTGGGAATTTGTGGGACGCCATTCTATTTTCATGTTGATAATTATATAGAGAACCTTGGCTTACTCGACAAACCAAATGAGACAGTTTCTGAAAGGAGAGTGATCAGGAAGAGGAAATGCAGGTATATGCTTGATTTAACTCAAAATTTCAGCATTTACTTATCTCAGTTTTATCTAATTCTTGGTATATACTAGATACTATTGTGTGGTTATAAGTAAACATGAAGTTCCAAACCTCAATATACTGTTTTCGGATGTTAATTTGATATCAAAAGAGTGGTCAGAATTTTTAAATACAGTTCTTTTGTTTTGCATGCTGGAATTGGTAAATATAAATGAAAGATTGATGTTATTCCCTTTTTCATAAACTGAACTTGTCACATCTAATCCCTTTGTAATATCAAATGTGTTTTACTCTTTCCATTTCTCTAGGCATGCTAAGATTTTTCTGATATGATTTGCCTTCGCCTTTTGATACTCTGTTTTGTTCATGAAATGTTTTGCTTCAATGTAAATTAAACAAAGTATAGGATGATGCCAAACATTTAAAAGTTGTATTAGCCATGTAACTGTAGGTAGAGTCATGACGGTATAGAACCCCAAATAACTGTATTTTGACGACAGCCAAACCTCCCTGTTCAACACTCCAGGAGGCCAAAGCACTCTGAGGCATCACCCAAACGTACCAAACACCATTGACCAAATATCATACACAAAACAACAATGGAGTAACAGGTGATCAGCAGACTCACCACTCTGTTTACACATGGAACACCAATCTACCACACACAATACTTGCACACAAAGATTATCCATGGTTAAAATTTTCCCCTCAGTGGTTGTCCATGTAGAGCAAGCCATCTTCCTTGGGACCTTTGCCTTCCATATAGGCTTCCAAGGAAAAGAATAATAACCAGTAGGAGTTAGAGCTTTCTAATAAGATTTAACCTCAAAACCTCCGCTTGTGGTCGTGGGGGCCATCTTAAAAAGATCCTCTCCAGCTTCTCTTTTTGCAGAATATCGATAGTTGAAGAAGACTGCATAGATTCCAACTCCCAGTCTTCACAGGGCCTTGTAAATATGTCATTTCAGAAAACAGACCCATTCTGTGACTGCATTACATCTGCCACTGCAGCATTTTTATCCCTGGCCAACAGGAATAGGTTCGGAAAAGCATCTTGTCCTCACACCAATAATCGAACCAAAAAAGAATATTAGCACCACTCACCATGACAAACTTTAAAATCTGGACCAGCCTATTCCACCCATTTTGAATGTATTTCTATAGGCTAACCCCATGGGACACTGACACCAGTGACTCAACTGTCATCCAATTACCCCACATGCTACCATATTTTGAAGCAATTTCTATATGCCTGTAGGCATTCTTCTCAGTCAAATGTCGCCAAAGCCACTTCCCAAGGAAGGCTTGATTGAAACGAACCAAGCTTCAAAAACCCAAACCTCCTTCCTGAATGAACATTGGACGTAGGTGCAGTGAGAAATGGGCAAGTGGTCCCACACTTTAATGTAGGGGTGTGGGTAAAGAAGATAGTCTTGAAGACTAAGTGGGTTGGTGACAAATCTAGAGAAACTAAGCATACTAAATATAAATTGTAAGATACAGGGAATAAGAGCAATAGATTTCAGGTACAGATAGTTGTAGAGAAAAGCTGTAAAGTGGAAGCTGTCAAATTAAGAAAATAGGAGATAGACTTTTTTTAATATAATTTGCCTAGAAGTGACAACCAACGCTGTTAGCATTAATATTCCTCAAATAGATTTAGAAGAATCCGTTCAGAAATAATATTGGGAGGGTACAAATGAGTTTATTCAAAGTATATCAAAAAGGATAAAGGTTTTTATAGGGGGAGGCTTGAATGGTCATGTTGGGATAGATAGTGGGGAATTGAGGGAGTACATGGAGGGCAGGGTTATAAAATAAGAAACGAGTTGCTTTAAGCAGTCTTCATTTTCTACTATGCTAGATTTTTTTGGACTCGTACTTTTCAATGACTTTAACAACCCATGTACTGTATAGTATTGTATCATGAACAAACAAAAGAGGAGAGTTTCCATTACCCTTTTACTTTCTTCCCCAACTTGAAATGCAGGCTACAACATTATGTAATGTCTCATTATGTACTTTCATAACCAAAATTAAAATAAGCATGGGGATAGGATCTCCTTGACTTAGTTCTCTTGAACTATTGGAAAAGCCAATTCTGCTTCTATTAACCATGATTGAGAACCAATTGTCCAAATAGAAAAACTAAACCCATTTCCTTCATTTAAACCAAAATCAAGTCTGTCTATGTATATGAAATGGCCTAGTTATCATGATCATGTATCATTTCAGTGTTCAACTTTCAAATTACCCCAAAAACACTATCAAGTTTTCTATCAAGACTTTCATTGGCAATAAACACCAAATAAGGGTTTGCCAACCTTCATTGTAAGCATTTGGGTCTAACACAAGACACCTATCATACATTTAACAGATCAGCCTACACTTTCCATAAGCGTATAGATGTTTCCAGCCAAGCTAACATGGAGAAAATCATTGATACTGATGCCACCACTTAGTTTTTTGGAATCAAAGTGACATAAAAAGAATTCAAAGATTTCCCAAACTTGAAGTTATTATAGGGCTCCATTTCTACAAAACCCACTCTATCACTTCGGTAATAACCTTCATTTATCTTGCGTTGTTCTCTTAACACTTTGTATCTGTCCACCATCTTTCGTAGCAAGAAAATTTATCTCACGCTTCTCTCTCTAACAGTTGAATTGCACATTTTACTAATTGCTTTGCTTCAATTTTAGGTCCCCATAAAGAAAGGTACGGAAGCTGTTAATCCACCACCCTCAATTATCTGCACTTTTCTTTCTTTAAATTTTGATTTCACATGGTTTTCTTCCAAATTTTGTTTATTGATTCATGCGTTGTTTTTATTTTCTATTTTTTATGATTTGGTTCGATTCTTGCCAGCCACTTAGGGCTTTTTGGTACCTTTTGTCCCCAGGTTTTCTTTCTTCTTTTATTAATTGCTTCGACTTGGTTATATAGGGTTTTTGAGATTTGTTAAGTTGATGATAGAGATATATTTCTTTTTGGGTTTTGGTTTCTAGTTATATTTTGTAGTAGGTTTTTGTACCTCTTTTTTTTTTTCTTTTTTCTGGGGTAATGCATCTATATGATGGTTCTTCATGCCCAAAAGAATCAAGCTCTCTGAATTTATATTAACTGAAATGAGGTCGTTCACACTTAAATTTGAATCTTCTTCATGCCCACAAGATTGAGAGGATTCTTCCTCTGAATTCATTCAGAGGTAAAGCCTCTTCCACCTCATCTCTTCATACGTCTGTAATTAACAAGAAATTTGACAACTTAGTCGCATCAATAATCATAACTTCCTTTTTCTCTACTTTAAATAGTTGCTGTGTGGATTTGGAAATGGTGAAGGAAAGGTAAATTATTACAAAATTTTAAGCAATTTCACAGCATCTGTTTCATCAAAAGCATTTTAGTGTTGAGGTCAATAAGGTGGCATTGTAACCAATTGGGATTAAGGTAGTTAGAGGTATGTAGGATGAAGTACAAATTGGCTATTATACTCCTCTTTTGGACCTCAAATTTGGTTATGGATTTGAAGCCAGAATTATTGATCATTTATAAAGTTTAATACTGTTTAGGTATATGCTCTTGGGTTTCATTTTGATGCATGCATGGAGCCTTAAGTTTTGCAAATCAACTATGCTTTTGTAATTTTTAAGTACTCTTTTGTTGCATATTTCAATTCTGAGTTTCCCCTCTAATCTCTTTTATTATATTTGTTTGGTAATTTTCTTTTTGTTGGTTTTGCAACAAAATATTCGGCTAGTAGTTTAGGCACAGTAAACTCTCTTGGACTCTCTCAATTTCTTCTTTATCTTACCTCTTATTAACTGTGGTGTGTTCAATGTTTGTTTGTTATGCTTTATTTTTTATATATATATTTTATCTGTTTCGTTATATGGTAAAGCAATAATTATTTTTGATAAGTCAACATTGACTTTTACAAGCATCCTTAAAGAATCAATAGGAAGGGGCTAGCAGTAAGATGTGGGAATTGTTATGCATGGGGTCATAATGCAAGGACCTGCAAAGAACCAGAAAACCCAACAAGAAAAATTTATAAAAAGAAGGCAAAGATGAAGCCAATTGAAACTGATGACCCATCACAATTGCTCCTAACAAAAGGCAAAAACTAAATGTGAATAATGTATGCTAAATGTGATCATAATTTGTATCTTCATATTCATAACTAAATTTTTTGTTCTATTATCTCTGGTTTGATAGTTTAGAATAAAAAAGAATGGGACATCAGCCTATGTGAGGCCAAGTGAAAGGTGACTAGGTGAGAGTGCCAGGATGGGACAACATCAACTTCAAGAAAGGAATGAAGGAAAGCAAAAAGTGTTCAGTTGAAGTCTGGATGGGATTTAGTAATTGTTATGTGTTTTGTGATGTATTCAGGAAACAATCCATAACACCAAATTCTCTGTATATGACATTGACAACTGAACAATGTTAATAGGTCACAGCTTTTGTTTTTGATCAGTAGGTACATGTTCATGGCGAAACTAAATTCAGTTAGTTAAATTTATGTTGTGAAATTCATGCTCATGATTATGCCCAATTTATGTTCAGCTGGTTTATGTTCATGGTTGTGAAATTCTGAATGCTTCCTTAATATTATGTTTCCATATGTTTCTGCCAGGTCCATCTGCTGCTGCACTGAAGAGCTGGTTTGATCAATTTAATTAATGATTTTATATATTTGTTCTGATAGATTTCTAATTTGTTTCATTCTTCAACAATTAAGTTCCCCCCCCCCCCCCCACCTTTTTAACGTTCTAATTTGCATCCATTCAAAGATCTTGTTTTCCAGCCATCAATATCATGAATTTTCTTATTTATTTCTTTGAAATTCAGTGTTTATATGCATGTTAGACGATACTAGTGCTCGTTGGATTATATTCTTTTAGAATGATGATAGAAGCCCTAAAAATTCTACCAATCGCATTGTGAACTGTTTATGGATTAAAATTTTCCATTGGAACTATGAAAGTGATTATCACTCTTAACTCACTGAAAGACTCCTGTGCAGTGCCCTTAAACATATATAGTAGTAGAAGAGGAAGAGAGTGTGGTCAATAAAATTCGAAAAATAATCAAACAATATTTACTAAGCCAAGACAATCTACTATTAATTCTTTATTTGAATTTACATTCATCAGCAAATAATACGTATAACTAAATTGTAATTTCTTATAGCCTATTGTACACATATTTCACAATCCATAAGTTTGCAATTTACTTAATTCAAAACGTTAGGCCAACAATCCATAACATTGCATAAGTCATAAAACTAGTTTAGATCACTTTAAATTAGAAGTCACATTACACACTTCAAACATTATATTATGCTCAAAATACATTAGTTAATTACTTGTACTCCATCAATAACCGAATCACAAGTAGGCCAAACAAAAACCCAAGATTAACACAAACCATCATCCTTCTTGTTTTTTTAATTTTGTGATGTATTTTCACTCTTCAAATTTGTTTGACTCTCTAGTAGGCCTTTTATGTTGTGAACCAAGAAATATATTGAATGTAAAAGTTAGTTCATTCGAGATAACCAATCTCCTGAATTTTTTTTTTTTTTTTTTTTTGAGAAAGAGTTTGAACCTATAGCGTCCACTCTTGATGATAGCTCTTTTTCATCAAACTAAGACACCAATCAATTTTTGGTATAAGCAGGAATTGAATCTCAAATCTCTTATACAACTATCAAAACTTTAACAATTGAGTTAACTGGAACCCACACCAGTCTCCTAGACTAGAGAAAGGAAATGGACATTTTTAATTAATTTTTGACTTAATTCTAATTAATGCATTTAACGTACATAAATACAGTAACTAAATATGAGATAACCTCATCAACAAATTCTGGTGGGTCTTTTTCGCAACTGCAGGCTGGGCTGCCTCCTACCACTCTATGGCCCAATGGTTCTAGGAAGGAGAGTCAGGACCGGCTTGACTACAACACACTCCAAGCTGGCTTGTACACAAACTAAAGCCCCTTTGCTAAAACTTTGGTCACATGCCCATAGCAAAGGAAACTGTTACAAAAGAGTTATAACAGGCAGGTATAATATAACAACATCAAAAGAAATATGCTTACTGTCAGCTAGAAAACAGAAAAATACTAAATGATGATCTCAATAAAGGAAGAAGCAATGTAGCAATATAAATGCAACATAAATAAGATGATAACAATAAGAAACAAATGAAATCACAGTAATGCTTGATTAGTAAAACGGAGGAAGAATGGTCAGTTTGCCATACTTGATTTCTCTATGAAGTTAAATCCAAGAAGGGAACTACTCTTCAATGTGGGCAACCTTACAGGGAGATCCTACCACAGAAATTGCCCACTTTGAAAAAATGGGCCAAAATGGCTTATCCTCAGATTCCTTAATCTTTACTAGAGGGTAGGTTTTTAGAGGGAGAGAAGGGATTAGCCTTTTGGTGCAATGCCGACTATCACACTCTTACCTACTTTCTATTTTTCTTTCTAATTCTTTTTCCTTTCTAAGTTTTCTGCTCTAATTTTCACTCTCTTGTTCCGTTGTTCTCCATAGTGTTGTTATGTTCTCTCCACTGTGCACAGCTGAGGCCCCTTTTATGCTGCTTGCCGTGATGGGTTTTTACTATTTTACCCCTTAACCACTTTTGTCTTGGTATGGGTTTCCTTCCCAAACCACCCACTGGTCTGTCAGTTGTCCAGCCACCACCACTCACCTGTGCTGGCCGAGCCACATCTCATTCCCAAACAAAGAGTCTTATTTTGTTTGCTTACTCACCGTAGCATTCCCATCTGGATAAGGGTCGACATTCTCTCTCACTATCCCTCATGACATACACCTAGTGATTCCAACTAATCTTTTCCTCTTTTGGGTAGTATGTCATCCCAGCAGGATATTTCCTCCAAAAGAGTTTGAGCGAGAACCCTAGAATAGGCTCTCCCCTTCTCCCCACTGCAAAACCATACCCTTTCTTACCTCTGGCCCATGGCCCACCACTTCTGTATTAGCTAGGAGCCTTGTTCGTGCTCCACTTCCATGTGTGTCCTTGGCCTGTTTGATATTCATGCGTTTGCCATGACCTAAAGGCTCATCTGCACATTATGCTGCTCTTTCTTGACCTCTTGTGGCATGAATGAGTCTCTAAGCTTTCGTTCTTTATGTCTTACATCCTTCCTGGGCTGGGCCTTATTTGATTGTGGGTTTTTCTTTCTTCAATCCACTCTTTACCCCTTTTGCGAGTCAATTAGCACTTCTGTCATGCCATTATGTCAATCCTACCATGCTATTATTTGGCTCATGCTTGCTGGGTGTCTTTTGGGCCTACTATATGTTTTCCCTTTGCTTAATTCTAGTGGCCTAGTATTACCCCGGCCCAAATTACCATATCCTTTACTTTTGGGGTTTATGGGCTTTTCCACCAATCCCTTACTTTGAGCTTCTTTGACCCATTCTTGCTTGCTTTTTATCTCTCATAATGCCCATGGGTTTACTACTTCTTTCTCTGGGCTCTTTTGGGCCCGCTTGCTTTCTTTGAGGCCCTTTAATTATTTCTTAGGCCTATGATCCATTATTCCTGTCATTCAGGCTTAATGGTTTTTCTTGTCAATTTACTAATTATTTTCCTCCTGTATTGTTGTCTATTGAGCTTCTTCCTGCTATTAGGCCTCCTTGCCAAGTGGGCATCAACACAAATCTTAGACCATAGGAACTAATCCTATCTTAAAACATAGGGATCAATTTGAATACAAAAAAATAACAATAATAATCTACTACTACCTTATTCAGATAAAGATCTATCAAATAACAATTCTAATTCACTAGGCCTAAATTTAAACACTTCTAATTCAAATAACAATTTATCCAGCACATTATCTAGGGTCATAACAATTTAAGATATGCTACATGGAGTTCATCATCACACGAAGCAAAGAAAAGTGCAAGCAGAATTGTCCTGCATAACAAAATTAATAAGAACATCTAAGCTACTTTGTAAAGTTCATGCCAAGTTGCCAACTTAAGATTATTTGCAGATTATATTAGCCAAAAACAATTTGAACAATAAACAAAGAATTTTAAACAGTCTTAGAGGTTCATTCTTTTGTTTTTTTTTTTTTAATTCACACCACAATCTAAGAACTTTAAGAACATCCCACAACAATTATTTTGACAAGATAGCTCAAATAATTAGTTGTTGATCTTTATCTCATGTTGGTTTGCTATTAACTTGTGATCTTGGCTTAACAAGTAGGCAACATTAATCTTGCTATCCATGATAATGCCCAAAAAGTTCTGAAGTTTGCTAATAATGCCCTTTAAATTCTAAAATTGCTATCTGATGGGGTATGGAAAAATACTCTAGCTTCGTCCATGGGGGTCGTCCAAGTCCAAACCAAGAAGGCAAAGGTTGTAACAACCTCGTCTAGGATAAGGTCGTCCTCGCAAGAAGGTGGTTGGACGAAGCTTTGCATGGTCAAAGTTCTACAACACCATGCCATGTCATCCAAAGGGAACTATCAACCTCGTCCATAAGAAGGTCGTTTATAAAGGAATGACCTCCTTTGGAAGCAAGATACGCATAACTGGAGGGCTCCTGGACGAAGACCCCTGGACGAGCCTTGGACACTTGGGGAAAAATTCCTAAGTGAGTACAACAAATCCGTATCACACGCATACTTCCAGTAACCGTTTTGTGAAAAAAATGTAACTCCTAAACAGTTGAAGAAGTTATCCCTGAACCCTCACACCTCTTCAAATTCAGAGGAGGTTACAAGTCTAATAACTACTCTTAGGACACCATATAAACGTTCATTCGGACCAAACAAAAGTACGTTTTTGACACATCCCAAAAAGTTGGAACTCTTTGTTTGGAGAGAAAAAACTAACTTTGCCATCGGAAGGTTCTTGGCCGGCAACCCTGGTCACCTTTGATTGTTTTTCTTTCTTTTTCAAACTATCAAGACAGCAAGTAGTCCTTTCAAGTTCGGAGCATCTAGTCTACTGATTTTCTTTGCATCATCAGTTGGCGCCGTCTGTGGGAATCATAGTTCTTTTCGTTCGATTATCTGTTTTCCATGATTAGCTTTTCCCAGATAAAAGACTAAATGGTTCGAACAAGATCAAGGGCTACTAGCTCAGGCCACTAGGAGAGTAGGGATGCTTCTAGTAACCCTCTCCGCGACCGTCAGTCAGTGCCTGTCATGCAACTGCCTTCTGTTCAGCATATACAGTCCATGGCTGCCGCTATGGCAAAATTGACCTATCAGAATCAAAAGTTGAACATGGAGATTAATTTAAGAAGGCAGCGCCATGATAGGCACACGGAAGGACGAGCCCAGAGTCAGGAGGGTGGAGGAGACAATGTTGAGTTTGAAAATCAGACAAGGGGTACTGCTTCAAGAAGAGTGTTACACTTGGAGAGGGAGATGGACCAAATGAGAAAAGCCATGGATGAAATGAAGGAGAATATGAGGCGGGTAAACCCCGTGGATGACTTAGTTCACTGAACGGACTCCCATTTCACAGCTTCCATCAACAGTCACCCCTACCCCCGAAATTCAAAATGTCTTTCTTGGATTCGTATGATTGAAATCATGACCCGTGTGATCACATCGCTACCTTCAAAACTACCATGCACCTTCAAGAGGTCTCGGACGAGATTATGTGCAGAGCATTTCCTACCATATTTAAGGGACCAATGTGGGTATGGTTCAGCAAAATACCCCAAAACTCTGCGGGATCGATTGAGGAGTTGAGTAAGTTGTTTGTCAATAATTTCATTGGGGGAGAATGCCACAAGTGTTCCTCTTCTAGCTTGCTAACTATAGAGCAAGGAGAAAATTAGAGTTTGCGGTCCTTCATTACCCGGTTTAATAGAGAAGCCTTGACGGTGGATGAAATGGGCGACAAGTTGTTATTGGCCGCCTTTCACAATGGGGTCAACTCTGACTTGTTCATTCATAAGCTCTACGAACAGGAACCTCAGACCATGGCCGAACTCGTCCATTCGGCCCAAAATTTCATGAATGCTGAGGACGCTATTATAGCCAAGAAGAGAAAGAGATCAGAACGCTCGGAAGCAGGCCACCAGCATTATCTAGATCAGGGTCTTCGTCCAAAGAAGGCTCGGGCAGAAGAGAAAAAGAAAAAGATGGTAAGAAGGCAAGTTCCTCAGCAAGAAATCAGCAATACACTCCCCTGAATATGCCACTAGAGCAAGTGCTTATGCAAGTCAAGGATGATCAGTACTTGAAGTGGCTGGAGAAAATGAAAAGAGATCCTAACAAGCGCAATAGGAACAAGTATTTTCGCTTTCACAGAGACCATGGGCATGACACGAACGAGTGCTTTGATTTGAAGCAGCAGATAGAGAATCTTATTAGGCAAGAGAAGTTAAGAAATTTCCTTGGACGAGACTAGAGAGACAAGAAACTGAAGGCTAAGGTGGAGGAGTCATCACGACCCCCACTTGGAGAAATAAGAGTAATTATCGGAGGAACCTTGGCAGTGCAGTCGTCCAAGTCGAGGAAGACATACCTAAAGGTGGTGCAAAACGTCCAACTGTTTGGACGATCTCCCAGGACGAGGGAAGTAGATGAGCAAGCCATCACGTTCACAGAAAAAGATGTTGGACGAGTTCACCACCCACACGATGACACGATAGTTATTATCCTACTTATTGCTGATTACATGACTAGGAGGGTGTTAGTAGACAATGGCAATTCGGTGGACAATTTGTATTACCCCGCCTTCCAGCAAATGAGGCTAGAACGAGATCAACTTTGACCAGTGAATTCACCATTGGTGGGATTTGGAGGAATGAAGTACAGCCTGTGGGCACCATCACATTACCAGTGGTGGTTGGAGCGTATCCACAGTAGATAACCAAAAAGGTGAACTTCCTTATTGTTGATTGTGCATCATCATATAATGCTATCATTAGAAGACCAACTTTGAATAATTGGAAGGCGGTAACCTCTACCTACCATTTGTCTGTCAAATTTCCAACCGAGCACGAAGTGGGCCAAGTGTAAGGAGATTAGTTGGCCGCCAGAGAGTGCTGCCTAGCTATGTTGGCGATGGACGAACACATATAGACAATGAGTATAGACAAGAGAAGGATCGCAGTGAAACCCACTGAGGTGTTAGAAGATGTCCCTTTAGACGAGAGCAGACCCGAGAAGTTCACTAGAATTGGGGCAAGCATGGAAGAAGAGGCAAAATATACTCTGGTCTAGGTTTTGAAGAAAAGCCTCGATGTCTTTGCATAGAGTCATATGGACATGCCGGACATTAATCCAAGCGTCATTACTCACCGTTTGAATGTATGTCCCTACTCCCAACCAGTGCATCAGAAAAAGAGAGTTTTTGCTCTTGAGCGAGACAATGCCATCAAAGAAGAAGTCCAGAAGTTGATCACCGCAGAGTTCATCCGAGAAATTTATTACCCAGACTAGTTAGCAAATGTAGTCATGGTAAAGAAGCCCAATGGCAAGTGGCGGATGTGCGTGGAATTCATTGACTTGAACGAGGCTTGCCCTAAGGACAGTTATCCATTGCCGTGCATAGACCAGCTGGTGGACTCGACGGCAGTTCACAGGCTGCTGAGCTTCATGGATGCCTTCTCAAGCTATAACCAAATAAAGATGGACAAGGCAGATCAAGAAAAGACTTCATACATTACCAATCAGGGATTATTTTGCTACAAGGTAATGTCCTTTGGTTTGAAGAACACAGGGACCACTTACCAAAGACTGGTTAACCACATGTTTCGTCCTCAAATCGGGCGAAATGTGGAGATTTATGTAGATGATATGCTGGTAAAGAGCTTGGATGAAGGGAAGCATCTAGGCGACCTTCAAGAGACTTTTGACACACTTTGGCGATATAACATGAAACTAAATCCAAGCAAGTGCGTTTTCAGAGTTTCATCAGGGAAGTTTTTAGGGTTTATGGTTTCACACAGAGGAATTGAGGCAAATCCGGACAAGATTCAGGTGATACTAAAAATGGAACCACCAAAGAATATCAAAGAAGTCCAGTCTCTTACTAGACGAGTTGCCACCCTTAACAGATTTGTATCAAAAGCTACTGACAAGTGTTTGCCATTCTTTAAAGTCCTCAGGAAGGCATTCAAGTGGACGGAAGAGTGTCAAAAGGCCTTCCAAGACCTGAAGACTTACCTCATGATAGCACCGTTGCTAAGTCCATCTGTACCTGGAAAAGAACTATATTTATACTTGGTGGTGTCCCTACACGCAGTAAGCTCAACATTGGTCAGAGAATAAAGGAGGATTCAGAAACCAGTTTATTACACAAGCCGTGCGTTGAGAGGAGTGGAAGGACGATACTCAATGATGGAAAAGCTAGCCTTTGCCTTGATTACGGCCTCTAGGAAGCTGAGGCATTATTTCCAAGCTCATATTATCAACGTCCTGACGGATCATCCCATAAAGAAGGCAATGAACAAGTTAGAAGATGCAAGACGATTAATCCAGTGAGCGGTGGAACTTAGTGAGTTTGATGTCAGATACCTTCCAAGAAGCGCAATCAAGGCACAAGCGTTGGCGGATTTCATTGCAGAGTTCACTCCCAGCCAGGATGAGTTAAACAAAGGAGACGGAGTTGAAAAGTGGGTTATCAATGTAGACGGATCGTCCACCTTATACGCGGGGGGGATTGGAGTCATACTCAAGTCCCCAGAAGGTGACAAACTGGAGTACGCAGCTCGTCTATAGTACCAAACCACCAACAATGAAGCTGAGTATGAAGCTCTGCTCAAAGGGCTAGAATTGGCTAAGTATATAGGGGCGGAGTCAATAATAGTCAAGGGAGATTCTCAGCTAGTGATCAATCAAGTGAATGGAATGTGTGATATTAAGGAAGATCGGATGAAAAAATATCTAAGCAAAGTGAGGCGGCTTGCCCAGAAGTTTACAGAAGTGAGTTTTGTCCAACTCCTAAAGGAGGAAAATATGGAAGCAGATGTCTTGGCGAAAGCAACTTCGGGAGGAGGAATTATGGAAGAGTACGACAGAATCCAATACATGCCTAGCATAGACCTCCCGGATATACAACAAATAGAAGGGCGAGAAAATTGTATGAGTCCAATAGTACTCTATCTTAAGGATGGAAAGCTTCCAAAAGACAAGGGTGAGGCTAGGAAGCTAAGGGTCAGGGCAGCCAAGTACGTCCTCATAAACGAAGTTCTATAAAAGCGAGGCTTTTCTCAGCCTTATTTAAGGTGCCTGGCTCCAAACGAGTCAAACTATGTTTTAAGGGAAGTTCATGAAAGAGCATGTGGAAATCACTCAGAAGCAAGATCGCTTATCCATAAGGTCGTCCGTGCAAGCTACTACTGGCCAACAATTCAAGTAGATGCTAAGGCCTACGTCAAGGTGTGTGACCAGTGTCAGCGCTATAGCAACGTCCCTAGACAACCGTCAACCGTTGGAGTACCAGACCCCAATGATGGCCCCATAGCCCTTTGCATAGTGGAGACTGAATATCCTGGGTCTTTTCCCCCTAGGAACGAGACAAATGAAATTTTTGGTAGTAGGGATTGACTACTTTACCAAGTGGGTGGAGGTCGAACCTCTTGCAAAAATTACTCAGCAAAACATTAAGAATTTTGTTTGGAAGAATATTTTGTGCAGGTTCGGAGTACCTAGGGTACTAGTATCTGACAACGGACGACAGTTTGACAACGCACCTTTCAGGGACTTTTGCGAAAAGTTTTGGAATCAAGAATATTATTCCTCATCATCCCACCCACAAGAAAATGGACAAGCAGAATTGGCGAATCGATCCCTACTGACTCGAGGGGCAAAGGGGATATGGCCAAACGAGTTCCCAGGTGTTCTTTGGGCCTACAGGACGACTGTGAGAACCCCGACAGGAGAAACCCCGTTCAAGCTAACCTATGGAAGTGAAGCAGTTATACCGGCAGAAGTTCATATCGAGTGATGAAGTATCAGGAGAGAGAAAATGATGAACAACTTCGTCTTGACCTCAATCTCATTGATGAGGTAAGGATGGATGCGGAGCAAAGGATATCAAGATACAAGAATCTTATGGCTAGGCAGCATGATGCCATGGTAAAACCCAGGCATTTCAACATCGGCGACCTCGTTCTTAAAAGGGTGTTCTTGGCAACTAGGAACCCAGCTCATGGAAAATTGGAACCCAATTGGGAAGGACCATATAGGGTAATTATAAAGTGGAAAGGAAAGTTGCCATGTCAAGCTGAGAAAGATATACTAATCAAGCTCGGTTAATATGTCAATAATAGAGTTTTATATTGACATATTAACTGGCGAAAGAAATAGAAAAAAGATTTGAACTTAGTAATGTGGTGCCTAATTCATTTGTAAAGTGAATAAACTTTTAACATGCCAATGCATTCTAATTTAGTAGTAACATTCCTAAATTATTTATAGAGAATGGGTAGATGGATTCGTATGGCCCTAAAATTGTATATGAATAAGGTTTATAACGGGGTAGGATGAGTGTTTTTTGAAAATGGATAAGTAAACGAGCCATAGGAAAATCCTACTACCATAAGGAAATAGGAATCATAGGGGAATGGGGCTGACCTAATAATGATTAAAAAATAAAAAATAAGAGGATCCTCCTGCCAAATGAAAAAGGAATTACACAACCTAATACTAATACTAATAGGACTCTATATATATATATATATATATATATATATATCTTTTGATACCAGTATCTTTCGATTTGTACCTTAGAGTTTTTGTTGAGTTTTTAAAAGTATTCAGCACTTAAAGGAATTGGACAACTTGCTGAAAAGATGGTAGAAATTAAAAATGATGTTTCATATCTATTGATTTACTCATTAGTAACCTTGGCATTGATCTTACCAGTTGCAACAACTATTATTGAAAGAGCTTTTTCAACAATAAACATAATTAAAAATCAACTACGCAATCGAATGGGAAATCAATAAATGAATGATTGTTTAGAAAGACATATATAAGACTATTAAGTGTGAAAAAATCATGCAATGATTTCAAATTATGAAAAATTGTCAAGGGCAATTGAGTAAATTAAGCTAGGTGTGAAAAGTCAAATTAAAGTTTACATTTTATGTTAGATTCTATATGACAATTACATTAGCATACAGTTACTTATTTATTTTGTTATTAATATTGATTAATTTTTTAAGATTAGTTTTTTACTTTTAATCTTGTCTTTTAATCTTCCCCCAACCTAAATTCGTGGCTCCACCACTGCCTTTATCCATACCAATGTCAGTATACCATGCATCCTAGCTCACAAATCCATATAGTCCTCCCTAGACCAATATAAGTTAAATCATGGGTTAAATCATAATGTTAGAGAGATGAAAAAAAATAATACAAAACCAAGTAAATAACTAAATATGGGATTTCATGAGATTATTCTTAAGGGGGATTCTGTTATGGTTTCAAATGCTATTGCTGGCATTTCTCCTCCTCCGACTTCGATTGCATCAATTGTGTATGGAATTAGTTCTTTGTTAACTGCTTTTCGTAGGTTTTCTATTTCACATGTTGGTAGGAAAGGTAATCAGGTAGCCCACTTGTTAGCAAAACATGCTCAGGGTGTTGAGCAATATGTTGCTTGGATTGAGGAGAGCCCTTGTTTCTTAGAACATACTCTCTCAACTGATGTATTTGTTTCTAGTTCAAGTTAATGGAATTTCAGTTTTCTATCCCAAAAAAAAAAAAAAAAAAAACTAAATATTGGAGGAGGGTTTCAATGGCCAGAGTCTTCCCCCCTTTTTTTATTTTATTTTATTTTTAATAAAAGTTAAAAATCTCCCCGCTAATTTTTTTGATTATTCTTTTTAGTTAAAGTTTTTTTTTTCAACAAAATGGCAGCGCAGAAAACAAAAACAAAGCAAAACAGTGAAAAATATAATGGTGATATCGTTTTCAAAATGCTCAGTCATCTCCATCTAAAGGGAATGTGCAGACTAGCAATGTGAGGGGCTTCTATGTAGTAAGTTAGGCAACGTTTAAAAGTATAATGGAAACTAGCATCTCGAGTTTTAGAAACTCGAGATCTACATTAAAACTCGAGTCTCAGAGACTCGCTTTGTGCTAGCTGACCTAGACAAAAATGCCACCCAGATCTCAAGTCTTAAAGACTCGTTTTGCACAAAATAAAAATCGAGTCTTAAAGACTCGAGTTTCACTAGCAAAATATTAAAAATCGAGTCTTAAAGACTCGATTTTATTAGGGAAAAACATGTTTTCGACTAGCACTATTTAATTAAAATTTGCAAAGAACTCGAGTCTTAAAGACTCGAGTTTCACTAGGCAAAATTATAAAAGCTCACACGCATAACACTCAACCCGTATTTAACACAAGTGCTATAAACATAGATCAATATAGCCTTCTCGCCCAAAAACAGAGCATCCTCACTAAGTCTCTCAGCCTCGCTAACCCTTACCCTCACTAACTCTTATTCACCCATAACTCTCACACCACATTACCTCTCACTCTCACTCACCACACTGCCTCTCTCACTGCTTTTCCCTTAGTAAATTCATATCTCAGGTAAGGGTTTGCATAATTTGATTGTCATTGTAGTTGGGTATGTTGTCTATGGGTGTGGGTTAAAGAGTTTGACTATTTATTTTGTAGATAGTTAACATAACTTAGTTAATTTACCAATATTGTATTATAATATTGAGATGTGTTGTTGTAAAATTGTGAACTTGGTAGTTTGTATTATGTTATGGAGATTTGAATTGGCTTATTATCTTCTGTCTTTGGATAAATTACGTGTTTATTGTGTCTTTTTTTTTTTTTTCTTTGGGTTGAATAGGCCCTGTTAACTAAATGATTGAGTGGTTGAGGGTGAGACAATGGTGTTGGTCACTTTATCTATATGCTTGTATGGTGTTTGAGAAACAGAGTTATTTGAGGTTAAAAGACAAGATAGTTAGCGACGTTCAATGTATAACCTGCATTTATCTACATGGGTTTCATAGTTAGTTGTCATGGTTTTTGTTATCAAAATTTTATTCATCATTACTAGGCTTTTATTTTTATCATGATCTTACAAGTTTTTTTTACTTTATTCATCATAGTTTTGGGTATGAAATGGGTAGTGAATGAATGTAATGAATGGGTATGAAATGGGTATGTAATCATGCTCCTCTACCCACCTAGTTCTTTCAGAACCCTTTTAGGCATTATAGGTCACCACACAATGGAGTAATAGATAATTTCGTCTCTCCATCCACTAGGATTAGAAGGTTTACATCTTGGCCTTTAGATATTAATGGGCAATGGGGCACTCAATAATCTGGCTTCAATATGTTCAACCTTAAGATCACATTACGTTTTTTTCCCCCACTTTACGACTATGTGATTTAACTAACATAGTAACTTGACTTGAACAGGTTCACAATGCCTGAAATTGATATAATCCTATACCACGGTGGTCCGCTTAAGAATGTCAATGCGAACAAGGGATTGCCATTTGAAGGGCCAGGTATAAAGACCTATTATACCTAAATTGATCGTAGATTGAAGACCCTTGACGAATTGAAGATGTTTGTCATGGAAGAGTTGTGTGAGAATCCTGCTGTGCATAACATACAAATTACTTATTGAATGCCAAATGAAATCCTGAAGCACCAGATTAATTACAAGTATATGGCGATAAAAACAAACAAACATGTAAAGATCATGTTTGACAAGTTAGAGAGAATAGATGAAGTAACTAACATTGAGTTGTACATACAGTTGGAGCCCCGTCCAGTCTGGCAAGAGGATATCCAACAAATAAGAGGATATCCAACAAACAACCACAAGCTTACAGGTTACGATTCCGGATGCTCAATATGAGTATTCTACACATGTAGAGGATGATGATGTTCATGCCGATGGTGATGATGACGATGACTATGTTGATGAGACTACTGCAGTTAATAATGATGATGACGATGATGATGATGACTATGTTGATGAGAATCTTGCCATTAACGGTGAAGATTTTGCCGCTAGAGATGACTATGAAGACAGGATTGACAGAGGGGACTTTCAGGACTTGGAGGACTTTAAGAGGGACATTGATGACGATGAGACATTAGACGGTAGTGAACCTGATGCAGACAATGTTATTAGTGTCCAACACATTACGAACACAATCCCTGCCTACACACCTCCTGCGTTGTCATTCTCTGCAAATACTTGGAAAAATATGGTTGATCCTTCACATATTGAGATGGCATTTGTGTCTAATTGGAGAGAGGGGATGAATTTGTGCAAAGGGTTGACTTTTGCCAATAAAGTGGAGGTGAAGCGCGTATTAACAATTTGTGCCCTCAAGGAAAACAAACAATTTAAGATCACTAGGTCGACGATGAAAAATCTTTGTGCGAAATGCATGCATGAGTCATGCAATTGGTATGTCTACGCAGTTATGCAACCTAATCTCCACAAATTATGGATGGTCACCATGTATGTGGGTCCTCACACGTGTATACCGACTGGGGTGCGAAATGATGGTAGAATGATGAGTTCTAATTTTATTGCAGCAGACATCCATCAAAAGTTATGTGATGATCACACTACCCAAATTAAGCATCTCAGATCTATGATAGAGACGAAATATAATGGTCCTAAGCCTTCTTACTACAAGGTATGGGATGCGAAACAAAAGGCGATTGCGAAGATGTTTGGGAATTGGGAAGAGTCTTACCAAAGGCTGCAAAAGTTGCTAATGGCATTTATTGATCAGGACCCGACTACCAAGGTGTTGTTTTGTATCACACCCACCGATGAAGATGACACCGTATTGTTGCATTATGTGTTTTGGTCTTTCGGTTCGTGCATTGATGGATTCAAATATTGCAAGCCGGTAATCAGTATTGATGGGACCCATCTGTATGGTAAATACCAGGGAAAGTTGTTGGTCGCAATGGCAACCGACGCAAACAACAAGGTATTCCCTCTCACCTTTGCTGTTGTGGATTGTGAGTCAGGGTCCAGTTAGGTGTGGTTTTTACAATGCCTCAGAGATACGATTGGCCACGTGATACTTAACGAAGGCATTTGCATAATTTCTGACCGACATCTCGGTATTAAAAATGCCATTGCAAAGTGGCCTAGAGGAGATGATGGAAGACCACGGGTATTTCATAGATATTGCCATCGACATGTTGCTAGCAACTTCAACACACATTTTTAGAACTCGACTCTAAAGTCAGCGGCGTTGAAAGCGGGATATGCCACTTAGGTAGTTAAATTTGATACCATAATGGAGTCCATTAAGCAAGTGGAAATTGAGACCATTAGGAATAAGAAGAAGGTGATGGGAAAGGATGGCAAGGAAAAGAATCAAGATTATCTTCCATACACATACCTAATGAGAGAATCTGTGGATATGTGGACCCAGTCACATGATGGTGGGAGACGTTTTGGGGCAATGACAAACAATATATCAGAGTGCTTCAATGGTGTACTGAAAGGTGCACGGGGCCTTCCTATTGCCGCGTTGGTTAAGTTTACTTGGAACAAACTTGTTGAATATTTCCACAACCGGCACAAAGAATACCATTATGAGTTGTCAAAGGGTAAGAAATGGAGTGAATATGCCTTATCCACATGGGATGGAAATAAGTGTAAATCTGAGAAACAATATCTCAAGCCATTTAGCAATGAAGAGCTGATATTTCAAGTAGCTACCCAACTCAACACATGTAGCGCAATAGGGGGAAACCACAGTTATAAAGTTCGGTTACGAGAAAGAACATGCAGTTGTGGGAAATGGCAAAACATAGGGACCCCATGTTCACATGCAATTAGAGTATGTGACTATTTACATATTGATTCGACCACATATATTCACCCATGTTATGGTTTGAACCATGCCCTTAACACTTATGACCATACATTTGTGGTTCCTAAGTCACAGTCATTGTGGAGGGATCCCATGGGGCCAAAGTGGTTGCCTAATCCAGCATTGTTGCGGGCCAAAGGTCGACTAGTGAAGTCAAGAATAAGGAATGAGATGGATGGAGTGAGGAATAAGGATCGAGAACCGGGATGGCAGAGGGAGGACGTAGATTTGATAAAGAGTCAACCCAAGTAGACATGTGGACTGTGTCATGCTTCCGGGCATAACCGCAGAAAATGCCCACAATCTGTGGCACTTCCACATGCAGTCATGTTCCACAGTAAGTAGGTAGATGGCAAAAAGTTATGCATCGGTTAAATAATTGTTGTTCATTCGATGTTTACCTAATGTTTACTATCTTGTCTCCTAACGTAATCACTCTACGTTTTTCAACCATGCTTCCATGGACGATGTATTTGTCATGCGGACCGCCGATCTTAGGAAAAGTGACTACGTTGTATTGGCTCTATGTGAACTTTTTGGTTTTTGTTGAATGTACTTGTAATTCTCTATCCAATGTACCTCTATGAAGATTGCGATTTGAGTAGTATGGTTAGAACTGCAAATTAAGCGTGGTTGGACATGTTTAGAATGTTGATATATTGAGAATGACTTTTGTTATGATTTGAGTGCATTTACATTGTAAAACTATGGTTAGGCAAAGAGCGTAACAATTTCTATAGTTTGGTGCCTATTGAGAATGTCTTTTGATGTAATTTGAGTGCATTTACATTCTCAACTTCTCTACCTCTCAATGAGTATTTGTGGATTACATTCTTAGCTTCTCTATCTCTATTTCTCAGCAGGTGTGTGCACACATTTCAGTTTTTGGTTTGCTGCATATTTGGGGGGGGGGGGGGGGAACAGAGCATTGCTCTCTGCCTGAAATAGAGCATGCTTTTGTTGGGAAAAAAAATTTCCTAGTGAAACTCGAGTTTTAGGGACTCGAGTTCCACTGGCTAAATCCTTTAAAAACAGAGCATTGCTCTTTGCCTAAAACAAAGCATGCTTTTGCTGGGGAAAAAAATTTCCCAGTGAAACTCGAGTTTTAGAGACTCAAGTTCCACTGGCTAAATCCTCTAAAAACAGAGCATTGCTTTCTGCCTGAAACAGAGCATGCTTCTGTTGGGAAAAAAAATTTCCCAGTGAAACTCGAGTTTTAGAGACTCGAGTTCCACTAGTTAAATCCTCTAAAAACAGAGCATTGCTCTCTACCTGAAACAGGGTATGCTGCTGTGTTTTAAAAAAAAAAAAAAGCCAAGAAAAAAGTCGAGTTTTTAAGACTCGAGTTTTGCTATTAAAACTCGAGTCTTAGAAACTTGAGTTTTACTCAATAAAACTCGAGTGTCAAAGACTTGAGTTTTTCTCAACATGTTTCCTATGGTCCAATATGTCTAATTCGGTCCTTTTGGTCTAATTCAGTCCACTTTGGTCCTTTTGGTCCATTCAGTGAAAATTTGGTCCTATTCGGTCCATTAAATATACTTTGGTCCCATTTAGTCAACTTTGGTCAGCTTTCGTCTTATGCAATCATTCAATTCTAGTTGTGGTCCAATTTGGTCCATTCAGACCACTTTCGTCCATTTTGGTCAATTTCGATCTATCTTTGTGCACTTACATATATAATGGGAAACAATAAGTTTAGGTTGAGAGCTCTTATTCCAAATCTAAATTTGTTAAAAATAAACTCAAGTTTCAAAGGCTTGAGTTCCTTTCACAATTTTTAAAAAAATGTCACTTTTATTTTTCTTTTAGACATATAAGCCTTTTTTTCTTGAAATTGAGCTAAAAATTAGGGGTCCCACTATTTACTCACAAAACTTACTATCTAATTATTGCATATGGCTCTACCACTGTGTTTCGAAAATAAAAATAAAACACCTTGGGAAATATGGGTTGCATAGAAAAGAAGGTAGCAAATTGAGCTACAATTAATTTTGAGAAATTTTGTAAAACGAAATAGATTTTATAATTTGAATGTCATACGGGACAACCCTTTGAATACATAGATATGCAACCCATCCGCACTCACGTGAATACATAAATATGCATACCCTTTGCAATGCACCGTTTTCAAGGATGCAGAGCATCTGTAAGAAGTTTATGCATCAATTTTGGAGGTCAATTGTTCACCATTGCTACACTGATGTTTGCAGTGCTACATGTGCTGATCAATAGCTCGGCATTGTTGAACCCTATCCAGTCATATCATCCACACTCACGTCAATACACAGATATGCATCCTTTTGCAATACACTGTTTTCTAGGATGTAGAGAACCCTTGAAAAGTTTATGATGCATTTAACACAACTCGGTATTGTCTCGTTAAGTCATGTCAGATGAAGCACAGGCATGCTGAATACTCTTCACGTGAATGGGGCAGGAGTGCTGAATAGTCATGGTAGTACACTACAACTACTGCCCACAATAAGAGAATCTCATTGTGACATTGGAAACATTTGAACAAAAAATTCATATCGTGGTTTTCCAGCCTGTATTGACATGACAAGCCCGAATATGTTAAATTTTAATACTTGAATACACAGTGAAATGAGGTTATAAATGCACCACAATAATGATCTTATTCCTACACCACTAACTTCGTAGGTTGACTAAGCTATGAGTCGCAACGCCTCAACATCATCTCGTACACATAGAAGCAAGTTTCGATCTACTTCAACAAATGGATTATCACAAGTTCCAGCAGATTAACAACTACAAACATACACAGACCACTATGGAGGGAAATGGGTTGGAAAGAAGAGAGATTTCGTTAATATACCAATATACACGTACGAGAGTCTTGGAAGCATCGGGCACATCATGGTCGGCAAACCTACAAAACTAAGTACAGATACCACCGCAATAGAGTTCACCGTAGTAGAACCACCATGGTCAACCCTATACGAGAAGAGGTGTGAGTTGAAGGTGTATTGTCGACGGCACGGGTTACGAGTTCCTAAGGCACGTTCAGCCGAGTTACCTAGAGATAAACCTGCTAGCATACTTGCTCGCCTTGAACGAGAGAACAATCAAATGCAAAGGCGACTAGACCGTTTTCATGCAATCCAAAAAGCTAGGAAGCATCTAAAGGGAAAGGCGCAAGAGCGAGCCATGAAGTCTATTAATGAAATTACTACGTTAGATGATGAACGTGATATTTCAGACTTCTCAGATTCAAGCAATGATGATTTCCAATAATTTCTACCTACGAACATTCAACGTTGTTGTTAAAGTCCACATGTTGTTGCAATTTTTAAATGTTGTTGTTAATGTCTAACAAATCATGTCACCGTACGTTCACTTGTTGCAAATCTAAAGATAAATTGCACACAACTTGTGGCTAAGTTTATATGAAATCACTTACTCATTTTTTCCTTGCTGTTCTTTGTTGGTATAGAATGAAAAGGTGTAATTGTATTAGTGTTTGCAAGAATTATAAGTACTTGGTGAAAATTATGGTCTAAACTCACATAATATACACATCTAATTCAACAAGTTAAACTCAAATGGTATATGCATATCAGCATATGGATAAAGTCAATTATTTCTCTCTAAGTGCATCCGGTCCACAACTTAGTACCAATAATCCATCATGCTGGAAGCCTAGCCCATAGACACTGTTTTCTGTAAACTAGAATAGACTCTCTCATCATTGCAAAACTTGGTTATTGTGCTTTTGGTTCAACACCGGTGGTGAGGCAATGTTGATTTCATGGATGACGATAACTCAATTGGCAGTGGATAAATAATACACTATGTTTGTGTTGACATTAAAATTTTCTACAAAATGAGTCATTTTTTACAAAATATTTTTCTATAAAATTATCTTGTTTTCCTACGTAGAAACCTTAAATGTGTTGAAAAATTATCTTTTAACTTCTCTTATTTAGCTTTTCATAAATGGAGTTGCTTTTCAAAAAAAATTAGTGAAAAATAATCTCTACAGAATAAACCATACTTTTTATTTTGAGCAACTATAATTTTCTTTTTATTCATTTTTTCTAACACTAACAAATACTAGAAAGTGCAAAAGATATGGTTGTTGGCATCTTTTATTTTGGCAATCAATTTAAATGGGATTTTTAGTGGAAATATAATTTTGACATGCAATTTAAATGTCTTAATAGACCAATTAATTTTCCTCTATATTTATCTTATTTTTCAATCACTTTAAATAAGGAAGTATAGTTCCATTTGTGAGTAACTATTAGAAATCATAGTTAAACTTTTGAAAATATGAAAATTTACATACACACACAATTTTCCTCTCTTTCACAGTGCGCGTACATCTCACCTACTTTTATTTTCATTTATTCATTATCTTCAACCTCTTGTGCCTTCACCTCTCTCCCTGAAAACACCAGATCTCTCCAACCTTCCGCCTCTCTCTCTCTCTAAAAACTTGCACCTTCCACGTCTATATCTCCTTCTATATCAGCATGTTTTGCAGAAAACAATAGAATGATTGCAATACCATGGCACGTCCTCAATCAAATTGAGTTAATTTGCAGTTGTTTGCAATTAAAGATGTAAAAAAAATTTAAGCCAAATAGTAAAAATCATAGCATCCTAAATGGGGTCAGTAGACCTAGTTCAGCTAAGAAAAACACCATATTCTCCATATACACATCATAAAAATCAAATAATTACTCCCAATTATGCCTTGAAGGCCCTTCCTTTGATTTTCTTCTACCAGCACATTTACCCTCATCCAGCCACTATATTAACATAAGCCTGGACAAATGCTTCTGCATCCATGTCATCAATATCACCGGAATCATCCCTGAGGCCTTTGACACTATTTTGGATAATTTCAGGATTCTGGGACTGAATCCAATCTTTAGAAGGATGGATCCTACAACAAACAGCTAATCATCTTGGATCCAAAGAGAAACTAATACTAACAAATTAAGTTATGTGAATAGTTCATAATATCAGCACTACCTGCTCCATATTATCAAATTCCGAGCAATGACACGAAGCATTATGAAGTCAGGCCTCACATATTGCAAGTCAAAACGTGTATTAGGTATAGAAAGCTTTGACAGAATTGCCTCTGATTCAGTCTGTTAGGAACAAGGGGCAAAGTGAGAAAATCTTGGTAATAAGGCATTTGGTGATTGGAATGGTCAGAGACTGATGCACTTGTTAATGAAAGTTCACTCAAATCAACTCAGAAGGTCCTTTACTGGAAGTTACCTTTAAAAACATTAAAGCAAGAGCAATTTTACTCCTGGTGCAGTAACATCAACATTTACTGATGTTCCATCCATCATCTACAAGAAAAAATCATCATTATAAGAAATGTCAACATCAGTTACTCAGGAAAAAGGAGAAAAAAAAAATCCACAATATGTTTTGGACACAAGTTTTAAATTATGGACAGTGAACAATTGAAGCTATGTAAATCACACAACCTGAGCAGTTCCACGATTTTGTTCCTCTGTTAATAGGGTCAAGAAAGATCGTTCCTGATGAAGAATAAAACCAGAAAGTGGAAGAAAAAAAAAATTAATAATCTAAGTTATGACTACGATATTTCAGATACACTAAAAGCAACCAAATAAAACTCAAGATTCAAGAGTACTAATCCAGATTTCTGCCCAAAAAAAAAGAAATAATATATTAATTCAACAGCATACATTACGAGCTTCTTTGCCACCAATATAATGGAACAATCGATCAACCATTGAGTCTATGCAACCAAGTGTGTCTCCACCCCGACCTTCAGTTAACATAGCATGGTTAGCTAAGAACAAAATTCACAAGATTTGATTAATAGTGGTGTCTTATTAGTTATTATTCATACCCAAAGCAACAAGACCCAATGAAAATCCTGCCGAAACTGCATAACCCTCCCTTTCAAGTACGTTATCACCGCCACTTCTTCGACCAATTTCACCCTGTCAAATAAGAAATAATATAAGGTGTGGTAAATAGCAATAGCAGTCCCATGTGTAAGTGATGCAATCCAATCACAAACTGGCAAATGTGTAAGTTGTGGCAAAGTGTGTGGTAAAGTGTGTCCCTACGAGAATTGGGTTTTAATGACTACATCATACAGGTTCTTGTAATGCAAAATACAGACTTGTTAAATGCCTTTAATGGTTTAACCAAAGTGATACTAAGACAACTATAGAAAATATCCATTTATGCCAATCAAACCATTATTCCAAGGAAAAATCGGTGATCAAACATCTTTGGAGAATGTCTCTCTATAAGTAATGTCCAATCTATTGCACCATGGTGCTTGTGGGAACAAACAAGTGAAATTGAATGGAGAGTGGCACTGATAGCAATAAACTGGTATTGATGACAACATCTCTCTATGGAGTGGCAGCAATTATTTGGGGCAGGAAGTAGGGAGGAACACAGTGCCAAGGTTGTTGTAATAACTTGGCTGTGTTTTAAGTGCATGTGTGGAGGTTCTTAGAAGTATAAGTGCATATGGACACCAACTCTTTGGTTTCACTTTCATAACACTGTCTTATCAAGTAGGTCTTGATATACATTGTTGACCCAATCCCATCAACCTAAGTTTCTGGACAGTCGGTCAACCAACAAGGTATTAGAGCCTATTTTATCTCTAGGTCTTTTTAATAACTTTTCAATTCTACATACCAAAGCCCGCATGTTTAAGGTTGTGAGCAAGTCTGCACAATAAGGGGAGTGTTACTGTGTGCTAAGCTAGATATACATTATTGGCGTGGTCTTTCAGCTTAAACTTTTTGGGTGTTATCCAACCAAGGTTAGGTTGGAATACAGGCTTCAAATATTCTTGACCAAAAAAAAAATAGAAAAACCAACTTAGATTTCATCTAGCTAGCAGCAGCTGTAAATTAGCATTCAAATGGAACTTTACATAGCTCCACTAAAATAGCGATGCAGCATATCTAATTGCACCATAGGCTACATCTGGTTAAAAGCATCAAACAGGAGTGAAAAATGTACTTTAACAACCCAAAAGATCCTTGCAGAAGCCACACAAATATTACTGAAAAACCTCAGATTTATGGAGACTAATTTAAGCAAATATGAATTCCTCAGAACAGAACAATGTATAACATCAATATCAGCAAAATAAAATATTTCAAAATTTCACCTCTCAAAAATAATACCCAAGGAACTAAAGCCAATGATGATAAATAACAAAGATCATAGAAACTAAACCTGCTGATAATACTGGTATATGTCAGTAAGATTCAATACACGCAGATATCCATGTAATCCTAATGCAAGAAGAAGCCCAGCATGAACAGCACTTGGTTCCTCAGGTTTGTTATATATTATCCAAGTTCTAGACATTTTCCCCTGCAAATGAAAGGCATACACATTTCACATAAAAATCATACAATTTAAAAGATAATACAGGTTACATAAGAAAACCAGGTTGGGTGGGGAGCCAAAATGAACAGAAACATAAACGTGCTTTCATCCTTTCACTGTACTTAAAATAGACTGCACTAGAATATTTTAAAAATTCAATGTACCGCAGAAAAAATTCTATTAAACTATTTTGCAAGGTAAGGATGAAACAACCAACTACAAGAACATCCTCCACAAAATAACAAACATCACCAGCATAAATTAACGTATCCTAAATTAACAGATAAATATAAACCTGAAGGGGGGCCAGCCTTAGTCCAGCAGCAACAGCATTGTGAAACTCAGGCCAAGATTTAATTTCTTGAATATTCCGTAAGTTCGGGTCTAGATTAACCTATCAAGAAGAAAAAATAATAATAAAATAATAAAAAGAAAAAAAAAAGGTAAGAACATGTCAAAACAGCAAATCAACACACGAACATGTCAACAAATGCTTTCCAGTAATAGAATTAAAAACAAATTAAAGAAGGGCAATACCTTCTTGTCAAACCAAAAGTCCTAGGGTGAAATGATATTAGAATGGAACTATAAATTTTTTTTTTTTTTTACATAAAAAATAAATCAATCTCTCACTGAAAGAGATCTCTGTTGTCAGTTCATGATAATAGATGTAGTAATAAATCAGTCAAGGCAACAAAGAATTCTTAAAAACATGGCACATCAGATAACCATGCATGGACAGACAATAGAACAACACCGGTTTATTAATAGCAGAACTTAATATGAACATACAGTTGCATTTTGTTGGGCAGGCAACCGACCTGCTAAAACAAGCTTCGGAACTGTAAAGGCCTACAAAACATTGAAAGACAATCTATCAGGAAATGAAAGAGTACGACAAGAAACACATTTCACAAAAGAGGTTTCTCCATAAGATGTGTGTGTGTGTGTGAGAGAGAGAGAGAGAGAGAGAGATTTGCTAATCAGGGAGTACCTTGGTTAACAGAGTATATATGGTTGCAAGGGTAAATGCCCCCCGACCAAAAGGAAGAGCAGTGGTCCTCTGAGCAAGGTTCCATAGCTAAGCCTTTACAAACAAAAAGAGGCAATGTGCCATGAGAACTATTATGTCCATTAAGAAGGAGAAACAAGAAGGGCATCAATACATCAATCACAAAATACAGAAAATCAGCAGAATTATACATCAATACTCTCATAATTTTTGAGAATTACAAAACTGATCAATAACAAAATAGTTATGATTCCCATGATTGATTATCATAAGTCTGAGATTCCAAGGAAAGCAAACATTGAATGTTCTGTTACCCACATCAAAATAATACTTAAGTAGATATGACACATGCAGAATACTAAAAGCACCAAGCATTTTTATTTTTTTAACTTAAACTGTTAAAAATGCATTAATTAAGCATTTATTCTAACTACTGGATTGCCTATGGCAAGGCATTCTGATATGGTGTGTCCTGAAGTATAAGTGATGCCCAGACAGATTTGTCATAGTATTACCTTCTTTACAGCATATATGTCAAGAACCTTCATATTGGGTTGTAAGGGCTCATATTCGTTAAAAAGTAAAAGATCATTTTGTGTTCTATAATTCTTCATCCTCACAGTATCAGACATTTGAATTCAAGAACCAGATGCCATTATGTTAACCAATGCTGAAGCCTGAAATAAACTAAGCAATAAGAAATTTTATATTGGTGCCTAGGTAACAAACATAAAAAGGATATTTTTCCATTTTCCCCCATAAAGATAACAGTCATTAAGCCATATCAGGATGCGGCAAATTCCTATCATTGTACTTATTCTTCTTCACTAAAGATCATACAATTTCAACCAAGAATTCAATTTACTATGGTGGGAGAGCGAGCTATGATATATCATTGAAAAGAATTAATAATTGGTTAAAGCATACCTGTTGGAGGTCCTGATCAGAGGCACTAGGGTTAACAGCTGTTTGAATTGCCACGGGTCTTGTAGAGCACAAAAGGCGTCGAAGTTCATATATATTTGATGCATTATTGTTACACAACTTACATGTCACAGAGGAAGAGATACACCAGATGGCAGTGAGTCTAGCTGTTGCAGTCCAAAATTTTCGCCAACCATTGCCAAAACTGTGAGCTCCTCATGTGTGCAATGTGATCCCATGGCAATGTTAAAGTAAACACCAGTTGAAAGCTTTTTCCCAATCCGTTTAGCACCAGGTAATAAGCTATAAAAGGAGACTATCTTTCAGGCCCAACTTACAACAGGACTCCCATCTTTACAAATTAAAGATGGTAGATTATCAATATTAGCAACACTACTTCCATGTTGCAAACAGTTTTCAAGCCATCGGAATAAACTGGGAGGAATTTTCCGGGAGCAAGAAGTCATGTCCATTCCCAATTTCTTAGAGAGACCAGGAAAATCACGAACATAATGATCTAAATAGCTTTCCTCACCCAGGAAATTGGCAATATTACACAATAGAACCGCCAAAAGCTCCAAGTCCCTATAGTCAACAACTAAGTATTAAATTGCATTATTTAAATACAAAAACAGAAAACAAAAACAAAAACAAAAACTCAAAAAAGAATGTATCACTAATCATTGATGCAATCCAATGAAGATAAGAAATCATATCTAGGACAGCTCAACCCAATTACATAGAGCAGGCAGTAAATGCAATGATTAGTAATAGAAGTACCAAGGAATCAGTTCAGCCAACGCAATCCACCAGTAAATTTTTCAGCAGAAAGTAAGGCAAACACATATGTGAATCCCTTATCATATTACTAAATCTTGATTACGCCTGTAAATTAGACAAAGAACCGTGCAATTCCAAAAATTGAAGAAGTAGACTGTATATGCTTTCAATTATCATTCAACTTAGTTCAATGGTTATTGCAAGCTATTCAGCTTGCCAGAAGTATATAACTTAGGTCCATTCCAAATCCTAATGATAAGAACCAACATAAATCTACACAAGAAACAAAGACTACCTTTTGCGAAGAATATCCAGTTTAAGACTCTCATAAACTGCATGCAAAGAATCCAAACACTCCATCAATACTTCTGAGTAAAATGATTTTTGCAAACTTTGTGTAGCATCCGAATGTGACCTAGGTAAAAATCCCAGCACATCAAGTGACATCTCACAAGAAGCTAAGTACCAAACCCATGTCAGCAATGACACTTATGTTGATCTAATCCAACAGACCCAAATAGTCATTGCCTCATTGGACCTTGAACCATTTGGAAGCAAGTTTCATGTTTGGCCTTTAATCCACTGCATGGTCAAAGATGCCAATTCAGCTTCTCCCTTCTAGTATTTAGTGCAATTTCTTAATGAGAAAATTTCTCTTTAAGCCTTCATCCAGTTTTACACTGCTCTATAGGTATATAATTAACTTAGAAAACGTGGAGGAGGAACAAATGCCTTCTTCTTCACAACTTCTCTGCCCTCGTGCATCATGAATTAATTAAGTTAGTGATTACCAGGATATACCAAAAAATCAATACAATTCAATTCCTTTGAAATGATTGAATAATTAATTAATAGAAGGTTGATACTTGCACACACTTTTTTTTATAGGTTACTTGCACGTGCACACACACAACTTATCAAATGGCAAATCAAACACAAAGGCAGGAAATGAATTACCAATTTGCTTGCAAGAGCTTGTAAGTCTATCCTTGGAATTAATTTTACTGTAACTCATTGCCTCGCATTATCCACATCCATATCCACCACATTTCAGGTATTGCTTCTTTTTCAAGATTCACCAATTTTGTGTTTTTTAACCCTCATGTAATGTTTGAGCGCGGGGGGAGGAGGCTGTGGGGCATCATCCTTAGGCTCATCATCGTGCTGTCATCGTTTGAAAGTGCAAGGATCAATCCTTAGAATAACAGGTTTTAGATAATTTATCCCAGTTCACAACATAATGGCCAACGGTAAATTAAGAAAACAAAATTTTGCTAAATTTGTCAAGCTTTTAACCATCTGATACATAAATTCTCCAGATCCAATATGCAAATTTTTTTTGTCATCTTAACCACATTTGCTGCATGCCTTGACATATCCTTAGGTAGGGTATTATCTTTTGCATGCCAAATCCCACTCTCATGTTTTCCATATATAAATTTGGTGCTCATACGTCCTATGTTGTCACCAATAACTACAACATGAACCAGCAACAATGCTTTGAACTACATAGAGGCAGAAATTGACAAGGAGCTACTAAGTTTTTTTTTGGTCAACATTTCTGAATATCATTTAACAGCAGAATGCTCGACAAATAGTCGTGTACCTTGGGGACTGGAGCATTTGTGCGTCGATGTCTAATTTTCAATCCAGGTTTTGTAAGCTTTAAGATCACCAGTTGGCCATCCTTTGGATGGTTTTCCTAAGAAGTTAAAATGAACGAGTTCAGTAATAAGTAAAAATATATAAATGAAACAAAATTCGTTTCAGAAAATGACATGCATACCAATGTGATAGGGTAACGCAGCAACTCATTAGCATCTTCAAGGGTAATAGAGTCCACATTCTTTATCTGAAAATAATGAATTTAACCTGTTTTAGCATGAAAAGTTTATAAAATCCAGTTAAAAGTATGTCATTAAGTGCATTGACACAGCAAAAACTAGGGAAAGAATAGGGACAAAACGAATTGGTATTGGTTAGATCAGTGCAATTATATACAAACATACATACCAAAAATAGCTATTGCAAAAAGGACCAAGAAGATTCAGTTCTGCCATATCTGAGACCATTTAATTTTTTTATTTATAAGAAGGCCATTTAATTAAAGTTGGGTGCTGAAAAATATGTCTATATAAGAGAATCTAATGACAAAATCAGCAAGACAGCAAGGTCACTGAAGCAGATACTGGAGCCAAAAGTATAGATGTGCACACAGCCCCACACACACAACTCTTTCAAAAGGACTGAATATTCAGTTTTGCCATATCTGAGACCATAGAATTTTTATTTTATATATTATAAGAAGACCAATTAATTAAAGTTGGATGCAAATAATATCCATATAAGAGAATCTAGAGACAAAATTGGGCAAAGACGGCAAGTGAAGTGCATGTTGGGGCTAGATACAGAATTACATATACATATTACACACACACAAACATACATACTATAATATATATATATATATATATATATATATATATATATATATAGACACGGCTATTTCTAAAGGAACATCAATATTCAATTACCATATCTGAGACCATATAATAACTTCTTTAGAAGAAGACCATTTAGTTAAGTTGGTGCTGAACAATGTATGCATATAAGTGAATTTAGATGATAAGACAAGGCAAAGACAGAAGAACAAGCATGGTGTGTGCCTATTGATAGAACCAAAAGGAATGATGATGTTTGCTTGAAACATGCAAGACACAAAGATAACATCTTTAAGATCCACAACAACAAATATTTGCAAAAACCCAGGATTTTGGGTTCCAAAATGTCAACAAAAGAAGAATTTACATACATGCGAATTTACATGCATGCGAAACAATAAACCCAATGGTCTCTAGACCAAATGACATATCCTCCCCCATATACAAAGGCTGGAGTGCTAGGTCACAATTTCAATACTGTATAAGTGTGTGAGTTGTATTACCTAAAACAACAGCAATATAACATTACCCAGTTCAGATAAAGGTCAATTCATCATTTAGTTACTGCACATTTCAATTTCCATTTCCAAAGTAGAAATGGAAGCATATACATACCTGGGACCGGTCCTACTTTTATCAGGGAGAGAATCAAACAAGAAATCCCCAAATTTTTTCTCCAACATTTTCTCCACCTGCAAATATTATACAACCATAGTAGTTGAAAATTCCTGAACATTATGCAAACTTATGCTATCATCTCTGAACAGCACAATCAGAGCCTACTCCAAAGAAAGCAACCATACCTGATGAATATGGACACTATTAGCAAGGTCACAGTACGAGCTGAATCATGTCCAATAATCTATAAGAAGGCTTTCCATTCAGTCAATCCAGCAGATACATTATCAAGCTGAAGCAAAAGAGGCTAGTGTGTTTAAAAATTCACGTGGCAACATCAGCCAAACAAATAAATTACAAAAGGTAATGAAAAACAGAATATGTAACAAAACAATGAAAAAAATTACCTCAGTCTCCATATCAGCAGTGAAACTGTATTCTGTGACCTCAGAAAAATGGTGACAAAAGAAATGCTGACACCTAGATTAGATATAATCAAACAAAAATTGGATAATAGAAAAGGTGGTCAAGAGAATCAGAAAATGGACAATTGGAAAGCCTTCAGTGAAAAGGCCAGAACTTACCGTGCGGCCACGAAATTCTGCATACAAGACACGGCTTTTTGTTGTCACATAGTTTCTATCCTGATACCACAAATGAATCAGAAATAAGATCGGAACTCACTGACCAAGATCTTCCTCATTAGATGAGGACCGTGATGGGCTTCTGGGCTTCGCTCGAGCCTTGCTTGACAATTTCTCATAGTATTGTTGCACCCAAAACAACATGACAGAATAAAGCTCATGTAAGATTCGGAGAAAATATTAAAATAGCATTAATTTTCAAACAATATAGTTAGTAGTTCAGTTTTACAAACTATATTTTTTACTAGCATCTCGAGTCTTAAAGAGGCGATTTTAGGGGTATAAATCGACTCTTTAATGCTCGATTTTTATGATCTGTTACTGTCTGATGTGGCGTGGCAGGCGTGGCATTTTTTCCACGTGGCGACTACTTGAAAATCGAGTCTCTAAGACTCAATTTACAAGCCAAATAAAATTTGCTCTAACTCCAAAAAAAAAAAAAAAAAAGGACCAGGCAGTGCGCTGCCTGGCCGCGCTGCCTGGGCGCGCGACCTAGGGGGCGCGGTGGCCTGGGTCGCGCGCCCTGCGGCGCGACCTAGGCGCGCGGTTGCACAGGTCGCGCGCCCCAGCGGCGCGACCTGGGCGCGAGACCCAGGCCACCGCGCGCCCAGGTCGCGCTGCCTGGGCGCGCGACCCAGGCCACCGCGAGCCCAGGCAGCGCGCTGCCTGGTCCTCTTTTTTTTTTTTTTTTTTTTTTTGGTGGAGTGCAAATTTCATTTGGCTTGTAAATCGAGTCTTAGAGACTCGATTTCCAAGTAGTCGCCACGTGGAGATTTATACCCCAAAATCGACTCTTTAAGACTCGAGATGCTAGTAAAAAATATAATTTGTAAAACTGAACTACTAACTATATTGTTTGAAAATTAATGCTATTTTAATATTTTCTCCGATTCACTATTCAGAGGACTAAGAACAATAAAAAAAAAAACCCAATGTAGGATTCAGAAAATGAAAACACAGAAATGCGTACAAAGTGAATTTTTTCATGGAAATAAAGATAGTGATCACAATGCCTGGAATTTCAAGAAGCAACTATTACAGGAGGATAAGACACTTAGTCATGGTTATAGGATAAGGCACATAAAAAAACACACATAGGTTGACTATCTCTTTTGGAAAGCCCAAAGAAATTGACTTGGGTAGCTAAAATCCAGCAAACTAAACAAATAAGTATAGTTAATCCTCTCAAGAAAACACAAAAATGATTATAGAGACATTGCAATCACCAGTTTTGCCCATTGAAACCATAACATTGCACATTGATACAAGCATGTTCTAAAATACAGAGTTTGAACACACAGTATGCATTGTCCAGTACATGGCAACATAATTACCTAGATATTTTACATGCCAAAAACAAGCCATTTAACATTACCTCTGTAACAAACCTCTTTTTCAAGGTTCATCAATTTTGCGTTTTTTTAACCCTGTTTGGGCGGGGGAGGAGGCTGCGGGGCATCATCCTTAGGCTCATCATCGTGCTGCAAAGACATTAAATGCATACAATCAATATTCGGTGTAATGATAAGAAAAAGTGAACTACAAAATAGGCCTATACATCGTAATTAATGTTATCGTACCATAGAGCTGCCTTTGTGTCCTATTTTGTGTCCACTTGTCCCACAAGTGGATGCTGTTCTAGCACGTTGCGGTCTACCTCGTGGGGGTGAGGGCTGATGAGGGGAATGCTCGTCCGGTACATTAGTATATGGCTATAGAGTGTCAATCCCAACCGAAGGTCCTAGAGGGTCAGATGAGGATGAGGTAGGTGGGTAATGATGCTTTGTGTAGAGGCCAGGAGTGGGGATCATTGTCATGGGTTCAGTACAGGGTGGGTCTACGGGCAAAGTGGGTGCACTGGAGCTGGTGGGTGGATTTGAGGGTGTCTCGGGGTGCATAGGAGGGGTCAACTGAGAATGAATATCGAGATCGAAGCTGGGCTGCAAAGGTGGGGTGGGTGAAGGGACCTTAGGCTGAGGAGATGCATCTACCATGGGTGGAGGGACCTCGGACTGAGGAGATGCATATGGGATGGGTGGAGGGACCTCGGGCAGGGGAGATGCGTGCGGGATGGGTGCAGGTATCTCAGGACTACTTACAACCCGAGGGGTTGTTGCAGGCCGACCATGGCACCTAGTTGCACTTGTGCTTGGGCTTGGTGTAGCAGGTCAACCACGGCCCCTAACTGCGTTTGTGCTTAGGCTTGCAGTAGCACACTAACCCGTGGTCGACGTACTTACGGGTGTTGCGCTTGTGCTTGGGGTTGCAGTAGCTGCTGATTCAATCTCATGCCCATTGTTTGCCTACCCATTTGCTGCAAGACCACCACTAAGCCCAGCCACATCATTTAGGACGTGTCGAACATGGTTGTGTGCTCGACTGCCTACAGGAAGCATCTCCAACAGCGCAAAATGGCTTTCAATCTGAAACCGAGAAAGAACCAGTACAATCAGATTTGAGACATTTATGTATCAATTGTAGAATTGATAATATAGTACTTATTAATCTACTCAAATACTCAACTAAGAACTAAAAGTGTTATTAGAATACTATATGTAATAGAAAGTCTTTTTAATTGGAAGTCAGTCAGATCAAACCAGATTTGCTGAAAAAAGAAATCAATTGATTCTACGTTCCTACATGTACTGAAGAAAAAACAAAGTAGGCAATAAAATCTAATTAGAACACATTACAGTTGTATTTAATTTAGCGCTGTTGCGGTTGACATACTTTCGAGTGACCGGACGGTACCAGCGATAATAGTCATGATCACGAGGCATCTCACCAGTCTGAGGAGGTGCATGGCAAAGTTGTTGTTGTCTCATATCCCATGTAAGGATATACGGTCCATGCTCCTCCCTCCAATTCTTTTCCACCTTCCCACACAAGTCTGTTCTATGCAGTTTATCATCGTACACAACATGGTCGGGCCGCTCTTGCGCCAACCCAAACTGTCGAAGGACACAATCTAAGTGATGTGTCTCTACTATGCAAAAACACACAAATGGCACCCTTGCCATCCACGTATCCCTCCTTGCAACGCAAAATCAGGAAGGTAGCCAAAGTCTGCCTCGTATGGCTACCACACAATCTACAATAGAAACAAAAAATAATTATCATAACATCAAGGAATGTGAAACAAGAGAAAATACATAGATAAAGGGAAGACAACAATTAAAACAGAAGATATGTTAAAGGATGAAGCACTCATAATCTTAAGGAAAATTAACATAACCAAACAGAATTTTTGTATACTATTACTTGGTCCAGCTGCATTCTAACTAATTGCTCGCAATAGTGGATTAAGGCCGTGCCGGATGGCCTACTCTTTGGCTTGGCACCCGCATCCACCTACAGTTACGAGCGAATAACATAAGATAAGATAATACCCATGTTATAGTTACTAAAAAGAGTACATTGCATAACACACTAAATATCAAAAAAATACTTACTTAAATGCAAGTGGAGCATATGGCCATGGGCCATAATCACATCCAGGTGGGGCCTCTATCCTCGGGCACAAGAATGGCAACCTTGCCCGTGCCCAATACTGGACCAAGGTGCACGCCCCACCAATCTACGATGCCCCTTTCTCGCTTACCCGACACAACTCTCTGTACAACCAGGCCAGGCAACCACTACCCTAACTATATTGTGGCGGATCACGAAGGTTCCGCAGGAACGCTAAGAACATCAAATGCACCCTATCTCCTTAATTGTCCATGAAAAGCTTATCCCCTAGCAGCGCTAAAATATAGCACCGGGCATACTGGTGTATCTGCATCTCCGTTGCGTCATGAGGCAGTGGCGTTGCAATGGCATCAACAAGGCGGCTGATGAGAATTCTTTGCCCCACCAAAGTTTTGTTGTCATTCGCCGGAGTAAAACCAAGCAACTCCATGCACAAATCACTCCAATCCCCATCCACCACAGCAGTCGACCCAACCAAGACCTCACCGTCTATAGGAAGTTCGAAAATGACCTCCACATCTTGTAGGGTGATTGACATCTCACCATGTGGAAGATGGAACATATGAGTCTCCGGCCGTCATCGCTCAACTAGGGCCGATATTAGGCAATGATCTATCTCTCTAGAAGAGGCCCTAAACAATCCTTCCAGCCTTAGCAACTTGATAATGTCAATCACCCGATTATCTTCCATTTGAATGTTTGCCATCTCCTTGGTGCGACCACGACACGTAAGTGGGCCCGGGTCCTACAAAATCGATAAAAATTATAGCGGTTGTTACAACTACAAATACAACTTTGAAAGAACTTGCTAACTAAAAGTCAAAGACAACGTAAAAATTAAAGCGGTTGTTAGAACTAGATATTTTACCTCGTCATTCCAAATGTCCTCTGATCGATGATATTGTTGTTGCGTCAACAACGACTCATCAAGTGAACCAGGGTGCAAGATCTGTGGCTTGTCATCGATCCCAGGCTCCATACAGCAAAGAGTGCTACTGTGAGATCATTAATAATATAGGGGCAAAGGTATGCTATTCTACATGCAAGAAAAATCTATTCTGAAGAGTAGCTTATTAGCATTATTTAAAAAATGATGCTAAAAGAATGAAAAGCAAGAAAAAGTACATCTATAACTCAGGATTAAATAGAGTACTTTGCTGTAATTAAGGATTCAATCCAGCCTTGATCTTTGTTGTTCCTATGTAATTGGTAAGTTATTTTTAAAAATAATACCTCAATACAAGTGGAATCCTTTATTTCTCTAGCCTTTTCTGACACACACATACACATGTAATATGCTTTAATGGATTTGACCAGGAGTCTTTATATATCTCTCACACACACACTTTCTAAGCAACCAAACAGGCCAAGAACAGGTACATTTGTTTCTTCATTTTACATTTTATTTTTTGCCCCTATTCTAGTCAAAGTACTCTAAGTTTTCCTGCAATATTTTGTGGCTAAATATTTGCTAAGATTATGCTTATAAGGTATATGGATAGTGTTCCACTTATCATTCCATTTCTAGAAAAGGAGTACAACAACACAACAAGAAAGCTTAATGAAATTAATCGGGAACGCAGGTCTCAAGTTTAACTCATAAAACATTTTTTTTAGGGTAATTTCAGTAACTTACCCTGAGGTTTGGGCTAATGTCAATCAAGTCAAAGACATTTCAAAATTGACCAACTTGGTTCTTAAACCCAATTTGGTCTTTAAACACTGTTAGTGCCGTTAATTATTCTAATCCCTCTATTCTCTCTTTCCTCTCTCTTGTCTCTCATCCCTCTCTCTTCTCTCTTTGTGTATACCAAACCCAGCCATAGAACATCAAGCTAAGTAGCTAGAAACTTCACTATCCCTACACCTTTCTTTTGCACCAACAACAGGTTTTTGCAGTCACCCACACATTCCAATCTTTATTAATATAACCCATCAAAAAGCTGTTGATTTCTTCAATATAACTATGTAGGTCTCTGCAAAACCTTCAATTGCTAACATGGATTCACTTTCATTTTGCTAAAAACCTCCCAACAGCAGGTTTTGCAGTGACCCAAAACGACACCCATAAAATCAAATCTTTATTAATATAACCCACAAAAACTAGTATTGATCAGAATATTGCAGTGACATCTTTTTCAGAAGGGAGTAATAAGATTCTTCTCTAACTACCATAATTCACCAACAAAAAAAAAAACACACAAAAAAAAACTTAAAAAGATCTGAAAAATCCTAGGTCATATCATGAAATTCAAGAATCTAAAATTGGAGAAAGAGAGAGAGAGATAGAGGAATCTGAGAAGCAAAAAAGACAAAGTATTGAGAAGAAAGAGAGAGTACCTTCGGCACGGTGGGCTACAAACGGTGTTGACAATGAGCTACGATTGCTTCAGAGACTACCTTTGTGACAATGGGCTACGAATTTGCTTCAACACTGGGCTACGAATTTGCTTTATGAATGAGTGAGTGAGTTTGAGAGGGCGGAGTGAAAGGGTGTTCAAGTGAGTGAGTGTTTGAACTTTGAGGATTTTGTAATGAGCCATTTGAAAGTGTGGATTTCATCTTATTCTACAGATTTCGAGTCTTATAAACTCGATTTCTACGTGACTCCATGTGACAATTTTGTCTAGATAAGGTACACACAAACTTTGAACTCACGTTTTAGAAACTCGAGCTCTACGTGGCAATTTAGATTTTGAGTCTTATAAATTCGATTTTTACGTGGCTCTACGTGGCAATTTTGTCCAGGTAAAGCAGGACCAAAACATACGTACTTTCGAAACCGGGCAACTAACAAAATTGTTAAAATATTATATTTATTTGGAAAGGTGTTCTCTCCGTCTATCTTAGTTTTCCAAATTGAAAATTTTCAGAAAAAGCTTGAGAATGTCAGACTATCTTCCGGAGGAAGTGGCGCTCGAAATTCTTCACAGACTTCCCGTCAAATCCCTAATTCGATTCAGGTGCGTTTCAAAATCATGGAACTCTCTAATTACAAGCTCTGTCTTCATCAATTCCCATCTCACTCGATCACTTTCACTTCCTTCCAACTCCAACAAATTAATTGTTGGGCACTGCGTTGATAATCCTCTTGTAGAGCACTACAAATTAATTGACGATAACAATGACTCATTTGATCAAATTCAAAACATTGAGCTCCCACTCATGAGTCGCCGTATCCAATATTTTTTGTTAATTGGTTCCGTGAATGGCTTGTTCAGCCTATATGATGAACAAGAGCGCTATATTCTTTGGAATCCCTCTATTAGAAAATTTATTACCCTTCCAAAGCCTTGCATTACTTTTGATGCACATGGCTCATACATTGGGTGTTGTCGCCAAGCATTCGGGTTTGATCCGCGAACTAATGATTATAAGGTAGTGAGGATTGCATTTCCAAGTCGAATTAATATGTCTGAAGAGGCCAAACCACCACTAATTGAGGTTTACTCTCTTAATGAGGGGTGTTGGAGAATTACTAGTGCCTCTTTTCCTCCGGGTATTGCTTTTACTGATTGGCGTCAGCCAGCAACTTCTTTAAATGGGGCAGTCCATTTTGCGGCGGGATATGAGTACAAGCCCGGTGGTCCTTGTGAACCATTGGTTTTGTCATTTGATTTGCGTGATGAGGTTTTTCATGTGATATCATTGCCAAATGGTACATTCAAATGGACTAAAAGTGTTCATACCTCAGTAATTGGGGGATCGCTTTCTCTGTTATTTTATTGTAGTGAGCATGCATACAACAGGTGTTGTGCCATTTGGGTGATGAAAGAGTATGGTGTTGTTGATTCTTGGACTAAACAGTTCACTGTTGATCTCAACGGAGGAGAAATTAAAAGGGTATTAGGTCTTCAAAAGAATGGTAATATATTAGTGCAGACAAAAGTAGAAGGACTATATCTTTGTGAGCTCTCTTCATATGACCCTAAGAGCAAACAAGTTAAGAATTTGGGGATTTGTGGGAGGTCATACCATTTTCATGTTGATAATTATATGGAGAACCTTGGCTTACTTGACAAACCAAATGACACAGTTTCCTAAAGGAGAGTGAGCAGGAAGAGGAAATGCAGGTATAAGCTTGATTTAACTCAAAATTACAGCATTTACTTATCTCAGTTTTATCTAAGTCTTGGTATATACTATATGCTATTGTGTGGTTATAAGTAAACATGAAGTTCCAAACCTCAATATACTGTTTTCGGATGTTAATTTGTTATCAAAAGAGTGGTCAGAATTTTTAAATACAAGTCTTTTGTTTTGCATGCTGGAATTGGTAAATATAAATGACAGATTGATGTTATTCCCTTTTTCATACACTGAACTTGTCACATCTAATCCCTTTTTAATATCAAATGTGTTTTGCTCTTTCCATTTCACTAGACATGCTAAGATTTTTCTGATATGATCTGCCTTTGCCTTTTGATACTCTGTTTTTTTCGAGAAATGTTTTGCTTCAATGTAAATTAAACAAAGTATAGGATGATGCCAAACATTTAAAAGTTGTATTAGCCATGTAACTGTAGGTAGAGTCATGATGGTATAGAACCCCAAATAACTGTATTTTGATGGCCAAACCTCCCTGTTCAACACTCCAGGAGGCCAGAGCACTCTGAGGAATCACCCTAACTAACCCAAACATGCCAAACACCATTCACCAAATATCATATGCAAAACAACAATGGAGTAACAGGTGATCAGCAGACTCACCACTCTGTTTACACATGGAACGCCAATCTACCACACACAATCCTTGCACTTGGAGATTATTATTATCCGAGATTAAAATTTTCCCCTCAGTGGTTGTCCATGCAGAGCAAGCTATCTTCCTTGGGACCTTTGCCTTCCATATAGGCTTCCAAGGAAAAGAATAATAACCAGTAGGAGATAGAGCTTTATAATAAGATTTAACCTCAAAACCTCCACTTGTGGTCGCCCCGGGGGGGGGGGGGGGGGGGCATCTTAAAAATATCCTCTGCACTCCTATTTTTGCAGAATATCAATAGTTGAAGAAAGACTGCATAGAGTTCAACTCCCAGTCTTCACAGGGCCTTGTAAATATGCCATTTCAAAAAACAGACCCATTCTTTGACTGCATTACATCTGCCACTGCAGCATTTTGGCCAACTGGAATAGGTTTGGAAAAGCATCATGTCCCCCACCAACAATCAAACCAAAAAAGAATATTAGCACCACTCACCACGACAAACTTTAAAATCTGAACCAGCTTATTCCACCTGTTTTGAATGTATTTCTATAAGCTAACCCCATGGGACACTGACAACAGTGACTCATCTGTCATCCAATTACCCCACATGCTACCATATTTTAAAGCAATTACTATAGGGATTCTTCTCAGTCAAATGTTGCGAAAGCCACTTCCCAAGCAAGGCTTGATTGAAACGAACCAAGCTACAAAAACCCAAACCTCCTTCCTGAATGAACATTGGACGTAGGTGCAGTGAGAAATGGGCAAGTGGTCCCACACTTTAATGTAGGGGTGTGGGTAAAGAAGATAGTCTTGAAGACTAAGTGGGTAGATAACAAATCTAGAGAAACTAAGCATACTAAATATAAATTGTGAGATACAGGGAATAAGAACAATAGATTTCAGGTAGGGATGGTTGTAGAGAAAAGCTGTAAAGTGGAAGCTGTCAAATTAAGAAAATAGGAGATAGACTTTTTTCAATATAATTTGTCTAGGGGAAGTGACAACCAACTCAGTTAGCATTAATGTTCCTCAAATATATTTAGAAGAATTCATTAAGAAATAATATTGGGAGGGTACGAATGAGTTTATTCAAAGTATATCAAAAGGATAAAGGTTTTTATTGGGGGAGGCTTGAATGGTCATGTTGTGATAGATACTAGGGAATTGAGGAAGTACATGGAGGGCAGGGATATAAAATAAGAAATGAGCTGCTTTAAGCAGTCTTCATTTTCTACTATGCTAGATTTTTTTGGACTTGTACTTTTCAATGACTTTAACACCCATGTACTGTATAGTATTGTATCACGAACAAACAAAAGAGGAGAGTTTCCATAACCCTCTTACTTTCTTCCCCAACTTGAAATGCAGGTTACAACATTATGTAATGTCCCATTATGTACTTTCATAACCAAAACTAAAATAAGCATGGGGATAGGGTCTCCTTGACTTAGTTCTCTTCAACTATTGGAAAAGCCAATTTTGCTTCTATTAACCATGATTGAGAACCAATTGTCCAAATAGAAAAACCAAACCCACTTCCTCCATTTTCAGCAAAATTTAGTCTGTCTACGTATATGAAATGGCCTAGTTAACATGATCATATATCATTTTGGTGTTCAACTTTCAAATTACCGCAAAAACACTGCTATCGAGTTTTCTATCAAGACTTTCATTGGCAATAAACACCAAATAAGGGTTTACCAACCTTCATTGTAAGCATTTGGGTCTAACACAAGACACCTATCATACATTTAACAGATCAGCCTACACTTTCCATAAGCATATTGATGTTTCCAGCCAAGCTAACATGGAGAAAATCCTTGATATTGATGCCACCACTTAGTTTTTTGGAATCAAAGCGACATAAAAAGGATTCAAAGATTTCTCAAACTTGAAGTTATTATAGGGCTCCATTTCTACAAAACCCACTCTATCACTTCAGTAATAACCTTCATTTATTTTGCATTGTTCTCTAACACTTTGTATCTGTCCACCATCTTTCATAGCAAGATAATTTATCTTACTCTTCTCTCTTTAACAGTTGCATTGCACATTTTACTAATTGCTTTGCTTCAATTTTAGGTCCCCATAAAGAAAGGTACGGAAGCCACCAATCCACCACCCTCAATTATCTTCACTTTTCTTTCTTTAAATTTTGATTTCACATGGTTTTCTTCCAAATTTTGTTTATTGATTCATCTGTTGTTTTTTTATTTTTTTATTGTTTTTATGATTTGGTTCGGTTCTCGCTAGCCACTTAGGGCTTTTTTGGTAGCTTTGGTCCCCAGGTTCTCTTTCTTGTTTTATTAATTGCTTCGACTTGGTTATATAGGGTTTTTGAGAATTTTTAAGTTGATGATAGAGATATGTATTTCCTTTTGGGTTTGGGTTTCTAGTTATTTTTTGTAGTAGGTTTTTGTACCTCTTTTTTTTTTCCTTTTTTTCTGGGGTAATGTGTCTATAAGATGGTTCTTCGTGCCCAAAAGAATCAAGATGATTCTCTCTCTGAATTTACATTAACTGAAATGAGGTCGTTCACACTTAAATTTGAATCTTCTTCATGCCCACAAGATTTAGAGGATTCTTCCTCTGAATTCATTCTGAGGTAAAGTCTCATCCACCTCATCCGTTCATATGTCTGTAATTTAGCAGCTTAATCTGCAAGAAATTTGACAACTTAGTTGCATCCATATTCATAACTTCCTTTTTCTCTGCTTTAAATAGTTGATTGTGTGGATTTGGAAATGGTGAAGGAAAGGTAAATTATTACAAAATTTTAACCAATTTCACAGCATCTGTTTCATCAAAAGCATTTTAGTGCTGAGGTCAATAAGGTGGCATTGTAACCAATTGGGATTAAGATAGTTAGAGGTATGTGGGATTAAGTACAAATTGGCTATTGTACTCCTCTTTGGGATTTTTTTTGGACCTCAAATTTGGTTATGGATTTGAAGCCAGAATTATTGATCATTTATAAAGTTTAATACTGTTTAGGTATAAGCTCTTGGGTTTCAATTTGATGCATGCATGGAGCCTTAAGTTTTGCAAATCAACTATGCTTTCATAATTTTTAAGTGCTCTTTTGTTGCATTTTTCAATTCTGAGTTTCCCCTCTAATCTCTTTTATAATATTTGTTTGGTATTTTTCTTTTTGTTGGTTTTGCAACAAAATATTCAGCTAGTAGTTTGGACACAGTAAACTCTCTTGGACTTTCTCTCAATTTCTTCTTCATCTTGCCTCTTATTAACTCTGGTGTGTTCAATGTTTGTTTGTTATGCTTTATTTTAAATATATATATATATATATATATATATATATATATATATATTATCTGTTTCGTTATATAGTAAAGCAATAATTATTTTTGATAAGTCAACATTGACTTTTACAAGCATCCTTATAGAATCATTAGGAAGGGGCTAGCAGTAAGATGTGGGAATTGTTATGCATGGGGTCATAATGCAAGGACCTGCAAAGAACCAGAAAACCCAACAAGAAAAATTTATAAAAAGAAGGCAAAGAAGAAGCCAATTGTAACTGATGACCCATCAACAATTGCTCCTAACAAAAGGCAAAAACTAAATGTAAAGAATGCGTGCTAAATGTGATCATAATTTGTATCTTCATATTCATAACTAAATTTTTGGTTTTATTATTTCTGGTTTGATAGTTTAAAAGCAAAGAGAATGGGACATCAGCCTTTGTGAGGCCAAGTGAAAGGTGAGAGTGCCAAGGATGGGACAACATCAACTTCAAGAAAGGAAGAGGGAAAGAAAAAAGCGTTCAGTCGAAGTCTGTATGGGGTGTAGTAATTGTTATGTGTTTTGTGATCTATTCAGGGAACAATCCATAACACCAAATTCTATGTATATAACATTAACTGAACAATGTCAATAGGTCACAGCTTTTGTTTTTGATCAGTAGGTGGAAACTAAATTCAGTTAGTTAAAATTATGTTGTGAAATCCATGCTCATGATTATGCCCAATTTATGTTCAGCTGGGTTATGTTCCTGGTTGTGGAATTCAGAATGCTTCCTTATTATTATGTTTTTATATTATTTGCGTGTTAGACGATACTGCTCATTGGATTATTTTCTTTTAGAATGATGGTAGAAGCCCTAAAAATGCTACCAATTGCATTGTGAACTGTTATAGATTCTCAAAAAATAAAGTTCCCTTAAACATATATAGTAGTAGAAGAGGAAGAGGATGTGTGGTCAATAAAATTCGAGAAATAATCAAACAATATTTATTAAGCCAAGACAATCTACTATTAAATATTCATTTGAATTTACGTTCATCAGCAAATCATACGTCTAGCTAAATTGTAATTTCTTATAGCCTATTGTGCACACATATCACAATCCGTAAGTTTACAAGTTACATACACCAAAATATTAGTTAATTCAAAACTTTAGGCCAACAATCCATAACATTGCATAATTCGTAAAACTAGTTTAGATCACTTTAAATTAGAAGTCACATTACACACTCCAAACATTATATTACTGCTCAAAATACATTAGTTCATCACTTGTACTCCATCAATAACCGAATCACAAGTACTAGGACAACAAAAACCCAAGATTAACACAAACCGTCATCCTTCTTGTTTTTTTAATTTTGTGATGTATTTTTACTCTTCAAATTTCTTTGACTCTCTAGCAGGCCTTTTTTGTTGTGAACCAAGAAATTTACTAAATGTAAAAGTTAGTTAATTAATTCGAGATGACCAATCTCCTAAACTAGAGAGCGGAAATCGACATTTCTGATTAATTTTCTGCTTAATTCTCATTGGTGCATTTACCGTACATAAATAACTAAGTATGAGATAATCCCATCAACAAATCTTAAAACATAGGAACATAAGGATCAATTTGAATACAAGAAAATAACAATAATAATCTACTACTACCTTATTTAGATAAAGATTTATCACTAGGCCGAGATTCTAAAGTTTGCTAATAATTCCCTTTAAATTCTAAAATTGCTATCCATAATAATGCCCAGCAAATTACCTAGTAGACCAAATTATAAAATTTGCTTTCATAAATTTACCAAGTGAGCTGCAATAATATTTTCTATCAGTTTGAGATTGCTATTAGGGTTGTCCAACCCATCCGAATTTCGAAGACCCAACCCACCCAAAGAAACCAACCAAATCCAATCCAACGTTGTCCGACTCAACTACTTCGCAGTCGGCAGCAAGTCTTTAACTCCAAAAACCAACTTCGGCAAGTCGGTTTCAATTTCCCCCCCCCCCCCCCCAAAACCCAAATTGACCAACGTACTAAGATTTCCCTATGAAAATTTCCAGATTCTAGGTCAAAAATTTTCCACATTTCGACGAGATATTAGGTTGATCCCGTGAGATTTCGATTAGTTCTAACGAAATCTCATAGACATGTTGTTATTCTCTCAAATCTCTAACTCCAACTGACCCACCCACCACTTGTTAGAGGTCTGATCCACACAACCTGATTAGTCTCTCGATCGGCGGTGGATTGATGGCTACTCCACCTAATTAGATTGGGTCAGATGTGGGTTAAGCACAAACCTGATCCGACCCAACCCGTGGACAGCCCTAATAGCTATCCACCATGATAATGCCTAGTGGTTGTATACTGTTAGGAATCTATATTCTATTTGCATTGTAATTACACATGTGAGCTTTAATGTTTGTAACAGATAGATAGTTACCAATTAGTTACTATTGGGTTAAGATCACCACACTAGTTAATAGAGTGAGGGGTGGTTAAGAGTGTGAGTTAGTTGTACTGCATTGTGAGTTAATTAGGATGACCCACGGGTATAAGAGATGAACCATTATGACAAATTCATTCATTGATTGATGAATAATACATTGCTTATTCTTTTCTCTATCTCTCTCTAATCTTCCATGGAGGTCAGGTCCCCTTAAAGTGACCAACACCATTTTTACCCCAGTTCACTAGCAGAACCACCATCACCTCGATTAATCGGGTGTAGCTCATTGAGTATGAGATCAAATAAGTTGTGACTTTGTGGTCGGATCCCAGAAAGGGCGACCTAGAGGCTAGATTAAAATTACTGATAGTTGAGTAAAGCCACCAAAAAAGAGAAAGGGCTACCAACAGGTCAGTGTCGCTAGAGTGAGCTGTTGTGAATGTTGGTTTTGAAGCGTGGTGGTATGTTATGATCCTAGTGTCCCACATTGGTTAAGTGTAAGCTTAACTATGTGTTTATAAGCTCTTAGGCACCCTCTCCTTGTAAGCTGGTCTTCAAGGTTCAACTGTTGACTATGAAGTTCCTATATTTGAGAAAGAGTGCATTCCTTCAAGGGTTGCAGCCTACTCCCTCTACCATTTCTAATGTTAACAACCTTTTTAGTGGGTCAACTAGAAAATTCCAACCACACCTTCCACCAATGATGACTGACTTGTTGTGTGAATTCTCCAAAGTCTTTGCTATCCCTACTGGCCTGCCACCTATCAGAGGCCATGAGCATAGCATCAACCTCAAGGAGGGCACCCTGCTTGTTTGTGAAAGACCATACAGGTACCCTCATTTCCAAAAATTTGAAATTGAAAAGATAGTGAATGAATTGTTGGAAGTAGGGTCAATCCAGCCAAGCCAGAGTCCATTTTCTTCACCTGTTTTGCTTGTAAGGAAAGCTAATGGTAGCTAGCATATATGTATAAACTATAGGGCTCTTAATAAAGCTACTATTAAAGGCAAATTTTCAATTCTAGTTGTGGATGAGTTATTAGATGAACTGGTAGGTGCCTCTGTGTTTTTTAAGTTAGACCTAAGGTCAGGTTATCATCAAATTAGGATGAGGAGTGAGGATGTTCATAAAACTACTTTTAGAACTCGTGAAGGGCATTATGAGTTTTTGGTTATGCCCTTTGGGTTGACTAATGCACCATCCACTTTTTAGGCTCTAATGAATTCTATATTTAGACCTTATTTGAGGAAATTTGTCCTAGAGTTCTTTGATGACATCTTAGTTTATAGTCAGTCCATGGATGCTCATTTATCCCATCTTAAGACTGTTTTGGAAGTGTTATTGTCAAACTAGCTATTTGCTAAGCAGTCTAAGTGTGTGTTTGGGTGCATTGAGGTTGAGTACTTAAGTCATATCATTTTTGAAGAGGGTGTTAAGGCATACCCTAAGAAAATTTCAGCTATGGTGCAATGGCCAATACTTGATTCTGTCAATGTCTTGAGAGGTTTTCTAGGGCTAACTGGATATTATAGGAAATTCATTAAGGGTCATGGGATCATTGCACAACCCTTAACTGATCTCCTTAAGAAGAATTCTTTTCATTGGAGTGATAAGGCTTTGGAAGCTTTTACAAGGTTGAAGGAGGCTATGACTCAACCCCCTGTGTTGGCTCTTCCTGATTTTTCTAAACCATTTGTAATTGAGTGTGATGCTTCAGGAAGGGGTCTAGGGGTTGTACTAATGCAAGATCAAAGACCTATAGCCTTTCATAGTCAAGCTTTGAAAGCCAAATACCTCCATTTATCCACTTATGAAACTAAATTGATGTCTTTAGCTTCTACAGTAAAAAAATGGAGATCTTATCTGCTCAAAAAACCTTTTGTGGTTAAAACTGATCACCAAAGTCTTATGTTTCTACTTGAATAAAGAATTGCTACCCCATCTTAGCAGAAGTGGCTTGCTAATCTTTTGGGTTATGCTTTGTAGTGGAATATAAAAAGGGTTGTGATAATAGGGTAGCTGATGCTTTGTCTCGAAAATTTGGGACTAATTGTGATTTGCCTACTTCTAATTTTAACTCTAAAGCAAGTTGCTTGATGCTCTTAACAGTCCTTGACCCTACTTGGTTGGAGGTGTTGAAGGATAGTTATTCATTGGTTGAGTCTGTCCAACAGCTCATTGCTGCTGTCCAAGCTGGTACTGCACCTAAGGACTTCACTTTTCAGAATGGGGTCCTATTCAACAAGCGCAGGTTCTACATTGGTCCATCTTGTCCTCTTAAGCTTTAGTTTTTGCATCATGTCTGCAGCAGCCCCTTAGCTAGACATTCTAGGTTCTTGAAGTCTTATCAGAGGGCCAAGAGTGACTTTTATTGGCATGGGATGAAGTTTGACCTCAAGAAGTTCATTAGAGATTATGATACTTGCCAAAGGAGCAAGTCTGATACATCTTCTATAGCTGGACTGCATCAACCACTATCTATCCCTACTACACCTTGGACTGATGTGAGATTAGACTTTGTGGAGGGCCTTCCTAAGTCTATGGGGCTTGAGGTTATTTTGGTGGTGGTGGACAGATTAACAAAGTATATACATTTTGTTCCTATTTCACATCCATATAGTGCAGCCAAGATTGCTTCTCTTTACATGTAACATATTTTTAAACTACATGGTATGCCCTCTTCCATTGTGAGTGATAGGGATGCCACTTTTACTTTCCTGTTTTGGTCTGAGTTGTTTAGATTGCAAGGCATTGTTTTGGCGATGTCCAGTGCCTACCATCCTCAAATAGATGGGCAAACTGAGATTGTGAATAAAAGTTTGGAGCAATATTTAAGGGCTTTCACCAGTGATAGACCTCATCAATGGGCTTCTTGGCTACCATTAGCTGAATTCCGGCTCAATTCCTCATTTCATACTAGTTTGAAGTTTACTTCTTTTGAGGCTTTGTATGGCTTCCCTCCCCCCAAGCTCCAAAGTTATGTGCTTGGTACAACTAGGGTGGATGCTTTGGATTCATTGTTGAGTCAGAGGAAAGCTATTCTAGACACTTTAAAGGTTCATTTGGCTGCTGCTCAAGCTAGAATGAAGGCACAAGCTGATAGGTACAGGCAGGACAAGTCCTTTGCAGTTGGGGATTGGGTTTTTCTGAAATTGCAACCTTATAAGCAGCAGTCATTGGCTTCCAAGGGTAGGTGGAAGTTATCCCCATGATATTTTGGGTCATTTCAGGTATTGCAGAAGATTGGAAGTGTGCCTTACAAGCTGGATTTGCCACCAGAGTAAAAAATCCACCATGTATCCCATGTGTCATGTCTGAAGCTGAAGTTGGGCAAGCATGTCACACCTCTACCTACTTTGCCTCTTGTTGATGATTCTGGTCAAGTGTTCACTGAACTCGTTGCTATTTTGCAAAAAAAGACTAAGTCCTTGAGGTCTAGGGTCATCACTAAAGTGTTGGTGCAATGGTTGGGTGCTTCTCCTGATGATGCAACCTAGGAACCCCTTCATCAGCTACAGCTCTCTTTCCCTCATCTTGTGGGCAAGGTGTTTTGAATAGGAGGGGTAATGTTAGGAATCTATATTTTGATTGCATTGTAATTACACATGTGAGCTTTAATGTTTGTAACAAATAGGTAGTTACTAGTTAGTTACTTTGGGTTAAGATTACCATACTAGTTAATAGAGTGATGGGTGATTAAGAGTGTGAATTAGTTGTACTGCACTGTGAGTTAGTTAGGATGACCCACGGGTATAAGAGATGAATCATTATAACAAATTCATTCATTGATTGATGAATAATACATTGCTCATTCTTCTCTCTAATCTTCCATGGAGGTCAAGTCCCCTTGAAGTGACTAACACTATTTTTACCCCAATTCACTAGCAGAACCATAACATTTACTTACAATTTAAAATTAATTGTCTTGTGTATTCACACTTAAAACCACAAAATTCATATTTAAGTATTTAATATTATTATTAGCTCTCTCTCTCCCTCTCTCTCTCTCAAATAAATAAATATTATTAGCTTACTCTCTTCCTCTCCTAATTCATCTTACACACACACAAATTTATTGTACTTGTGTATACTTTCTTGGACATATGTGCAGATTTGACTTATTTTTTAACAATCATATAAAAACATTATTTAATAAAGTATTAATGCACCTTAATCATTGCAAAAGAGGAGCACAAATTAATTTTCTTAGAAAGAATCCCCTTCCATTCCAATCTTTCTATTTTACTTCAAAAAAAAAAAATCAATGGCTTTAAAAAATTCATATAAACCACAAAAATAAAAAATCAAATAAATTTTATAAGTGTCTTATGACTAAAACTTGAAAAGATTTGGATGGTTTAATAAGTGGAGATTTAAAAAATAATAATTAAGAAGCTTATCCCTAATTTTGTTGGAAAAATATTAAAAATATTACAAGTTTTAATTTATAAATTAATGTGACAATTAATATGATATAATAGCTTAAAGTTCAACTATGTCTTAAATGAATGCTTGAATTGCATTGATGACAGCAACATGATAAATGTTATGTCTATAATATTTTTATAATTTAGATAATAAAATGTTATTACTTTTTTTTTTTACAATAATGTTATTACTTATTGATTGTAATGAGTGGGGAAAAAATAATTTAAATGATGAATTTAAATTAAAAACAATAACAATTTAAGAAGTAAAACGTGGTGCTAAATTATTTCTTTTGAGCGGGAAAGTAAAAATTTTCTAGAAAAAATAGAGGGAAAGTAAAATTACAAGATATGGTAATTGATTTGCCGGTTACAAATACAACCGCTGTGTAGAAAAACAGAGACGGTCGAACCAAAAGCAACAATTGCTTTTTCAAGGAAGGAATGTCAGACTATCTCCCAGAGGAAGTGGTGCTAGAAATCCTGCACAGACTACCCGTGAAATCCCTAATTCGATTCAGGTGCGTTTCAAAATCATGGAACTCGCTAATCACAACCCCTGCTTTCATCAATTCCCATCTCACTCGATCACATTCACTTCTCTCCAATTCCAACAAATTAATTGTTAGGCACTGCCTCGATAAACCCTACGTAGAGCACTACAAAATAATTGACGATAGCAATGACTCGTTTGATCAAATTCAAAACATCGAGTTACCGCTCACGAGTCGCCGTATCCAACATTTTAGGTTAATTGGTTCCGCGAATGGATTGTTCAGTCTTTTCGAACAAGAGCGCTATATTCTTTGGAATCCCTCTATTAGAAAATTTATCACCCTTCCAAAACCTTGCATTACCGTCAAGGCGCACGGCCGCATTACGTGTCGTCCGGCATTCGGGTTTGATCCGCGGACTAATGATTATAAGGTGGTGAGAATTGCATTTCCATCTGAAAAGGCCAAACCACCTCTAATTGAGGCTTACTCTCTTAAAGAGGACTCTTGGAAATTAACTAGTGCCTCTTTTCCGCCGGGTATTGGTTTTTCTGATTGGTGTAAACCCGCAGCTTCTTTAGGTGGGGTTGTCCATTTTGCGGTATATGATAACGACAATGGCAGTCGTCCGTTAGTTTTGTCGTTTGATTTGGGTGATGAGGTTTGTCATTTTATATCATTGCCAAATTGTGCATTCAGTTGGAGTAATGTTCAAACCTCGGTAATTGGGGGATCGCTTTCTCTGTTATTTTATGATGATAGGTTTGTAGCCAACAAATGTTGTGCCATTTGGGTGATGAAAGAGTATGGCGTTGTTGATTCTTGGACTAAATTGTACACCGTTGATCTCAACAAAGAAATTATAAGGGTATTATGTCTCCGGAAGAATGGCAATATATTAGTGGAGGTAAATCTACCAAGTGATTGGGAGCTCTCTTCATATGATCCTAAGAGCCAACATATTAAGAGTTTGGGGATTTGTGGGAGGGTGCACTATTTTCATGTTGATAATTATGTGGAGAACCTTGTCTTACTCGACAAACCGAATGATGCAGTTTCCAAAAGGGGAGCGTGCAGGAAGAGGAAATGCAGGTAAAAGCTTGATTCAACTCAAAATTTCAGCATTTACTTTTCTCAGCTCTACCTTTTTCTTGGTATATACTAGATACTGCTATGTGGCTATAAGTAAATATTTTCATACCTCAATATACTGCTCTCAGATGTTAATTTGTTATCAGCTTGATATAAAGAGTGGTCAGAAGTTCCGTAGATCAGTTGCTTGCCCTCTTTAGTGGATCTCTTTTTGATTGGTCTCGGGCTTGGGGACTCACATCTAATGATTCTTTCCCTTCTTTCCTTTGTTCTCTCTACTTTTAAATTAGTTTTCTTTTCTTTATTGTTTTCTTTTCTCTTTTGTTTTCCATTGTAATTTTTGGTTTGCTTCTTCATGCATAAAGTGGCCGGTTGAATATACAGTGGTCAGAAGTGTTAAATGCAATTTTGTGGTTGTCGTTGATGATGAGATTAAACATTTGCAAGATGGAAACAATAAATATAAAAGAAAGTCTGATGTTATTATCTTTTTCTATATGCTGAACTTGTCACAACTAATCCATATTCAATATCAAAATATGTTTTACGCTTCCTGTCCCATTAGACTTGCTTAGATTTTTCTGATATGATCAGCCATTGCCTTCTGATTTTGTGTTTTGTACATGACTTGTTATTTTGTATCAATGTAGATTCACAAAGTACAAGAATAACCTAATGAGAGAGAGAGAGAGAGAGAGAGAGAGAGAGAGAGATGGAGGGAGGGAGAAACGAGGCCCAACATTTAAAAGTTTTTGTAACGATTTAACTATAGGTAGAATCATGACATTTTGTTAGGAGTTTTGATTGATTAAATGTACTACATTGTATCGAGTGTGGGAGTTGCATCAGGGTGACCCTAGTGACAACCCTAGTGTTTGTTGTAAAAATGTTATAAATAATGGGGTTTGCCCAAATAAAATAGGTACTGTTTTGTTTAGCTGAATATATGATGTAAACTTAGCTTCCGCACTGCATTGAGTTACTTTAGTTATGTGTTGATATGGAAAGATTATTGATATTAATGGTGCTGGGAGGATAAATTGGACCTTCTTCAGCTTATTCAATAATTTTTTATTTTGGCTTTTCACTTGAATTTTATTAGGATTTTGCCGAGAAATTTTTGAAATAGAACTATTCATATAGAATAGAATTGTCATTGGGCCTCACCCCTTAACGTATCTGTAAAAATTTTATTTTACTGATAAAATAAAGTATAGGATAGGATTTTTTGATTGCTACACAGTCAGGTGTATTCTGGTGAAAATTAGATCTATGGTTATGTTATATAAAAGGAAGATGATGAGAGTGTAAGAACTATGGTTATGTTTGTTTCATGGATAATCAGGGGAAAGAAAGTGAGTTTCAGGAATATTTTATGTTCTTTTGGTGGTAGAAACTTTGGCCAATACTGTAACATAGCATTTTAAAAACTAGTAAAAAATGTTGCACCAGCATAGAAGGTAACTTCTAGGTTATTAATGTATCTTGAGATATGTTAAGAGCGAGATTTTTATAAATGAAAAGTATTAATGCATTTATTTTCTAAGCATCAGCGGTCATTTCCAAGGGATTAGAAAATTGAAGAAAACATATCCATAATGAATAGTGAAGTAGAAGTTGCTTTACTTCACTTTTACCTTGGTTTGCTCAATTAGTTATTTGATGGTTCATTGTATGTCTGAATATACAGATGTCTTTATTTTTTTGTTTGAGAAAAAAGGGCCATGACGTCTCCCCAGAAGTGTATGAGGTATGTGAAGGCTTCAAAAAGGTCACTTTCTTTGTTTGGACAACAACATAGGGGGAGTCACACTTACGTTTAAAATTGGTTAACATTAGTTAGGTAAATTTAATAATTATTCCAAAGATTGATAGGGGATATTGTAAGTTTGTAGAATTTTAAAATAATATCAAGAGAGGGTGTAACCACACAATATGGGTTGGTGACACTTGATGATTGTATTAGATATAAAATAATGGATAAAGGAAACACAAGAATAAGGTGCTCAAATTTGAAGGGAGGTAAATAAGTTGCGTATAAAAATAGAATGGTTAAAGAAGGCAAGTGGGACTTGGATGAACATGTTTATAAAATTTCAAAAAGTGCATTACACATGCCTGCACGGGTTAGCTAAAGCTGTCCAATTCGAGTCTTGAGATTACCCAATACACGGTTCTTATGGGTAAGGTCGTGTTTCCAGGGTTTACTCAGGATGGGGGTACACGAAGTGGCCCTGCCTTGAAGGGGTTCCTTGTGATAAAAATAATAATGGTAATTTCTTTTCTTCTTTTTTAAGATAAAGTGTTGCATTGATTCTTAGTGCTTTGCTTCAAATTTTTGTCCCCAAAAAGAATGGAATGAAAGCCAATCCACCAGGACCACCACTCTCAGTGATCTGCACTTTTCTTTCCTTAAATTTTGATTTCACATAGCTTTATTCCAAATTTTGTTTATTAATTTATGCATTATTTTGATGTTCCATTTTTATGATTATGTTCGATTCTCTCTAGCAAATTAGAGCTTTTCATGTACTTTTTTTCCCCAGGGTTTTCTTTCTTCTTTTATCAATTACTTTGACTTGGTTTCATTGGGTTTTTGAGACATGTTAAGTTGTTTTTTTTTTTGGAGATATGTTAAGTTGTTCATAGAGATATGTGTGTTTATGTTTGGGTCTGGGGGTTCTAGTTATTTTTGTAGTAGGGTTTTGTATCTCATTGTTTCTTTAGTAATGCTTCTATTTGATGCTTCTGTATGCCCAAAAGACTGAGAGGATTCTCTCTCAGAATTCACTTTTTTGAGTTGAGGTCATTCACCCTTAAAGTTGATTCTTCTTCATGCCTAAAACATTTGGAGTAGGTAAGGTCATCCACCTCATCCCTTTAAACGTTTGTACTTTTGGAGATTAATTAGCACGAAATTTGAAAACTATATACATCTTCATAACTTCCTTTTTCTCTTGTTTAAATGGTTGGTTATGTGGATTTTCTATAAGGGGTTGCTTTCTAATATGATAATTATTGGTTTTACTTTGTGGTTCAAATCGTTTTTGCATCTCAACCATCTAAGCCTTTTGGTGTATCTACTGCTACCAAATTTCCAGGTTGACTTCAGACAAAGAGATATGCCAACTACAAGAGGCAAAACACCTGCTAGAAGAGATACTACAACATGCAAGTGTATACGAGCTACAACTGGACATAATACATCAACAACAGACAATAATACATCAACAAGAGGCAATACTATTGCCTCTACAAGAGGCAATACTACACGACGGGAGAGCACTCCAGCTACAAGAGGCATTGCTATATGAACTGGAGACAATACTACAGCAGCAGACAGAGAAAATAGCCTCTTTGATATCACAAATTGAGATAATGGAGACTGCAGAATCAAAATTGGTCTTGTTAATTCAACGATTAAAGGGCCAGGTTATTACTTCAGTGTGCTTTTATTAATATATATATATATATATATATATATATATATATATATATATTATGTACTTTTTAATGTAAATGTAGTACTTTATGCAGTTTATACTCTATAAGTGTTTTGTTATATTGTTAATTGGATTTATTTATCTTATATTTTAGGCTGAAGTAGAGACAATGCTACAACAGAAGACAGAGAAAATGACCTCTTTAAAATCACAATTGGAGAAAATGGACACTATAAAATCAAAATTGGTATCTTTGATTCAACAATTTAGGGGTCAGGTAATTACTTTGTTGTGCTTTTGTTATAAATATTGTGTTTTTTTAATGTAAATGTAATACAATATGCAGTATTTAGAGTTTGTGTTATAATTTTAATTGGAGTTATCTATCTCATATTTTAGGCTGGAGAGATGTTTAGTGGCGTTGGAGATCAAAGTTCAGCACAAGCTCAACAAAGATCCTCTTCTGCAGGGCAGGAAATGTGACCTTGCGGTGGGCAGTAAGGTTTTATGCAGTATATGGACTTTTTTTTTGTTTTGAAAATTATGGTCTTGATTTGACACACGTAAAATTTGTGATTGATATGATAGGTAGTTTTTTTTTTTTTTTTTGTAAGTAATCTTCAATGAATTTTTTAAATTATGTATTATGATAGGACATTTTTTTAGATGGTTTTATTTTATTTTTACTAAAATCGATATAAATAAATAAATTAATTAAATAAAGGATAATAAGGCTACTTTCAATAATGTACTGCCTAACTGGCTAAGCAGTGATGGTTCATAATGGTTTAGTGAAAATTACAATTTACCTCATTTAGCATATAATTAGGGGAAACAAAAAATTTCCAAATTTAAATTCTCTTATTGATACAGTATACTTTGTTTAGTCTTTTTGACCTTACAAATTCAATTTATTGTAACTACCATGGAAAAAATTTTGATTTCAGCTTCCCAAACCAATACATCCATGTCTCTGTAACAACTGTTTTTTAGTAACTGTGTCTTACAACTGAATATATGAAATCATGACACGTGTCCTTGGCCTTATGAGTTAAGATTATCCTCTCTCTCTTTACAGATGCCACATAGGAGACATGCATTATCAATAGTTTGTTAATAGGAAATTATTGGGCAGTCTTGGACTACAAGGTCAGCATTGACTTTGTAGTACCAATCAATGAGAGTCTACCACTGTGATAAAAATGTATTAGAGCAAACACATCAGTCTATGTAAAAATTTCCTCTATTTTACACAAAAAACTCCTTTTAAAATTTTACACATTCACTTTTACAAATTACCCACATCAGTTCATCTATCCTACACCCTCTATTAATTAAATAATAATTTTTTCACTTTTTTTATTAATTTCCTCAACTACCGTGGCGCGTCTTTATTTCATTTCTCCTTTTCTTCCGTTCTGATTAATTTCTCTCTCTCTCTCTCTCTCTCTCTCTCCTTCTCTTCATTTCTTCTCTTCATTTCTCACTCTCTCTACCCAGATCATCTCTCTCACTCTCTCTCTACCCAGATCAAAGCTCGATCCGAGCTCCGATCCAGCGGTCCGAGCGCGATCGGAGCTCCGATCCAGCGCTCGGAGCGCGATCGCGAGCTCCGATCCAGCGCTCCGAGCGCGATCGCGAGCTCCGATCCAGCGGTCCGAGCGCGATCGGAGCTCCGATCCAGCGCTCCGAGCGCGATACGAGCGCCGATCCCGCGAGCGGAGCGCGATCGCGAGCTCCGATCCCGCGCTCCGCGCGCGCTCGCGCGCCCCGACCCCCCGCCCCCAGCGCGATCCGAGCTCCGATCCAGCGCTCCGAGCGCGATCGCGAGCTCCGATCCAGCGCTCCGATCGCCGATCCGAGCTCCGATCCAGCGTCCGCCAGCTCCGATCCACGGCAAGACCCACGAGCTCCGACCAGTGAAGCACCGATCTACAAGTCAAGCACCGATCTGTGGTTGTTTGTGTATGTCTGTGTTTTTTTTTTTTTTGAGCAAAGTATATCTCTGTATTCTGTGTTGAGAAAGTGATGGAGTCTGTTGAGAACGGATCAGAGAGAGAAAAAAAGGAGCGAAGGGAAAATAGTAAAATATTGTTTAGCCGAGCTACAGTAACCGTGTATATTTACACGGTACTGTAGCTCGTGGATGAGTTTCCACATTTTTACCCAGTTTTAGATATACTGATGTAGCTCAAAATGTGTAAAATTGAAAAAAATTTGTATTATACATAATTTTAGATAAACTGATGTGGATGCTCTTACATCATCTAACATCCACATCAACTCTATAACAATAGTTGTTCCTAATTGTATCTAATAAGTGACAACAGAATTGTCTACTGACAATTTTGTTTTGCTGAATATCTAATAATATATTAACGAGAGAATTAATGCAATTGAAAGTGTAAAAGTTAAATTAAAATGAAATATGACTGTAGAAAACGTCATTGTGGTAAGCTCGTAAGTGGTAATAAATGTGATTTCAAATCTGTCTCAATACTTTGATACCTCTACTGACTAGCATAAAAAAAATAAAAATAAAATGAGTGACAAAACACTCCCTCCAAGTCCCTACAAAGAATATCCTAGTATTGTACTACCATATACCATTTATAAAGTTAATTAACTTCCATCTCAAGTAACATGTCTATGCTTTCTTATTTGGTAGTCAAAGACCTATATTATTTATAGAGAATGGATAGATGGGGTAATATGGCCATAAAACTAGATATAATAAGACTTATGATAAGGTAGTTATGAGTGCTCCATGAAAAGCTGATAAAAAGAACGTGTTTTCGTGAATATTGTATACCAATTGTTAAGGAATGTCTTTGTTGTTACTTAAACAGAGAACGAAGGGGTTGAGATAAGACGACCTATGTCCCTTAACCGTTTTCGCCTCTATGTAAAAGGATTGCATGCATTTTCGTTAGATGAGAACAAAAAAAAAAAAGTTTGCATAAAGTATTTTAGTTGAGAGATAGGAGGTAATAAAAACCTTGCTAGGAGTTTGAGCTCTTATTGTCCTCATTGAATTTGAAAAACCAAAAAAAAAAAAAAAAAAAAAAAACAAACAAACGGTATGAAGTTGGTTCAAAGTGGAAAAAGAAGCTACTATGTCAAGCTTAGATATACTATGTATTAATACCTCAATAAGAGAGTTGTTTATTGACATACTAACTAGAGAAAGAAAAGAAAAAAGATTTGAACCTAGTATATGGCTCCTAATTTCATTTATCTATTGACATATTAACTAGAGAAATAAAAAGAAAAAATATATTTAAACCTAGTATTGCGGTGCCTAAATTTATTTATAAAGTGGAAACAGAAGTTGCTATGTCAAGTTAAGAAAGATATACTAATCAAGCTCGGTTAATATGGCAATAATAGAGTTTTCTGTTGACATATTAACGAGAGGAAGAAATAGAAAAAAAGATGTGAACATAGTGATGTGGTGCCTAATTCATTTATAAAGTTAATTAACTTCTATATCAACTAGCATGAAAATGCATTCTAATTTAGTAGTAAAAAACCCAAATTAGTAGATGGGTGGATGGATTCATTCAACCCTAAAACTATCTGTGAATAAGGTTTATGACAAGGTAGGATGAGTGTTTCTTGAAAATGGATACGTAAATGAGTTTTTATGACTAATAGATATCATTGATCAAGGACGGATCCAAGGGGGGCTTGGGCCCCCTTGGCTCAAAGAAAAAAAAGAGGAAAAAATTTTTTGGTCCCCTATGGTCCAAAGAAAAAAAAAAGATAAATTTTTTGTATTCGTTATATATATATATATATATATTTTTTTTTTTTTTTTTTTTTCTAGAGCTACACGTCTCGCTTCCAAAAACTTAGACCTCCTCCTTTTTAATTAGCTAAGCCCAACTAGTAACTATCAAACTCAAAAACTTAACAAAAACAAGAATTTTAAATAAAAAATAAAACATCCTAGTTAGCCCAACATTAGAGTACTAGCATTAGGTGTTCTAAATGATAAATATTTTGTATTTAGAATACCAAATACCAAAAACACTACCATACGAGACATTTCAAATGCTATATTAAAGTAGCAAAAGTAAGTTTTGGTTTGTGAATTTTTTTTTTTTTTGTGCAATAGCTGATGTCTTATGTAACATTATTATTCTGTCTTTGTTGGTAGATAATTACATCTTAATGTATTAAAAAACAATGACTTTGTGTATTTATCTTAGTTGATATTTTGTTAGTATTATATGGATACTTATTTGGATTTTTTTTTCTTATCATTTGCCCCCCCTAACTTGAAATCCTAGGTCCACTCTTGTCATTGATAATATTTTATCTAAGAAATCATAATGAATATTTTGATAATAATCTTTCTAAATAATCTCAATTACCTATCTAAATAATTTATAGCCATAACAGGGTTAGCTACCTCCTTCCAAAATCCACAGGCAAACTCATATTGGTTTTCAACTGCACCATTCCACTAACTCCTTTGCTCTTGTAGCCAATGCACTTCATATATTTAATAGAAGCCTTAAATTCTCTTCCAATCAACTATCCTTATAGCAATTATTGTTGCAATCACATCCCCTAGCAAATCTCATGAACTTGGAAGCACATGTACTTCATTTAGGGTTTTGTGCTCATATCGTATCTATGTCATGTTGGTGTTGTATCAGCTGTTTTATGTTATAATTTTAAAAAATGACTCACGTCACCGTATTGTACTTACACTTGTACCTGTATCATTGTCAGTATCTATGCATCCTAGCTCACAAATCCGTATAGTTGTACCTCGTAAGCAACACATTGTGAAGTATCACACGAGCACCAATATAAGGCTAGAGAGAGGAAAAAAAAATACAAAACAAAGCAAATAACTAAATATTAGTGAGATATTGGAGGAGGGTTTCAATGGCAGGAGTCTTCCCCCCTTTTTTTAATTTTATTTTTGATAATAATTAAAAATCTTCCCGCTAATATGTTTCAATATTCTTTTTAGTAAAAGTAATGGTCGTTTTGCAACAAAACCGCAGTGCCAAAAATAAAAATACAAAGCAAAACAGTGCCAAAAAAGAAAAGAGAGACGATGACACCGTTTTCAAAACACTCGTTCATCTCCATCTAGGGGGAATGTGCAGATTAACGGTGTGGATGGCATCAATATAGTAAGTTAGGCATTGTTTGAAAGTATAAAGGAAACTAACAACTCGAGTTTTTGAAACTCGAGATATACATAAAAACTCGAGTCTCAGAAACTCGCTTTATGCTCGCTTTGCGCTCGTTAAGTTGGACAAAATGCCACCTGGATCTCGAGTCTTAAAAACTCATTTTACACGACATGAAAATCGAGTCTATAAAACTCGAGTTCCATAATATCTTATTTTTTAAATATCTTATCCTACGCATGGAACTCGAGTCTATAAGACTCGAGTTCCACTGGACAATATATTAAAACACAGCTCGTGGCATGTTAACTCACAGAGACTCTCTCACATTAACACTCACAGAGAAAACCTAAAAACAGAGCTCCTCTCAGCCTCACTAACTCTCTCACACCACATTGCCTCTCACTCTCACAAAACCACTTTGTCCACTCTCATTGCTCTTTCCTCTCAGCAAATTCATATCTCAGGTAAGGGTTTGCATAATTTGATTGTCATTGTAGTTAGGTATGTTGTCTATGGGTGTGAGTTAAAGAGTTTTACCATTTATTTGTTAGATAGTTAATTTATTTTGTTTTGTTAGTGTTAATTTTTTGAGTATTTATTTGCATAGTTTTTGTTATCAAAATTTAATTCATCATTTCTAGGCTTTTATTTTTATCATGATCTTACAAGTTTTTTTGACTTATTTATCATTGGTTTGGGTATGAAATGGGTAGTGAATGAATGTAATGCATGGATGTAATGAATGGGTATGTAATTATCAAAATTTTATTCATCATTTCTAGGCTTTTATTTTTATCATGATCTTACAAGTTTTTTTGACTTTATTTATCATTGGTTTGGGTATGAAATGGGTAATGAATGAATGTAATGAATGGGTATGTAATCATGCTCCTCTACCCACCTAGTTCTTTCAAAACCCTTTTAGGCATTATAGGTCACCATACAATGGAGTAATAGATAATTTCGTCTCTCCATCCACTAGGATTAGAAGGTTTACATCTTGGCCTTTAGATATTAATGGGCAATGGGGCACTCTATAATCGGGCTTGAATATGTTCAACCTTAAGATTGCATTACTTTTTTCCCCCACTTTACGATTATGTGATTTAACTAACATAGTACTTGACTTGAACAGGTTCACAATGCCTGCTATTATTATAATCATATACCACGGTGGTCCGCTTAAGAATCCTAATGCGAACAAGGGATTGCCATTTGAGGGGCCGGGTATGAAAACCTATTATACCCAAATTGATCGTAGGTTGAAGATCGTTGACGAATTGAAGATGTTTGTCATGGAAGAGTTGTGTAAGAATCCTAATGCGTACAACATGCAAATTACTTATCGTATGCCAAATGAAATCATGAAGCACCAGATTAATTACAAGTATATGGTGATAGAAAAAGACAAACATGTAAAGATCATGTTTGACAAGTTGGAGAGTATAGCTGAAGTAAGTAACATTGAGTTGTACATACAGTTGGAGCCGCGTGCAGTATGACAAGAGGATATCCAACAAACAATCACAAGCTTACAAGTTGTGATTCCGGATGCTCAATATGAGTATTCTACACATGTAGAGGATGATGATATTCATGTCGATGGTGATGATGATGATGATAACGACGACAACGACTATGTTGATGAGACTACTGCCGTTAACAATGATGATGACGATGATGACGACGACGACGACGACTATGTTGATGAGACTACTGTCGTTAACAATGATGATGACGATGATGATGACGACTATGTTGATGAGAATCTTGCCATTAACGGTGAAGATTTTGCCGATAAAGATGACTATGAAGACATGATTGACAGAGGGGACTTTCGGGACTTTGAGAGAGACATTGATGACGATAAGACATTGGACGGTGGTGAACCTGATGCAAACAATGTTATTAGTGTCCAAAACATTACAAACACAATCCCTGCCTACGCACCTCCTGCGTTGTCATTCTCTGCAAATACTTGGGAAAATATGGTTGATCCTTCGCATATTAAGATGCCATTTGTGTCTACTTGGAGAGAGGGGATGGATTTGTGCAAAGGGTTGACTTTTGGCAGTAAAGTGGAGGTGAAGCGCGTATTAACAATTTGTGCCCTTAAGGAAAACAAACACTTTAAGATCACTAGGTCGACGAGGAAAAATCTTTGTGCGAAATGCGTGCATGAGTCATGCAAGTGGTATGTCTACGCAGTTATGAAGCCCGAGCTCCAAAATCTATGGATGGTCACCGTGTATGTGGGTCCTCACATGTGTATACCGACTGGGGTGCGAAATGATGGTAGAATGATGAGTTGTAATTTTATTGCAGCAGAAATCCATAACAAGTTACGTGAGGATCACACTACTCAAATTAAGCATCTGAGATCTTTGATAGAGTTGAAATATAATGGCCATAAGCCTTCTTACTACAAGGTATGGGATGCGAAACAAAAGGTGATTGCATTTATGTTTGGAGATTGGGAAGAGTCTTACCAAATGCTGCAAAAGTTGCTAATGACATATATTGATCAGGACTTGACTACCCAGTTTTGCTATCGTGTCACACCCACCGATGAAGATCACACCGTATTGTTGCATTATGTGTTTTGGTCTTTCGGTCCATGCATATCAGGATTCAAATACTGCAAGCCGGTTATCAGTATTGATGGGACACATCTGTATGGTAAATATCAGGGAAAGTTGTTGGTCGCAATGGCAACCGATACTAACAACAAGGTATTCCCTCTCGCCTTTGCTGTTGTGGATTGTGAGTCAAGGTCCAGTTGGAGGTGGTTTTTACTATGCCTCAGAGAAACGATTGGCCACCTGATACCTGACGAAGGCATTTGCATAATTTCTGACCGACATCTCGGTATCATAAACGCCATTGCAAACTGGCCTAAAAGGGATGATGGAAAAGCAAGGGTATTTCATAGATATTGCCTTCGACATGTTGCTAGCAACTTCAACACCCATTTTCAGAACTCGACTCTAAAGTCAGCAGTGTTGAAAGCGGGATATGCTAGTCAGGTAGTTAAATTTGCTACCATAATAAAGTCCATTAAGCAGGTGGAAATTAAGGCCATTAGGAAGAAGAAGAAGGTGACGGGGAGGGATGGTAAGGAAAAGAATCAAGATTATCTTCCATACACATACCTAATGAGCGAGTCTGTGGATATGTGGACCTAGTCACACGATGGTGGGAGACGTTTTAGGGCAATGACAACCAATATATCAGAGTGTTTCAATGGTGTACTGAAAGGTGCACGGGGCCTTTCTATTGACGCGTTGGTTGAGTTCACTTGGAACAAACTTGTTCAATATTTCCACGACCGGCACAAAGAATACCATTATGAGTTGTCAGAGGGTAAGAAATGTAGTGAATATGCCTTATCCACGTGGGATGGAAATAAGCGTAAATCTGAGAAACACTATCTCAAGCCATTTAGCAATGAAGAGCTGATATTTCAAGTAGTTACCCAACTCAACACGTGTAGCGCAGGAGGGGGAAACCACAGTTATGAAGTTCAGTTACGGGAAAAAACATGCAGTTGTGGGAAATGACAAAATATAGGGATCCCGTGTTCACATGCAATTAGAGTCTGTGACTATTTACATATTGATTCGACCACGTATATTCACCCATGTTATGGTTTGAACCATGCCCTTAACACTTATGAGCATGCATTTGTGGTTCCTAAGTCACAGTTATTATGGAGGGATCCCATGGGGCCAAAGTGGTTGCCTAATCCAGCATTGTTGCGGGCCAAAGGTCGACCGGTGAAGTCAAGAATAAGGAACGAGATGGATGGAGTGAGGAATAAGGATCGAGAACCGGGATGGCGGAGGGAGGACGCAGATTTGATAGAGAGTCAACCCAAGCAGACATGTGGACTGTGTCATGCTTCCGGGCATAACCACAGAAAATGTTCGCAGTCCCGTGGCGCTTCCACAAGTGGCCATGTTCCACACTCAGTAGGTAGATGGCAAAAAGTTATGCATCGGTTAAATAATTGTTGTTCATTCGATGTTTACCTAATGTTTACTATCTTGTCTCCTAACGTAAATACTCTACGTTTTTCAGGCATGCTTCCATGGACGACGTTTTTGTCATGCGGACCGCTGATCTTAGGAAAAGTGACTACGTTGTATTGGCTTTATGTGAACTTTTTGATTTTTGTTGAATATACTTGTAATTCTCAATCCAATGTACCTCTATGAAGATTGTGATTTGAGTAGTATGGTTAGAATTGCAAATTAAGCGTGGTTGGACATGTTTAGAATGGTGATATATTGAGAATGATTTTTGTTGTGATTTGAGTGCATTTACATTATAAAACTATGGTTATGCAAAGAGCGTAACAATTTCTATAGTTTGGTGCCTAATGAGAACGCCTTTTGATGTAATTTAAGTGCATTTACATTCTCAACTTGTCTTCCTCTCAATGAGTATTTGTGGATTACATTCTTAGCTTCTCTATCTATGTTTCCCAGCAGGTGTGTGCACACATTTCAATTTTTGGTTTGCTGCATGTTTGGGGGGGGGGGGGGGAACAGAGCATTGCTCTCTGCCTGAAACAGAGCATGTTTTTGTTGGGGGGAAAAAAATTCCCAGTAAAACTCGAGTTCCACTGGACAATAAACATGGAAACAGGGCATGCCTCTCTGCCTGAAACAGAGCATGCTTATGTTGGGAAAAAAAATATTTTGTAGAATGGATAATATAGTACTTATTAATCTACCCAAATACTCAACTAAGATATATCTAATTAGAACACATTACCGATATATCTAATTTTGTGCTGTTGCGGTCGACATACTTTCGAGTGATCGAACGGTACCAGCGGTAATAGTCATGATCGCGAGGCATCTCACCAGTCTGAGGAGGTGCATGGCAAAGTCGTTGTTGTCTCATATCCCATGTAAGGATATACGATCCATGCTCCTCCCTCCAATTCTTTTCCACCTTCCCACGCAAGTCTATTCTATGCAATCTTTCATCGTACATAACATGGTCGGGCCGCTCTTGCGCCAACCCAAACTGATGAAGGACACGATCTGGGTGGTGCATCTCTACTATGCAAAAACACACAAGTGGCACCATTGCCGTCCATGTATCCCTCCCTGCAACGCAAAAGTCAGGAAGGTGGCCGAAGTCTGCCTCGTATGGCTGCCACACAATCTACAATAGAAACAAAAAACAATTATCATAACATCAAGGAATGTGAAACAAGGGAGAATACATCGATAAAGGGAAAAACAAAAATTAAAACAAAAGATATGTTAAAGGATGAAGCAATCATATTCTTAAGGAAAATTAACATAACCAAACAGAATTTTTGTTTGCCATACTTGGTCTGGTTGCATTCTAACTAATTGCTCGCGATAGTGGATCAAGGCCATGCCGGATGGCCTACTCTTCGAGCTTGGCACCCGCACCCACCTACAGTTACGAGCGAATAACATAAGATAAGATAATACCCATGTTATAGTTACTAAGAAGAGTACATTGCAGAACACACACAATATCAGAAAAATATTTACTTAAATACAAGTGGAGCATATGGCCATGGGCCATAATCACATCTAGGTGGGGGCTCTATCCTCGGGCACAAGAATGGCAACCTTGCCCATGCCCAATACTGGACCAATGTGCACGCCCCACCAATTTGCGATGCCCCTTTCTCGCTTGCCCGGCACAACTCTCTATACAACTAGGCCAAGCAACCACTACCCTAACTATACTGTGGCAGATCACGAAGGTCACGCAGGAACGCCAAGAACATCAAATGCACCCTATCTCCCGACTTGTCCATGAAAAGCTTATCCCCTAGCAGCGCTAAAATATAGCACCGGGCATACTGGTGTATCTGCATCTCCGTTGCGTCATGAGGCAGTGGCACTGCAATGGCGTCAACAAGGCGGCTGATGAGAATTCTTTGCCCCGCCAAAGTTTTGTTGTCATTCGCCGGAGTAAAACCAAGCAACTCCATGCACAGATCTCCCCAATCCCCATCCACCACAGCAGTCGGCCCAACCAAGACCTCACCGTCTATAGGAAGTCCGAAAATGACCTCCACATCTTGTAGGGTGATTGACATCTCACCATGTGGAAGATGAAACGTATGCGTCTTCAGCCACTATCGCTCAACTAGAGCCGATATTAGGCAATGATCTATCTCTCTGGAAGGGGCCCTAAACAATCCTTCCAGCCTTAGCAACTTCATAATGTCAATCACCCGATTATCTCCCATCTGAATGCTTGTCATCTCCTTAGTGCGACCACAGCACGTAAGTGGGCCCGAGTCCTGCAAAATCCATAAAAATTATAGCGGTTGTTACAACTACAAATACAACTTTGAAAGAACTTGCCAACTAAAAGTCAAAGACAACGTAAAAATTAAAACGGTTATTAGAACTAGATATTTCACCTCGCCATTCCAAATGTCCTCTAATCGATGATATCGTTGTCGCGTCAACAGTGACTCATCAAGCGGACCAGGGTGCAAGATCTGTGGCTCGTCATCAATCCGCGGCTCCATACTGCAAACATTCAGATACTCAACTGTGAGATCATTAATAGTGTGGGGGCAAAGGAATGCTATTCTACATACAACGAAAATCTATACTGAAAAGCAGCTTATTGGCATTATTTAAAAAAGGATGCTAAAAGAATGGAAAGCAAGAAGAAGTACAGCCTTGATCTTTTATGTTCCTATGTTTACCTATTCACTTTTTTTTCTTTTTTTTTTTGTGGATGTTTTTTGAATTTACTGAATTGATCCTATCTGGGTTTGCAGACTTTTTGATTATTTCTGAATTGGTTTCATTTGACATTTGTTACTTAGTGACTGAAACAGTAAAAATTTTGATGTCTCAAGCTGGTTAATAGGATAATTTGGTAATTGTGAGTAAGCACTCTAATTTAGTTACTGCTTGATTATGGCCATCTTTTTAATGGATTCCTATGGAGAAATCTAGAGCTTGTGCAATTAAAAAATCCCATGAAAGTTTGATGGGTTTTTTTTTTTTTGGTTAGGTAAGATGTTGAAGTCACTAAAATAAGATGAAACCATAACATAACTGTTAAGAGGAGATTCAATTTGAACAATGCCTTCTTAGCTGCATTTATCAGTTCCTTTTTTTTATATATACAAATTAATAATAACACCATCTCAAATTGCTTTATCACATAAAATCATCAAACACAACCTTGTGAATAAACAAATCCACCAGAGTCTAGAGTAGAATTCCATAAGGGTTGTCTTAATTTGGTCAAAAAATAGGCAACTATTGTCTTCAATATAAATATGAAAAAGTTGACCCCCCCTGCATGGTTGAATAAGCTGCATTATATTTTTGAATAAAATTTCCCTGGAACAATCTACTTGCTGATAAATTGAAAATCACGATTGTCTTGTCACTTCTACATGCAAATGCTTTAAAACTTGCTTGCCAATACCTGTATCCAAGCCCTCTCCTAAAAATGTTCCTCAACATAAATTGACTAATACATCTAGTTTCCCTTTTCAATTACACCCTTATTAATGCAACTAAGCACTTACGTAAGGATGTTTTGGTTATTTTCTTGTAAACTTTTGCAACATATGCATATGAATCACATAAGCTAGTGCCCAAGAGCTTTGTATTTAGTGTTTAAAATTTTTGTTGCTACAATAAAAGGACTCTACTGCCATGTATATGAACCATTCCTTGTTGATTTAATAGTTAATACCAAGTAATAGGTGTGCCAAGTGGTGGGTTTTTCATGTTTGTGGCAAGCAGATTTGCTAAGGAAGTTTTTTGTTTTTTCACATTCTATTGTTGGCAATACTACATAATTATAGCTGATAGGAAAGAAAATCTTCTCATCAAGGTTTGTTCCACCTGAATTTTGTGATAGAGAATTTGCCAATTTTTATGTGTGATAAGTTGATCCCTGTTATTTTGAGATCATATTTAGTATTAAGAGTTTTCCTTGAATTAGTACCACTCTTGGGGCCTGCACAATGCTTTGCCCCTAATGTCCAATCAACTAATGTGCCTGAACACATTTCAAGGAAAATCATCTATCTCTGGGTTTGAGTGGCATTTCACCCTAATAACAACAATTTCTACCCTCTGCCCAAATGGAGGGCTAAGCTGAAAAGAAAACAACAGCAAAAAAACTAGTTGTAATGATTTGCTTTTGAAACATTGAGATATCTAAATAAAAAATAAATAAAAAAACTCTCTCCGACCACTCTCATTCCAAATTTCCAATTATTAGTATTATTTTATTCTATAACAACACTCTCCGACGACTAAACGGAAACTCTCATTCCAAACGAAGCACTCGACCCATTATAAACAAGACCCAAATCAGAAAAACAACACTGAACTAAAAATCCTTTCTTTCCTGATTTGTACTGGGTCTCCACTCTCCAACTCAATCAAAATTTGAAAAAGCAAAAAAGAAACTAAAACAAAAGCAAAAGCTTGGGGTTGCAAAAGCAAACAATGGCGGCTTACTCGGGAATGAGCATGGGAGAGACGCACAGAAATAATAATAATAAGTAATGCTTGATTAGGCTTGATGAAAAATATAAACAATAGTTTTAATGCAACGGTGTATACCAAACTTTCAACGATCAAACTTTCTTAGCATTCAAGAGGGAAAATTTGAAAAGGATTTACCTTGGTACAAATACTGTGGAATAAACCGAATCGGAGAGAAAGTCTGAATCTTGAAGGGACTGGTGTGAGAATAGAATGAGGAGAGTATCCGTTAGAGTGAGCATCAAAGAGAGAGAGTCGAGTGAGAGTAACTGAGTGGGAGTGAGGAGAGAGCTCTAGACAGGTATAGGTGAGATTTTAGATTTGAAGTGGTCAAAAGCGTGTTTCTGAAAGGGGGGGGTATAAAAACAATGACTAGATATCGAGTTTTAGAAACTCGATTTTGTAAACATAATCGAGTACTAAAAACTCGATTTTTAGTTTAATCTCGAGTTTTAGAAACTCGATTTTGCAAGAATCCACATGGAAAAATTTGTCCACGTCAGTAAATGAAAAACCCCATAATCGAGTACTAAAAACTCAATTTTCAGTTTAATCTTGAGTTTTAGAAACTCAAGTTGTTAGTTTCCCATTTTCTTCCAAAACCAGCCATCTAACGAAATCTTTAGCACAGTATTGTTATTTGGAAAGGGTGTTCTCTCCATCTATCTTAGTGTTCCAAATTGAAAATATCAGAAAAGGCTTGAAATTGGAATAGGGTTAGGAATAGGAATGTCAGACTATCTCCCAAAGGAAGTGGTGCTGGAAATTCTGCACAGACTTCCCGTCAAATCCCTAATTCGATTCAGGAGCGTTTCTAAATCATGGAACTCTCTAATTACAAGCTCTGCCTTCATCAATTCCCATCTCACTCGATCACTTTCACTTCCTTCCAACTCCAGCAAATTAATTGTTAGGCACTGCCTTGATAATTCTTATGTAAATTACTTCAAATTAATTGACGATAACAATGACTCATTTGATCAAATCCAAAACATTGAGCTCCCACGCAGGAATCGCCGTATCAAATCTTTTATGCTAATTGGTTCCGTGAATGGCTTGTTCAGCCTATATGATCAAGAGCGCTATATTCTTTGGAATCCCTCTATTAGAAAATTTATTACCCTTCCAAAGCCTTGCTCATTCATTGGGTTTTGTCGCCATGCATTCGGGTTTGATCCGCGAACTAATGATTATAAGGTAGTGAGGATTGCATTTCCAAGTCGAATTAGTATGTCTGAAGAGGCCAAACCACCTCTAATTGAGGTTTACTCTCTCAATGAGGGGTGTTGGAGAATTACTAGTGCCTCTTTTCCTCCGGGTATTAAAGTTACTGATTGGTGTCGCCCAGCAGCTTTTTTAAATGGGGCAGTCCATTTTGCGGCGGAATATGAGAACAAGCCCGGTGGCCCTTGTGGCCCATTGGTTTTGTCATTCAATTTGCTTGATGAGGTTTGTCATGTGATATCATTGCCAAATGTTACATTCAAATGGACTAACAATGTTCATACCTCAGTAATTGGGGGATTGCTTTCTCTATTATTTTATTATCGTAGGCATGCAGACAACAATTGTTGTGCCATTTGGGTGATGAAAGAGTATGGAGTTGTTGATTCTTGGACTAAACAGTTCACTGTTGATCTCAACAGAGGAGGAGAAATTATAAGGGTATTAGGTCTCCAAAAGAATGGTAATATATTAGTGGAGGCACTATTATCAGGACCATCTCGTTGTGAGCTCTCTTCATATGACCCTAAGAGTGAACAAGTTAAGAATTTGGGGATTTGTGGGAGTTTATACGATTTTCGTGTTGATAATTATATGGAGAACCTTGGCTTACTCGACAAACCAAATGAGACAGTTTCCGAAAGGAGAGTGAGCAGGAAGAGGAAATGCAGGTATAAGCTTGATTTAACTCAAAATTTCAGCATTTACTTATCTCAGTTTTATCTAATTCTTGGTATATACTAGAGACTATTGTGTGGTTATAAGTAAACATGGAGTTCCAAACCTCAATATACTGTTTTCAGATGTTAATTTGTTATCAAAAGAGTGGTCAGAATTTTTAAATACAATTCTTTTGTTTTGCATGCTGGAATTGGTAAATATAAGTGAAAGATTGATGTTATTCCCTTTTTCATACACTGAACTTGTCACATCTAATCCCTTTTTAATATCAAATGTGTTTCTTTTTCCATTTCACTAGACATGCTAAGATTTTTCTGATATGATCTGCCTTTGCCTTTTGATACTCTGTTTTGTTCGTGAAATGTTTTGCTTCAATGTAAATTAAACAAAGTATAGAATGATGCCAAACATTTAAAAGTATTATTAGCCATGTAACTGTAGGTAGAGTCATGACGGTATAGAACCCCAAATACTGTATTTTGACGACAGCCAAACCTCCCTGTTCAACAGTCCAGGAGGCCAGAGCACTCTGAGGCATCACCCAAACTAACCCAAACATACCAAACCCCATTGACCATATATCGTACGCAAAACAACAATGGAGTAACAGGTGATCAGCAGACACACCACTCTGTTTAGACATGCAACACCAATCTACCACACACAATCCTTGCACACGGAGATTATCCATGTTTAAAATTTTCCCCTCAGTGGTTGTCCATGTAGAGCAATTTATCTTCCTTGGGACCTTTGCCTTCCATATAGGCTTCCAAGGAAAAGAATAATAACCAGTAGGAGATAGAGCTTTATAATAAGATTTAACCTCAAAACCTCCACTTGTGGTCCCGGGGGGGGGGGGGGGGGCCATCTTAAAAGTATCCTCTGCACTCCTATTTTTGCAGAATATCAATAGTTGAAGAAAGACTGCATAGATTCCAACTCCCAGTCTTCACAGGGCCTTGTAAATATGTCATTTCAAAAAACAGACCCATTCTGTGACTGCATTACATCTGCCACCGCAGCATTTTTATCCCTGGCCAACTGGAATAGGTTCAGAAAGCATCATGTCCTCACACCAACAATCGAACCAAAAAAGAATATTAGCACCTCTCACCACAACAAACTTTAAAATCTGGACCAGCCTATTCCACCTGTTTTGAATGTATTTCTATAAGCTGACCCCATGGGACACTGGCACCAGTAACTCATCTGTCATCCAATTACCCCACATGCTACCATAGTTTGAAGCAATTACTATACGCCAGTAGGCATTCTTCTCAGTCAAATGTCGCCAAAGCCACTTCCCAAGCAAGGCTTGATTGAAACGAACCAAGCTTTAAAAACCCAAACCTCCTTCCTGAATGAACATTGGACGTAGGTGCAGTGAGAAATGGGCAAGTGGCCCCACACTTTAATGTAGGGGTGTGGGTAAAGAAGATAGTCTTGAAGACTAAGTGGGTAGATGACAAATCTAGAGAAACTAAGCATACTAAATATAAATTGTGAGATACAGGGAATAAGAACAATAGATTTCAGGTAGGGATGGTTGTAGAGAAAAGCTGTAAAGTGGAAGCTGTCAAATTAAGAAAATAGGAGATAGACTTTTTTTAATATAATTTGTCTAGGGGAAGTGACAACCAACTCAGTTAGCATTAATGTTCCTCAAATAGATTTAGAAGAATTCATTAAGAAATAATATTGGGAGGGTACGAATGAGTTTATTCAAAGTATATCAAAAAGGATAAAGGTTTTTATTGGGGGAGGCTTGAATGGTCATGTTGCGATAGATACTGGGGAATTGAGGAAGTACATGGAGGGCAGGGATATAAAATAAGAAATGAGCTGCTTTAAGCAGTCTTTCTCAGAATTCACTTTTTTGAGATGAGGTCATTCACCCTTAAAGTTGATTCTTCTTCATGCCTAAAACATTTGGAGTAGGTAAAGTCATCCACCTCATCCCTTTATACGTTTGTAATTTTGCAGATTAATCTGCAAGAAATTTGAAAACAATATACGTCTTCAGAACTTCCTTTTTCTCTTGTTTAAATGGTTGGTTATGTGGATTTTCTATAATGGGTTGCTTTCTAATATGATAATTATTGGTTTTACTTTGTGGTTCAATTCATTTTTGTATCTTAACCATCCAAGCCTTTTGGTGTATCTAGTGCTACAAAATTTCCAGTTGACTTCAGACAAAGAGATATGCCAGCTACAAGAGGCAAAACACCTGCTACAAGAGCTACAACTGACAATTCTACATCAGCAAGAGGCAATACTACACACCGGGAGAGCACTCCAGCTACAAGAGGCATATCTATATGAACTGGAGACAATACTACAGCAGCAGACAGAGAAAATAGCCACTTTGATATCACAAGTGGTGATAATGGAGACTGCAGAATCAAAATTGGTCTTTTTAACTCAACGATTAAAGGGCCAGGTTATTATCTCAGTGTGCTTTTATTAATATATATATATATATATATATATATATATATATATATATATTATGTGCTTTTGAATGTAAATGTAGTACTTTATGCAGTTTATAAGAGTTATGTTATATTGTTAATTGGATTTATTTATCTTATATTTTAGGCTGAAGTAGAGACAATGCTACAACAGCAGACAGAGAAAATGACCTCTTTAAAACCACAATTGGAGAAAATGGACACTACAAAATCAAAATTGGTATCTTTGATTCAACAATTCAGGGGTCAAGTAATTACTTTGTCGTGCTTTTGTTATAAATATATATATATATATATATATATATATATATATATTTAATGTAGTAATACTTTATGCAGTATTTAGAGTTGTGTTATAATGTTAATTGGAGTTAATCTCATATTTTAGGCTGGAGAGGTGTTTAGTGGCGTTAGAGATCAAAGTTCAACACAAGTACAACAAAGATCCTCTTCTGCAGGCCAGCTAATGTGACCTTGCAGTGGGCAGTGAGGTTTTTTGCAGTATATGGACTTTTTTTTTTTGAAAATTATGGTCTTAAATTTGACACTTGTAAAATTTGTGATGGATATGATAGGTAGTTTTTTTTTGTAAGTAATCTTCAATGACTTTAGTAAATTATGTATTATGATGTGACATTCTTTTTTTTTTTCTAAAAAAAAAGATGGTTTTATTTGATTAGTTTTTATTTATATTTTTACTAAAATCGATATAAATAAATAAATAAAATAAAATAAAATAAAAGATAATAAGGCTACTTTCAATGATGAAACGCACTGCCTAACTGGCTAAACAGTTATGGTTCATAATGATTTAGGAAAAATTACAATTTACCTCATATAGCATATAATTAGGGGAAACAAAAAATGTCCAAATTTAAATTCTCAATAAGAATTTGGGGATTCGTGGGAGGCTGCACTATTTTCATGTTGATAATTATGTGGAGAACCTTGTCTTACTCAACAAACCGAATGATGCAGTTTCCAAAAGGGGAGCGTGCAGGAAGAGGAAATGCAGGTAAAATCATGATTCAACTCAAAATTTCGGGATTTACTTTTCTCAGTTCTATCTTTTTCTTGGTATATACTAGATACTGCTATGTGGCTATAAGTAAATATTTTCAGACCTCAATATACTGCTCTCAGATGTTAATTTGTTACCAGCTTGATATAAAGAGTGGTCAGAAGTTCCATAGATCAGTTGCTTGCGCTCTTTAGTTGATTTCTTTTTTATTGGTCTCAGGCTTAGGGACTCACCTCTAGCGATTCTCTCCCTTCTTTCCTTTGTTCTGTCCACTTTTTAATTAGTTTTCTTTTCTCTTTTGTTTTTCCATTGTAATTTTTGGTTTGCTTCCTCATGCATAAAGTGGCCAGTTGAATATACATCTTTCATACTTATCAAAAAAATAGTGGTCAGAAGTTTAAATGCAATTTTGTGGTTGTTGTTGATGATGAGATTAAACATTTGCAAGATGGAAACAGTAAATATAAAAGAAAGTCTGATGTTATTATCTTTTTCTATATGCCAAACTTGTCACAACTAATCCATATTCAATTTCAAAATGTGTTTTATGGTTCCTGTTTCATTAGAATTGCTTAGATTTTACTAATCAAAAAAAAATTAGACTTGCATAGATTTTTTTGATATGATCATCCATTGCCTTCTGATTTTGTGTTTTGTACATGACTTGTTATTTTGTATCAATGTACATTCACAAAGTATAAGAAGAACCTATCGAGTGAGAGAGAGAAAGAGATGAGGCCCAAACATTTAAAAGTTTTTGTAACGATTTAACTATAGGTAGAATCATGAATTTTTGTTAGGGGTTTGATTGATTAAATGTATTACGTTGTATTGAGTGTGGGAGTTGCATTAGGGTGACCCTAGTGACAATGCTAGGGTTTGTTGTAAAAGAGTAATAAATAATGGGGTTTGCCCAAAAAAATATGGAAAGATTATTGATATTAATGGTGCTGGGAGGATAAATTGGACCTTCTTCAGCTTATTCAATAATTTTTTATTTTGGCTTTTCAATTGTATCTTATTAGGATTTTGCTGAGAAAATTTTGAAATAGAACTATGCACATAGAATAGGATTGTCATTGGGCCTCACCCCTTAATGTATCTGTAAAAATTTTATTTTACTGATAAAATAAAGTATAGGATAGGATTTTTTGATTGTTACACAGTCAGGTCTACTCTAGGGTGAAAATCAGATCTATGGTTATGTTATATAAAAGGAAGAAGATGAGAGTGTAAGCACTATGGTTATGTTTGTTTCATGGATAATCAGGGGAAAGAAAGTGAGTTTCAAGAATATTTTCTGTTCTTTTAGCAGTAGGGCCTTTGGCCAATCCTGTAACAGAGTGTTTTAAAAACTAGCAAAACATGTTGCACCAGCATAGAAGGCAACTTCTAGGTTATTAATGTATCTTGAGATATGTTAAGAGCAAAATTTTTATAAATGAAGAGTATTAATGCATTTATTTTCTAAGCATCAGTGGTCATTTTCAAGGGATTAGAAAATTTAAGAAACATATCCATAATGAATAATGAAGTCGAAGTTGCTTTACTTCACTTTTACCTTGGGTTGCTCAATTAGTTATTTGCTGGTTCATTATATGTCTGAATATACAGATGTCTTTATTTTTTTGTTTGAGAAAAAAGGGCCATGACGTCTCCCTAGAAGTGTATGTGGTATGTGAAGCATAACTCGGACATTTGGAACTTGGTTCCGGGGTGCTTAATGTGGATTGTGTGGTTGGAACGAAATCGTCGATCCTTTGAGGACAAAGAGAAGACGTTGGATGAATTAAAGCTTTTATGCCATCGTAGCCTTTTGGAGTGGTCTCAGTGTTGGGATTTTACTAATTGTTCTTCTCTCTTTGTGTTTTTGTCCTCCCTTAGTTTAGTTTCCTGACTTCTTTCTGTTTGTTGTGCTGTTTGTTCCTTTTTTGTTTTTTATAGTTGTTCATCATCATGAACTCATTGTATTCCTCTTTTTTCTATCATTTATAAAAGTTTTCTTTTTTTTTGATAAGTAAGAATTATATATATACGAACGGCTACTCTATGCCTGAAAAACACAGAGCAACCCAGAAAATGCAAGAAGAAAAAACAAAGAGAAACAAGAGAGAAAACCAAACAACAAAGAAATTATAAAAGGAAAAGAGAGCAGAGAAAAGAAGGGAGGGAATCACTAGACTTGAGTCCCCACGCCCGAGACCAATCAAAAAGAGATCCACTAAAAGAAACAAGCAACTGATCACTAGAGCAATCCAAATCCTCAAAAGTCCTCCAATTCCGCTCCTTCCAAATACACCAAAGGATGCACAACGGGACTAAATTGCAGATCTGAGACGAATGCTTCCCTAGCCAATTCCACCATCCAAAAAGCAAGTCTGGAATCGATCTAGGCATCACCCAAGCCAGGCCGAAAGTTATAAAAACAAAACTCCATAACCAATAGGCCACCTCACAATGAAGAAGTAAATGATCTACCGTCTCTCCACAATGACGGCACATAATGCACCAATCCACAAAATCCAATCTCCTCAATCTCAGATTGTCTCCCGTTAGAATCTTATTCCAAGCTACACACCAAACAAAAAAAGAAACTCGCCTAGGGGCTTTTACTCTCCAAATAGCTTTCCAAGGAAAGATGGTTGAAGGGGAGTTTCTTAATTTGTAATAGTACGACCGGATGTCAAAAGCCCCATTAGACTTCAATTTTCATCTCATCCGGTCTCCAACATCCATAAGAGGGGTTAAAGCACCCAATAAGCGAAGAAATTGCAGCCCTTCATCCATCTCCCAATCATTAAAAAATCTGTTAAAACGAACATTCCAAGATCTTCTATCCTCCGCCCCCTGCCTATGCAGAGAAGCTTCAACAGAAGCCTCCTTATCAATGGCTATGCCATACAGCCTTGGAAAAGCCAATTGAAAAGGTTGATCCCCATACCACCCATCCTGCCAAAACCTCACCCTATTCCCCAACCCAACCACAAACTGACAATTTTTGCTGAAATCCTCCCAACCCATGCGGATACTTCTCCACAAACCACACCCATGAGCTCCCCTACCCAGCTTTGAGGTTCATCCTCCCCAGTCTTCCCCATATTTTGAGGCTACTACCCGCCTCCATAACCGACCATCTTCCTTACCAAACCGCCACAACCATTTCCCCAATAAAGCCTTATTAAAGGTAGTGAGTTTCCTTATCCCTAAGCCACTATTGGCTATAGGCGCACAAACTTTATCCCATCCTACCAAATGAATCTTGCTATCTTCCCATAGGAAGTCTCTTTGCAACTTTTCAATTTTATTAGCCACATGAGTAGAAATTGTGAATAACGATAGAAAGTAAGTCGGAAGACTAGAAAGCGTACTCTTAAGTAACATCAATCGACCCCCCTTAGACAGGTACAACTTCTTCCACCCAGATAATTTCCGCTTAAAATTTTCCAAAATTGTATTCCAAATTGAAGGGGAATTGTGAGAAGCCCCCAGCGGCATGCCAAGATACAACATAGGTAAAGATTCAACTCTGCAGCCCAAAATATCAGCCAGAGCATGCACATCACCAACCTCCCCTATAGGAACCATTTCGCTCTTATGCACATTGACCTTCAAACCTGTTACCGCCTGAAAACTAAGGAGCAACAATCGAATATGAAGAATTTGCTCCGCATCTGCATCACAAAAGAGGATAGTATTATTTGCAAATAATAGATGTGAAACACGTTCCCCACCATCCCTCCTACCCCCAAGATTAAAACCGCGAATCAATCCAGCTCCCTCCATTCTTCTCAACATCCTACTAAACACCTCCATCAAGATCAAAAACAGCATAGGAGATAGCGGATCTCCTTGTCTTAAACCCCTTGAGCTGCCAAAGAAATCAGCTGGAGACCCATTAATCAAAACAGAGAACTGAACTGTGGATATACAAGAACGAATCCACTTACACCACTTCACTCCAAAACCCATCCTATTCAGCAGATACAATAACGCCTCCCAATTCACATGATCGTAAGCTTTCTCCATGTCGAGCTTACAAATGACTCCAGGAACCCTGCTCTTCCTACGACTATCCACACACTCATTCGCAATAAGAACCGAGTCAAGGATTTGTCTCCCACCCACAAAGCTATTCTGATTCTCAGAAATCAACTGATCTAAAACCACTCTCAAGCGATTTGCCAAGACCTTAGCCAAAATTTTATACACACTCCCCACTAAACTTATAGGTCGAAAATCTCTAATATTGGAGGCACCATTCTTTTTAGGAATTAAAGCAATGAAGGTCGCATTGAGGGATTTTTCAAACTTGCAATGATGGAAAAACTCTTTAAAGACCGCTAGGACATCTTTCTCCACTACCTTCCAACAATGATGATAGAACACCATAGTGAACCCATCCGGACCTGGCGCTTTGTCCCCTTCCAAATCCCTAACAACTTGAAGAATCTCCTCTCTCTCAAACTTCCTTTCAAGCCAAACCCTCTCCAAATTCCCAATACGATCAAAATTCAAACCCTCCACCAAAGGCCTCCACTCCTCAGTCTCCTTGTACAAATTTTTATAAAATTGTACAACTTGATAAGTTACCTCGGAGGCCTCCTTAAAAACCACCCCATCCACCTCCAAGTTCCTTAGATGATTAGACCTTCTATAGGAGTTAGCCATTTTGTGGAAGAACTTGGTGTTATTATCTCCTTCCTTGATACATAACATCCTAGATTTTTGTCTCCAGGAAATTTCTTCTAAGGATAGAAGATGCTCCACCTGGGACCGCAAACCAGCCCTATGAACTTTCTCCCCATCGGAGAGACCAAAATCCCCCTCCTTAGCGTCTAATGTTATCAACTCCTCCAGTAGTTGCTTCTTATGACGCGCTACATTACCAAACTCTCAACGATTCCATTGCACAATATTCTGTTTCAGAGCCATTAATTTTTTCGCAAGCACAAAACTAGGAGCACCTACAAAGGAATGTCGATTCCACCAGGTTTGAACTCTATCCACAAATCCCTCCGACTTCAACCACATATTTTCAAATTTGAACGGACTTTTTCCCCTTGCCATTCCCCCTGCCTCTAAGAGAATTGGACTGTGATCTGAAACAGTACGGGGTAAAATCCTTTGAGTAACATCTGGGAAATGATCCTCCCAATCTGGGGTAACCAAAGCTCTGTCAATCCTAGACATCATAGGTTGATCAAAACCACTGGACCAAGTAAAGCTACCTCCTTCCAAAGGCAAATCAACCAAGTTAAGGTCCTCAACAAATTCAGAAAATATTTTCATAGCCGTGGTCAAACGAGTCTCGCCCCTGCGCTCACTAGGAAAGCGAACTATATTAAAGTCCCCAAAGCAACACCACGGAATCCTCCAACACTGCTGAACTCCCACTAACTCATCCCACATGAGACCCCTCTCAACATTCTCATTTGGGTCATAAACGCCTGAGCAAGCCTAAATAAACCCATCCCCCACCCCTTTCCACTTTACCGACACTGAGAATATATCAACCATAATCTCCACCTTATCCAAAACCCTTTTGTCCCACGTAAGCAAAATACCACCAGCAGTCCGATCAGCCTCCAAGGCAGCCCAATCCACATAAGGACAACCCCACAAACTACAAATTAGTTGTCTATTCATGCTAGCAATTTTTGTCTCTTGTAAACAAACAACATCACACCTCCACTCTCGCAACAAGTTCTTCACCACAAGACGTTTCCGAGGATCATTTAAACCTCTAACATTCCACGAAATATCTTCATAAACACTAAAAAATCCCCAACTACAGACACCATCACAAGACCACCCTCTATCTTCTGTCATAATTCACCGAAGAAATCAAGTTATGCAGCTCTCTGCATCCCTTATTCTTGGACTTAGCCACCTTTTTGCTGCCCATTACTTTCCTGTGTAACACATTGGCTGCCTCCATCTCTGATTCAAGCCTCTGTAAGAAAGCAATGCACAATTCCTTATGTCAAGTCATAGATAACCCAACCAATTTACTAAAACCAGGAATTCTGTATTTCACCCACCTAGAAATATCTGTGTTAGTCTCAATACTTAAAACCTCATCGACCTCCTCCAGCTCTGCCAAGGTTGTCGGCGCATTTGGATCAAAAATTTGCAGAGGAAAGGCAACCGACAAATTTGTTTCACCAACACCCGCATAAAAAACAGCTGCTTCCTCCACAAGCATAACCTCCCTAGGAAGGCAGAGTTCCTTCCCATGAGAAGAATTGACCTCCTGACCCACTACCCCCAAGCCCCTTGGTCTAGCTCGCACCAACTCCAGAATGAGGTCAGGGAGAAAAGGTCCTAACGACCGTGGCACTAAATTGAGAGTCAACATCCTTTTACCTTCAAAGGCCAACCCACCCAGCAATAAAGAGAAGCCCAAAAAACTGTTCCGGTCAACAATAAGCCTGCTGACCATCATCGGAGAAGGCTCGGTACACCCCGACACTCCTACCATCGAAACCACCTGAGACCCGGTACCACCCACCTCCTGTAGCGGCAACCCAGAGCCCATCGGGGGCACCGAGAAGTTCGAACCACCAATCTCGGCCTGAGTTCGAGCCCTCGGTGACCTCACAGGACTTCCGGCCACCAGTAGTGGCATCTCGGAGCCCCTCGTGCTCAGTCCGGTACAACGCACCTCCAGTACCGGCAAAACCGAGCACATCGGAGTCACCAGAGGCTCCGAGAAGCTCGAGCCACCAATCTCGGCCTGAAACCGTGCCGTCGGTGACCTCCTCAGACCTCCGGCCACCTGTGTCGGCCTCTCGGGATACTTCATACTCGCCCCTGGACTCACCCCGTCCTTCTCTTGAGTATCAGCTGAGCCTAAAAGCCTTCCACACTGAGTAGAGCACTCCCCCAACTCTAAATGTATTGGGCTTGTGAAGATTGGGCGTAGACTTAAGCTTCCAGTTGGCTTTTGGGCTGCTAGCTTATTAGGGCCCAGAACCAGCTTGCCTTTGCTCAAAGCCTTCCCAGCCCGTGGTACCCATTTAAACTTCTGAACTCCCCTTTTCCTTCTATCCCAAGAAACCCGCCTCCTCCCTCTCACGTCAACCTCCACAATTAGACCGCTCCCTGTCCAGCATGGTCTCCTTACATCACTCAATTCCCCATGCTCATTTGCTTTTGAAAAAGATGGGAAACGTAGCCTAAAACCTGCCGGGTTTTGCTCACCCAACTCTGAATCCTCATTAATGCACTGCTCTCTCCTTTCCCCTTCTCTTAATACCATCTTCTTAAGCTTGCCCACCGGAAAATCCCCCCCCCCCTTGGCACCTGTAGAACTTGGATTCACCGCCCTCTTCTCCTCTCCTAACTGTGTCCTCTTCCCCTTATCTGTGATACTTAACTGCTGCAGCTGCTGTCTATCCTTTGCTTTTCCATTGTAGCCTTGCACAACATCAACATAAGTTCTAGAGTTTTGAGCCTCCAATGAATGCCTATACACCTGAGGAATAAAATTTGGATGACTGTTTCCAACCGCATATTGGGAAGGGAACAACATCCTTCTTAGTTCAAGGCCAAACACCCTCCAACCACTTTTCTCTTTGCCTTCTGGGACAAAAATCGACCTCCTAGACCCGCCAATTTTGAGTTCAGTCAATAGAAAGAACTGACCAAAAGAATTGGTACTTCGTTGGAGAGTATAGGCACTGTCACCATCTCTGAGAGTGGAAAACTGTTTGGAGTTAGCCCCAACCACAATGTTTTCTATATTATTCATCAGCCATTGTGCTGCATTCTTGCCCATGAAGACTGATCTCATGAAGTATTTGCCCCTCTCAAAAATCCGTAACGAGAAATAGCGTCCCCCTTCCTCTACAACTAGTTGAAAAAATTTGGATTCAATGAAAAAACTGCGAGATCCCCCCATGACTGATCGGAAAAAGTGAAAAAAGTAGAATATCTGGCTAAACAGAGGTAGCCGGGCCTCCAAAGTAGAATCAATAATCTAAGGTAGCCACCTCAATCTTTCATGCCCTTCAAAACTCCGAGCATTTCTTTCTTCCAAAATACTTTCCATTGTATAAAAGTTTTCTGATTACCTATCAAAAAAAAAAAAAGTGAAGGCCTCAAAAAGGCTGCTTTCTTTGTTTGGACAACAGTGTAGGGAGAGTCACACTTATGTTTAGAATAGGTTAACATTAGTTAGGTAAATTTAATAATTATTCCAAAGATTGATAGGGGATATTGTAAGATTGTAAAATTTTAAAATAATATCAAGAGACGGTGTAACCACACAATATGGGTTGGTGACACTTGATGTTTGTATTAGATATAAAATAATGGATAAAGGAAGGGGAAACTAAAGAATAAGGTGCTCAAATTTGAAGGGAGGTAAATAAGTTGTGTATAAAAATAGAATGGTTAAAGAAGGCAAGTGGGACTTGGATGAACATGTTTATAAAATTTCAAAAATTGCATTGCACATGCTTGCACGGGTTAGCTAAAGTTGTCCAATACGAGTCTTGAGATTACCTGATACACAGTTCTTATGGGTAAGGTCGTGTATCCGGGGTTTAGTCTAGATGGGGGTACACAAAGTGGCCTTGCCTTGAAGAGGTTCCTTGTGATAAAAATAATAATGGTAATTATTATTAATTTTTTTTAGATAAAGTGTTGCATTGATTCTTAGTGCTTTGCTTCAAATTTTGGTCCCCAAAAAGAACGGAATGAAAGCCAATCTGCCAGGACCACCACTCTCCGTGATCTGCCCTTTTCTTTCCTTAAATTTTGATTTCACATAGATTTATTCCAAATTTTGATTATTAATTTATGCATTATTTTGATTTTCCATTTTTATGATTAAGTTCGATTCTCACTAGCAAATTAGAGCTTTTCATGTCCTTTTTTTCCCCAGGGTTTTCTTTCTTCCTTTATCAATTACTTTGACTTAGTTTCATTGGGTTTTTGAGATATGTTAAGTCGTTGATAGAGATGTGTGTTTATGTTTATGTCTGGGGGTTTTGGTTATTTTTGTAGTAGGGTTTTGTATCTCATTTTTTCTTTAGTAATGCTTCTATTTGATGCTTCTTCATGCCCAAAAGACTTAGAGGATTCTCTCTCAGAATTCACTTTTTTGAGATGAGGTCATTCACCCTTAAAGTTGATTCTTCTTCATGCCTAAAACATTTGGAGTAGGTAAAGTCATCCACCTCATCCCTTTATATGTTTGTAATTTTGCAGATTAATCTGCAAGAAATTTGAAAACTATATACGTCTTCAGAACTTCCTTTTTCTCTTGTTTAAATGGTTGGTTATGTGGATTTTCTATAATGGGTTGCTTTCTAATATGATAATTATTGGTTTTACTTTGTGGTTCAATTCATTTTTGTATCTCAACCATCCAAGCCTTTTGGTGTATCTACTGCTACCAAATTTCCAGGTTGACTTCAGAAAAAGAGAGATGCCAGCTACAAGAGGCAAAACACCTGCTACAAGAGCTACAACTGACAATACTACATCAAGAACAGACAACAATACATCAGCAAGAGGCAATACTATGGCCTCTACAAGAGGCAATACTACACAACGGGAGAGCACTCCAGCTACAAGAGGCATATCTATATGAACTGGAGACAATACTACAGCAGCAGACACAGAAAATAGCCACTTTGATATCGCAAGTGGAGATAATGGAGACTGCAGAATCAAAATTGGTCTTTTTAACTCAACGATAGAAGGGCCAGGTTATTACTTCGGTGTGCTTTTATTAATATATATATATATATATATATATATATATATATATATATATATATATATTATGTGCTTTTGAATGTAAATGTAGTACTTTATGCAGTTATACTTTATAAGAATTTTGTTATATTGTTAATTGGATTTATTTATCTTATATTTTAGGCTGAAGTAGAGACAATGCTACAAAAGCAGACAGAGAAAATGACCTCTTTAAAATCACAATTGGAGAAAATGGACACTATAAAATCAAAATTGGAATCTTTGATTCAATAATTCAGGGGTCAGGTAATTACTTTGTTGTGCTTTTGTTATAAATATATTGTTTTTTTTTTAATGTAAATGTAATACTTTATGCAGTATTTAGAGTTGTGTTATAATGTTAATTGGAGTTGATCTCATATTTTAGGCTGGAGAGATGTTTAGTGGCGTTGGAGATCAAAGTTCAACACAAGTACAACATAGATCCTCTACTGCAGGGCAGGAAATGTGACCTTGCGGTGGGCAGTAAGGTTTTATGCAGTATATGGACTTTTTTTTTTTTTTTTTTGAAAATTATGGTCTTAAATTTGACACTCGTAAAATTTGTGATTGATATGACAGGTAGTTTTTTTTGTAAGTAATCTTCAATGAATTTAGTAAATTATGTATTATGATAGGACATTCTTTTTTTTTCTCAAAAAAAAAAAAGATGGTTTTATTTGATTAGTTTTTTTTTTTTATACTAAAATCGATATAAATAAATAAATAAATAAATAAAATAAAAGACAATAAGGCTACTTTCAATGATGAAACGTACTGCCTAACTGGCTAAACAGTTATGGTTCATAATGATTTAGGAAATGTGAGGATACTTCCCCAATTAATCGGATTTATCCGCTTTGGGGAGCCAGTCCCTCACGGTTTATCGGCTCAGTACCGAGTGTGGAGAGCGTACGGATTTTCACCCTCTGGGGGCTTGACACCGCAGTCCCACATCGGCAAGAGTTCCCTCCCACACATGGTTTATAAGCTTCTGGAGCGACCATGTGTGTACCATTACTAGCACTCATGTGTTGTAGTGGTACACATATGGTTGCTCCAGAAGCTTATAAACCATATGTGGGAGGGAACTCTTGCCGATGTGGGACTGCGGTGTCAAGCCCCCAGAGGGTGAAAATCCGTACGCTCTCCACACTCGGTACTGAGCCGATAAACCGTGAGGGACTGGCTCCCCAAAGCGGATAAATCCGATTAATTGGAGAAGTATCCTCACAGGAAAAATTACAAATTACCTCATATAGCATATAATTAGGGGAAACAAAAAATGTCCAAATTTAAATTCTCTTATTGGTAGAGTATACTTTGTCTAGTCTTTTTGACCTTACAAATTCAATTTATTGCAACTACCATGGAATTTTTTTTTTAGTAACTGTCTTACAACTGAATATATAAAATCATGATACATGTCTTTGGGCTTAAGAGTTAAGATTATTTTCTCTCTCTCTTTGCAGATGCCACATAGGAGACATGCATTATCAATAGTATGTTTAATAGGAAATTATTGGGTACCAATCAATGAGAGTCTACCACTGCAAGGTCAGCGCTGACTTTGTAGTACCAATCAATGAGAGTCTACCACTATGATAAAAATGCATTACATCATCTGACATCCACATCAACTCAATAACAATAGTTGTTCCTAATTGTTTCTAATAATTAACAACAGAAGTGTCTACTGACAATTTTGTTTTGCTGAATATCTATTGATATATTAACCAAAGAATTAATGCAAATGAAAGTGTAAAAGTTAAATTGAAATGAAATATGAATGGGGAAAACGTCATTGTGGTAAGCTGGTAAGTGGTAATAAATGTGATTTCAAATCTGTCTCAATACTTTGATACCCTTATTGACTAGCATAAAAAAAAAGAGTGACAAAACACTCCCCTAAAGTCCCTACAAAGAAATTAAGAATAACCTAGTATTGTGCTACCATATAGCATTTATAAAGTTAATTAACTTCCATCTCAAGTAACATGTCTATGCATTCTTATTGGTAGTCAAAGACCTATATTATTTATAGAGAATGGATAGATGGGGTAATATGGCCATAAAACTAGATATAATTAAGACTTATGATAAGGTAGTTATGAGTGCTCCATGAAAAGTTGATAAAAAGAATGTGTTTTCGTGAATATTGTATACCAATTGTTAAGGAATGTGTCTCCATTGTTACTTAAACAGAGAACCAAGGGGTTGAGATAAGACGACCTATGCCCCTTAACCTTTTTCGTCTCTATGTAAAAGGATTACATGCGTTTTCGTTAGATGAGAACAAAAAAAAAAGTTTGCATAAAGTATATTAGTTGAGAGATAGGAGGTAATAAAAACTTTGCTAGGAATTTGAGCTCTTATTGTCCTCATTGAATTTGAAGAATAAAAAAAATGTGTTTGCTGAAAATTTTTAATATAATAATTAAAAAAAAAACATACGGTATGAAGTAGGTTCAAAGTGGAAAGAGAAGCTACTATGTCAGGCTTAGATGTACTAATCATGCTTGGTTAATATGTCAATAAGAGTTGTTTATTGACATATTAACTAGAGAAAGAAAAGAAAAAAGATTTGAACCTAGTATATGGCTCCTAATTTCATTTATCTATTGACCTATTAACTAGAGAAATAAAAAGAAAAAAAAAAATTGAACCGAGTATTGCAGTGCCTAAATTTATTTATAAAGTGGAAAGAGAAGTTGCTATGTCAACTTAAGAAAGATTTGCTAATCAAGCTCGGTTAATATAGCAATAATAGAGTATTCTGTTGACATATTAGCCAGAGGAAGAAATAGAAAAAAGATTTGAACATAGTGATGTGGTGTCTGATTCATTTATAAAGTTAATTAACTTCTATATCAACTAGCATGAAAAATGCATTCTAATTTAGTAGTAAAAGACCTAAAGTAGTAGATGGGTAGATGGATTCATATGGCCCTAAAACTATATATGAATAAGGTTTATGACAAGGTAGGATGAGTGTTTCTTGAAAATGGATAAGTAAATGAGTTTTTATGACTAATGGAAATCATTGATCATGGACAGACCCAAGGGGGGCCTGGATTCCCCTGGCCCAAAGAAAAAAAAGTAAAATTATTTTTTGGGCCCCCTGGCCCAAAGAAAAAGAGAGAATTTTTTTTATTTGTTATATTTTTTTATACGTACAGCTGCACTTCCCGCTTCCAAAAACTCAAACCTCCTCCTTTTTAATTAGCTTAGCCTAACTAGCAACTATCAAACTCAATAACTTAACAAAAATTTTAAATAAAAAACAAAAAAATCTTAGTTAGCCCAATATTAGAGTATTAGCATCAGATGTTTTAAATGATAAATATTTTGTATTTAGAACACTAAATACCAAAAACACCTCTATACAAGACATTTCAAATGCTATATTAAAGTAGCAAAAGTAAGTTTTAATTTGTGAAAATAATTTTTTTTTTGCAACCGCTAATGCTCTTAAGAAACAATATTATTTTGTATTATTTTGTCTTTGTTGGTAGATGATTACATCTTAATGTATTAAGAAACAATAATTTTATGTATTTATCTTAGTTGATATTTTGTTAGTATTATATGGATACCTATTTGGATTTTTTTTCCCTTATGCTTCGGCCCCCCTAGCTAGAAATCCTAGGTCTGCTCTTGTCATTGATAATCTTCTATCTAAGAAATCATAATGAATATTTTGATAATAATCTTTCTAAATAATCTCAATTACCTATCTAAAAAATTTATAGTCATAACAGGTTTAGCTACCTCCTTCCAAAATCCACAAGCAAACTCATATTGGTTTTCAACTGCACCACTCCACTAACTCATTTGCTCTTGTAGCCAATGCACTTCTTATATATAACAGAAGCCTTAAATTTTGTTCCAATCAACTATCCTTATAGCAATTATAGTTTCAATTACAACCCCTAGCAAATTTCACGAACTTAGAAGCACGTGTACTTCATTTAGGGTGTTGTACTCGTGTTGTATCTATGTCATATTGGTGTTGTATCAACCGTTTTATGTTATAATTTTTAAAAAAATAACTCATGTCATCGGATCATACTTACACTTGTTCTCATACCATTGTCAGTTTACATGCATCCTAGCTCACAAAGCAACACATTGTGAAGTATCACACACCAATATAAGGCTAGAGAGAAGTTGAAAAAAAAAATACAAAACCAAATAAATAACTAAATATTAGTGAGATATTGGAGGAGGGTTTCAATGGAGGGAGTCTTCCCCCTTTTTTTAAATTTTATTAAGATAAAAGTTAAAAATATTCCCGCTAATTTGTTTCATTATTCTTTTTAGTAAAAGTAATTGTCTTTTTACAACAAAACCGCAGTGCAAAAAATAAAAACAAAGCAAAACAGTGCCCAAAAAGGAAAGAGAGACGACGATACCGTTTTCAAAACTCTCGTTTCCAAATTGAAAATTTCAGAAAAAGCTTGAAATTCTGGAATGTCAGACTATCTCCCAGAGGAAGTGGTGCTGGAAATTCTGCACAGACTTCCCGTCAAATCCCTAATTCGATTCAGGTGCGTTTCTAAATCATGGAACTCCCTAATTACAAGCTCGGCCTTCATCAATTCCCATCTCACTCGTTCACTTTCACTTCCTTCCAACCCCAACAAATTAATTGTTAGGCACTGCCTTGATAGTCCTTATGTAGAGCACTACAAATTAATTGACGACGACAGTGACTCATTTGATCAAATTCAAAACATTGAGTTCCCACTCACGACTCGTTGTTTCCAACATTTTGTGTTAATTGGTTCCGCGAATGGCTTGTTCAGTCTCTATGAACAAGAGCGCTTTATTCTTTGGAATCCCTCTATTAGAAAATTTATTACCCTTCCAAAGCCTTGCATTACTGTCAAGACACATGGCCGCATTACATGTCGCCCAGCATTTGGATTTGATCCTCGGACTAATGATTATAAGGTGGTGAGGATTGCATTTCGATGTAGAACTAATACCTCTGAAGAGGCCAAACCACCTCTAATTGAGGTTTACTCTCTTAATGAGGGGTGTTGGAGAATTACTAGTGCCTCTTTTCCTCCGGGTATTGCTTTTACTGATTGGTATCGACCCACAGCTTCTTCAGGTGGGGCTGTCCATTTTGCGGTATATGATAAGGACAATTGCGACTGTCCATTAGTTTTGTCGTTTGATTTGAGTGATGAGGTTTTTCGCTTGATATCATGGCCAAATGGAGCATTCAGTCTGAGATTTGTTTATACCTCAGTAATTGGGGGATCCCTTTCTCTATTACTTTTTGATGATGGGTATTTAGACAACAACCGCTGTGCCATTTGGGTGATGAAAGATTATGGCATTGTTGATTCTTGGACTAAACTGTTTGCCGCTGATCTCAACAAAGAAATTACAAGGGTATTAGGTCTCCAGAAGAATGGTAGTATATTAGTGGAGGCAAAATTACCAAGAGGTTGGGGGCTCTCTTCATATGACCCTAAGAGCCAACAAGTTAAGAATTTGGGGATCTGTGGTAGGCCAGAATATTTTCATGTTGATAATTATTTGGAGAACCTTGTCTTACTCGACAAACCGAATGATGCAGTTTCCGAAAGGGGAGTGTGCAGGGAGAGGAAATGCAGGTAAAAGCTTGATTCAACTCAAAATTTCAGCATTTACTTTTCTCAGTTCTATCTTTTTCTTGGTATATACTAGATACTGCTGTGTGGCTATAAGTAAATACTTTCAGACCTCAATATACTGCTCTCAGATGTTAATTTGTTATCAGCTTGATATAAAGAGTGGTCAGAAGTTCCAGAGATCAGTTGCTTGTGCTCTTTAGTGGATCTCTTTTTGCTTGGTCTCAGGCTTGGGGACTCACATCTAGTGATCCTCTCCCTTATTTTCTTTGTTCTTTCCACTTTTGTAATTAGTTTTCTTCATTGTTTTCTTCTCTTTTGTTTTTCCATTGTAAATTTTGGTTTGCTTCTTCATGCATAAAGTGGCTGGTTGAAAAAAGAGTGGTCAGAAGTGTTAAATGCAATTTTGAGGCTGTCGTTGATGATGAGATTAAACATTTGCAAGATGGAAACAGTAAATATAAAAGAAAGTCTGATGTTATTATCTTTTTCTATTACTAAACTTGTCACAACAACTAATCCATATTCAATATCAAAATGTGTTTTACGCTTCCTGTTTCATTAGACTTGCTTAGATTTTTCTGATATGATCAGCCATTGCCTTCTGATTTTTTGTTTTGTACATCAGCACATGACTTGGTATTTTGTATCAATGTACATTCACAAAGTATAAGAACCTATCAAGAGAGAGAGAGAGAGAGAGATGAGGCCAAACATTTAAAAGTTTTTGTAACGATTTAACTATAGGTAGAATCATGACCTTTTGTTAGGGGTTTTGATTTATTAAATTTATTGCATTGTATTGAGTGTGGGAGTTGCATGACCCTAGTGACAACCCTAGGGTTTGTTGTAAAAATATAATAAATAATGGGGTTTGCCCAGAAAAATAAGTACTGTTTTGTTTAGCTGAATATATGATGTAGACTTAGCTTCCTCACTGCATTGAGTTACTTTAGTTGTGTGTTGATATGGAAAGATTATTGATATTAATGGTTCTGGGAGGATAAATTGGACCTTCTTCAGCTTATTCAATAATTTTTTTTTTTTTTTTTTGGCTTTTCAATTGAATTTTATTAGGATTTTTCCAAGAAAATGTTGAAATAGAACTATGCATATAGAATAGGCTTTTCATTGGGCCTCACCCCTTAATGTGTCTGTAAAACTTTTATTTTACTGATAAAATAAAGTGTAGGATTGGATTTTTTTGATTGTTACACAGTCCGGTCTACTCTAGGGAGAAAATCAGATCTATGGTTATGTTATATAAAAGGAAGATGATGAAAGTGTAAGCACTATGGTTATGTTTGTTTCATGGATGATCAAGGGAAAGAAAGTGTGTTTCAGGAATATTTTCTGTTCTTTTGGTGGTAGGAACTTGGCCAATCCTGTAACATAGGATTTTAAAAAGTAGCAAAACATGTTGCACTGGCATAGAAGGCAACCTTTAAGTTATTAATGAGAGTTAGGCAACTTCTAGGTTATTCATGGTGCTGTCCATTTTGTAGTGGAATATGAGCACAAGCCCGGTGGCCCTTGTGGCCCATTGGTTTTGTCATTTGATTTGCGTGATGAGGTTTTCATGTGATACCATTGCCAAATGTTACATTCAAATGGACTGACAATGTTCATACCTCAGTAATTGGGGGATTGCTTTCTCTATTATTTTATTATGGTAGGCATGCAGACAACAAGTGTTGTGCCATTTGGGTGATGAAAGACTATGGAGTTGTTGGTTCTTGGTCTAAACAGTTCACTGTTGATCTCAACGGAGGAGGAGAAATTATAAGGGTATTAGGTAAAGAATGGTAATATATTAGTGGTGGCAATATTATCAGGACCATCTCATTGTGAGCTCTCTTCATATGACCCTAAGAGCCCTAAGAGCAAACAAGTTAAGAATTTGGGGATTTGTGGGAGGTCATACGATTTTCATGTTTATAATTATATGGAGCTCGACAAACCAAATGAGACAGTTTTCAAAAGGAGAGTGAGCAGGAAGAGGAAATGCAGGTATAAGCTTGATTTAACTCAAAATGGGTATTTTTGTTAAGGAATGTGTCTCTGTTGTTACTTTACGTTGTTAAATGGAGAACCAAAGGGATATATTATCCTACGAGGGGATTGAGGTAAGGTAACCCTCTCTCCTTAACCTTTCTCTTCTTTGTGCAGAGGGGACTACATGCATTTGCATTAAGTGAGGATTGAAATAAGTTTGCATGAGTGGTCATTTGTATTAGAGCTCCAAAAATTACTCACTTTCTTTGCGTATATCAAGTCTTTAGCCGAACATCCATGAATAAGTGCATAAAAATCCAAGATATCCTTAGACAATATGAAGACGCCTCATGTCAAAAATTAAGCAATAAAAAAATAATTTTCTTTAGTGAAATATATTAGTTGAGGGATCGAGTTTGGCTATATACTTGGTTGTAGCCTAATGTTATAATTAACAATATGAAGATGACATATGTTCAGTTACCAAACCACACTGAAGTGATTGTATACAATTATTTTAAGTGAGTCATGTGTATTGCACATGACAAAGACACACGTCATCTTCCTATTATTGGTTATTGCAGGCTACAACGAAGTTTGTATCCAAACTTTGTTCTTAATTGAGAGGCAAGAGGAAATCAAAATCTTGCTAGGAGTTTCAACAATGAAGTGGTATGAAAAATATGAATTTGACAATAAAAAAACAAGCATTTATGTGAACGGGTATGGACCACGAAAGAAGCTTCAAAAGTGGAAAAAGAAGCTGTTATCTCAAGTGAAATTCTAATCAGGTAGTGGCTTAAGCCATTTCTACATTCGCTATTAGTTGTTTTAAGGTCTAAAAGGAAGTATGCACAGAGTTTGAGTCCTAAAATGTGAGAATTCCAGTAGGGTCATATGGACAAAGGAAAATCAACTGCTTTAGATGGGACAAAATATAGGTTTTCAAGTCAAAAGCGGGAATGGGATTATAGGCACTTTATGAGTTTAATTTAGCTTTATTAGCAAAGTAGGGTGGCAGTTAATGAATGATAGCAGTTCACTTCTTTATAGAGTAACAAAGCCAGATATTTTCTAACAAGCAATTTTATGGAGGCGAATCTGAATGACGCTGGGTCATATGCTTTTTTTTTTTTTTTTGGGTAGAAAATGCTACTTATATAGAAAAACTAAAGAGGAAAGTCAGATACAGATTCAGAGGGCATACCCTCTCATCATACAAACTAGTACAAACATAAAGGAGAAGTAAAGATAAATTCACATGAGGACTGCCAAAATAAATGAAAGCCTTGGTCGGTGCTCAATCCCTTCCTAGCCAGTAAGGCTGCACACTTGTTGGCTCCACCCCGAAGCTGCAGTGAACTCACTAATTGATCAATGATTTTAAGTTGCTGTGGAGGTGGGTGTACAATATTTCTATCCTCAATTTGGGTGTTTTGCCTTGACTTTTTATAAAATACCTATTAAATTTCAACTAATCTGATAGTTTTTTTTTTTTTTTTTAAATCTAAATTTGAAACGAAAATTAAAAACATCAAAAATACTTGCAAACTTTTGATGACAAAACATACCGTCTATAAAAAGTTATGGTTCATAATGATTTAACAAAAGTTACGATTTATCCCTTAGGTCTAATCCTATCATAATATAGTATTGTTTAGTCATATAATAATAAAAAATGATATCTAATTGTTTTAAATTCTTCTTTTGATACTATTTACTAAAAAAAGTGTTATAATATTTTAAGCATTTTGACAAATGATATGTGTTTTGTAGTTGTTATCATTTTTTGATAATCAAAATTGTTAAGCATATTTAGATGCTAGATGTAGCTATAAAATATATAATATATAAAATAAAAAAACGTTTGACTATTTTTTGATGTTATAATATTTGTCAAGTAAACTTCAAACTTTTTCATAATTTAATACATCATTATTATTCTATTATATATTTTTAATTGATTTTAATTATACTTTATATTTAAATATCTATTAAAAACTTACCAAATCATATTCCATTTTTAAAAAATATGTAATAAATACTTATTAATTAGAGGTGTCCAACCAAACCTGGTACCCAACCAATCCGATCAATTCGGGCCTAAAACTAGCCAACTTGACGCTAGTGACCATCAATGGCAGGTCTTTGCCCCCAAAACCTAAGATCGACAAGTCTGTTGACGGGTATGAGTATGGAAGATCAATTTCCAATCGACCTAACCATCTACCCAATGGAAACCAGCAAATTTTGGCAAAAAATGGCCTATGTATGCAAAATCCAACAATGTTTCATACAATCTAAAATCGACCAAGACTCGAACAAAAATAAAAGACATCCAAGTCCAACCACTCAAATTGCCTCCTTCTATTGGTCAGCAACAGGTCTAGGTATGGGAGACCTGAAGTGATTAGGTTGGTTCTGGGTTGGACATAAATCTGACCCGGACCAACTTATGGACAGCCCTACTATTAATAATAACCATAATTATTAAATTTTACAATTAGACAAAAAATAAAAGAGTGAAACAATTAATTGAATCATGTAAAACTTTACCATGCACTGTCTCTATTCTTTGTTTTAAATCTCATACCCTCTATTCATTCCTTCCTTCCTTCCTTTCTTATGCCTGTTTGTTTCTTAATTCTTTTATAAAAGAAAAAAAAAGAAAAAAAGAAAAAGAAAAGGAGATTGTTCTTTAAAAAAAAAACACACAAAACCAAATAAATATTAGAGGTTTCAATGGCGGAAGTCTTCCCCCCTAAATTTTTGTTAGTAAAAGAAAAAACTTGGCGCTAATTTGTTTGATTATTCTTTTGTAAAAGAAATCGCACGGTTTACAACAAAACCGCACTTCAAAAAACAAAAACAAAAACAAAGCAAAACAGTGAGGCTCAAACCAAAGCTTGAAATTGAAAATTCAGAAAAGCTTGAAATTGGATTAGAATTAGGAATAGGAATGTCAGGCTATCTCCCAGAGGAAGTGGTGCTGGAAATTCTGCACAGACTTCCCGTCAAATCCCTAATTCGATTCAGGTGCGTTTCTAAATCATGAAACTCTCTAATTACAAGCTCTGCCTTCATCAATTCCCATCTCACTCGATCACTTTCACTTCCTTCCAACTCCAGCAAATTAATTGTTAGGCACTGCGTTGATAAGCCTTATCTAGAACACTACAAGTCAATTGACGATAACAATGACTCATTTGATCAAATTCAAAACATTGAGTTCCCACTCACGAGTCGTCGTATCCAACAGTTTGAGTTAATTGGTTCCGCCAATGGCTTGTTCAGTCTTTATGAACAAGAGTGCTTTATTCTTTGGAATCCCTCAATTAGAAAATTTATTACCCTTCCAAAGCCTTGCATTACTGTCAAGACACACGGCAAAGTTACATGTCGTTCAGCATTCGGGTTTGATCCGCGAACTAATGATTATAAGGTGGTGAGGATTGCTTTTCAATGTAGAACTAATACCTCTGAAGAGGCCAAAATACCTCTGGTTGAGATTCACTCTCTTAATGAGGGCTCTTGGAGAAAAACAAGTGCTGGCGACTCTTTTTCACGCGGGATTAGTTTTGATGATTGGAGGCAGCCATCAGCCTCTTTAAATGGGGCTGTCCATTTTGTAGCGAATGATAGGGACAATAACTGTTGTCCATTAGTTTTGTCATTTGACTTGGGTGATGAGGCTTTTCGTGTGATATCAGTGCCAAATGGTGCATTCCATACGAGTGATTATGTTCATACCTCAGTAATTGGAGGATCGCTTTCTCTTTTATGTCATGATACTCGTAGGCACACGGTCAACAAATGCTGTTCCATTTGGGTGATGAAAGAGTACGGTGTTGTTGATTCTTGGACTAAGCAGTTCACTGTTAATCTCAATGGAGGAGAAATTATAAGAGTATTAGGTCTCCAAGGGAATGGTAATATATTAGTAGAGGCCAAAGAACCATTTGGTTGGGAGCTGTCTTCATATGACCCTAAGAGTGAACAAGTTAAGAATTTGGGGATTTGTGGTAGGCCATACTATTTTTGTGTTTATAATTATATGGAGAACCTTGTCTTACTCAACAAACCAAATGACACAGTTTCCAAAAGGAGAGTGAGCAGGAAGAGGAAATGCAGGTATGAGCTTGATTTAACTCAAAATTTCAGCGTTTACTTCTCTCAGTTTTATTTAATTATTGGTATATACTAGATATTGTTGTGTGTTTATAAGTAAACATGAAGTTCCAAACCTCAATATACTGTTTTTGGATGTTAATTTGTTATCAAAAGAGTGGTCAGAATTGTTAAATGCATTTTTTTTTTTTTTTGTTTTGCTGGAATTGGGAAATATAAATGAAAGACTGATGTTATTCCCTTTTTCATATACTGAACTTGTCGTATCTAATCCCTTTTTAATATCAAATGTGTTTTACTCTTTCCGTTTCACTAGACATGCTAAGATTTTTCTGATATGATCTGCCTTTTCCTTATGATACTCTGTTTTGTTCGCGAAATGTTTTGCTTCATTGTAAATTAAACAAATTATAGGATGATGCCAAACATTTAAAAGTTGTATTAGCCATGTAACTGTAGGTAGAGTCATGACAGTATAGAACCCCAAATAACTGTATTTTGACAATGGCCAAACCTCCCTGTTCAACACACCAGGATGCCAAAGCACTCTGAGGCATCACCCAAACATACCAAACACCATTGACCAAATATCATACGCAAAAACAACAATGGAGTAACAGGTGATCAGCAGACTCACCACTCCGTTTACACAAGGAACACCAATCTACCACACACAATCCTTGCATACAGAGATTATCCATGGTTAAAATTTTCCCCTCAGTGGTTGTCCATGTAGAGCAAGCTATCTTCCTTGGGACCTTTGCCTTCCATGTAGGCTTCCAAGGAAAAGAATAATAACCAGTAGGAGATAGAGCTTTATAATAAGATTTAACCTCAAAACCTCCACTTGTAGTCAGGGGGCCATCTTAAAAAGATCCTCTCCAGCTCCTATTTTTGCAGAATATCAATAGTTGAAGAAAGACTGCATAGATTCCAACTCCCAGTCTTCACAGGGCCTTGTAAATATGTCATTTCAAAAAACAGACCCATTTTGTGACTGCATCACATCTGCCACTGCAGCATTTTTATCCCTGGCCAACCGGAATAGGTTCAGAAAAGCATCATGTCCCTACGCCAACAGTTGAACCAAAAAAGAATATTAGCACCACTCACCACGACAAACTTTAAAATCTGGACCAGCCTATTCCACCCATTTCGAATGCATTTCTATATGCTAACCCCATGGGACATTGACACCAGTGACTCAATTGTCATCCAATTACCCCACGTGCTACCATATTTTGAAGCAATTACTATACGCTAGTAGGCATTCTTCTCAGTCAAATGTCACCAAGCCACTTCCCAAGCAAGGCTTGATTGAAACAAACCAAGCTTCAAAAACCCAAATCTCTTTTCTGAATGAGCATTGGACGTAGGTGCAGTGAGAAGTGGGCAAGTGGTCCCATACTTTAATGTAGGGGTGTGGGTAAAGAAGATAGTCTTGAAGACTAAGTGGGTAGGTGGCAAATCTAGAGACACTAAGCATACTAAGTATAAATTGTGAGATACAGGGAAAAAGAGCAATAGATTTCAGGTAGGGATGGTTGTAGAGAAAAGCTGTAAAGTGGAAGTTGTCAAATTAAGAAATAGGAAATAGACTTATTTTAATAGAATTTGTCGAGGGGAAGTGACAACCAACTCAGTTAGCATTAATGTTCCTCAAATAGATTTAGAAGAATCCATTAAGAAATAATTTTGGGAGGGTGTGAATGAGTTTATTCAAAGTATATCAAAAAGGATAAAGGTTTTTATTGGGGAGACTTGAATGGTCATGTTGGGATAGATAGTGGGGACTTGAGGGAGTACATGGAGGGCAGGGATATAAAATAAGAAATGAGCTGCTTTAAGCGGTCTTCATTTTCTACTATGCTGATTTTTTTGGACTCTGTACTTTTCATTGACTTTAACAACCCATGTACTGTATAGTATTGTATCATGAACAAACAAAAGAGGAGAGTTTCCACCACCCTTTTACTTTCATTTCAACTTGAAATGCAGGCTACAACTTTATGTAATGTCCCATTACGTACTTTCATAACTAAAATTAAAATAAGCATGGGAATAGGGTCTTCTCGACTTAGTTCTCTTGAACTATTGGAAAAGCCAATTCTGCTTCTATTAACCATGATTGAGAACCAATTGTCCAAATAGAAAACCAAACCCACTTCCTCCATTTTCACCAAAATCGAGTCTGTCCACATATATTTAATACGATCATATATCATTTCAGTGTTCAACTTTCAAATTACCCCAAAAACACTGCTATCGAGTTTGCTAACCTTCATTGTAAGCATTTGGGTCTAACGCAAGATACCTATCGTACATTTAACCAATCAGCCTGCACTTGCTTTTTCCTTCTCTCTTTTTTGGGTTTATGTAAAGAGATTAGCCAACACATTTGCCATAAGCATGTAGCTGTTTCCAACCAAGCTAACATGGAGAAAATCCTTGATATTGATGCCACCAATTGGTATTTCGGAATCAAAGTGACAAATAGAATTGAAAGACTTCTTGGACTTTTTCTCAAATTTGAAGTTATTTTAGGGCTCCATTTCCACAAAACTCACTCTTATCACTTCAGTAATAAGCTTCATTTATTTTTCATTGTTCTCAAACACTTAGTCCCTGGCCACCATCTCTCGTAGCAAGACAATTTATCATACTCTTTAGTCTTTTCTCTCTAACATTTGCATTGCACTTTTACTTCTTATTGCTTTGCTTCAAATTTAGGTCCCATAAAGAAAGGTACAGAAGCCAATCCACCACCCTCAATTATCTGCATTTTTCTCTCTTTAAATTTTGATTTCACATGCTTTTCTCCCAAATTTTGTTTACTGATTCATGCATTGTTTCTATTTTCTAGTTTTTACTATTAGGTTCAATTCTCACTAGCCACTAAGGGCTTTTTAGGTACCTTTTGTCCCCAGGTTTTCTTTCTTCTTTTATCAATTGCTTCAACTTGGTTATATTGGGTTTTTGAGATTTGTTAAGTTGATGGTAGAGAGATGTGTTTCTTTTTTCGTTTGGGTCTCTAGTTATTTTTTTGTAGTAGGGTTTTTTTTTTTTTTTTTTCTAGGGTAAAGCTTCTATATGATGGTTCTTCATGCCCAAAAGTGTCAAGAGGATTCTCTCTCTGAATTTACATTAACTGAAATGAGGTCATTCACACTTAAATTTGACTCTTCTTCATGTCCACAAGATTGAGAGGATTCTTCCTTTGAATTCATTCAGAGGTAAAGTCATCCATCTCATCCCTTCATACTTCTGTAATTTAGTGGCTTAATCTGCAAGAAATTTGACAACTTAGTTGCATCCATATTCATAACTCCCTTTTTCTTTGGTATAAATGGTTGATTGTGTGGATTTTATATAATTGGTTGCTTTCTAAAATGGTATTGGTTAGTTTTACTTAGTTGCTCAATTCATTTTTATATCTCAACTACTAAGCTTTTTGTTGCATATATTGCTTCCAAATTTCCAGGTTGACTTCTGATGACGAGAGAGTATGCCAGCTTAAAGAGAGATTACGCCAACAGAAGACATTAATGCAGCAGCTGGAGACAATACTTAAGCAGCTGACAGGAAATGGCAAGGCAGACAGAGAAAATGAACACTTAAAATCACAAACGATCATTTTGATTCAACAATTAAGGGGCCAGGTTATACTTTGTTATGTTTTTGTTATAAATAAATTATGTGATTTTTAAAATAAATGTATTTCTTTATGCAGTTTTTAGATTTGTGTTAAAATTTTAATTGGAGTTTTTTTTTTTTTTCCTTTAGTCTGGAGACATGTTTAGTGGTGCTGGAGATCAAAGTGCGACACAAGTACAACAAGCATCCCCTTCTGCAAATCAGGAAACGTGACATTATTTTGATGAACGAAAATTGGCAAAACGTGACCTTATTGTGGGACTGAGATTCTGTCGTGATATTTTGCTACAGTTGGGAAATTATGGTCTTAATTTGAGTCTCGTAATGAGACTCGTAAAATCTGTGATTGATATGAAAAGTAGTTTGTTGTATGTTTAGAAGTAGTCTTCAATGAAATTTTAGTATATTTTGTGTTATGATAGGATGTTCTTTATTGTGTAGTTCTATAATCACAACAACATTTTTCACACTATGGTTAAGTAGGGAGGTGTTTATGTCACGCCCCAAACTCCAAAGGGTCCAAAGCATGAGGAATATGTCTCAAAGTACCTGTAAATTTTTCCTTTTTGACAATTTAATCAACATAAATCGTATCAAGTATTAACATCAAGAATTATCATAATGATTCCATTGAATATACTCTCAAAGTAAGTCAGAGCTCTAAGCATTAGTTACAAAGACCATTAGTCACAAAAGAATAGAGGTTTGAATAAACAATTACATATCAACATCTTGTCCCATCGGTGGGAATAAAGTAACAATCACTCTAACATACAAAAGAATAAGTCAAGTCTATTCTAAGATGTACATCATTTAAAATCTCCATTACAAAAGTTCAGCCTTCATTAGTAGTTAGTTTAACTACTATTAGCCACCAAAAAATTGTCTTAAAAGATTGTTGTCTACTCTTAAAAGTTCATAAAAAAATGGAATGAGACAAAACTCAGTAAGTAGCATAATTAATGAGGGTGGGGGAATGCAAGTTTCATCTGCAATAATAATAATATGACAAGAATGATTGAATAATGAAACACAGTTTCTCAAAATAAATACCTTGAAACTATACACTATAATCTGTGAGCACTAACAATATAATTTCCAAAACCATAAAATCTAATATATGGTAGTTTATCACAAATATACAACATTACCACATAGACTGATCAAGTGATCCACCCATTCACAACTGGTATGATATTGTACTCTCTAGTATGCAGACTCTTGGCCCTATGAACAGCAGTTTCACCCATATCCTCAAGGTTTTTCTCTCCCCCCATGAGCAATAGAGAGAGCGCGTTAAATAGGACCTCTCTTGCATGTGGTCTCTTGGCCCCATGGGCAGTAGCCTCACCCACACACAATCAAGAAATCTCTTCCTCTCATGGGTAGCAAGGAATAACGCATCATCCAAAGTGAAAGAGCATTGACTCTGGATTTGATTCCGTTGTCACAAAGACTACGGAAACCAAATCGAGTAATCATTGGGAAATCACACATGGCATAGAGTTAAAACCATTTAAAACTCACAGGTATACATTTCCTTTCAAATACATAGTTTATAACTAAGTAGTTTCAGAAAAACCTTAAATAATCTAACTTCCACAAAGTTTGTAAGGTCTTCAATTTCATTATTGTCAAGAGATTTTCTATCAATTTCCCACATAACAAGACAAGATATGTATCTTTGAATTTTATAATATACCATAAAATCCATGATTTCTTTATCAAAGATCAAATAAAAGATGCTTATTTTTACATATCAACAATTCATGCATTTCCCCAAATGCAATACCAAATATAATGCATCTTCAACAAAGAAAGAACGGGTCTCGGGCCCAATGGTACAAACAAGGAGTTATCTGTAAGAATATGAATGAAAACTTCTCCTCGGACACAATCCGAGGATGGTTTATAATATTGTTTCTCAAGGTTGATTACAATTATGGATTATCAGATTATTATATACTATTCTTTCTCCTTTCAAAGAAAAAGCCTCCCCCTCTTCCGAATGTCTTTTCTCTTATTTATACTTCCTCTTCCTCCCCTTTTCATCTTTCACCTCATGGTTATAACGCTGGTTTTAGATACTTGTCCCATCAAATTTCCTTGAAGTCCTCTAGGGTCAGGGACCAAGTTCTAAACCTCATGCTCAGGTCTCATTTCTCCATTAATGCAGTTAGTATATCAATTACAGAGTTTTTAATGTGTGGGCGGTGATAGCAGCTTTACCTTAGATATTCCACCGCATTTTCTATTGTCCTCCACGTATACCGTGTCTTCCCGTAACCATAGGATTTTCTATAACATAGCCTGGGGATATTAAACCTCTCTTCCTATGACCTCGGCTTTACTATCCGAGGATAAAGCTTTCCTCGGATATAATTGTTCACACGTTATCACATCTTTACCTAGCATTTTCTTTACGAGGTATATTCATGTACCCCTAGATCATTTGATGTCCTCGGATTGGGTTTTTAGCCCAAGAGATTTTTTGGGTCATCCTTTATAAATTACTAGGCCCAATGTCCCTATACCCACCAAAAAGATTAGAAATTTTTACCTAAAAAAAAATGTGAAGGTGCTTATGGGTTTTCAAGAATTTTCCGGTGATCTTGCCGAAAAATGATGGTGATATGGTGGTTTAGAGTGGAGTCCAGTGGGTGAGTGTGAAAGTGAGTGTGTGTGTTTAAGTAAAGAGAAAAGAAAGAAAATGAAAGGAAGAAAAGAGATGGCCGAACATGAGAAGGTGAGATAAATTGAAATGAGTGGTGGGGAGTGGTGTTAGGTGGGGGCGTGTGGGAACTAGAAAAATTATGACTTCCTCTCCTTTTTTTTATATATATATTTTGGGGCTGATTGGGACGTTACAGTTTATCATCTACAATTAACAATTTGTCTCTAAGTGTAAATTATTTTGTGAAATATTTTGTACACCTAGAGTTATTGTTCTTAATTACATGGTTACGTTCAATGACCAAATATTCTATGCAAAAAGTTATGGTTCATACTTCATAATGATTTAGAAAAAATTATTATTAAGCTCCAATACCAATAGCATATAATTGAAAAAATACGCCCAATTTAAAATTTCTCCTTATTATCCCTTATTTTTAAGTCTGCTTTGCCTTAAATTTTCTTCTTAAAACATCCATATTTACAATTTTTTTAGTAAGCATGTCTTGAACTAGATTAGAATTAGCCTAAATTTTATTGGTGTTAATTATATTTTACCTAGGCTATCCATTGATCACCCACATTCCACCCACCTTAACTGCCAGAATCGAGTTGATCGCTGCCCAAAACAATGACTATGGTAGTTGGCGATAAGTGTCCTCCAATACCCATTGGGAGTAGGTCGAGTGGTGGGTCTCCCTTTTGAAACTTGATATAAACTTACTTGACCAACCCGCCACCATCTTAGAAATCCCAAGAATTCAACCCAAAATCACATTGTTGTCCAAGATTCTGCCTAGATTTGGCAAAAATATTGTGATCTCTACTCAGATCTGGTTGACATCTTGCAATCTCTACCTGTGATCTTTGACAAGATGAGGAGGAAAATTAAAGTCTTCAACGAGATTTGACGATTGTCTCCTCCTTGATTCCAATTGAAATCGACTTGACTCATACAAAGTCCAACTCGAACCAATTTGACAACCATCTTGGTTGACAATAGGTCCTTTGATTTGCCACTTGACGAAGTTGGATTGAGTCTGGATTGAGCACAAACACAACTTGAAATAACCCATGAACAACCCTAAATTTTTTACCAATAAAAAAAGTGTTGCTTTTCAAAACCAAGTAAATGTTTGTGCGATGGCGTCCTCACTAAAACTTGAAGTTATTATTAGAGGGTTTCAATGGTGGGAGTCTTGCCTTAATTTTACTTTTTTATAAAACTTTTAAAAAAATCTTTGCCGCTAATTTGTTTGATTAAAAAGTAATTGCCGGTAAAACAAAACAGTTCAAAAGTTTTTTTTTAAGAAAAAAAAAAAAAAAAACAGAGACAGTCAACCAAAGCGATATCGTTTTCACTTTTCAGAACACTGTTTATCTCTATATCTATTTACACCATTCCCAAGTGTTTCAAATCGAAAATTTCAGAAAAGCTTGAAATTGGGTTAGGGTTAGGAATGTCAGACTATCTCCCGGAGGAAGTGGTGCTGGAAATTCTGCACAGACTTCCCGTCAAATCCCTAAGTCGATTCAGGTGCGTTTCTAAATCATGGAACTCTATAATTACAACCCCTGCCTTCATCAATTCCCACTTCTCCTCCAATTCTTCCAACTCAAACAAATTAATTGTTAGGCACTGCGTTGATAAACCCTATTTAGAGCACTACAAGTTAATTGACGATAACAATGACTCCTCATCTGACCAAATTCAACACATTGATTTCCCACTAACGAGTAGTCGTATAAACCATTTTATGTTAATCGGTTCCGTGAATGGATTGTTCAGTCTTTTTGAACTAGAGCGCTATGTTCTTTGGAATCCATCTATTAGAAAATTTATAACCCTTCCAAACCCTTGCATTACTGTCAAGACGCATGGCCGCGTTAAGTGTCGTTCAGCATTCGGGTTTGATCCCCGGACTAATGATTATAAGGTGGTGAGGATTGCATTTCGATGCGGAACTAAAAGGACTGAAGAGGCCAAAGTACCTCTGGTCGAGGTTTACTCTCTTAATGAGGGGTCTTGGAGAATAACAAGTGCTGGTGAATCTTTTTCACCCGGGATTAGTTTTGATGATTGGGGGCGACCATCAGCTTCTTTAAATGGGGCTGTCCATTTTGTAGCGAATGATAGGGATGATAACTTTTGTCCATTAGTTTTGTCGTTTGACTTGGGTGATGGGGTTTTTCGTGTGATATCAGTGCCAAATGGTGCATTCCGTACGAGTGATTATGTTCATACTTCAGTAATTGGAGGTTCGCTTGCTCTTTTATGTCATGATACTTATAGGCACACAGCGAACAACTGCTGTTCGATTTGGGTGATGAAAGAGTATGGTGTTGTTGATTCTTGGACTAAACAATTCACTGTTAATCTCAACGGAGGACTTATAAGGGTATTAGGTCTACAGAAGAATGGTAATATATTAGTAGAGGCAGAACTACCGCTTCATTGGGAGCTATCTTCATATGACCCTAACAGCAAACAAGTTAAGAATTTGGGAATTTGTGGGAGACCATACTATTTTTGTGTTGATAATTATATGGAGAACCTTGCTTTGCTTGACAAACCGAATGATGCAGTTTCCAAAAGGGGAGTGAGCAGGAAGAGAAAATGCAGAGATAAGCTTGATTCAAGTCAACATTTCAGCATTTGCTTGTAAGTAAACATTTTCAGACCTTAATATACTGCTTTCAGATGTTAATTTGTTATCGAATTGCTATAAAGAGTGGTCAGAACTGTTAAATGCGAGTTTGTGGTTGTTGTTGATGATGAGCTTAGAAATTTGCAAGCTGGAAATGGAAAATATAAATAAAAGGTTGATGTGATTATCTTTTTCTATATACAGAACTTGTCATATATTTTTACTTATGTTTTCCTATCAAAAAAAAAAAAAAAAGAACTTGTCATATCTAATCCATATTCAATATCAATTTTTTTTTTTTACTCTTTCCGTTTTATTAGGGTTGCTAAGATTTTTCTGATATGATCTGCCATGGCCTTCTAATACCTTGTTTTGTAAATGACTTGTTGTTTTGCACTAATGTAAATTCAACAAATTATGGGATGATGCCAAACCTTTAAAATTTGTTGTAACCATGTAACTTTTGGTAGAGTCATAGCATTTTGCTAAGGATTTTGTTTTGTTTTGTTTTTTAATTTAAAAAAAAACACTAAGCTAGAAACTAATATAACTAAATAGGAAAAGGGAAACACAAAAGCTCCAAGGCTCATGTGAATTTTGATGGAGCAATTGGTTTAGTAATTACTCCTTGGTTGTATGGAACATATCTCCTTTGTGAATTTTGTAGAGAAAGAAACTTACGTACTTTTGTGGTCATGGAAGCCACTAGTCACCCAAAATCATCTTTCCTATGAACTTTGTTTGAATTGTCTTTTGTTTTGGGTCATAGTGAGATACATTATTGTAGACTTTGTTGATTCTCTTTCTCTTAGACTGGAACTTTTTTCTCTTGTGATTCTTTGGGATTTACTTTGTGTCCATCTTTGTATCTGAGGTAATTCCCTTTTAACATAAAATTTCATTATATATATAGTACATTTTCTTTTTAGTCTGCTAAGTGTTGGTTAGATGTCCTTGTAGTTGTTCTTTTCTTTATTTTTTTTCTCTCTTTATTTATTTAGGGGGATGCTCACTTATTTTTTTGGGTTGAGCTTATTGAGGGGCATGAATAAACCTATAAATGAGGATAATTCAAAATTTGAAAATAAGTATTATTGATGTGAATGGCATTCACTTAGTTTGGTGTACCTATTGTATGCCCCCTTTGTTCATGGGTGATCTCTTTTCATTATTCAATGAAATTTTACTAATAAAAAAATAAAAATTAAAGGAATATTTAATGAAGCATAAAGGACCAGCTTATGATTCCTTATCTATCTATGTGCTGCTGTCTAATCAGCTTGTATTGCTTTTGTTCATTGAATCAAATCTTTTCCTTGAACAATCTATTACATTATTAATCTATTTGTCTATTACCCAACTGATGTTGACTTGTTTAATTAGTGGCAAATGCTCAATTGTTATGCCTCTTTACTGCCATTAAATTATCGGTGTTTGTAGAATGGATTTAATATTCTAGTAGATGTAATTGACATTTTAAAGCTTATTTGTGAATGCATGTGATTGTGTATCAATTCTGTTTGTGTCAACTTAGTATCCTAAATTTTGTACACAACTTGAATAAAAAAAAAAATGGAAGGTTGTGTTAGGTTAATGGCTGGCATATAATTTAGTCACAACTTGAATTTTTCATAAACCTTTTACTTTCTCTCCCAACTTGAGATGCAGCTAAGTACCCACCCTGCACAATGTTGTATTACTTCCTCCATGTTCACTAGAGTGAGTCCATCTAATGGATTTATGAAATAGCCCTAGTTAACTTTGTCATATAACATTTCAGTGTCCAGGTTACAAATTACTTAAAAAACACTGCTATTGAGTATGCTATGCTATCAAAACATTCATTGGCAATAAACACCGAATAAGGGATTTTCCAACCTTCAATGAAAGCATTTCGGTCTCTCACAAGACACCTATTGCACATTTAAACTATTATCCAACACTTTGTTTTTGGTTTAAGTGAAGAGATTAGCCTACGCCTTTGCCAATAAGAATATAGACATTTCCAACGAAGCTAATATGGCGAGAATCCTTGATATTGATCCCACCACTTTTATTATTATTTTTATTTGGAATCAAAGTGACATAAATAGCATTTAAAGATTTCAAACTAGTAGTTATTATATAACACCATTTCCCCAAAACTCACCCAACCACTTCACTAATAACCTTCATTTTACATTAATATCTAACTCTTAATCTCTGGCCACCATCTCTATTAGCAAAAAAAATTATCTTTCTTTTCTTCTCTCCAACAGTTGCATTGCACATTTGCTTCAAATTTAGTTCCCCAAAAAGAAAGGTGTGGAAGCCAATCCACCACTCTCACTGATCTGAATTTTTTATCCCTTTAAATTTTTATTTCATATTGTTCTTCAAAATTTTTGTTTATTGATTATTTTGATTTTCCAATTTTATGACTTGGTTCATTTCTCACTAGCCAATTAGGGCCTTTCAGGCACTTTTTTTTCCTCAGTTTTTCTTTCTTCTTTTATCAATTGCTTTGACTTAGTTTCATTGGGTTTTTGACATTTTTTAAGTTGATGATAGAGATATGTGTGTTTATTTTTGGGATTGGGGTTCTAGTTATTTTTGTATTTCATTTTTTTCTTCGGTAATGCATCTATTTGATGCTTCTTCATGCCCAAAAAGGATTCTCTCTGAATTCACTTTAACTAAGATGTGGTCATTCACACTTAAATTTGATTCTTCATCATGCCTAAAACATTTGGAGGACTCTCTCTCTAAATTCACTTTGAGATAAAGTCATCCACCTCAGCCCTTCATTCATTAGTAATCTTGCTTGCAAGATATTTGATGTGTATACATCTTCTTGACTTCATTTTTCTCTTGTTTAAGTGGGTTGATTGTGTGGATTTTCTATAATGGGTTGCTTTCTAATATGACATTTATTGGTTTTACTCAGTTGTTCGATTAACTTTGTTTCTCAACCATCTAAGCCTTTTGGTGTATATATTGCTACCAAATTGTCAGGTTGACATCTGATGAAGCTAGAGTACACCTGCTACAAGAGGCAAGAGAACAGCAACAAGAGGTAGTACAACTTGAAGAGACAGTACGCCAGCGACAAGAGGCAATGCTATATCAACAGGAGGCAATACAACAGCAGATGGAGAGAATGGCCTCTTTTAAATCACAATTGGAGAAAGCGGCCGATTTTAAATCAAGATTGGCCCATTTGATTCAGCGATTAGGGGGGCCAGGTTATTACTTTGTTGTGCTTTTGTTATAGATATATTATGTGTTTTATAATGTTAATTACTTTATGTAGTATTTATAGTTGAGTTATAATGTTAATTGGAGTTATTTATCTTATGTTTTAGGCTGGAGACGTATTTAGTGGTGTTGGAGATCAAAGTGCAACACAAGAAGAACAAAGATCCTCTTCTGCAGGTCAGGAAATGTGACCGTGCGGTGGGAGTGAGATTCTGTCTTAATATTTTGTTATACTTGGGATATTATGGTCTTAATTTGACACTGGTAAAAAGTAGCTTGTCGTATGTTAAGTAGTCTTCATAAATTTAGTAAAATTTGTATTCTGATAGAATATCCTTTGTTAGATGATTATGAAAATTACAATTTACCTCCTATAGCATATAATTAAATTTAAATATGTCCAATTCATATTTTCCTCTTCATACCGTGTACTCTGTTTAGCCTTCTTTACCTTAGAAATTCATTTTTTTGACCAAAAACTATATGTAATGGTAGCCACTTCGGATGCATTTACCACACAAAATTTTGAATATATAAAATCATGACACATGAAAGTGTAAAAGGAAAATTGGCATTAAAAATGAATCTGAGACCAAAGGAGATGAGAACTCCGGAAAGAAGGGGCAAAAGCCTCATTGTGGTAGGATGATAGCAAACATGATTTGGAGTCTGACTCTATGCTTGATACACCAACTCACTACATCAATAAAAGAGAATATCATTCTTTATTATTATTTTTTTTTAAAAGGAGGAAAATTGGTATTTTTGTTAAGGAATGTTTCTCTGTTGTTACTCTACGTTGTTAAATGGAGAACCAAAGGGATATATTATGCTACGAGGGGATTGAGATAAGGTAACCCTCTCTCCTTTACCTTTCTCTTTTTGTGCAGAGGGGACTACATGCATTTGCATCAAGTGAGGATTGAAAAAAGTTTGCCTGGAGTGGTCATTTGTATTAGAGCTCCAAAAATTACTCACACTTTCTTTGCGTATAATAAGTCTCTAGCCGAACATCCATGAATGAGGGCATTAAAATCCAAGATATCCTTAGACAATATGAAGACGCCTTATGTCAAAAATTAAGCCATAAGAAAAAAAAAAATTTCTTTAGTGAAAATATATTAGTTGAGGGATCGAGTTTGACTATAAACTTGGTTGTAACTTAATGTTATAATTAACAATATGAAGATGACATGTGTTCACTTACTAAACCACACTAAAATGATGTATACAATTATTTTAAGTGAGTCATGTGTATTGCACATGATAAAGACACATATCATCTTCCTATTATTAGTTGTTACAGGTTACAACCAAGTTTGTATCCAAACTTTGTTCTTAATTAAGAGGCAAGAAGAAATCAAAATCTTGCTAGGGTTCCAACAATGAAGTGGTATGCAAAATTCCTTGAATTTTCCTTAGGAATTTGACGATAAAAAAACAAGCATTTATTAAAATAAGAGAAAGGGTATGGACTACGGAAGAAGCTTCAAAGTGGAAAAAGAAGCTGCTATCTCAAGTGAAATTCTAATCAAGGTAGTAGCCTAAGCCATTTCTACATTCGCTATTAGTTGTTTTAAGCTCTAAAAAGAATTATGCAAAGAGTTGAGTTCTAAATGTGAGAATTCCAGTAGGGTCATATGGACAAAGAAAGGAAAATCAACTGGTTTAGATGGGACTAAATTTAAGTACCCAAGTCAAAAGCGGGAATGGGATTTTAGGCGCTTCATGAGTTTAATTTAGCTTTATTAGCAAAGTAGGGTGGCAGTTAATGAATGATAGCAATTCACTTCTTTATTGAGTAAACAAAGCCATATATTTTCTAACAAGCAATTTTATGGAGGCGAATCTGAATAACGCTGGTTCATATGCTTTTTTTTTTTTTGGGTAGAAAATGCTGCTTATATAGAAAAACAAAAGAGGAAAGTCAAATAGAGATTTAAAGGGCACACCCTCTCATAATACAAACCAGTAGAAACATAAAGGAGAAGTAAAGATAAAATGATAAATCAACAGGAGGACTACCAAAATAAATGAAAGTCTTGGTCAGTGCTCAATCCCTTCCTAGCCAGTAAGTTTACACCCTTGTTGGCTTCACAAAAGCAATACTTCGTCTTCACCTAAGGAATCCGGTTGATAAGGGCCCTACAATCCATGATAAGAGAAGCATGGCGTAAAATATAGTTAAATTCTTCCGTCACCCAACCAAGAACAACTTACCATCAACTTCAATTTCAACAGCCAACCGGTTTAAATTAACACAAAGCATAAGCCCATCCCTTAAAGCCCAAAGTTTTAAGGGAAGGACTTATGCCTGGAGGATAGCTTATGGTGCTTAGTATGCGTAAAAGATGGAAAATAGTTGATGTAATAAAAGTCAAGATTTGGAGTGACAAATAGCTCTCCACCCCAATATCTTATATGCTAGTATCAACAGTAAAGCTCCACCTCGGGTCCTCGAAGTTGTAATGAGCTCATTGATTGATCATAGATGAACATCTCCATAATTTGTGAAGGTTTTAGGTTTATTTCTTTTGTAAGTACAAGCTCCACCCGAAGCTGTAGTGAGCTCATTGATTGATCAACGATTTTAAGTTGCTGTGGAGGTGGGTGTACATTATTTCTCCCCTCAATTCGGGTGTTTTGCCCAGACTTTTTATAAAAGACCTGTTAAATTTCAACTAATCTGATAATTTTTTTTTAATCTAAATTTGAAAGGAAAATTAAAAAAAAATTTAAAAATACTTGCAAACTTTCAATGACAAAACATACCGTCTATAAAAAGTTACAGTTCATAATGATTTAACGAAAGTTACGATTTATCCCTTAGGTCTAATCCTATCATAATATGGTATTGTTTAGTTCTTTTTCATTCTCTCTTTCAACTTGTCTTAATGGAGGAACTCACAGATACTTTGCGAAATATGTCTCTCTTGGAGAGGGAGGATTTAGGTTTTACCCTTCGAAGTGATCAGCGATCTAAGAAGTTCATCTTGAATCTTTGCTATTGGCGTGGCAAGCTGAGTCAAGATGACAAGAGCTGTGAACTATGGATTCGAAGCAAAGTCACTTTATGAATTTCTAAACCACAAGTTGGTCCATCACTTCGGGCTTCTCCACACTGTTCAGCAAGGAAAGGTGTAATCGTGGTGCCTGAGATGTTTGAGAGGACTTCATCTCAACCTGCATGGAGCGAAAAGGAGACTGTTGACAATAGTGAATCCGGCATAGCAGCTTCGACTGAGGGAGGTGGCGATGAAATGGTGCAAGAAAACGTTGAGACGGTGCAAGAGGACGATACATCAGTTATGAAATCTGAGTTTTGTAGAATTGACTCCTCATTAATGCTGACATCGCTGGCGGTGGTTTCAAACTCTACAACTACTATGGGAATTTCTGAAAGTTCGAAATCCCAGCCAATCATTAAAGAGTCCAGCCCATTTAATGCACCTCTTATTTTGGTTGTGGAAGTAAAGAGTGATACGTTGGCAGCAAAAATAAGTGATATTGAAGCAGCATTACCCACGCATGACAACTCACCAATTATTGCTCCTATTAACTCTAATTCATAGCAATCCCAATGGCAAGTGTTTAATGCGGTCAATATTCCAGACAAGGAAAAACTCTCAACAACAGCAATTAGGGGTAATGAGCTAGATCAGTCCAATCGGCCTCCACATTGCACCATTTGGAAACCACCTCCATGGTCGATCTTGAAAGTGAACTTTAATGGTGCTATTTTCCGAGAACAATATTTAGCGGGGGTGGGAGTTGTAATCCAAGATGATAAAGGCCAGGTCATAGAATCCACGGATGAGAAAATCACTTTGCCCTACTTGGTTACTGTTGTGGAAGTGATTGCAGCTAAGAGAGCACTCAGGTTGGCTCTAGATATCGGTCTCTCACCTATTGTCCTCAAGGGAGATTCCAAGAACACTATAGATACTCTGATGTGAGGGATCATTGTTGGCGGACTACGGACACTTGGTAGATGGTGCAAAGAGGTTAGCAAACCAGATTGAATCCATGGAGTTTAGTCAAAAGAAAGGATAATAGTATGGTTCACAACATTACTAGACATGTTAGCGAGTTATTGGTGTGGATGGAGGATATTCCTCCACACCTTTGCGCTATAATTCAAGCCAAATTAGTCTTTCGTTAAATAAAATTACAGTGCTCTTTCTCAACAAAAAAAAAAAAAAAAAATCTTCTTTTGATATTGTTTACTGTTTAATTAAAAAAAAGAGTGTTATAGTATTTAAAGCATTTTGACATATGATATTTAGATGCTAGACATATCTATGAAATATATAATATATGAAATAAAAAACTTTTGACTATTAGTTGATCTTATAATATTTTGTCATATAAACTTAAAACTTTTCATAATTTAATACATCATTATTATTCCATTATATATTTTTTAATTGAAATTTTATTATACCTTATATTTAAATATCTATTGAAATCTTACCAAATCATATTTCATTTACAAACAAAATTGTAATATATACCTGTTAATTAGGGGTGTCCAACCAAACCTAGTATGTGACCAACCTGCCTAACTTGGCCGATTCGAATCGAAAATCGACTGACTTGATGACATAACGATCAACAACGACTCTCCACCCCTAAAACTTAAGACCAGCGGGTCAGTTAACGAGTCTAAGCATTGAAAACTGATTTCCAACCATCCCTACTATCTACACACTAGAAACTTGTTGTTCTCCATTGATTGAAGTGGTTGGTTGGTCTGGTTTTGTCCAATCTATCGAAATCTGATTAGATTTGACTAAAACCAATAGATTTTGGCAAAATTTGGCCAATTTATGCAAAATCCGACGATATTTCACACAATCTGAAATCGACTGAGACATGATCGAAAATTGAAGACATCTGACCACCCAAACTGCCTCCTTCCACCGATCGATAGCAAGTCCAAGTATGAGAGACCCGAAGTGAGTGTGTTGATTCTAAGTTGGGTACAAACCCAACTCATGGACAACTCAACTATTAATGATAACCATAATTATTAAATTTTACAATTAGAAAAAAATAATAATAAAAGATTGAAACAATTAATTATATCATGTAAAACTTTACCATGCATTGTAACTATTCTTTTTTTTTTTTTTTTAATCTCATACCCTCTCTTCATTCCTTTATTTGTTATGCGAGTTTGTTTCTTAATTTTTTTATAAAAGAAAAAAAAAACCAAAAAGAAATCCAAAAAAGCTTGGTCTTAAAAAAAAAAAAACACACACACACACGTGACCAAGCAAATATTAGAGGTTTCAATGGCGGGAGTCTTCCCCCTAATTTTTTTTGGTAAAAGAAAAATCTTGCCGCTAATTTGTTTGAATATTCTTTTTGAGTAAAAGAAATTGCACGGTTTACAACAAAACCGCACTTCAAAAAACAAAAACAAAGCAAAACAGTGAGTCTCGAACCAAAGCTTGAAATTGAAATTTCAGAAAAGCTTGAAATTTGATTAGGAATGTCAGACTATCTCCCAGAGGAAGTTGTGCTGGAAATTCTACACAGACTTCCCGTCAAATCCCTAATTCAATTCAGGTGCGTTTCAAAATCATGGAACTCTCTAATTACAAGCTCTGTCTTCATCAATTCCTATCTCACTCTATCACTTTCACTTCCCTCCAACTCCAACAATTTAATTGTTAGGCACTTCGTTGATAGTTCTTGTGTAGAGCACTACAAATTAATTGACGATAACAATGACTCATTTGATCAAATTCAAAGCATTGAGTTCCCACTCACGAGTCGTCGTATCCAACATTTTGTGTTAATTGGTTCCGCGAATGGCTTGTTCAGTGTTCATAAACACGAGCGCTTTATTCTTTGGAATCCCTCTATCAGAAAATTTATTACCCTTCCAAAGCCTTGCATTACTGTCAAGACACACGGCAAAGTTACATGTCGTTTAGCATTCGGGTTTGATCCGCGAACTAATGATTATAAGGTGGTGAGGATTGCATTTCCATATAGAACTGATATGTCTGAAGAGGCCAAACCACCTCTAATAGAGACTTATTCTCTTAATGAGGGCTCTTGGAGAATAACTAGTGCCCCTTTTCCGCCGGGTATTGGTTTTTCTGATTGGTGTCGACCGGCAGCTTCTTTAAATGGGGCTGTCCATTTTGCGGTACATGATAAGTACAAGCCCGGTTGTCCATTAGTTTTGTCATTTGACTTGGGTGATGAGGTTTTTCGTGTGATATCAGTGCCAAATGGTGCATTTCATACGGGTGATTATGTTCATACCTCAGTAATTGGAGGATCGCTTTCTCTTTTATGTCATGATACTTATAGGCACACGGTCAACAAATGCTGTTCCATTTGGGTGATGAAAGAGTATGGCGTTGTTGATTCTTGGACTAAGCAGTTCACCATTAAGCTCAATGGAGTAAAAATTATAAGGGTATTAGGTCTCCAAGGGAATGGTAATATATTACTAGAGGCAAACGGACGATTGGGTTCGGAGCTGTTTTCATATGACCCTAAGAGTGAACAAGTTAAGAATTTGGGGATTTGTGGTGGGCCATGCTATTTTTGTGTTGATATTTATATGGAGAACCTTGTCTTACTCAACAGACCAAATGACACAGTTTCCAAAAGGAGAGTGAGCAGGAAGAGGAAATGCAGGTATGAGCTTGATTTAACTCAAAATTTCAGCATTTACTTCTCTCTGTTTTATCTAATTTTTTGGTATGTAGTAGATACTGTTGTGTGGTTATAAGTAAATATGAAGTTCCAAACCTCAATATACTGCTTTCGGATGTTAAGTTGTTATCAAAAACAGTGGTCAGAATCCTTAAATACAATTTTTTGGTTTTGCAAGCTAGAATTGGTAAATATAAATGAAAGACTGGAATTGGCATATACTAGATACTGTACTGCTTTTGTATGTTAATTTTGTTATTGACTTACTATAAAGAGGGGTTAGAACTATTAAATGCAATTTTGTGGTTGTCATTGATGATGAGCTTAAACATTTGCAAGCTGGAAACAGTAAATATAGAAGAAAGACTGATGTTACTTTCTTTTTCTATATGCTGAACTTGTCACAACTAATCCATATTCAATATCAAAATGTGCTTTACACTTACCGTTTCATTAGACTTGCTTGGGTTTTTCTGATTTGATCAGCCATTGCCTTCTGATTTTGTGTTTTGTACATGACATGTTATTTTGCACTGTTGTACATTCAACAAAGTATAAGATGGAACAATATATATATATATATATATAAAAGAGATGAGCCAAACATTTAAAAGTTTTTAGAACCATGTAACTGTAGCTAGAGTCATGACATTTGTTAGGGGTTTCGATTGATTAAATGTATCACATTGTATTGAGTGTGGGAGTTGCATCGGGGTGATCCTAGTGACAACCCCAAGGTTTGTTGTAAAAATTTAATAAATGTGGGGTTTGCCCAAAAATAAGTACTATTTTGTTTAGCTGAATAGATGATGTAGAATTAGCTTCAGCACTGCATTTATTTATTTTGGTTGTGTTGATATGGAAAAGATTATTTATCCACATTGGTAGTCTAGATAAATGTACTTTTGATAAGAGTGATCATTCCTCCTTTTGATAAATATTGCTTCTTCCAACTTGCTAGTTTATTTTCTACCTTTTCAATGATTTCTTGAGGATATTTGGCTTCTAGCATTGTACGGGGGGGACAAAATAGTAAGTTAACACGCATTTGAAAGGATATAGAAAACTAGCATCTCAAGTTTTAGAAACTCGAGATGTATTTAAAACTTGAGTCTCAAAGACTTGCTTTGTATCGCTTTGTACTTGATGACCTAGACAGGAAAATGCCACATAGATTAAGACTCGAGTTCTACCAAATAAAAATCGAGTTTTTAAGACTTGATTTTCTAAGGGAATAATGTTTTTGACACATAGATCTCGAGTCTATAAGACTTGAAATCTAATTAAAATTTAGTTAGATCTCGAGTCTTATAGACTTGAGTTTTGCTGGGCAAAATTTATAAACATGCAGTCACTCTCATAACTCTCACTCTCTTCACCCACACTTAGCATACACAATCACTAACAATCTTTGCTCTCACTCTCTCACCCACACTCAGCCTCACACTCCTCAGTCACTCATAACTCTCATACTCTCACTCACCACATTGCCTCTCACTCTCACTCACCACATTGTCTCTCTCACTGCTCTTTTTTCTCAACAAATTCATATCTCAAGTAAGGATTTTTTGAGGACTTTGTCATTGTAGTTGGGTATTATTTGTTGTTGGGTGTGGGTTAAAGAATTTGACTATTTATTTTGTAGATAGTTAACATAATTTAGTTAAGATACCAATATTGTGAATTATAGAACTTTGTTTTGTTAGTGTTAATTTTTTGAGTATTTATTTGCATGATTTTTGTTATCAAGATTCATCATTTCTAGGCTCTTATTTTTATCATGATCTTATAAGGTTTTTGACTTTATTCATCATTGTTTTGGGTACGAAATTGGTAGTGAATGAAATGTAATGAAATGAGTATGTAATTCATGCCCTTTGAATGGGTATGAAATGAGTATGTAATGAAATGAGTGACTTACTCATGCCCTTCGAATGAATTGTAATGAAATAGGTATGTAATTTATGCCCTTTGAATGTGTAATGAAATGACTTTTTTTGTATTGGGTATGTAAATGTGATTAGATAAAATGTTGTATACTTTTGCAAGGATTTTGGTTTTTTTTTTTTTTTGAAATGGGTAGTCTTAGCATGACGGAAAAAGGATTTGGGTATGAAATGTGTAATGAATGTGTAATAAAGTTCATGCCCTTTGAATGAATGGGAATTTGCACTTTGTGTAGTTTGACTAGATAAAATGTTTCTTTTAACTAATATAATAACTTGACTTGAACAGGTTCACAATGACTGTAATTGATATAATCCTATACTACGGTGGTCCGCTTAAGAATGCCAATGTGAACAAGGGATTGTCATTTGAAGGGCCAGGTATAAAGTTGGAGTTTATCCAAATTGACCGAAGGTTGAAGACTCTTGATGAATTGAAGAAGACAGTTATGGAAGAATTGTGTATGAATTCTGCTGTGCACAACGTACAAATTACTTATCGTATGCCACATGAAGTATTAAAAGACCGGATTAATTACAAGTATATGGCAATAGAAGCAGACAAACATGTAAAGATCATGTTTGACAAGTTGGAGAGAATATCCGAAGTGACTATGATTGAGTTGTACATACAGTTGGAGCCGCGTGCAGAAGTTGGTATTGAAGAATTCCAACAAACAACTACAAGTTATAGGTTATAGCTCCAAATGCTCAATATGAGTATTCTACACATGTAGAGGATGATATTCATGATGATGATGATGACAATGAAACAATTAAATAATATGAGTATTTATAGTGAACTAGCTTCCATCTCAAGTAACATGCCTACGCATTCTTATTTAGTAGTCAAATACCTATATTATTAATAGAGAATGGATAGATGGGGTCATATGGCATTAAAACTCGATTTGAATAAGACTGATGGTAGGGTAAAATGAGTGTTTCTTGAAAATATTGATAAGATGATTGGGTTTTCATGAATAATGGATATTAATTGTAAAGAAATGTCTCTATTGTTATTTTATTTTGTTAAATGGAGAACCAAAGGGATGTGTTTATCCCACGAGGGGTTTGAAATAAGGCCCTCTCTCTCTCTCTCCATGCATTTGCATTGGGTGTGAACTAAAAAAAGCTTGCATGGACGAATTCCAAAAATTACTCACATTTTCTTTGCAAGTGACAATCCTGTGTTCTGCTGAGCATCTGCCATCCATGGATAAGTACATAGAAATCTAAGATATCCTCAGACAATATAAAGAGAACTCAACTTAGTAATTTGTGAGAAGAAAATATATATATATATATTTTTAGTGGAAATATATTAGTTGAGAGGCAGGATGTAATCCTAACTATGCTAGGAGTTTGGCACTGAATCAATATGAAAAATTACCTCTTACTACCCTCATTGAATTTGAAGATAAAAAAAAAAAAAGCATTTGTTGAAGTAAAAGAAAGGATATGGAAGAAGCTTCAAAAGTCAAAAGAGAAGCTGCTACTTCAAGTTGGGAAAGAAACACTAATCAAGGTAGTGGCCTATGTCATTTTTACATACGCTATGAGTTGTTTCAGTTTTAGGCTCTTAGAGAAATTATGCGAGACTTGGTTTCTAAAATGTGAATATTCTAGTAGATTCATATGGACAGAGAAAGGAAAAAAAAAAAAATAAAACTTTGAGATGGGACAATGTGGGTACCCAAGTAACATGCAGGAATGGGATTTAAAGAGCTTTGTGAGTTTAATTTAGCTTTAATAGCAAAGTAGGGTGGCAGTTAATGAGTGACAGCAGTTCACTTCTTTATAGAGTAAACTAAACAAAGCCAGATATTTTGTAACAAGCAATTTCATGGAGGCGAATCTGAATGGAGCTGGTTCATATGCTTAGAGAAGTATCTTTAGGGGCGCGAATGATGCTCAGTATATGTATGAGATGTAGAATAGGTGATGTCAAGATTTGGAGTGACAAATAATTCTCCACCCCAATATTTTATATGCTAGTCTCACCAAGAAAGCTCCACCCCGAAGCTGTAGTGAGCTCACTAATTGATCATAGATGAACATAGCAGAGAGTGGAACTGAAGATTGATAGACTACATCTTCATGCCACAGAGATGAAAAACAATAAAGGAAATTCCATTGAGTTGTAGGTTACCTGAAGCTAAATAGATTTGGATACTACATAGTCAAAAGTGTGTATTCTATTTTGATGAAGGAGAAAGGAATGCAAAAACTAGAGGGGAGCACAACTGCACAAGTAGACACGAGCAAGAAGTTGTGGAAAAAGTAAATATAGACTCTTCAGATCGGTTTCGGCACTTTCTGGAAGCATGGAAATAAGCTGCAAGAGTTGAGAAAATACATTTTTTCACACTAGTTTACTTCAATTGTTAAATTGGCAAGCAAGTTGTTAATGGTATGTGATAAAGTAGAATCAGTGACTAGCCCATATGAGAAATAAAAATTCACAAACTCAATTGCTACGAAAAATATTGTGAAAATTATTATGCCTATAACATTATTAAATAAGTTGTGTAAAATATTATACCTCTTTTGGATGGGATAAATGTAAGGACTATAGATGGAATGATTACCACCTATTCTACTCTAGATTTTTGCCTCGAGGAAGTGGAAAATCCAGGTTCTAATTCCTTTCTTTAGTAATTTATTTTCCTTTTTCAATAAAGAGTATTTACATCAGCTTATATAAAAATCGTGGTTTATTTTATAATAAAAACCTAGTCTTTGCAGAATTTCCAGCACCACTTCCTCTGGGAGGTAATCTGACATTCCTAACCCTGATTTCAAGCTTTGGTTCGACTTTCTCTGTTTTATTTAATTATTTTTTTGCACTGTTCTGCTTTGCTATAATCATACTAATTAGCGCCAAGATTTTTAACTTTTATAACAATAATTAGGGGCAAGACTCCCGCCATGTACCAAATTGGAGCAAAATGGACCGTATTGGACCAAAGTAAATTGAATAAACAAACCCACACTACAGTTGAAATAAAAACAGAGATTATATACAACATTCTCAACTGATATCATCGTGAAGATATTCCTACAATAAATAATCAGCAGAACAAACAGGTCTTAACAATCAATTCCCCCTTCAAGGAAGGCAGGTCTTAACAATCAGGTCCCAGAAATCCTATTATCTATTGCAGTTCCTTACCTGAATCACTAAGTTTAAGCTACTAAAAACTGTCATATGGCACAATTGACACGGAGACTTCGCCTAAAAGTGTCTTCACAAGCTTCAAAACTTTCTCAATTGGCAAAAACAAAGTCTTTGCTTCTTGGTGGTCTATCAGGAACTGAACCTGGCTTGAACTTGGAAGCCTCGTGCCTTGCAAGTTCATTAGGAACACTACTGTTACTCTGGATAAGCATCTGCTTGAGATCATAAAACACATCAGAGTCTGAAAGAGTCAAGAATGTAGTGGCCACACCCGTCTTGCCTGCACGTCCTGTTCGTCCAATACGATGCGTGTAGGTGTCAATACTCCCATGCATATCAAAATTTATGACTTGGGCGACATTGGGTATGTCAATCCCACGCCCCGCAACATCGGTGGCAACGAGGACATTGTATCTCTTCGCCCTAAACCCCTCGAGACTAATTTCCCTCTGCTCCTGCGACTTTCCACCATGTAAGGTTGTAACACGATAGCCTGCCTTATCCAAGTTCTTGGCAACATTATCTGCATTCTTCCTAGTGTTAACAAACACAATTGCAGTCCTATCATTACCAAGTTCGTCAAGCAATCTCTGCAACCTAGAAAGCTTCTCGGATTCCTTAACCATCATCACATGTTGGGATATCAAATCGGTGGTCTTTCCAGCAGTACCTATAGTTACCACAACAGGATTCCTCAGATACTTTCTAGCAAGCCGCTCCACTGCAGGCGGCATGGTGGCACTAAACATATAAGTGGTTCTATAAATCTTCTTCCCATCAAGCTCTTCATCTTCGTTTTCAGGTTTCAAATTGCTAGAAGGCATTGCATCCAACACACCCATAACCTGTGGCTCAAATCCCATATCTATCATCCGATCAGCCTCGTCAAGAACAACATAATTACACTGATTGAGAACCGCATATCGCCTCTCCAAACAATCAATCAAACGCCCCGGCGTAGCGATGACAACCTCACACCCTTGCCTAATCCTAAACCCTTGTTCCTCAATAGACTGCCCACCAACAATGGAGACCACTCTGATCCCCAAATTCTTAGCAAACTTATTAGTTTCTTCCTCAATTTGCTGAGCAAGCTCGCGAGTGGGTGCCATTACAACGGCATAAGGCCCTTCGGCCTCGATCTCTTCATTCATAGGAGGTAGTCTAGTAATGTAACTGAGCATAGGGAGAACGAAAGCAGCAGTCTTGCCAGAACCAGTTTCTGCAATCCCAATCACGTCGCGCTGTTGTAGGCCGAGTGGAATGGCCGCCATTTGAATAGGCGAAGGCTTCTTGTACCCGGCTTTCTCGACCGCCTTCAACAGATCTTGACTCAATTTGCTCTCGTCCCAAGCCCTCATAGGGCTAGGAATCTTCGAACCCTTATAGGAGATACTGAAATCCTCTCTGAAAATCCTCCAATCTCTCTCCCTCATTTCCTCGAGCTTCTTATCACTCCAGTGTCGATCGACTCTCATGTCCAAATTGCCGTACTTCTCAGCAGCTTGTTCTTTGAGTTTCTGAGCCGCAGCCTCCTCCGGCCTCTCCTCCACCCCATCCTTCCGGCGAATCTCCTCTCGCGTCTCCTTCTCGTTCTTGGCCGCGAGCTTCTTCTGCTCGCGGCGATCGACGCCGGCGCGGAAGCCTCGTCCGAACAAGGGCTGAGCCTCGTGAGGGTTTTGGTAGAGTGCGTTCATGTCGCGAGAAGTGTCCTCCGTGTTCTCCCAATCGAACGAGAATCTGAACTTCTCGCTGGGTTTGATAACTCGCTTCTTTGGCTTCTTCGACCCTAAGTACTGCTCTTTAATGGAGTCGAGCTCTTTCTCGCGCTCTCGCTCCGCCAACTTCTCCACCCGCGCACGCTCGCGAGACTTGGCATCCTCTTCGCGCTCACGGTCTCTGTTGCGCCGATCTCGGTCACGGTCGCGGTGGCGATCGGAATCGGAGGGTTTGTTGAGATCGCTGCTGTTGTGGCGGTTGTGGTTGTTGTTGTTGAAAGCGGAGGAGAGGAGGATTTGACGGCTTTTGTTGATTTCGTCGGCTTCTTGTTGACGGCGTTTTAGGGCTAAGGCTTCACGTTCCGCTCTGGCTAGGAAAACGGGTTTCACGGCGGAGCTTTTGACGTTGACGGCGGAAACGTCATCACTGAAACTACGTTTCATGGTGGAAGTCAGAGAGAGAGAGAGAGAGAGAGATCTGTTGGTTAAGTACAGGAGCGGAAAAGATTAGATTATATAGTGAGTGGCGCAAGTTCTAGAGCCTTCCAGAAACACAGGTCGGTGTGGGACTGTGCCTGCCCGAATCGGATTAGGGCTGTGTTATTTCTTGCGTTTGGCCCAATTTAACTTTCGCAATAACCGATAAACTCAATCCAGATTTTTCCAGCTATTATAGAATACACAAGGAATTGCATGCAATGATGCTAACACGGAAAAAGACATCAGAGATTGCAGATACAAAGCAAACAAATCATTCAATCTACACACATGACTCCCAGTCAATCAAAAATGCAAAGAGACAAATATCTTAATATTATATAATATAAATAAAGAAGATGGATAGATACTGAAAAATAAATATCTCTAACACAGTCAAACACGTAACATGAAGATCATGAATTAATTTATAATATAAATAAGTAGATATTTATGCAGTAAACATAACTCTTATTTTTCTAAGTTTTGTGTAGGGTATAACAACAAATTTCTTTCGCCGTGAATCATAAAAATAAATTTAAATACATAAATTTGTTTTAAGATTGTTGGATATATTTTAATAATTTACTTTTGTGATAGAGAAAAAAAAAATACACGAATCTAAGAATAAACAATAACACAAATAGATTTGATAGACAAAAACAATAAACAAATACTGAATATATATAAGTAAAAATCTGCAAATAATTAAAAACTTATTGACCAAATGTGTGAATGATGAATAATTCAGATTAAGTTTTGCGTTTAACACAATCTCCTTAAAGCAGATTTTGCCCCTCACACAATTACTGTGGTGCTTTAAGACTCACAGACATTTGTCTCTTGAGATAAAATGATCTACAGTACGAAAACGAGGGACTATGAAAAATTATATGTTACTGAACAGACACTCTATTTCAGTAATAACTATTGTGCACAGACTAACTAACTTAAAAATTTTAATAATAAAATATTATTATTTATAAAAGTAGGCTCAGTCTACATATGCCAAAAGCCCAACCCAATATCCTACTCATGAGCATATAAACTCATATATTATCTATTTCCTTTCCTATGTGGGACTCCGGATTTTTACTACTTTTAATAACATCTTCAAATGAACATAGAAAATATCATTCTTATTCACTCTATGCTATTTTTCCAACAATCCCCCACATGAATAGAAATTGATAAACGCAATGCAAATGATGATGCAGACACAGAGAGAGTAAAAGAAAAGTTACTGTATCGGGAGAAGTAGCTTCTGGCTTGAACTTTCCTTTGTAAAAGATTATCAGATATACTAGCTAATCAGTGAACACGATATTTTTGAACTGTCAACCGTTTGTGTATACCAAGACAATAGAATTCACACAGCTCCTTTTCAAACATATTTCGTTCTTATAGTTGTGTTCAGTTCGGTCCTAAACATATCCTGGTAAATTCATGAAGTGCTTTAGAGAATTCAGTCTTGAAACTCTAATGGAAGCGACCCACTTCACACTCATATAGGTGATTCTTATTAAAAGTATCCTGTTATACCCCACTTGGAATTTTAAGATATAAGAATCATTAAAAACAAAGCTTACCCTGAACATTGCTTACATGCATCACTATTTCATCATAGGAACGGATGTGAGATGTAACCTCTATAGTGATAAAAACTAGTCTTCATGATTCGGTTGTCCCTTTGAACTTAGATCTTGGAATCTCCAGTCAGCTAGGTTAGGTTGTCATCCCAGAGACTTTTATGTCATAGACTTTAACCTCATTCCTCTTGATGAGTAGTTTACTTGCTCTCCATTCAAACAACTGATTACAAATCCATTTTTATAATTTGGAACAACTTCCATTTGAGAGCAACTGCCTCATGATAATATGTCTCTGACGAATATATCAAGACCTACCATAATTATGTGTACTACCAAGACACTTAGTTGGTAATTACACATTTAGAAATAGGTAGCATATTTCTTATGTCATTGTTCATTGTTTTGTATCTCAAACAAAACCTCTTTAAATCAGCCTTCACATGAGTTTTGATCCTACCACCTTCTTTTTAAGAAGACACCCCCACATTTAAAGAATTATAAAAAAGTTATTTTACCTTTCCATAATTCATAGTGTCTTACATATTTTCTTTGAGGCAACTAATTACATATTTTCTATCATTCCTCCTTTGTTTTGTCCAAATGGATTGCACCATTTGCTCCACACATCACCGTTTTGCTGAACCATTTCAATTCCACTCAATGTTATCAATGATCATAATCACATACGTGCATTAAAATCATAATATAACATTAAGTCAATAAATAGTTATTGCAAAGAAACTATTTCACAAAACCGTGAATACAAATGATGGCCAATCCAGTTCATCACGTCCATAAAAAGTTAAAGTAATATATGTAAATTACTAGCTTTGATTTATATTACAAATTCACATGGCTAACTTAAGCATATTAAAAGATCTGACTAGTCTAGCCTGTCACTTTATATATCCAGGCCATATAATTTTCTTTTCTTTTGGTAATAGGCCAAACAACGTTTTCAAAAAGCAGTCAAAAGGAAAAGTGTAAAGAATCATATACACAGTTAAAGAGAAGCCGAAATAATAATAAAGTAATTCTAGATATCTAACATCGAACACATATAAGCCTCCTGAAGTATTATATCTATACTTTTACAATACAAAAGTACTTAAACTAAAAGCTATATGTGCGTGTGTAAGTCACTTCTATATTGCACGACTACAGTATCACACCTAAATTATTACAAACCAAACCACACTTGCAATATTCCAGATTCAGTCTATATTAATTTTGAATAGCTCATTACTCATATAACCCTAATAACTGGGACTTTTAGAACCTTTTGGACATGAAGAGAGTTTAGCCTCATCATTACCACTAAAGGTGTTTGACAAAATGTCTGAGAGAAATTTGAAATTACTTCAATTATTTTCTTTTACATGTTTTGATCTATTCATGTAGGGAGTAACGAGGGTGAAAATGGCCAAATACCACCATTTTTAGAAATTTGTAGCAATTAAGCACTGTTTCGAAACTAAATGAGAATCTATCACTTTTTAGGTACTCGAGCTCACTAAACTCGAGTTCTAAATAGTACTCGAGTTCCTAGTTTCATTCCACCGTGGCGCTAATGACTTGGAATTTGTGCAATTAAAAAAAAATTGTGGTACTCGAGCTTGGTAAATTCGACTTCCATGCAACACAATACTCTAGCATACCAGGCTTGAGTATGTTTATTTTTGTGTTTATGTTAATTTTTTTTCTACAGTCCTCGAGCTTGGTGAGCTCAAGTTCCTTGTAATATGGAACTCGAGTTTGCTAAGCTCGTGTTCCTTATAACTTTTTTTTTGGAAAAATCGACAAATACACATAAACATAAAAATAAGTAGTTTTTTTTTATGTTTTTATTTATTTAAATAGAAGCATTGTAAAATATAGAGATTTTAATTTCAAAATATGAATTTTTAGGCCACTCATACCCCTTGTTCATTCATTTTTAACACTCATCAAGTTCTATCTTCTCGAAAGCATTATGGTCAAATTGGTTAAAATATTGGGGGTTAGTAAAAGAAAAATCTCACTCCATTTTTAGCCATGGGCACACCGAAAGAAGTTTAAGCTACATCTAGATGTGTAAGTTCTTGACTTGCAGTATTTCTAAGAGGAATGTTAAACATTTTTTTATGTATACCTAAATGTTTGGCTGATGATGTGAAAGTCGCTTTGGCAACTTTTTTTTCTTAGCGAGTTGTAGCACCCCATGTTTAGATAACTTGTTATTTTCTCATAAAACACCTAGTGAAATCGTGTTTTCTAAATTTAAAAGCCAAATTTGAAAACTTTTTCATGTTTGGATTTCACAATAATTGAATCTATTTTTCTGCATTGATAAAATGTGTTTCTACATTAATAAAATTTGCTCTCTACACATTATGTTTACTGTATATTCAAATCTGCTTATTGCATTCATAAAATTTGTTTTCTTCATTAATTAAAATTGTTCATTGTTTTCTCATAAAAATTGTTCACATTTTTTTGCATAAACTATTTCTAGTATTTTGCATAAAATTATTTTATGTTCAGCATTATTTAAAAAATTGTTCACTCTCTTTTCCGCATAAATTATTTACTATTCATTGCATAAATTGGTCACTGTTTTCTCATAAAACACCTACTGAAATTGTGTTTTCTAAATTTAAAAGCCAAATCTGAATGCTTTTTTATGTTTGAATTTCACAATAATCGAATAAATTTTTCTCAGAAAATTTGTGATTTTTGAGGGAAAATATTGTGGTCATTTTGGGGTCGATATCATTCTCCCTTTCAAATTCTTTTTATGTGGTCATCTTCAGCAGAGTGATCTTTGGACTTGGACTAGGTCTTTTATCTACGACATCGTTGCTATATCTATCAGAGTGGTCTTCCACAGAAAAGAGAGGACACCTAATGAGCACTTTTCTGTCAATCGTGATACAACATGTGTATATTAGAAAGATAATTTTATCAATGGAGAAAAATAGATTCGATTATTGTGAAATTTAAACATGAAAAGCATTCAGATTTAGTTTTTAAATTTAGAAAACACGATTTCACTAGGTGTTTTATGAGAAAACAGTCACAAGTTATCTAAACATGGGGTGCTACAACTCGCCAAGAAAAAAAGTTGCCAAAGCGACTTTCACATCATCAGCCAAACATTTAGGTATACATAAAAAAATGTTTAACATTCCTCTTAAAAATACTGCAAGTCAAGAACTTACACATCTAGATGTAGCTTAAACTTCTTTCGGTGTGCGCATGGCTAAAAATGGAGTGAGATTTTTTTTTTTTTTTTACATGTTGTTCTAATTTCTCATTGTAACTCCCAATCTTTTAAACAATTTGACCATAATACTTTCGAGAAGTTAGAAATTGATGAGTGTGTTAAAAATGAATGAACAAGGGGTATGAGTGGTCTAAAAATTCATATTTTGAAATTAAAATCTCTATATTTTACAATACTTCTATTTAAATAAATAAAAACATAAAAAACTACTTATTGTTATGTTTATGTTTGTTTGTCGATTATTCAAAAAAAAAAATTATAAGGAACTCGAGCTTAGCAAACTCGAGTTCCATTTTACAATGAAATCGAGCTTACCAAGCTCGAGTACCGTAGAAAAAAAATTAACACAAACATAAAAATAAACACACTCGAACCTGGTATGCTCGAGTATTGTGTTGCATGGAAGTCGAGTTTACCAAGCTCGAGTACCACATTATTTTTTTTAATTGCACAAATTCCAGGTTAGTAGCGCCACGGTTGAATGAAACTAGAAACTCGAGTTTACTAAAGTCGAGTACCATTTAGAACTCGAGTTTAGTGAGCTTGTGTACCTAAAAGTGGTAGATTCCCATTTAGTTCCGAAACTGTGCTTAATTGCTACAAATTTCTGAAAATTGTGGTATTTGGCCATTTTCACCCTCGTTACTCTCTACATGAATAGATCAAAACATATAAAAGAAAATAATTGAAGTAATTTCAAATTTCTCTCAGACATTTTGTCAAACCCCTTTAGTGGTAATGATGAGGCTAAACTCTTTTCATGTCTAAAAGGTTCTAGAAGTCCCAGTTATTAGAGCCCGTTTAGTAACATTATTGTTGTTTTGTAGAAATACGTGTAGGTGAAAAATGTATGAAAATACGTGTAATGTTGTCTAAATACTAAAAACTATTATTTAAGCAATAATAACAAACACAACCTATATGTTATGTGAGGGCAAATATAAAATTCAAACAACAAATTGTAGACGTGAAGTTGTAAACTAAATAACTGAATTCTTTTGATTAGAGTGCTTAGACACATATAAGCCTCCTGAAGTAATTCTAGATATCTAACACCAAACACATATAATAATAATAAAGTAAAAGAGAAGCCGAAATAGTAATAAAGTAATTATAGATATCTAACATCAAACACATATAGTATTATATCTATACTCTTACAATACAAAAGTACATAAACTACAAGCTATATATATATATATATATATATATATATATATATATATATATATATATATATATATATCACACGGCTACGGTATCACACCTAAATTTTTACAAACCACCTACACTTGCAATATTCTAGATTCACTCTATATTAATTTTGAATAGCCCATTACTCATATAACCTTTTCCCACGTACATACCATTGTTTGTGAGTACAAACTTGTCAAATTCAATGACCAATTTAAACCATTCTTAGTCAACAGTGAGCAAGAAACAAAATTCTTATGAATATTTGGCACATGCAACACATCAGTCAAAGTAAGTTTCTTGCCTGAAGTCATCTTCAATATTACCTTTCCTTTTCCTACAACCTTAAAGGTTGAGGAATTCTCCGTGAATATTTCTTCTCCATTGCCTACAAGATGGTATGATGAAAACAAATTATGATCTAAACATACATGGTGAGTAGACCTAGTGTTCATCCATCATTCTTTGGTATCTCCTCCTACCAAGTTCACTTAAGAAATCATTGCAGAAATGTCTATATCATTCGCATATTTAGAAAGATTTTCCACTTCTGTAATGTTGGCTTGAAAGGCTTTCTTGGTCCCTTGATCTTTACGCTTATGGCAGTCCTTAGCATAATGCCCCATCTTGCCACACACATAGCATTTTCTGTTGAATTTTGTAAGGTTACCCCTACTAGTTCCTTGATCTGGACTTTCACTAGTGTACTTCCTCTTATTCTTATTATGCTCTACAATGTTTGCTTTAGATTCCATGTAGTGATTCCCTACGGCTTTTTTCGAAAGAATGATTGTCTTCCTCAATTCTCAATCTTACGATCAAGTCTTTTAGCCGCATTTCCTTGCGCTTATGCTTTAGGTAATTTTTAAAATCTTTCCAAAATTGAGGCTGTAGGGATAAAAGGCCCAAAAATGCATATTGGGCCATGGGCTTTGTCCAAAGGTGTTCATTGGTTTGAGGACAAACTAATGGTAATAAAGACGTCAGACCTAGGGGTCCACGAGCAAGTTGTGACCAAGGACGCTAAGGGTGGTAGGCCGAGGAGAGGTGTCTCCTCGGCTAGGTGAAGCAAAGGTCAAATGGTATGTCTTGGTTGTCTAGAATGATCTTTCAGGAGGTTCTATTGATGATGATATGTTTCAAGGGAGCACAGAGCAAAGGAACGGCTATAAAATATCTAAGAGAAAGCTACTACCATTGCACTAAATACTCTGTATCCAAGTCTCTAGCCGCATTAATGAGGAAGTGATGTTTAAACAGTGATTTTCAGCCTTACAACTGTTGCTCAAAGACTTCAAGAAGGGGCTAATGGGACAAGTATCAGCACTAGCAATCTAGGTCTACACGTGGAAGGGGAAACAAGGAGGAGAAAGTGGTATAAAACTATCGAGAAATTGAGAGGAGAAGACTATTGCAATCTAGATTTGAACTTGTAATCAAATTTGAGAAGGAAAATATATATATATATATATATATATATATATATATATAGGAACTGACGTTTTCGGACTGTGCCAAGGGTAATTTTTCTTTATTTTAAACCAGTCCATCTCCATTTTCTTGTCATCTGGATCCACTTTACATATTGTCTAACTCACTAAAGCCCAGCTTTTGAACCCACTCTCTATAAATTCATTGTATCGGGCTCTTTGGGCCGAAGTTCATCTATCCTTTGGGTTTGGGAACCAAATTGTGACCTTACAGAGGCAGTTTCTCAATGATAGTAACCACTTGAAATGATTCACTTATAGACATACCCTCAGCATGTATAACATGTAAGATTACCTATAGCTCTTGCACTTGACTAAGCACAGTTTTGGAATCCACCATTTTTTAATCCAGAAGTTTGCCTGCAATGAACTTTTTAGTTCCAACATCTTCTATCTTGTATTTCTTATCCAAGGAATCCCATAATTCTTTTGTTGTCTTGATTGAACCATACACACTATACAATGTGTTGTCCAATCCATTCAGAATATAGTTTTTGCAGAGGAAGTCAGCATGTTTCCATGCTTCCACAGTAGCAACCACTTGCTTATTTGTCTCAATTTCTTTGAGTTTTGGAGCATTCTCATATAAGAATTTTGCCAAATTCAATGTTGTGAGATAGAACAGCATTTTTTGTTGCCATCTCTTAAACTCAGTACCATTGAATTTTTCTGGCTATTCTCTGTGATTAACAGGAACAGTAATAGGGGCAGCAACATGCACAATTTCATTCGACATTTCTGTCAAAATAAAACTCCATCAGATTGAATTCTCAAAATCCAATTGAAGCATTGTTTTATATAATACAACAATCTAGAAAAAATTGACACTGCACTACATTCAAGTATTACTTTAAGGAAAAATAAACATATATTATATAAAAAACCAAATAGTCATTGTGTAATGTCATAATGTACAAAAGATATATAAAGATAAAAGTATTCTACACGGTACCAAAAACAAAATCTGCACTAAAGACAAATCAAAGTTTGACAATCACTCTATAAAATAGACAATACATAGCCAGCAAAAGAAAGGAGGTTATAGAGCCACGTGAATCACTATAAGGTCATAAGCATATATAATATTGTATTCAACTAATATTTAAAATACCAAATTGCAGAAACAGAGCACACATAGTACGAACAAACACAAAATACCTTTCACAATAACCAATAAACTCAAACCAGTTTTTTCCAGCTTTTATAGAATACACAAGAAATTGCATGCAATGATGCTAACACGGAAAAAGAGACCAGAGATTATAGATACAAAGCAAACATCTATCATACAATCTAAAGGAATAGATAGTATAGAGTTTATGTTGGGTTGAAAAACCACACCAAGTGAGGCGTGTCTTGCTTTGTATTTATACTAAAAGATTATAGACAAACTTCCCTACATTGTAGAGAATATAATTACAACAGATTTACATTAATAGAGAATCAGCTAGAATCAAGGGATGTGCTACGGAGGAGAGAATCAAGGGATGTGATATTGGCTGACTGACTTATGGTTGGCAGTATGAATCAGCTAGAATCAAGGGATGTGATATTGGCTGACTTATGTTTGGCAAGTATTTGAATTTGAATTGGATTATTTTATGGCAATATGTTTGGACTCTTGGCTGGCAGTATTTGACTCTGAAGTAGACACATCAGCCTTATGATTATCACACCCCTGCAAGCTAATGGGACAAGAGCGTACCATAAGCTTGTTGGCCAATAATTTGAAACGAGCAGAAGAAAGCCCTTTGGTGAACACGTCTGCTACCTGATCTGTAGTACAAATGTAGCGAACATCCAACTCCTTGCGAACAACCTTATCACGCACATAATGGTAATCTACTTCCAAATGTTTAGTGCGTGCATGAAACACCGGGTTTGAGGCTAAAGAGATGGAACTAATATTGTCACACCAAATAAGTGGAGTTGAAAGAGAGACACCCAAATCCTTGAACAATGATCGCAGCCATGAAATCTCAGCTGCAGTTTATGCCAATTGACGGTATTCTGCTTCTGTGCTTGAGCGAGATACAGTACGGTGTTTCTTGGCACTCCAAGATATGGGATTATATCCAAGATAAATACAGTAGCCACCAGTTGAGCGACGATCATCCGGATTTTCGGCATAATCAACATCGAAATAGGCTTCTAAACGTAGAGAACCAGGTTGATAAAACAGACCATGAGTAGGAGTGCTCTTCAAATAACGCAATATTCTTTTGACAGCAATCCAATGAGTTGTGGTAGGCTGATGCATGAATTGACACACTTGGTTTACTGCAAAAGCGATATCAGGACGAGTGAGTGTCAAATATTGTAGCGCCTCAACAACACTTCGATATTCAGTAGGATCAGGAAGAGGATCTCCATCATAAAGGCTTAATTTATGTCCAGTATGAGCAGGAGAAGAAATAGGCTTGACATCCTGAAACTTTGTGCGATGTAATAGATCCATGATATATTTTTTTTGAGTTAGGTATAAACCACCAAAACTGTATATGGCCTCAAGACCAAGGAAATAATGCAAAGGACCTAAATCCTTCATAGAAAACAGTTTCCCAAGGTTCTGTATAAGCTGGAAAATATGAGATGAACTATTCCCTGTGATCAAAATATCATCAACATAAATAAGTAGAATAATGATCAAAGCACCCTTACAAAATGTGAAGAGGGAGTAATCAGCTTTAGACTCACAAAAACCGAGCTCCTCTAAATAATCAGAAAATCATTGAAACCATTGTCGAGGAGCTTGTTTTAAGCCATAGAGAGACTTATGAAGCTTGCAGACATGGTGTGGATAATTAGGATCAATGAACCCAGAAGGTTGACGCATATACACTTCCTCAGATAATTGGCCATGGAGAAATGCATTCTGAATATCCAATTGTCGAATAGGCCATTTTTGATGAATGGCTAAAGCAAGAACAATGCGAATAGTGGAGTGTTTCACAACTGGACTAAAAGTCTCTGTATAATCAAGCCCTTCTTTTTGATGAAAACCATTTGCTACAAGACGCGCTTTATAGCGCTCAATAGTACCATCAGATCGTTTCTTGATTTTAAACACCCACTTATTAGGCAAGATGTTCATATTTGAGCGAGGAGGGACCAAGGACCAAGTGCCATTCCATTGCAAGGCATTAAATTCAGCCCCCATAGCATGACGCCATTCTGCATGTTTAACTGCTTGGCTATAACAGGTGGGTTCAATCAAATGAGAATCATATACCACATTCATTGCATATTTTGGATTGGGTTTGCAAATGCCATCTTTTCTTCTAGTGACCATGGAGTGGGAGGAATTTTCTGGGAGAGTTTGTGATGTGGGATTAGGTGGTAATGGATTTGGAATGAAAGATGCAGAGGTAGGTGGTATAATGGGGTTGGGATGAGAAGCTATAGGTGGGTCTGGTGGCGTAGGTATTTGAGGAGTTTGAGGTATAGTAGGAGAAGTGGGTGGAGGTCTAGAACAAGAAGGTGGTGTATGTAGTGAAGGTAGCTGAATCATTTCTAGTGTAGGTATCACAGATTCCAGGGGGCCCTTCTCTGCAGAAATAGTGTTAATGGTCTCTTGAAATGGGAATGAAGACTCATCAAAAATAACAAGACGGGATAAATAGACACGACTAGTGCTTGGATCAAGACATCGATATCCCTGATGATGAAGAGAGTAACCCAAAAACACACACCGTTTAGAACGAAATTGCAGCTTATTTGTATTATAGGGTCGCAAATAAGGAAAGCATGCACAACCAAACACTTGAAGACTATCATAAGTGGGAGATTTTTGAAATAATTTTTCATAAGTACTAAGATAATTTAAGACACAAGTTGGAAGTCTATTAATCAAATACACTGTAGTGTTAAATGCATCAACCTAATAGGTATTTGACATATGAGCATGAGCAAGAAGAGTGAGACCAGTTTCTACAATATGCCGGTGTTTTCGTTCAGCCAATCCATTTTGTTTAGGGTGATTTGGACATGAGGAGCGAAAACTAATACCATGATTAGCTAAAAACTTTTGAAAGGCAATATTAGTATATTCACCACCTCCATCTGCTTGGAAAGCTTTAATTGTGGATGAGAAAAGATTTTCAACATGCAACTTAAATTTGACAAAAATATCAAAGACTCCATGTTTAAATTGCATAGGAAATATCCATGAATAACGAGAAAAATCATCCACAAATAACACATAATGTTTGGATCCTTTCATAGAAACAGTGGGAGAAGTCCAAACATCTGAATGCACCAATTCCAAAGGAAATTTGGATATTGAATCCGACAAATGAAAAGGTAGTTTAGTACTCTTGCCCAAAGGACATGAATTACAAAATTGATTTGAACTTTTACCACTCATAGGAAGACATTTATTTGAAATAAGACGCGAAAGTGTGTTGGAGGCAGGATGGCCCAACCGAGAATGCCAAACTGGAGCGCCAACACGGACACCAACAAATGCAAGTGGACGACTGGACTTGGTAGAAATCTGGTTGCGAATATGGAAAGGATAGAGACCATTTTCACTCTTCCCGCGGAAAAGCGTCCTCCCTGTGCTTAGATCCTTCACATAAAAACAATCAGAGAAGAAAATAAAATAGCAGTTATTATCACGAGTAAATTGATAAACTGAAAGAAGATTAGCAGCGACAGATGGGCAATGTAAAATATTATTCATAGCAAGGAAGGATGAACCATGAGGAATTTTATTAGAACCAATATGAGCAATATTCAAACTTGCACCATTACCCACAGCAACTTGGTCCTGGCCATGATACTCATTGTGAATAGCCAAATTTGCAAGATCCGAAGTGATATGATTCGATGCACCAATATCAAAAAGCCATGTGGTTTGAGAATTGTTCAAGGATGCAGCAGCTGCCATAGCCATCAGTTTTTGAGTTGGAATTCGTCCTTTATAAGCATGATTCATTCGGTGAAAACAGTCACGGGCACCGTGTCCTGGACGATTGCAAATTTGACAAGTTGGCCAAGAAGAATTATTACTAGAAGACCCAAAATTCGTGGAACCAGAGTTGGAATGGGACCAAGAATTTTGAGGTCGACGTGAACCAGAGGACCCTCTGGCTCTCATATTAGATCCTCGGTTATGCAGGGAATCTCGACCTCGAGTGGTTTAATTATTAGATTTGGGAGCATACATCGCAGTTGGAGTATTGTCAAGCAAAGGTGTTTGTTGTTTCTGAATCCTTGTTTCAGCACTAAGAAGTAATGCCACAAGATCATCATATGATATAGGAGTGTCACGTGCTTATGCAGTACTAATAGTGATTTCATATGCTGAACCAATGTTATTCATAATAACAGTAACAAGTTCATCATCATCAATGGGTTTGCCAGCCAAGGCAAGATTGTCAGCAATATGATTTATTTTGTCCACAAAATCAGAAACTGAAAGACCATCTCCTCTTGTGTTACATAAATCATTTTTCAATTATTGAATACGATTTTTTGAGTGGGAAGCATACCTCTTCTCTAGTGAGGACCAGGTTGCATGTGCTGATGTGAAACGAGCCACTGTGGATAGCACTGGTGGGGAGAGAGAATTATTGATCCAACTGAGGATCATTTGGTCCTGTTGATGCCAAGTAATATAAGATGGATCCACTTCGGTGGTCTCCTTTCCATCTTTGTCCCGTTTAAATTCTGGAGGACATCGATTTGTACCATCTACAAATCCCATCAAACTCTTGCTCTTCAAAATAGGAACAATCTGAGCAAGCCAAAGAGGATAATTGGTTCTGTCTAGTTTAATTGACATGAACCCTGAATGACTAGGTACAACAACACCAGTTGAAGAATTGGTGTGTTCCATTGAGATTGGTTAAAGCAAAGACAAGAGAAAAGCTGGAAAAAAATTGTGTGTGTGTGTGTTTTTTTTAAAGGTCGTTGGACATATAGCTCTGATACCATAAAGGAATAGATAGTATAGAGTTTATGTTGGGTTGAAAAACCACACCAAGTGAGGCGTGTCTTGCTTTGTATTTATACTAAAAGATTATAGACAAACTTCCCTACATTGTAGAGAATATAATTACAACAGATTTACATTAATAGAGAATTAGCTAGAATCAAGGGATGTGCTACGGAGGAGAGAATCAAGGGATGTGATATTGGCTGACTGACTTATGGCTGGCAGTATGAATCAGCTAGAATCAAGGGATGTGATATTGGCTGACTTATTGGCTGACTTATGTTTGGCAAGTATTTGAATTTGAATTGGATTCTTTTATGGCAATATGTTTGGACTTTTGGCTGGCAGTATTTGACTCTGAAGTAGACACATCAGCCTTATGATTATCACAATCTACACACATGGCTCTACACCATGCCCAGTTAATCAAAAATTCAAAGAGACAAATATCTTAATATCATATAATATAAATAAAGAAGGTGGATAGATATTGAAAAATAAATATCACCAGCACAGTCAAACACGTAATCAACTTTTGAAGATCATGAATTAATTTATGATGTGGGATGAAAACACTCAAACCACCCAAACCGTCCATGGATGGTCATCACCTCGGCAGCCGTCCAGAAGTTATCCTCAGGACGAGGGTAACGAACAAGGACGTCCAGAGGATGATAGCGAAGCTACATCCCTCGTCCGTGAGATGCGCACAGCCTACCCTGAGAGGACTCGTCCACGCAAAGATCCATGGACTAGGATTTTACACTTGGAATCAGCAGGTGCACTCGACGAAGGAAATTCAGGACGAGGGTATCATACTTAGGAGAATCTCCGAATATAATGTGACAATCCCTTATCCCACGCATAACGGTCATGTATCCGTTGTGAATTAGAAGTGTAACTCCTGAACGGTTATGGCAGTTACGTTTAAGCCTCAAATCCAGGAGAGGTTCCTATTTCGATAACCGTCTATGAAGGCACTATATAAAGACTGATTCAGATAAGGCAAGGGTATGTTCATTTTCACTCCAAAAAAAGTTGGAACTCAGATTACTTAAAAGGGAAAAACTAACTTTACCATCGGAGGATTTTTGGCCGGCAGCCCCGGTCGCCTTTGATACGCTTTTCTTTCTTTTTCAGGCCGTAGAAAGAACCAGTAGTCCTTTCAAGTCCGAAGCATCCAGCCTACTGATTTTCTTGGCATCATCAGTTGGCGCCGTCTGTGGGAAAGAGTAAACTTGTTATTCTATCCCAGACAAAAGGTTGAATGGTTCGAACAAGATCAAGGGCTACCAGCCCAGGCCACCAGGAGAGTAGGGATGCTTCCAGAAATCCCCTTCGTGATCGCAGATCAGCACCTGTAATTCAACCGCCTTCTATGCAGCACATACAATCCATGGCTGCCGCTATGGCAGAACTGACGCGTCAGAACCAGGAATTGAATAAGGAGATCAACTTCAGGAGGCAGCGTCAAGGACACATGGAGGGAAGGGCCCCAAGTCATGAAGGAGGAGGGGAGAATGTAGAGTCCGAAGATCAAACAAGAGGTACCGCTTCAAGAAGGGTGCCGCACTTGGAAAAAGAAATGGACCAGATGAGAAAAGCCATGGATGAAATGAGGGAAAACATGAGGCGACCAAACCCAGTAGATGATATGGTCCACCGAACGGACTCCCCTTTCACAGCCTCCATCAACAGTCATCCTCTACCCCCGAAGTTCAAAATGCCTTCTCTAGACTCGTACGATGGAAATCGCGACCCCTGCGATCACATTGCAACTTTCAAGACGACCATGCACCTGCAGGGGGTCCCAGACGAGATCATGTGCAGAGCTTTTCCCACCACACTCAAGGGACCAGCGCGAGTTTGGTTCAGCAAGATTCCCCCAAACTCAGTGGGATCATTTGAAGAACTGAGTAAGCTGTTTGTCAACAACTTCATTGGAGGACAGCGTCACAAGCGTTCCTCCTCTAGCCTGCTGACCATAGAGCAAGGGGACAATGAGAGTTTGCAATCTTTTATCACCCAGTTTAACAGAGAAGCCTTAACGGTGGACGAGATGGATGACAAGCTATTGCTGGCCGCTTTCCACAATGGGGTCAATTCTGACTTGTTTATTCATAAGCTCTACGAGCAGGAACCACAGACTATGGCCGAGCTTGTCCATTCGGCCCAGAATTTTATGAATGCTGAAGACGCCATCATAGCCAAGGAAAGAAAAAGGGCAGAGCGCTCGGAGGTGGGCCACCATCGCTACCAGGACCAGGGACCTCGTCCGAAGAAAGTTCGGGTAGACGAGAGAAAAGATAAGGATGGTAAGAAGGCCAGTTCCTCCGCAAGGAATCAGCAATACACGCCCCTGACTATGCCGTTAGAGCAGGTTCTTATGCAGATCAAGGATGATCCGTCCTTGAAGTGGCCAGAAAAAATGAAGGAAGACTCCAACAAGCGTAATAGGAGCAAGTACTGCCGTTTTCATAGGGACCACGGGCATGATACAGACGAGTGCTTTGACTTGAAGCAACAGATAGAAAATCTCATTAGACAGGGGAAATTGAGGAACTTCCTTGGACGAGACCAGAGAGATGAGAAAATGAAGGCCAAGGTGGAAGAATCATCACGCCCCCCACTAGGAGAAATAAGGGTAATTATAGGAGGAAGCTCGACGGCGCAGTCGTCCAAATCAAGGAAGACATACCTGAGGGTGGTGCAGAACATCCAACAGTCTGGACGACCTCCTAGGGCGAGGGAGGTAGACCAACAGGCTGTTACTTTCACGGACGAGGAGGCAGGACGAATTCACCATCCACACGATGACGCGATAGTCATCACCCTACTCATCTCTGACTACACGACCAGGAGGGTATTGATAGACAATGGCAGCTCTGCAGACATTCTCTACTACCCCGCGTTCCAACAAATGAAGCTAGGACGAGATCGGCTTCGACCAGTGAACTCGCCGTTGGTGGGATTCGGAGGAATGAAGGTGCAACCTGTGGGCACCATCATGTTGCCAGTGGTCGTCGGGACGTATCCGCAGCAGATAACCAAAGAGGTGAATTTTCTTGTTGTTGATTGTGCATCGTCATACAATGCAATTATTGGAAGGCCAACTTTGAACAGCTGGAAAGCGGTAACCTCTACCTACCACCTGTCCATTAAATTCCCGACCGAGCACGGAGTAGGCCAGGTACAAGGAGACCAGCTGGCTGCCAGAGAATGCTACTTAGCCATGCTGGCCATGGACGAGCATATGCAGACGATGAGTATAGACGGAAAAAGGGTCGTGGCTGAGCCCACTGAAGCATTAGAGGACGTCCCTTTGGACGATGACCAGCCCGAGAAGTCTACCAGAGTTGGGGCGAGCATGGAAGAGGGGGCAAAGCACGCTTTGGTCCGGTTTCTGAGGAAAAACCTCGACGTCTTCGCATGGAGTCATGAAGACATGCCTGGCATTGATCCAAACGTCATTACCCACAGCCTGAACGTGTGTCCCTATTCGAAACCAGTGCGTCAGAAGATAAGAGTTTTTGCTCCCGAGCGAGATAATGCCGTTAAGGAAGAGGTGGAGAAGTTGGTCGCCGCGAAGTTTATCCGAGAAGTTCATTACCCAGACTGGTTGGCGAACGTAGTCATGGTCAGAAAAGCCAATGGCAAGTGGCAGATGTGCGTGGACTTCACTGATCTCAACAAAGCTTGCCCCAAGGATAGCTACCCATTGTCGCGCATTGACCAGTTAGTGGACTCGACGGCAGGTCACAGGATACTTAGCTTCATGGACGCTTTCTCAGGATACAACCAGATTCAGATGAATGAAGCGGATCAGGAGAAGACCTCATTCGTCACAAGTCAAGGGTTGTATTGCTATAAGGTTATGCCCTTCGGTTTGAAGAACGCAGGGGCGACCTACCAAAGGCTAGTTAACCATATGTTCCGTCCTCAAATCGGGCGAAATGTGGAGGTTTATGTGGACGACATGCTGGTGAAGAGCCAGGACGAGGATAAACATCTTGACGACCTTCAAGAAACTTTTGATACGTTACGACGGTACCACATGAAGTTAAATCCGAGCAAGTGTGCTTTCGGAGTTTCGTCGGGTAAGTTCTTGGGGTTTATGGTGTCGCACAGGGGAATTGAGGCGAATCCGGATAAAATCCAGGCGATACTGAACATGGAGCCACCAAGAAATATCAAGGAAGTCCAGTCTCTTACTGGACGAGTCGCCGCCCTCAACAGGTTTGTATCGAAAGCTACTGACAAATGTTTACCTTTCTTTAAAGTCCTTAGGAAGGCTTTTGAATGGACGGACGAGTGTCAAAAGGCCTTCCAAGACCTGAAGGCGTATCTAATGATGGCCCCATTGTTGAGTCCGTCTGTACCTGGGGAAGAGTTGTACTTGTACTTGGCGGTGTCCCCACACGCAGTTAGCTCAGCGTTGGTCAGAGAAGAGGGGAGAGTCCAGAGGCCGGTCTATTACACAAGCCACGCGATGAGAGGGGCAGAAGGACGATACCCGATGATGGAGAAACTAGCCTTCGCATTAGTCACGGCTTCCAGGAAGCTGAGACATTATTTTCAGGCACACGTCATCAACGTCCTGACAGACCATCCCATAAAAAAGGTGATGAGCAAGTTGGAAGCTGCCGGACGGCTGGTACAGTGGGCCGTTGAGCTCAGCGAGTTCGATGTCAGGTACCTCCCGAGGAGCACAATAAAAGCGCAAGCGTTGGTAGATTTCATTGCAGAATTTACCCCCAGTCAAGACGACCTGAACAAGGACGAAGGAAATGAAATGTGGGTGGTAAATGTAGACAGATCGTCCACAATGTATGCAGGAGGGATTGGAATTGTACTGAAGTCCCCTGAGGGTGACAAGCTGGAGTATGCGGCCCGTCTGCAGTATCCAACTACCAACAACGAGGCTGAGTATGAGGCTCTACTCAAGGGGTTGGAATTGGCCAAGTCCTTAGGGGTGGAGTCGTTAACAATCAAAGGAGACTCTCAACTGGTCATCAACCAAGTAAATGGGATGTGTGATGTCAAGGAGGATCGAATGAAGAAGTACCTTAACAAAGTGAAACGCCTTGCCCGAAAATTTTCAGCCATAAGTTTTATTCAACTTCCCAGGGAGGAGAATGCAGAAGCAGACGCTTTGGCGAAAGCCGCCTCGGCAGGGGTCATAGACGAGTTCGATGACATCCAGTACATGCCGAGTATAGACATCCCTGACATACAGCAGATAGGAGGAGGAGAGAATTGGATGAGTCCGATAATAATTTACCTCAAGGATGGGAGGCTTCCAGAGGACAAGGGTGAGGCGAGAAAGTTGAGGGTCAGGTCGGCCAAGTATGTCCTCATTAATGAAGTGTTGTACAAGCGAGGCTTTTCCCAACCCTACTTAAGATGCTTGGCTCCTGACGAGTCAAACTATGTTCTAAGGGAAGTTCATGAAGGATCGTGTGGAAATCATTCAGGGGCAAGGTCCCTTGTCCATAAGGTCATCCGTGCCGGCTACTATTGGCCAACAATGCGGGCGGACGCTAAAGCCTATGTCAAGGTATGTGACCAATGCCGGCGTTATAGCAACGTGCCTAGACGGCCGTCGTCGAGTACCGGACCCCAATGACGGCCCCATGGCCCTTTGCACGGTGGGGCTGGATATCCTGGGTCCTTTCCCCGTAGGAATCCGGCAGATGAAATTTCGGTGGTTGGAATAGATTACTTTACCAAGTGGGTAGAAGCCGAGCCTCTTGCGGCAATCACTCGGCGAACGTGAAAAATTTCGTATGGAAGAACATCCTATGCGGTGTTCGGAGTACCCGGGGTATTAGTATCCGACAACGGGCGTCAATTTGACAACGCACCCTTCGGGGACTTCGCAATCATTTTGGAATTAAGAATCACTACTCTTCACCCTCCCATCCACAAGCAAATGGGCAAGCAGAAGTAGCAAACCGATCCTTGCTGAAAATCATCAAGACTCGGCTTGAGGGGGCAAAAGGGATATGGCCAGACGAGCTACCGGGTGTTCTTTGGGCCTATAGGACGACCGCACGAACTCCAACAGGAGAGACCCCGTTCAAACTAGCCTATGGGAGTGAAGCTGTCATACCAGCGGAGGTCCACATGGCGAGTCACCGAGTGATGGAGTACCAGGAGAAAGACAACGGGGAACAACTTCGCCTCGACCTCGATCTTATCGATGAGGTAAGAATGGATGCGGAACAACGGACGGCAAGGTACAAAAATCTCATGGCCAGACAGCATGACGCCATGGTGAAACCCAGACGGTTCGGTGTAGGGGACCTTGTCCTCAAAAGGATCTCCTTGGCGACCAGGAACCCAGCTCATGGAAAACTGGGACCCAATTGGGAAGGATCCTACAGGGTAATCAACTTCAAAAGGCAAGGGTCCTACTACCTGGAAGCCCTAGACGGGCGGAAGTTAGAGCATCCTTGGAACGTGGAACATCTGCGAAGGTACTATCAGTGATGAGCGGGGACAAGGGAAGTCAGTGGCAAAATTACAGTTGTGATTTGCGTGTTTGCTTATATTTACTTGTGCTTTTACTACTATTATGGTGTGTTATGAATAAAAGTGCACTAGTTCTTAAACTTTTGCACTACTTACAGACTAGCTTATGAAAGACGATGCTATGTACTTGATATCTTAATAAGGCACTAGCTTGTAAGCGTGTGCCAAGTTTGTGAACAATGTTCATGTAATAATATGGTTTGGATTTCTTATGTACTTGAATTCCAGTTTCCTTGATAATATCCACGGACGAGGCAAAAGCCTTAGACAAATAAAATCTCGGGACGAAGGCAAACTCGTCTAAGATTTCCTTTAAATGATGATGAAGCAAAGAAAAAATGCTAAGGCCTTCTTGTCCAAAGCTTTCCTTCAAAAAAGTATAAAGCAAGAGAAAGAAGCCAAGGACTGCTCGTCCAAAGCTTTCCTTCAAAAAAGGATAAAGCAAGAGAAAGAAGCCAAGGACTGCTCGTCCAAAGCTTTCCTTCAAAAAAAAAACAAGAGAAAGAAGCCAAGGCCCACTCGTCTAAGGAAGAAAAGTAAGCCTTAAGATATAACATTCCAGAGACGAGCACTCGTCAAGACGAGAAAACACAAACATTATAAACTGCTTTCGAGAAGGCGAATAATAATTGCCTAAAGGACAAGCTAAAGTAATGCAGTCATCATCAGTCCTAAGTGGGTCGTCCATAAAAAGATTGTAGACGGTCATTCAACACTTAGAGCATAGTTTGAAGGACAATGACATAAATGATAACAAACAAAGAAGATATTCTTTAACTTGAAAAGGGTAGACGGCCACCGTCCAAAAACCCTTATAAAATAAACAGTAAAAGACATTGTTCATAAGCTCGTCTAGAACACTCTAGACGAGGAAATTGTACTTGAATAACATTTCAAATTCTCAAATACATTTTAAATAAAAAAGAGAAAAAGAGAAAAGAAGAAAGCTAAACAACAATAACAACTTCTTCAAGAGGAAGGGGCATTAACGTTGGGGTCGTCCTGAGCTGGTTTGGTGGAAGCGTCGTCCTCGATGTTGACATCGTCTGAGCCTGTGTGGACGAGGGAACTTGTAGCAGCAGCAAGGTTGAGTTTAATGGTGCTAAAGTCAACTTCAGGAAAGTTGTCCATAGCATCCATTCTAAAGTCCTCAAACCCTGCTGCATAGTTTGTATCCATCAGGTCAGTGAACTCTTTGGACGCTTTGAATTCTTCCACTGCCTCGTCTTTAGCCTTCTTCAAAAGTAGATTCAGCTCGTCGTTCTCCTTTTGAAGAAGTTCAAGACGCTCGTCTTTCCTGGCAGTGTCGGACTTCAGCTCCCCCACCAAAGCCTTGAACTCCTCAGCCTCGTCCTTGGCCTTGTTCGCCACCTCTGCCCACGTCCTACAGTCGTTTTTGACCTCTTCTATTCTTTTCTCCAGGAGGACCCTCGTCCTGTCCATCTCTGTGGCCTGCCTGGACGCAGCTATGAACTTGGACATTGCCTACATAGAAGAATAGGAAGTTCAGATGATAGAAGTAATATTGGGAAAACATGGACAAATCAGGGCGAGGCAAAGATGGTTACCTTGAAGAGATCGTGGACGCCAGAGTGCTCGAACTCTTTCAAGGACATGTCGTACCATGCAGCTACGTCCTCGCCCTTCACAGCCTCTTGGAATCGTTCCCAAGCCAGATCCTCGTTCTCCAATAAATTAGTAGAAGTCCTTTGAGGAGGCTGGGACGAGTCAGGAGCAGGGGACTTGGACGGAGTGGCGCTGAGGGGCGTGGACGAATCTACGTCAACGACCAGGACGGGTGGCTGAGGAGGAAGTTCAGGCCTAACGGTTTCAGTCCTGGACGGCCCGAACTTAGCTTTCTTCCCCCGACGACTTGGCAAGCTAGCCAAGTCCACATGCTTGGACAGGCTTTTCCTTTTTTCTCCAGAAGCAGGATGAGGCTGGGGCTGAGGCTCAGGCCTAGCTACCTCGTTGACAACTTCCTTCCCCTTGTTTCCCTTCATGGTTGCCATTCCTAAAAAAAATATATATAATAAATAATAATAAATAATAATAAATAAATATAAATAGTAATCATAAACAAAAATGAAAAGTGCATATCTTAAGAGGAGCACTCACGTCTACGGGTAGTTAACTCGTGTGCTAAAGCTTCGACGGACGGTTCAGGGCCGAGTCCCCACTTGTGTAGACGCTTAAGGGTCACTAACGAGTGAAAGTCTCGTTCAGGATGTAGACGGGCCCTGTGGACGCGGTCACGATGGAACTTGCTCAAAGAGGGTCGTCCAACGGCTGGAAAGGGAAGAAAGAAATTAAGGTCAGACCATCGTCCAAACAGAAAGTATAATATAAAAGAAACAAAAAAAGAAGAACGTAACATACCTTCTAGACGAAGGTTCCCTATGTCTCCAGTATAAGGAGCAAATGAGTCTCTACCAATCTCAACGGGATGCCCCGCCCAGAAACCAGAGACGAAGAAAAACTCCGTCTTCCAGTTTCTGTCAGACGAGGGCAAAGACTTAATCAGTCTACAGTCATTGCCCCTGGCTGTGAACTGATGGAAGCCTCGAGATTGATTTATTTCGGAGGGTTTATAGCAGTACAAGAACTCGTCCACGGTAATAGGACGGTCCCCATCAAACACCTCCATCCATAAGACTTGCATGGAGACAATTAGTCTCCATACGTTAGGGTTAAGCTGACACACCCCCAAGCCCAGCCTAGTGAGTAATTCCCTAGCAAAGGCATTTAAAGGAAGTCTAAGCCCCCCTAACAAATAGGCTTCATAAACACCTATTCCAAAACGAGGCTGGCAACACCACTCACCTCGGACAGCTAGCCTAGGGTTTAGATCATCAGGAATCTGAAACCAAGTCCTAAGGGAATCTAACCTTCTCTCGTCTGTCTTGGAAGGAACCTCTAGAGCACAACTATATACGGTTTCCTGTTCGTCTAAAGGAGAGGACGGCGGGGAGCTCGTCGAGGTGTCAGCCCCAGAGGCTGTCCTCGTCCTAATACTCTCTTGAAAAGTTTCTACAGGGATTCCAGGAACACCAGATGTGTATTCCTCAGTTGTGTGACCACTACTACTACTGACGTTACTAGAGGTGTCATAACTAGAGTCGTCGCGATACTCGTCTATGGCCCTGACCACACTGTCGCTAGACGAGCAGGAGGCCATTGAAAATGTCCTAACACTTAACAAGGAAAGCTAAAGTAAGTATAGAAAGATTACCTGGCTCTAGACGAGGGACACTAAGGACGCTGAGGATATTCTTAGATGAAGCGACGGACGAGAGTGTCAAAGCGGAAAATTTGAAAAAGTGAGAGGGGCATGAGAGAGAAACCACTATTTATAAGCAGAAAGGTTTCGGTAACCGCAACGACGGACCTAATTATAAGGTGACACGTGGCGCATGCCTCGGAGGAGTAAACCAGTTGACTAACCTCCTATGGATGTGCGACACGTGGTGCGTTTTAAAATCTGTTGATACATCGTATAACTCCTGGACGAGGGGCAACTGATGTGGGATGAAAACACTCAAACCACCCAAACCGTCCATGGATGGTCATCACCTCGGCAGCCGTCCAGAAGTTATCCTCAGGACGAGGGTAACGAACAAGGACGTCCAGAGGGTGATAGCGAAGCTACATCCCTCGTCCGTGAGATGCGCACAGCCTACCCTGAGAGGACTCGTCCACGCAAAGATCCATGGACTAGGATTTTACACTTGGAATCAGCAGGTGCACTCGACGAAGGAAATTCAGGACGAGGGTATCATACTTTGGAGAATCTCTGAATATAATGTGACAATCCCTTATCCCACGCATAACGGTCATGTATCCGTTGTGAAATAGAAGTGTAACTCCTGAACGGTTATGGCAGTTACGTTTAAGCCTCGAATCCAGGAGAGGTTCCTATTTCGATAACCGTCTATGAAGGCACTATATAAAGACTGATTCAGATAAGGCAAGGGTATGTTCATTTTCACTCCAAAAAAAGTTGGAACTCAGATTACTTAAAAGGGAAAAACTAACTTTACCATCGGAGGATTTTTGGCCGGCAGCCCCGGTCGCCTTTGATACGCTTTTCTTTCTTTTTCAGGCCGTAGAAAGAACCAGTAGTCCTTTCAAGTCCGAAGCATCCAGCCTACTGATTTTCTTGGCATCATCAATTTATAATATAAATAAGTGGATATTTATGCAGCGGTGAACACAACCCCAGTTTTCCAAGTTTTGCGCAAAGTATATGCAACTGCCAATTTAGTGTTTTTCAATAACCACAAAATTCCTTTCACTATGAATCACAAAAATAAATTAAATATATAAATCTGCTTTAAGACTGTTGGATATATTTCAACAATTTACCTTTGTGATAAAGCAAAAGGAAAAATACACAGATCTAAAAATAAGCAATAATACAAATAGATTTGATAGGCAAAAACAATAAACAAATACTGAATATATATAAGAAGAAATCTGCAAATAATTAAAAATTCACCGACCAAATGTGTGAAGGATGAATGATTCAGATTAAGTCTTGTGTTTGACACAATTTCCTTAAAGTAGATTTCGCCCCTCACACAATCACTGTGGTGCTTTGAAACTCACGGACGTCTGTCTCTCAGGACAAAATGTTCTACAACACGAAAACGAAGCACACAAGGTCAGGCTCTATGAACTACTCAATGTCTCTTTCTCTCGCTTTAACGCAAAATATTCTCACTGGGAGGGTTTTTTGAAAAAAATTGGTTTTTATGAATGAGGGACTATAAAAAATTATACGTTACTAAACAAACATTTTGTTTCAGTAATAATTGCTGTGCACAGACTAATTGACTCAAAAATTAAAATAATAAAATATTATTAGTTGGACAAGTAGGCCCAGTTCACATATGCCAAAAGCCCAACCTAATGTCCAACTCATGAGTATATAAACTCATATATTATCTCTTTCATTTCTGATGTGGGACTCAGGATTTTTATCATTTTTAATAACATCTTCAAGTGAACATAGAAAATATCAATTTCGTATTCACTCCATGCTATTTTTCCAACATGTATTACCAAACAATAATGCTCCATACACAACTTCTTTTATAGCATTTTTCACAATTTATGAGTTAAGGATATATTGATATGATTTGTTGTAATTGAGAGAGTTGGAAAGCCTTCAGAGTCTTAGTTCCGACCATTATGTTATATATTGAGTGAAATGAAAATTGACTAGCAATCCCTTATTTTTCTTATTAGCATGGGTTTGGGTGCAAAATAAAAGTGGAGTTAGTACAAGACCAAGATGAAATTGATGTTCTAATCACAACAAATTATAACAAAACTTCCTTTAAAAAAAACAACAATTGTGAACAAAATAATTGCAAAAAGTCTAAATTCACAAAATATTTCACAATTGTTAAAGTGACAAGTTGTTCATGGTAGGTGATAATGTGGTGTCAAATAGGGTTGTCCATCAACCCGGAAGACCCGACCCACTCGACTGAACTGACCTGACCTGAAGACCCATGGTCGGACCCGAATGCTTAGACGGGTCGGATGCGGGTCTGTTAGTTTAAAATATCAAGTTTTTAGTTCAAAAATTTGTGTCTCACACTTCTTGACCCATAGAAACCGACCCGACTGCCCATAAATTTAAAAGGAAATCATTTTGTTTCCATCATTATTCACACCTAAGAATTGAAGGGGTCTGGATCTATTTTGGGCCAAAACTTCAGATTCTCTTTTCGCGCTCTCTCATCTCTCTCACAAATCACTAACCCTAGCCGCTGTCGTCAACTTTCCCAACTGCCAGTGTCCTAGGCCGAGTCACTCTCAAGATCCATCGATGGTTGACGTACGTATCTTGTACAATCTGACCTTTGTCGTAAATCATCGTCTAATCTACTTCAAATCTCCTCTGAGGCTCTAATCTTGTGAAATATGATGGTGGTTGTATTGATCTTGTGATGGATGCAGTGATGGTGGGAGAGGGAGTGGTCGTTGTGTGGCTTAGATCTCCTTCGAGGCTCTAATATTGTGAAATCAGATTCTCTTCGTATTAGTCTTAGATCTAGGTTTGTGGTATTTTTTATGTTGTGCTATTGATTTCTCTGGCTTTGGATTATGGTTGTGGTCAGTGTTTTTCTTGGGTTTGATTTCTTCTGAGTTGTTGTATTTCGAACCCGAAATCACCCGATGACCCTAGCCACCGAGTCCAACCCGAATGTTCGATCAACTGTGGGTCTATTTTTTGTTCACTCAATTTGATCGGGCTGGTTTTTGTTCAACTCCAAACCCAACTCGACCCGTGGAAAACCCTGTCAAATATAATATATGGACATGTGGTATGTTTTTGTTTGTGGAGTATACAATGTAGCAGGAAGAATGAGACAGAAGATTTAAACTTTTTAGTTCCATATTGTTGGAATCAAAACGGGAGATGAAAGTTTTTTTAAAAGTTTCGGACATACGCGTACAGTACACGTATAGTACACGTTTTTACTAACTAGCTCTCTAAGGGGCTCTGTCAATTTATATTGGTTTTGTAATGGTTTCTTATCTAATTAATACATTATATGATAATCTAATTTGTTACTAGAGTAATTAATACACTCAAAAAATGCATAAGTTTCATCACACTCATTTTTCTCAAAAAATCCAAATAAGAAATCTCATGATCAAACTCCTCTATCTCTTTATTGTGGGAGGAGTTTTACTACATATATTTATTTGTTATGTGTTTTTTTTTTTTTGTTGAAGCGATGTGTTTTTTTTTTAATGCTAAAGTTATAACATTTTTTTATTTTTACAAAATTAGGAAGCAAAAACTTAGGCTACTATAACAGTATAGCGTCAATGGGGTAAAGCACTAAAGCCTGGTACTTGCGAAGCATAGGAAAATAGGCGTCAACATCTTTGGGTTCAGCAAAACTCAATTGCACTAGCGGGTGCATTGTACTTCGGCTATTTAAAAATGTATATCAACGCTATGGAATTGCAAGTGATCACAAATAATTTCAATGTTATTTTGACTGTTTTAGTAGATTTAGATGTATACTATCAGTGGAAAAATGTGTAAGCCTCAAATCATATTATACATTTTCATTTGATGTAAATTTTTATAATTTATTTTTTGATGGTCTAAAAAATAACACTTGATGGTCTAAACTCCAATAATCGTCCATGGAGGTCGTCCAAGGCAAGACCAAGCAATCGAAGGCTGTAAGAACCTCGTCCATGTAGGAAGATGTTTTGATGAGCTTTCGCGTGGTCAAGTTTCACAAGAACCCCACCATGTCGTCCAGGGTCATCATGAGCCTCATCCAGGGAATGGGTCATCCATAAAGGAAGGACCTCCCTTAGATGCGAGGTACGCTCAGTTGAAAGTCCTCAGGATGAGGACCCCTGGACGAACCCTAGACACTTAGGAAAATTCTTGAGCATGTAGTATGACTCCTTGTTACACGCGTAACTTCCAATAACAGTTAGGTGAGAAATATGTAACTCCCAAGCATTTATGAAAGTTATCTTTGAACCTTTACACCTCCTCAAATCCAAGGGAGGTTACAAGTTTGATAACTGTTCTTAGGGCACTATATAAACATTCATTCAAACAAAACAAAGGTACGTTTTTACATTTTTCAAAAAGTTGGAACTCCAAAAATATAGAGAGAAAACTAACTTTGCCATCGGAGGGTTCTTGGTCGGCAACCCCAGTCACCTTTGATCACTTTTCTTTCTTTTTCAGGCCATCAAGAGGGCAAGTAGTCTTTTCAAGTTCGAAACATCCAGCCTGCTAATTTTCTTCGCATCATTAGTTGGCGCCGATTGTGGGGAAGGAGGTGTTTTTCTTTTCGTTCGATTGATTGTTTTCAACGATTAGCCTTTCCTAGACAAAAGGCTGAATGGTTCGAACATGATCAAGGGCTACCAGCCCAAGCCACCAGGAGAGTAGGGATGCTTCTAGTAATCCCCTCCGCGATCATCAGTCAGCGCCTGTCATGCAACCGCCTTTTGTTCAACATATATAGTCCATGGTTGCCACTATGGTGGAATTGACCCGTCATTATCAAGAGTTGAACAGGGAAATCAATCAAAGGAGGCAGCGCCATGATGGACACACGGAAGGACGAGCCCAGAGTCAGGAAGGTGGAGGGAAAAATGTTGAATCCAAAATCAGACAAAGGGTACTGCTTCAAGAAGAATTCCACACTTGGAAAGGGAGATGGACCAGATAAGAAAAGCCATGGATGAGATGAAGGAGAATATGAGGCGGGTGTGGATGATTTAGTTAACCGAACGGACTCCCCTTTCACGGCTTCCATCAACAGTCACCCCCTACCCCCGAAATTCAAAATGTCTTCCTTAGATTCGTATGATGGAAATCGTGACCCGTGTGATCACATCACTACCTTCAAGATGACCATGCATCTCCAAAGGGTCCCAGACGAGATTATATGCAAGCTTTCCCTACCACACTTAAGGGACCAGCATCGGTGTGGTTCAGCAAAATACCCTCAAACTTGGTGGGATCATTTGAGGAGTTGAGTAAGTTGTTTGTTAATAATTTCATTAGAGGACAACGTCACAAGCGTTCCTCTTCCAGTTTACTAACTATTGAGTAAGGGGAGAATGAGAGTTTACGGTCCTTCATTACTTGCTTTAATAGAGAAGCCTTAACGGTAGACGAAATGGATGACAAGTTGTTATTGGCCTCCTTCCATAATAGGGTTAACTCTGACTTGTTCATCCATAAGCTCTACAAGCAGGAACCGCAGATTATGGCCGAACTCGTCCATTCAGCCCAAAATTTCATGAATGCTGAGGACGCTGTTATAGCCAAGAAGAGAAAGAGATCAGAGCGCTCGGAAGCAAGTCACCAGCATTATCCAGATCAGGATCCTCGTCCAAAGAAGGCTCGGGCAGAAGAGAAAAAAGAAAGAGATGGTAAGAAGGTGAGTTCCTCAGCGAGAAATCAGCAATACACACCCCTGAATATGCCACTAGAGCAGGTGCTTGTGCAGATCAAGGATGATCCGTCCTTGAAGTGGTCAGATAAAATGAAAGGAGATCCTAACAAGCGCAATAGGAACAAGTATTGCCACTTTCACAGAGGCCAAGTGTCACGACCCAAACTCGATACCCGGATTTGTGACCATAACCGGCATGCTAATATTAAGCTTAAACTTGATATTAACAAGAACCAACTTAACTTTTAACAAAAGCTTCCCTCTTTCTTTTCATTCTTGTTTTTTTACTTAAATGATATAACTTTTCACTGGACATTCAGAGCATCTACATTGTACTTCAAAGAATAACATAATCCACCAGTTACTTAAATTCTAAATTCACATAATACATCTCTTAATACTTTAAGGTACACAAATTTTATTAAATCCTAAAATACACAATACTGTAAAACTAAACATTAAATTGCTAATTTGGGATCTATGCTTTTAAAACTAAAATCAGCTCCTTCCAAAACTCGACTAAGGCTCCCTCTGCTCCAAAATAAAACCTGTGACTGAAAGGGTGGAAGGGGTGAGCTACAAAGCTCAGTAAGGGTAAGATACATAAGAATTTAATAAGAATGCACGTAAATCAAAACTTTTCATTTTTTAAATGTTTAGATAGGAGAACATCTTTTCATGCATAGTATTTTATACTATTTATAATAATAACTTATACGCTCTTTGTAGGAAAATAATTGTTCTCTTTTTTCTTATCAGATTAGTATTACCAAAACCTTTCGGATTGAATTTCTTTCGTTTCTTACAAAGTCACCAAATATAATGTTGATTGTTTAAAAATCATATACATACATACATATACATATATATATATATATATATGTGTGTGTGTGTGTGTGTGTGTGTGTGTGTGTGTGTATTTTGTTACAAAACAATCATTTCAACTTAAATCAAATAATTGGTAACTTTGTCTTAAATTAGAAATATTTTATCAAATAAGAAGACTTTTCTTTATAAACTTCTTCTCATAAAATATTATAACTTTCATAGTCATAAAACTTAACGTTTCATAAAGAACAGATATCTGATAATTTTTTTTAACGTAAACTTGTACTTTTATCAGAAGCTTTATCTTTAAAGCACAACAGAACTTCAGAAACTTTTATCTTTAAAGAGCAGCTTTTCTTTTCATCATAAACTTTTTTTCATGAGAGTTTTTAACTTTTCATAATGCATTTAAACAATTCCTTCTCTTATGATCTATAAAATAATATAGCTGTTCATAACATATTGGTTAGTCCATATCTAATAAATTTGTACTTATTTGGGAGGCTTCTAACACCACTGTGCTAGGCATCCAGCATTCCCCACAATACCAGGTATTCCCAGGATCACATCATAATACATATCTTTCAACCATGGGGGTAGGTTGACTTCCTCCACAAGTTGGCTGTAACCAATAAGGGCGGATACAGCAAAGTCAGTCCCACATTAATGGCCAAACAGATAACATTTTTCATAAACAGTAATTAACCCCTACTGGCAGAGTTCAGATCATCAGAGAATATAACCCAAAAACATTTCATACTTATACATTATACTGAAATTCATAGTTTAGATAACATTTCATAATAAAAGTATTTTCATTGTTTTCTTTAAACATCATGTTTGTGGAATTAGTAACAGCATCAATATGCTTAAATCATATACATAAAGTTTCGAGAACTCACGAATATATCTTTGTCTAAAACATGATTATATGTCATATCTCTAATAAAAAAAACTTTTTAATGCATAATATACTTTAAATTAACCTCATGACTTACCAAATGCTTATATAACTTATCCCTTACCTGAAAGCAGAGGAACTGAGAGCCTAAAGTCGAATGAGCTTAAACTTGGGTACTGGTAACACCTAAACCAAATATCAAAACTTATTACTATCAATTATACCTTATCATAAGCTTACGCATTCATCTCAAAGCCTATATCTTAAAATCAAGGAAATCATAATCCCACCTCAACGAGGTTCCCACAAACATATTATACACACATCAACAAATGATGTACCAAACTAAAGAAAACCAACATTCTCATATTTATATCATATCTCTAGGAGAGCCAATTTCATTTCAAAAGGTGCTTGAGATTAGGGCAATAATGCATGCATAAACATAAACTCTTTTAAGCATAGTCATATAACCATATACACTCATATGGTAACATGAAAAACCTTTGAGTATTAAACCTTGAACCAAGTTATACAAAATTTATCTATGATCTAGACATACTAAATGATGAGCATAATAAATTATAGCTCAAATCATTCACCCTAACTTTAGAATTAAATCCTCAAAGTTAGGCATGTCCCTTATTATTCACTGTTTTATTCTAGCAGCATATACTTCAATTATAAAATACAAATGGGATAACAATTCACATCCAAAATTCATGAAAATTTACAGAGAAACTCCTATGGATGTCTGGTAAATACCATATCAATTTCGGAGTCAAAGCATACAACCATGATTTACTAAAAATCATACAATACAGCATACTCAAATCTGTCCTGACAGAATTTTATGCAACTTAAAAATTAAACCATTATTTTTATATTGATCAAAATGCTTTGAGACTACTTCCATTACAACCATATGTGTCTTAGAATTCATAAGAACTATTCCTAGCTTCCTAATTTACTGTATACAATTTAATACATAATTTATCATGCATAAACACAGAATCTGTCACAGTGACAGCTTTGAAATGTTTTTCTTATAAAATTGTAAAATGATTGCAAATAGTCTTATTATCACATGGGGATTTTTATACACTCATTAGACATGTTAGAAAACACTTATATTCAGTCATTTAACCATTTAGAGCAAAATAAAATACAACAAAAATCCCAGCAATAACATCAAAAGTACTCATCCCAACTTTTTCTTACTTCCTTAATCATATACAATCATTAATTAGTAAAAACCCTAATTTAACTTCAACAAACCATCAACACAATTTCAAAGCTTCTTAGAACAACATATAAATATAAATTTACAAGTTCATGATTTCCTAATTTCATAAACCACAAATTTCAGCTTCTAACAATCATATTAGAAAACATAGAAGTGAAACTAAAGCCAAACCATTCCACCATTAAAATACCCATAAAAAGATGAGGTTTTTTTTTTTTTTTTTTTTACTTACCCACAAAATTTGAAGCTGAAATCTTAGGGTCAATCTTTTAATTTCTTCTGTAGAGTGAGATTTATTGTTTTGGTGAGAGAGGGAGAGCTGTTGGTGAGAAGCAAGGGGCTGCCGTGTGAGGACAAGAGAAGGAGAAAGAGATGAGAACAAAGAAAAAGGAAAAGGGAAAGAAGAATGAGGGCTGGACTTTCTGATGCATCCAAGAAGATAAGATAAGTGAGAAGAATTGGTGGGGCACATGTGTTGACAAGGAAAAGAAAAGGTTGACTCTCTTTTTTTTTTCAACTTTTGGTATTAACACTTTTCACCCTCCAAGTTCTATATTCTAGAAAGGCTCAAACTATAAAATAACTTTGCATTATTAACCCTTACCTTAAACACAAACAACTATATATCTAATAACTTAACCACCTAAAATAGTTTTGTACATACTTAGTATATATTTATAATACAAATAGCCATTCACTTATTTATAATCTTTATAAATCTTATTCAGAGGAATTATAAAATAATATGTTTATTAAATACTCTTATATAATTATAAAAGAAAGTGGCTTAAAATAGTAATTAACCATTCAATCACATAGTGTAATTATAAAGTTGGGTCGGGGTGTTACACCATGGGCATGACACAGACTAGTGCTTTGATTTAAAGCAGCAGATAAAGAATATTATCAGACAAGGGAAGTTGAGGAATTTCCTTGGACGAGACCAGAGGGACGAGAAACTGAAGGCTAAGGAGGAGGAGTCATCACGACCCCCACTTAGAGAAATTAGAGTAATTATAGGAGGAACCTCGACAGCGCAATCGTCCAAGTCGAGGAAGACATACCTGAAGGTGGTGCAAAACGTTCAGCTGTTTGGATGATCTCCCAGGACAAGGGAAGCAGATGAGCAAGCCATTATTTTCACGGACGAGGACACTGGACGAGTTCACCACCCGCACGATGACGTGATAGTCATCATTCTACTCATTGCTGATTACATGACCAAAAGGGTGTTGATAGACAATGGCAGTTCGGCGGACATTTTGTATTACCCTGCCTTTCAGTAAATGAGGCTAGGATGAGATCAACTTCTACCAGTGAATTCGCCATTGGTGGGATTCGGAGGAATGAAGGTGCAGCCTGTGGGCACCATCACATTACCAGTGGTGGTGGGAGCATATCCACAACAGATAACCAAAGAGGTAAACTTCCTTGTCGTTGAGTGTGCATCATCATATAATGGTATTATTGGAAGACCAACTTTGAATAGTTGGAAGACAGTAACCTCTACCTATCATTTGTCTGTCAAATTTTTGACCTAGCATGGGGTGGGCCAAGTACAAGGAGATCGGTTAACCGCCAGAGAGTGCTACCTAGCCATGTTGGCAATGGACGAACATGTACAGACAATGAGCATAGACGAGAGAAGGGTCGCAGTCGAACCCACTGAGGTGTTAAAAGACGTCCCTTTGGATAAGAGCAGACCCGAGAAGTTCACTAGAATTGGAATGAACATGGAAGAAAACGCGAAGCATACTCTGGTTTAGTTTTTGAAGAAAAGCCTTAATGTCTTTGCATGGAGTCATAAGGACATGCCGGGTATTGATTCGAATGTCATTACTCACCGTCTGAATGTGTGTCCCTACTCCAAACCAGTGTGTCAGAGGAATAGGCTTTTTGCTCTTGAACGAGATAATGCCATCAAAGAAGAAGTCCAAAAGTTGATTATTGTGGAGTTCATCCGCGAAGTTTATTATTTGAACTGATTGGCGAACGTAGTCATGGTAAAGAAGGCCAACGACAAGTGGCAAATATGCGTGGACTTTACTGACTTAAACAAGGCTTGCCCCAAGGATAGTTATCCGTTGCCACGCATCAACTAGCTGGTGGACTCGACGGCAGGTCACAGGTTGTTGAGCTTCATGGACGCCTTCTCAGGCTACAACCAGATAAAGATGGATGAGGTAGATTAAGAAAATACCTCATTCATTACTAGCCAAGGGTTATTTTGGTACAAGGTAATGCCCTTCAGTTTGAAGAATGCAGGGGCGACTTACCAAAAACTGGTTAACCACATGTTCCGCCCTCAAATCGGGCGAAATGTGGAGGTTTATGTGGATGATATGCTGGTAAAAAGCTTGTACGAGGGAAAGCATCTAAACAACCTTCAAGAGATCTTCGATACACTTCGACGATATAACATGAAATTAAATCCAAGCAAGTATGCTTTCGGAGTTTTGTCGGGGAAGTTTTTAGGGTTCATGGTTTCACACAGAGGAATTGAAGTAAATCCAAACAAAATCCAGGCGATACTGAGTATGGAACCATCGAAGAACATCAAAGAAGTCCAGTCTCTTACCGGACGAGTTGCCGCCCTTAATAGGTTTGTTTCGAAAGCTACTGACAAGTGTTTTCCATTCTTTAAAATCCTCAAGAAGGCATTTGAGTGGACGAACGAGTGTCAAAGGGCCTTCCAAGACCTGAAGACTTACCTCATGACAGCGCCATTGCTAAGTCTATCTGTACCTAGGGAGGAATTATATTTGTATTTGGTGGTGTCCCCACACGCTGTAAGCTCGGTGTTGGTTAGAGAGGAAGGACGAGTTTTGAAATCGGTGTACTATACAAGCTGCGCATTAAGAGGGGTAGAAGGACGATATCTGATGATGGAAAAGCTAGCCTTTGCCTTGATTATGGCTTCTAGGAAGTTGAGACATTATTTCCAAGCTCATATTATCAACGTCCTGACGGATCATCCCGTAAAGAAGGCAATGAACAAATCGGAAGTTGCAGGACGATTAATCCAGTGGGTAGTGGAACTTAGCGAGTTTGATGTCAGATACTTGCCAAGGAGTGTGATCAAGGCACAGGCATTGGCGGATTTCATTATGGAGTTCACTCCCAGCCAGGACGAGCTGAACAAAGACGAAGGAGATGAAAGGTGGGTTATCAATGTAGACGGATCGTCTACCTTATACGCAGGGGGATTGGAGTCATACTCAAGTCCCTAGAGGGAGACAAAATGGAGTACGCAGCCCGTCTACAGTACCAAATCACCAACAATGAAGCTGAGTATGAAGCCCTACTCAAATGGCTGGAATTGGCTAAGTCTTTAGGGGCAGAGTCAATAATAGTCAAAGGAGATTCTCAGCTAGTGATCAATTAAGTGAATGGAATGTGTGATGCTAAGGAAGATAGGATGAAGAAATATCTTAACAAAGTGAGACGACTTGTCCAAAACTTTACGGAAGTGAGTTTCGTTCAACTCCCAAGGGAGGAAAACATGGAAGCGGATGCCTTGGCGAAACTAGCTTTGGGGGGAGAAGTTAGGGACGCGTACAACAGAATCCAGTACATTCCAAGTATAGACCTCCTAGATAAACAGCAAATAAGAGGGGGAGAAAATTGGATGAGTCCAATAGTAGTCTATCTTAAAGAAGGAAGGCTTTTAGAAGACAAGGATGAGGCTAAGAAGCTGAAGGTCAGGGCAGCCAAATACATTCTCATAAACGAAGTACTATACAAGCGAGGCTTTTCTCAGCCCTACCTAAGGTGCCTGGCTCCAGACGAGTCAAACTATGTTTTGAGAGAAGTTCATGAAGAAGCATGTGGAAATCACTCAAGAGCAAGATCGCTTGTCCATAAGGTCATCCGTGCAGGCTACTACTGGCCTACAATCCAAGCAGATGCTAAGGCCTATGTCAAGGTTTGTGACCAGTGTCAGCATTATAGCAACGTCCCTAGGCAGCTGTCGGAGTACCAGACCCTAATGATGGCCCCATGGCCCTTTGCACAGTGGGGATTGGATATCCTGGGTCCTTTCTCCCTAGGAACGAGACAAATGAAATTTTTGGTAGTAGGGGTTGACTACTTTACAAAGTGGGTGGAGGCCGAACCTCTTGCCAAAATTACTCAGCAAAATGTTAAGAATTTTGTTTGGAAGAATATTCTGTGCAGGTTTGGAGTACCTAGGGTACTAGTATCAGACAACGGACGACAGTTTGACAACACACCTTTCAGGGACTTTTGCGAACAGTTTGGAACCAAGAATCACTATTCCTCACCCTCCCACCCAGAGGCGAATGGCCAAGCAGAAGTAGCGAACCAATCCTTGCTGAAAATCATCAAGACTCAGCTCGAGAGGGCAAAGGGGATATGGCCAGACGAGTTACCAGGTTTTCTTTGGGCCTACAGGACAACTGTAAGAACCCTAACAAGAGAAATCCCCTTCAAGCTAGCCTATGGAAGTGAAGCCGTCATACCGGCAGAAGTTCATATGGCTAATCATCTAGTGATGAAGTATTAGGAGAGAGAAAATGAGAAGCAACTTCGTCTTGACCTCGATCTCATTGACGAGGTAAGGATGGATGCGGAGCAAATGACAGCAAGATACAAGAATCTTATGGCTAGGCAGCATGATGCCATGGTAAAATCCAGGTGTTTCAACATCGGAGACCTTGTTCTTAAAAGGGTGTCCTTGGCAACCAGGAACCCAGCTCATGGAAAATTGGGACCCAATTGGGAAGGACCTTACAGGGTAATCAACTGCAAAAGGCGGGGTTTGTACTACCTAGAAGCTCTGGACGGACGAAAGTTAGAGTACCCCTGGAATGTGGAGCACCTAAGGAGGTACTATCAGTAATGAGCTTGGACAAGATTCACCAAGGACAAGGTTACAGATATGGACGAGGTCACAACTATGGTGTTTACTAATATTTACTGTTGTGTTTCTATTACTACTATGGTGTGTATTAAGAATAAAAAGTGCACTAGTTCATAAACTTTTGCACCATCTACAGACAAGTTTGTGAAAGACGAGATTATATATTTAAGTATTTTCTTAAGGCACCAGCTTCTAAGCGTATGCCATACTTGTGGATAATGTTCATATAATAATATGGTTTGGATTTCTAAATGTATTTAATGCATAAATCTAATTTCCATAATAGTACCCACAAGGGGGGCAAAACCATAAGACGAATGAAAATCTCTGGACGCAGGGATGTAACATTCATAAGCTTCCCTCGAAATGAGGATAAAAAAAAGAAAAATAAACTAAGGCATGCTCGTCTGAAGATAAACGGACAAGAAAAGGGCATACAATGAAGCTTGTCTATGAACGAGCATCTCGCCAAGACGCCCAGGTGTTCTAGGACGAGACAAACACTAGAAACGTCTAGGCGAAAGACGATTGCCAACTGCCTAGCCTGTGGATGGAAAAAAAAAACGTGTGACCATCATTGCCATTTCTGAGACGAGTTACACTTAGGAAAATTTAAATGGTTAACAAAGACGTCCGTGTATAAGTAGGGCGTCCATGAGCAAAATGCACGGACGACCAGTCATTACTTAGAATACTCACTGTTTAAAAGACAATAACATTTAATGGTGAAAAAAGAGCATAAACTCGTCCATACAATAAAATTAAATATTGGATAAAATTGTATACAAGTTTAAAACAATGGTAGACGACCGTCATCCAAAAACCCTTTCAAAGTAAGCCTTAAAAAGCATTTGTTAACAAACTCATCTAGAACACTCTAGATGAGAGAATTGTTTTCAAATACATTTTAATAAAGGTCCTAAAAACAATGGACCAAAAAAAAAAAACACTAAGTTAACAATCTTGTCTTTAAGTAGGAGGGGTGTTGGCATCAGGGTCGTCCTGAGGTGGCCTCGTAGAGGCATCGTCCTCAACATTGACATCCTCTGAGCTTGTCTGGAGGAGGGAGCTTGAAGCAGCCTCACCCAGGTTAAGTTTAATGAGGCTAAAGTCAATTTCAAGGAATTTCTCCATGGCTTCCATCCTAAAATCTTCGAACCGAACTGCATAATTGGTGTCTAGTTGATTGGTGAATTCTTTGGACGACTTAAACTCTGCAACCGCATTTTCCCTAACCTTTTCAAGAAGGGCGCTTAGCTCGTCAT